>NC_092100.1:23286812-23914729 GCF_045679555.1 Salvelinus alpinus
TATCTGACAGCCAACCCCTTGTGTTTGACATTTGCTCAGGTCTCACCGCCCAGCAGCACCGCAGTGGTCGTCCTCTGTCCCATACAATCCTGTAACAGGGGGCGGTGGAGGGCACTAGGGGGATATTCTATGTGTGTGTGTGAGGGGGGGGGGGGGGGGGGTATTTGGTGTTCAGTGTTTTCTCAACCCAAAGGCCTGGCTCAGCACCGTGTGTTCATGGCCCCGGGCTGTTTACACCTTCCTGACATCATGTACAGGCCTTATACTCCATCATTGCTCTTTAGAGTGTATTACACTAGCCCTGGACAGGAAAACCATACCAGATTAGAGATATGTGTGTCTGTGTGCGAGCGTATGTGTGTGTCTGCGGTATGGAAGGGAGATCCACAGGTATTCACCCCAGGTCATGGCTTAGCTCAGAGCATATTAATGCATAGGCATACACAGGGACACCTCAATCTCAACGTTCCTCTGACGAGGCCTATGATGCTACCATGACATCCAAAACCAAAGCTGGTGGGAGTAACAGAGATCGTTTTTCTCAGTCACAGGTGAAGGATATTTTTAACAAACAAAAAGGGTTCTATAAGCAGTTGTTACAACAACAAGAAAATAGCTTCAAGAGCTTTGTCCAAATAATGATGGACTCAGCTAACAAAAAAATGGACGATCTGACCAGAGGTCCAGGACCTTAAGAACAGTTTGCAGTTCTCCCAAGGAGAGGTGGATGTCTTGAGACATGCAGCAATATGACAACAAACTGTAAGTCCACGCGTGATGACATCAGCACTGTCTGTGAATCATTATTAACAATGACTGGGAAAACTGACTAGAGGGACAAAATCCAGGGGGAATAACATCGTTATGGATGGCATAGAGTCTTCACATGAGAACTAGGCCGAGTCTGAGGAGAACGTTTTTAAAAAATATCACTGAAAAGCTGCTGATGGATCATACAAAGATTGAGGTGGAACGCTTCCACAGGTCTGGAAAACCTGGAACCAGCCTAGATGACAGACCCAGGCCGATAGTGGTTAACTTCCTATGGTTTAGGGACAAGATAGCTGTTCTGGAGAGAGCAAAGAACTTGAGATGAACCAACATCTTCCTTAACGAGGACTACTCGGAAGCTATGCGCCAGAGGCGGAAAGAACTTATCCCAGCCATGAAAGCTGCCATAGAGCGTGGGGACATTGCTTACATCTGCTACGATAGGCTCATTCTCCACACTCCCGCCCATTCTCCACCCTCCCGCTCATTCTCTACCCTCCACCCTCCTGCCCAGACTGGGAGGAGTGAGAGAGCCTAGCTTCCGGGTCAGTAGCTTTAGCCCCACATTACACACATAAACCAACTGACACTCACAAGTGCCTGATTGACTGACTATTAGCCAAACAATGTTCTTAACATGCTTTTAAATTATTTGTTATATTATGTCTATCTCTGATAAGTTACCAAAGCTAAAAAAATAACCCATATTAATATACAGTGCATTCGGAAAGTGTTCAGACCTGTTCTCTTTTTCCACATTTTATGTTACAACCTTATTCTAAAATATATTTTTAAAAATTAAATCCTCAATCTAGAAAACAGGTTGTTAGAAATTTTTGCAAATGTAAAAAAAAATAAAGCAGAAATACCTATTTTACATAAGTATTCAGACCATTTGCTATGAGACTTGAAATTGAGCTCAGGTGCATCCTGTTTACATTGATCATCCTTGAGCTGTTTCTACAATTTGATTGGAGTCCATGACCACCTGTAGTAAATTCAGTTGATTGGACATGATTTGGAAAGGCACACACCTGTCTATATAAGGTCCCACAGTTGACAGTGCATGTCAGAGCAAAAACCAAGCCATGAGGTCGAAGGAACTGTTCGTAGAGCTCTGAGACAGGATTGTGTCGAGGCACAGATCTGGGGAAGGGTACCAAAACATTTCTGCAACATTGAAAGTCCCCAAGAACACATTGGCCTCCATCAGTCTTAAGAAGTTTGGAACCACCAAGACTCTTCCTAGAGCTGGCCGCCCGGCCAAACTGAGCAATCGGGGGAGAAGGACTTTGGTCAGTCAGGGAGGTGACCAAGAAAATGCTGGTCACTCTGACAGAGCTCCAGAGTTCCTCTGTGGAGATGTGAGAACCTTCCCGAAGGACAACAAACTCTGCAACACTCCACCAATCAGGCCTTTATGGTAGAGTGGCCAGACGTAAGTCACTCCTCAGTAAAAGGCACATGAAGAACTCTCAGACCATGATAATCAAGATTCTCTGGTCTGATGAAACCAAGATTGAACTATTTGGCCTGAATGCCAAGTGTCACGTCTGGAGGAAACCTGCCACCATCCCTACGGTGAAGCATGGTGGTGGCAGCATCATGCCGTGGGGATGTTTTTCAGCGGCAGTGACTGGGAGACTAGTCAGGATCAAGGGAAAGATGAACGGAGCAAAGTACAGAGAGATCCTTGATGAAAACCTGCTCCAGAGCGCTCAGACTGTGGCGAAGGTTCACCTTCCAACAGGACAACGACCCTAAGTACACAGCCAAGACAACACAGTAGTGGCTTCGGGACAAGTCTCTAAATGCCTTGAGTGGCCCAGCCAGAGCCTGGAATTGAACCCGATCTAACATCTCTGGAGAGACCTGAAAATTGCTGTTCAGCAACGCTCCCCATCCAACCTGACAGAGCTTGAGAGGATCTGCAGAGAAGAATGGGAGAAACTCCCAAAATACAGGTGTGCCAAGCTTATAGCGTCATACCCAAGAAGATTTGAGGCTGTAATCTCTGCCAACAGTGCTTCAACAAAGTACTAAGTAAAGGGTCTGAATACTTATACAAATGTGATATTTCAGTTTTTATGTTTTATATATGAGCAAAAATGTCTAAAACCTGTTTTTGCTTTGTCATTATGGGGTATTGTGTGTAAATTAATAAACTAAAATGTTTTATTCAATTTTAGAATATGGTAGTAACGTAACAAAATGTTGAAAAAGTCAAGGGGTCTGAACACTTTCCTAATGCACTGTATGTAGCCTTAGAAATAAGGTTTATGAAATCAATAACTTGCTAAAATGATATTGTCCATCTCTGAGACTCACTTTATTATTTTGATGATACAGCAGTAGGAATACAGGGATATAACATTCACAAAAGAGACAGGAATGCCTATGGGAGAGGTGTTGCTGTATACAGTATGTTCAGAGCCATATTCCTCTAAAGCTTAGAGAGGATCTCATGTCTAATGCTGTTGAAGTGTTGTGATTGCACGTTCCCCTGCCTCATCTAAAGCCTCCTTTTTTGGGGGTGCTTATAGGCCACTAAGTGCTAACATTCATTATCTGGATAATAGACACGCATCATGGAAATAACACACATAGAACAGATCTACCGCTTCTTAGACTTGCTTTCAATGAGAATGACAGATCTATAACTCACATTTCTATTTGAATTTGATCGGGTCGCCCCAAAAAGTTACCTATTGCAGCTTTAACAGAGAGGTCAGTTTTCTGGGTGACCTGAATATTAACTGGTTTTCATCAAGCTGTCCGCTCAAAAGGAAGATGCTCATTGTAACCAGTGCCTGTAATCTGGTTCAGGTTATTAATCAACCTACCAGGGTGTTTACAAACAGTACAGGAACTATATCATCCATGTGTGTTGATCACATGTTTACAAATCCTGCAGAACTCTGCTTTAAAGCTGTATCCATACCCATTGGATGTACTGACCACAATATAGTGGCCATTCTAGAAAAGACAGTTCTAAATTCTGGGCCTGAAAATGTTCTGTACTGATTCCTACACTGAGTAGGAACACCTGCTCTTATCATGACATAAACTGACCAGGTGAAGCTATGATCCCTTATTGATGTCACTTGTTAAATCAGTGTAGATGAAGGGGAGGAGACAGGTTAAATAATGATTTTTAAGCCTTGAGACAATTGAGATGTGTTCCATTCAGAGAGTGAATGAGCAAGACAAAATATTTAAGTGCCTTTGAACAGGGTATGGTAGTAGATGCTAGGCGCACTGGTTTGTGTCAAGAACTGCATCGTTGCTGGGTTTTTCATGCTCAACAGTTTCCCATGTGTATTAACAATGGTCCGTCATCCAAAGGACATCCAACCAACTTGACACAACTGTGGGAAGCATTGGAGTCAACATGGGCCAGCAACCCTGTGGAACGCTTTCGACACCTTGTAGAGGTCATGCCCCGGCAAATTGAGGCTGTTTTGAGGGCAAAAGGGGGTGCAACTCAATATTAGGAAGCCGTTCCTAATTCGTTTGTACACTAAGTGTATGTTGAAGATACCAAACATATTTGTTGGTCTAACGTGTAATGAGGAGCATCCAGATGCTGGACTTGATACATTTATGAAATTGTTTATTTCAGTTATTGATAAGCATGCATGTATTAAGAAACTGACTGTTAGAACTGTTAAAGCCCCGTGGATTGATAAGGAACGCTGTATGGTTGAGAGGGACGAGGCAAAAGGTGTGGTGAATAAGTCTGGCTGCAAACTTACTGTCAATTTAGAAATTATGTGACTAATCTGAACAACAAAAATAAGAAATCATATTATGAAACCAAGATAAATGACATAAAGTATGATGGAAAAAAGCTTTGGAATGCTTTGAATGAAATGATGGGCAGAAAGACTAATTCAACTTCTTTCATTGAATCAGATGTCTCATTTATCACAAAGTCTTTAAATTTTGCCAATCACTATTTAATTGGCAACATAGGCAAACTTAGGCATGAAATACCAACAACAAACTGTGAGCTGTCATATTATTGCATAAAATACCTAATTATGAAAGAAAGCCATGTCATTTTGAATTCTGTAAAGTTGGTGTGGGTGAGGTGTTGTCAGTACCACCTTGTATTGACAAATTAGATGGAAAGCTACTGAGAATGGTAGTGGCTATATTGTCACTCCAATTTGTCATATGTTTAATCTGAGTCTGGAGAATAATGTTTGTCCTCAGACCTGGAGGGAAGCTAAAGTCATTCTGCTACCCAAGAATGGTAAAACACCCTTTGGTCGGCTGTTAGAACCAGTAATCAGATTGCTGCCGACTCTTAGCAGACTTTTGAAAAACATTGTGTTTGACCAGATACAATGCTATTTCTTTGTAAACAAATGAACAACAGACTTTCAGCATGATTAAAGAGAAGGGCACTCAACGTGTACTGCACTGACACAAATTACTGATGATTGGTTGAAAGACATTAAGAAGATTGTGGGAGCTTTACTGTTAGATTTCAGTGCAGCCTTTGATATTATTGACCATAACCTGTTGTTGAAAAAACATACGTGTTATGGCTTTTCAACTTCTGCCATACTGTGGATTCAGAGCTATCTATCTAATAGAACTCAGAGGGTTTTCTTTAATGGAAGCTTCTCTAATGTTAAACATGTAAAGTGTGGTGTACCGCAGGACAGCTTTCTTGGCCCTCTACTCTTTTCTATTTGTACTAATGATCTGCCACTGGCATTAAACAAAGCCTGTGTGTCTATGTATGCTGATCATTCAACCCTATACGCTTCTGCAACCACAGCTAGAGAAGTCACTGCAACCCTCAACAAAGAGTTGCGGTCAGTTTTAGAATGGGTGGCCAGTAATAAACTGGTGCTCTAAAACTAAGAGCATTGTATTTTGTACAATCATTCCCTAAGTTCTAGACCTCAGCTGAATCTCATAATGAATAATGTGACTGTTGAGCAAGTTGAGGAGACTAAATTACTTGGTGTTACCTTGGATTGTAAACTGTCATGATCAAAACATATTGATTCAATGGTTGTAAATATGGGCAGAGGTCTGTCTATTATAAAGAGATGCTCTGTTTTTTGACACCACACTACACAAAGTCCTGCAGGCTCTAGTTTTATCTTATCTTGATTATTGCCCAGTCATATTGTCAAGTGCTGCAAAGAAAGACCTAGAAAAACTGCAGCTGGCCCAGAACAGAGCGGCACATATTGCTCTTCACGATAATCAGGGGGCTAATATCAATACTATGCATGCCAGTCTCTCTTGGCTAAAAGTTGAGGAGAAACTGACTGCATTACTTCTTCTTTTTATAAGAAATATTGTGTTCAATTCCAAATTGTTTGCATAGTCAACTTACACACAACTCTGACACACACAATTACCCCACCCAGACATGCCACCAGGGGTCTTTTCACAGTCCCCAAATTCAAGAAAACAATTCAATTTAAGAAAACGTACGATTGCTCAGGTGAACAGCAAACCTGGTTTAAAAAAACAGATAAAGCAACACCTCACGGCACAACGCCTCTCCCCTATTTGACGTAGATATTTTGTGTGTACAGTATGTGCTGATATGTAGGCTATGTGTGACATTTTAAATGTACGTAGTTCTGTCCTTGAGCTGTTCTTGTCTATTAATGTTCTGTATTATGTCATGTTTCATGTTTTGTGTGGAACACAGGAACAGCTAATGGAGATCCTAAAAAATACCAATACAGTTGAGTGGAAAATGGAGATTGCAAAGACTTGGCCTTCTGCGTGACGGCTGAACATGCAGATGGAACTGCATCCATACATATTACATACCACTGAAGATAGTTAAGACATGTACAATAAAAGCAGCGTAACAGCCTCCTTTCTGAGTGTGCCCAGTGTGCTGCGGTTTGGTCACATGGTTTCTGTCTGAATGGGGAGAAAGGCAAAGTTCTGCTGATTTCAAGCCAGTAATGAGCTGTGTTATCCTGTTATCACAACTCTAGGGTTTCTTTTATCACCACCGTGCCACCGCTTCCCGTGTCCGTGTGCCCGGACGACGGGCTGCCTGCCTGCCGCTGTGCACCCAGACAGACGCCGTCTTGTCCCGCATTCTTTCTCTGAAAAGGACCCTCCTGCTATCTTCTCCATGGAGGCAGAGATTTGGTTACACAGACAGAGCTAAATAGTCTGCCATGCCTGCTTTATGAAAGCATTGTTAGGTCTACCACTTCTTGGCAGGGGTTGGTTGGTAAGTCCTATACCTAGGCAGTAACATGCAGAGTGTCTTCCGTTCATACCACACTGTCTTCATGCACACTTAGCTCATCTGAAAAAGCTTATGAATCAGCGTGAATGGATAACATATATATGGCAATGTAGTGTGATAAACCCGATGACTGTTTCTTCCTCCCCTATGCTTTTCATTAAGCAGCTCTTTCCTCTGAGATTGGTCCATAGGGTCACTTTCAAGATCCAGCTCTGCTGATGAAAGAATGCCCTAGTCATCACAGGCTCAGGCGGCATCTTAAATGACACCCTATTCCCTACATAGTGCACTACTATTGACCAGAGCCCTATGGGAACTAAAGGGAATAGGGTGCCATTTGGAGTGCCCACTTACATAGTTTGGCGGAATAACTAGCTGTCCACACAAGAGGGACACCAGCAGAGCAGGAATTCAACAGGAGAGGACCTAGCTTAGCTCATTGAGAGGAAACAGCCAAACGTATTTGAAGATGTATTGGCTCTGGTTCCTCTAACTGGCACTGTCATCCCATTATCTCCTCCTCTTCCTTCATCCCTCCCCATGCAGTAGGCTAGTCGTTGGTCCGGGGCTGGGGCCCAACAGACCCTATCCCTACAGCTGCATGGGGAACTTGGAAGCATTGGCGTAGATGGCTAGATGGCTAGATGGCGTAGCTAGATGGCGTAGCAGTCGGATGTGTCTTTGTCCTGTCTGTCCCGTGTAAATAGTATTCGTATTTTTCGTATACATTTCGTATATATTTTAATTTCACTTTCCATCTAGGAACTGAATATACATTCCTACATTCCGCCTCACCCAATGTGGTACGGACCTGCTATTTTTTTTATACTTTAGAACCGTAACCCCAATCTGAAGCTAGCCAGATAACTAGCTACTAGCTAGTAGTCAGTTAGCCACTGCTGCGGTCTTCGCCCTTAACTCGGACACAGCCAGCTTCAATACCGGGCCAATACCTGCCAGTCTGCAAGCGCGATATCAACCCAGAGCATATAGGACTGCTTTTTCTCTACCACATCACCGGATTCCTGACGCAAGCTCTGGACAATTACACCGTATTATCACAGCTAGCTAGCTGCAACCGAGTGGCTACTACTGGCTAACACCTCTGTCCCGAAGCAAGCACCAGTTAGCCTTGAGCTAGCCTCGAGCTAGGCCCATCTGCCGGCTAGCCGAAGAGGTCTACCAGCGAATTCTTGGGCTACAATACCTCTTTTGCCAATTGGACTGGACCTTTTTTTTGCCGACACAGAGCCCTGCCAATCCATCACAACTGGTCTAAATCAGCTACAAGCTAATTTAGCCATTTTTTTTGCCGCTGCTAATAGCTTTTACCTTCTGCACAGACACCAGCCCTGTTATTAGCCTGGATATTACTCACCAATTTACCAGCATCGGACTGTCTCTCGACAACAACGCCGGATTCCTGCCGTAATCCCTAAGCCACTACTTCTGATCCTCACAGCTAGCTTGCAGCTAGCGCAGTTAGCGCCACTGCCACGAAGCTAGCACCAGTTAGCAAACACAATTCTACAATTCACAACCTCTCTTTCGCCATTCGGCTTGGATTCTCTGGATTCTCTGTCGACACGACCACGTCTGAGCAGACCCCCTCCGTCTGAGCAGACCACCCCCCGGGCTACTAACTTTAAACGCCGCGTGCTAGCTTAGTGGAGGCCTCCCTGCTCCATCTACGGCTGCCCCCTGGACACTATGATCACTTGGCTACATAGCTGATGCATGCTTGACTGTCCATTAATTCACGGTACTCCATTCTGTTTATTTGTGTTTTATCTGTCGGCTCTGTGCTTTAACTCAGGATCTGTGTGTAGTTAATCCGACCCTCTCTGCCTAGTCGTCGCCATTTTTACCTGTTGTTGCTGTGTTAGACTAGCACCCTGTTATTGCTGCTGTTATCTTACCTGTTGTTTTAGCTAGCTCTCCCAATCAAGACCTGCAATCACTTTATGCCTTATTGTATGTCTCTCTCAAATATCAATATGCCTTGCATACTGTTGTTCAGGCTAGTTTTCATTATCATTGTTTTGGTTTGCAATGGACCCTGTAGTTCCACTCTCCGTACCTCTGATACCCCCTTTGTCCCACCCCCCACACATGCGGTGACCTCACCCATTGAGACCAGCATGTCCAGAGATACAACCTCTCTTATCATCACCCAGTGCCTGGGCTTGCCTCCGCTGTACCCGCGCCCCTCCATACCCCTGTCTGCACATTATGCCCAAAATCTATTCTACCACGCCCATAAATCTGCTCCTTTTATTCTTTGTCCCCAACGCTCTAGGCGACCAGTTTTGATAGCCTTTAGCCGCACCCTCATCCTACTACTCCTCTGTTCCTCGGGTGATGTGGAGGTAAACCCAGGCCCTGCATGTCCCCAGTCACCCTCATTTGTTGACTTCTGTGATCGAAAAAGCCTTGGCCTCATGCATGTCAACATCAGAAGCCTCCTCCCTAAGTTTGCCTTACTCACCGCTTTAGCACACTCTGCCAATACTGATGTCCTTGCCGTGTCCGAATCCTGGCTTAGGAAGGCCACCAAAAATTCTGAGATTTCCATACCCAACTATAACACTTTCCGTCAAGATAGAACTGCCAAAGGGGGAGGAGTTGCAATCTACTGCAGAGATAGCCTGCAAAGTTCTGTCATACTTTCCAGGTCTATGCCCAAACAGTTCGAACTTCTAATTTTAAAAATTAAAGCTCCCAGCTGTGCCCTGGACACCATCTGTGAATTGATCGCTCCCCATCTAGCTTCAGAGTTTGTTCTGTTAGGTGACCTAAACTGGGATATGCTTAACACCCCGGCAGTCCTACAATCCAAGCTTGATGCCCTCAATCTCACACAAATCATCAAGGAACCCACCAGGTACAACCCTAAATCCGTAAACATGGGCACCCTAATAGACATTATCCTGACCAACCTGCCCTCCAAATACACCTCTGCTGTCTTCAATCAAGATCTCAGCGATCACTGCCTCATTGCCTGTATCCGCCACGGGTCCGCGGTCAAACGACCACCCCTCATCACTGTCAAACGCTCCCTAAAACACTTCTGCGAGCAGGCCTTTCTAATCGACCTGGCCCGGGTACCCTGGAAGGATATTGACCTCATCCCGTCAGTTGAGGATGCCTGGTCATTCTTTAAATGTTACTTCCTCACCATATTAGACAAGCATGCTCCGTTCAAAAAATGCAGAACCAAGAACAGATATAGCCCTTGGTTCACTCCAGACCTGACTGCCCTCGACCAGCACAAAAACATCCTGTGGCGAACTGCAATAGCATCGAAGAGCCCCCGCGATATGCAACTGTTCAGGGAAGTCAGGAACCAATACACGCAGTCAGTCAGGAAAGCAAAGGCCAGCTTTTTCAAGCAGAAATTCGCATCCTGTAGCTCTAACTCCAAAAAGTTCTGGGATACTGTAAAGTCCATGGAGAACAAGAGCACCTCCTCCCAGCTGCCCACTGCACTGAGGCTAGGTAACACGGTCACCACCGATAAATCCGTGATAATCTGTTATGCTGGTGAATGAGGACCCAAAAGCGACGTAATAGAAACAGAGTCTTTATTCCAGTATTAAACAAACAATGATTCTCCTGGATATTATCAAAGGTAAATCCAAAACAGGAAACTGAAATCCTCTCGTCAGTAGAGAGGAACGACTGGAGACGCGACCACAGACTGCAGGTCGCTTCAGGAAGGCACAGGCCGTAGCTGACATAGACACCTGCTCACACGCAGCATCTGAAGAAGGCAAAAACACGACAGGGCGGAACAAGGACACAGAACAGCAAACATCAAACAAGAATCCGACAAGGACAGAAGCGGAAAACAGAGGGAGAAATAGGGACTCTAATCAGAGGGCAAAATAGGGGACAGGTGTGAAAGAGTAAATGAGGTCGTTAGGAGAATGAGAAACAGCTGGGAGCAGGAACGGAACGATAGAGAGAGAGAGAGCGGGAGAGGGAGAGAGGGAGGAGGAGAGAGAGGGATAGAAAGAGGGAAAGAACCTAATAAGACCAGCAGAGGGAAGCACAGGGACAAGACATGATGATCAAAGACAAAACATGACAGTACCCCCCCCACTCACCGAGCGCCTCCTGGCGCACTCGAGGAGGAACCCTGGCGGCAACGAAGGAAATCATCAATCAACGAACGGTCCAGCACGTCCCGAGATGGAACCCAACTCCTCTCCTCAGGACCGTAACCCTCCCAATCCACTAAGTACTGGTGACCACGTCCCCGAGAACGCATGTCCATGATCTTCCGTACCTTGTAAATAGGTGCGCCCTCGACAAGGACGGGGGGGGGGGGGGGGAAGACGAACGGGGGCGCGAAGAAAAGGCTTGACACAAGAGACATGGAAGACAGGGTGGACGCGACGAAGATGTCGCGGAAGAAGCAGTCGCACAGCGACAGGATTGACAACCTGAGAGACACGGAACGGACCAATGAACCGCGGAGTCAACTTGCGAGAAGCTGTCGTAAGGGGAAGGTTACGAGTGGAAAGCCACACTCTCTGACCGCGACAATACCTAGGACTCTTAATCCTACGTTTATTGGCGGCTCTCACAGTCTGCGCCCTGTAACGGCAAAGTGCAGACCTGACCCTCCTCCAGGTGCGCTCACAACGTTGGACAAAAGCCTGAGCGGAGGGAACGCTGGACTCGGCGAGCTGGGACGAGAACAGAGGAGGCTGGTACCCAAGACTACTCTGAAATGGAGATAGCCCGGTAGCAGACGAAGGAAGCGAGTTGTGAGCGTACTCAGCCCAGGGGAGCTGTTCTGCCCAAGACGCAGGGTTTCGAAACGAAAGGCTGCGTAATATGCGACCAATCGACTGATTGGCCCTTTCTGCTTGACCGTTAGACTGGGGATGAAACCCGGAAGAGAGACTGACGGAAGCACCAATCAAACGACAGAACTCCCTCCAAAACTGTGACGTGAATTGCGGGCCTCTGTCTGAAACGGCGTCTAACGGGAGACCATGAATTCTGAACACATTCTCAATGATGATTTGTGCCGTCTCCTTAGCGGAAGGAAGCTTAGCGAGGGGAATGAAATGTGCCGCCTTAGAGAACCTATCGATAACCGTAAGAATCACAGTCTTCCCCGCAGACGAAGGCAGACCGGTAATAAAGTCTAAGGCGATGTGAGACCAAGGTCGAGAAGGAATGGGAAGCGGTCTGAGACGACCGGCAGGAGGAGAGTTACCTGACTTAGTCTGCGCGCAGTCCGAACAAGCAGCCACGAAACGGCGCGTGTCCCGCTCCTGAGTAGGCCACCAAAACCGCTGGCGAATAGAAGCAAGCGTACCCCGAACGCCGGGGTGGCCAGCTAACTTGGCAGAATGAGCCCACTGAAGAACAGCCAGACGAGTAGAGACAGGAACGAACAGAAGGTTACTAGGACAAGCGCGCGGCGACGCAGTGTGAGTGAGTGCTTGCTTTACCTGTCTCTCAATTCCCCAGACAGTCAACCCGACAACACGCCCTTCAGGGAGAATCCCCTCGGGGTCGGTAGAAGCCACAGAAGAACTAAAGAGACGGGATAAGGCATCAGGCTTGGTGTTCTTATTTCCCGGGCGATAGGAAATCACGAACTCGAAACGAGCGAAAAACAACGCCCAACGAGCTTGACGTGCATTAAGTCGTTTGGCAGAACGGATGTACTCAAGGTTCTTATGGTCAGTCCAAACGACAAAAGGGACGGTCGCCCCCTCCAACCACTGTCGCCATTCGCCTATGGCTAAGCGGATGGCGAGCAGTTCGCGGTTACCCACATCATAGTTGCGTTCCGATGGCGACAGGCGATGAGAAAAGTAAGCGCAAGGATGGACCTTATCGTCAGACTGGAAGCGCTGGGACAGAATGGCTCCCACGCCCACCTCTGAAGCGTCAACCTCGACAATGAATTGTTTAGTGACGTCAGGAGTAACAAGGATAGGGGCGGATGTAAAACGCTTCTTGAGGAGATCAAAAGCTCCCTGGGCGGAACCGGACCACTTAAAGCAAGTCTTGACAGAAGTCAGAGCTGTGAGAGGGGCAGCCACTTGACCGAAATTACGAATGAAACGCCGATAGAAATTAGCGAAACCGAGAAAGCGCTGCAACTCGACACGTGACTTAGGAACGGGCCAATCGCTGACAGCCTGGACCTTAGCGGGATCCATCTGAATGCCTTCAGCGGAAATAACAGAACCGAGAAATGTGACAGAGGAGACATGAAAGGCGCACTTCTCAGCCTTCACGTAGAGACAATTCTCTAAAAGGCGCTGGAGTACACGTCGAACGTGCTGAACATGAATCTCGAGTGACGGTGAAAAAATCAGGATATCGTCAAGGTAAACGAAAACAAAGATGTTCAGCATGTCTCTCAGTACATCATTAACTAATGCCTGAAAGACAGCTGGAGCATTAGCGAGACCGAACGGCAGAACCCGGTATTCAAAATGCCCTAACGGAGTGTTAAACGCCGTTTTCCACTCGTCCCCCTCTCTGATGCGTACGAGATGGTAAGCGTTACGAAGGTCCAACTTAGTAAAAAACCTGGCTCCCTGCAGAATCTCGAAGGCTGACGACATAAGGGGAAGCGGATAACGATTCTTAACCGTTATGTCATTCAGCCCTCGATAATCCACGCAGGGGCGCAGAGTACCGTCCTTCTTCTTAACAAAGAAAAACCCCGCTCCGGCGGGAGAGGAAGAAGGCACCACGGTACCGGCGTCGAGAGAAACAGACAGATAATCCTCGAGAGCCTTACGTTCGGGAGCCGACAGAGAGTATAGTCTACCCCGAGGGGGAGTGGTCCCCGGAAGGAGATCAATACAACAATCATACGACCGGTGAGGAGGAAGAGAGTTGGCTCTGGACCGACTGAAGACCGTGCGTAGATCATGATATTCCTCCGGCACTCCTGTCAAATCACCAGGTTCCTCCTGAGTAGAGGGGACAGAAGAAACAGGAGGGATAGCAGACATTAAACACTTCACATGACAAGAAACGTTCCAGGATAGGATAGAATTACTAGACCAATTAATAGAAGGATTATGACATACTAGCCAGGGATGACCCAAAACAACAGGTGTAAAAGGTGAACGAAAAATCAAAAAGGAAATGGTCTCACTGTGGTTACCAGATACTGTGAGGGTTAAAGGTAGTGTCTCACATCTGATACTGGGGAGAGGACTACCATCTAAGGCGAACATGGGCGTGGGCTTCCCTAACTGTCTGAGAGGAATGTCATGTTTCCGAGCCCATGCTTCGTCCATAAAACAACCCTCAGCCCCAGAGTCTATCAAGGCACTGCAGGAAGCAGCCGAACCGGTCCAGCGTAGATGGACCGACAAGGTAGTACAGGATCTTGATGGAGAGACCTGAGTAGTAGCGCTCACCAGTAGCCCTCCGCTTACTGATGAGCTCTGGCTTTTACTGGACATGACATGACAAAATGTCCAGCAGAACCGCAATAGAGGCAAAGGCGGTTGGTGATTCTCCGTTCCCTCTCCTTAGTCGAGATGCGAATACCTCCCAGCTGCATGGGCTCAGTCTCTGAGCCGATGGGAGGAGATGGTTGAGATGCGGAGAGGGGAAACACCGTTAACGCGAGCTCTCTTCCACGAGCTCGGTGACGAAGATCTACCCGTCGTTCTATGCGGATGGCGAGTGCAATCAAAGAGTCCACGCTGGAAGGAACCTCCCGGGAGAGAATCTCATCCTTAACCTCAGCGTGGAGTCCCTCCAGAAAACGAGCGAGCAACGCCGGCTCGTTCCAGTCACTGGATGCAGCAAGAGTGCGAAACTCTATAGAGTAATCCGTTATGGATCGATCACCTTGACATAGGGAAGCCAGGGCCCTGGAAGCCTCCTTCCCAAAAACTGAACGATCAAAAACCCGTATCATCTCCTCTTTAAAGTTCTGATAAACGTTAGAACACTCAGCCCTTTCCTCCCAGATAGCTGTGCCCCACTCCCGAGCCCGACCAGTAAGGAGTGATATGACGTAAGCGATCCGAGCTCTCTCTCTTGAGTATGTGTTGGGCTGGAGAGAGAACACAAATCACACTGGGTGAGAAAGGAGCGACACTCAGTGGGCTGCCCAGAGTAACATGGTGGGTTATTAACCCTAGGTTCCGGAGACTCGGAAGACCAGGAAGTAGCTGGTGGCACGAGACGAAGACTCTGAAACTGTCCTGAGAGATCGGAGACGTGAGCGGCCAGGGTCTCAACGGCATGACGAGCAGCAGACAATTCCTGCTCGTGTCTGCCGAGCATTGCTCCCTGGATCTCGACGGCAGTGTTGCGAGAATCCGTAGTCGCTGGGTCCATTCTTGGTCGGATTCTTCTGTTATGCTGGTGAATGAGGACCCAAAAGCGACGTAATAGAAACAGAGTCTTTATTCCAGTATTAAACAAACAATGATTCTCCTGGATATTATCAAAGGTAAATCCAAAACAGGAAACTGAAATCCTCTCGTCAGTAGAGAGGAACGACTGGAGACGCGACCACAGACTGCAGGTCGCTTCAGGAAGGCACAGGCCGTAGCTGACATAGACACCTGCTCACACGCAGCATCTGAAGAAGGCAAAAACACGACAGGGCGGAACAAGGACACAGAACAGCAAACATCAAACAAGAATCCGACAAGGACAGAAGCGGAAAACAGAGGGAGAAATAGGGACTCTAATCAGAGGGCAAAATAGGGGACAGGTGTGAAAGAGTAAATGAGGTCGTTAGGAGAATGAGAAACAGCTGGGAGCAGGAACGGAACGATAGAGAGAGAGAGAGCGGGAGAGGGAGAGAGGGAGGAGGAGAGAGAGGGATAGAAAGAGGGAAAGAACCTAATAAGACCAGCAGAGGGAAGCACAGGGACAAGACATGATGATCAAAGACAAAACATGACATAATCGAAGACTTCAACAAGCATTTCTCAATGGCTGGCCATGCCTTCCTCCTGGCGACTCCAACCTTGGCCAACAGCCCCGATCCCCCCGCTGCTAATCGCCCAAGCCTCCCCAGCTTCTCCTTTACCCAAATCCAGATAGCAGATGTTCTGAAAGAGCTGGAAAACCTGGACCCATACAAATCAGCTGGGCTTGACAATCTGGACCCCCTATTTCTGAAACTGTCCGCCGCCATTGTCGCACCCCCTATTACCAGCCTGTTCAACCTCTCCTTCGTATCATCTGAGATCCCCAAGGATTGGAAAGCTGCCGCGGTCATCCCCCTCTTCAAAGGGGGAGACACCCTGGACCCAAACTGTTACAGACCTATATCCATCCTGCCCTGCCTATCTAAGGTCTTCGAAAGCCAAGTCAACAAACAGATCACTGACCATCTCGAATCCCACCGTACCTTCTCCGCTGTGCAATCCGGTTTCCGAGCCGGTCACGGGTGCACCTCAGCCACGCTCAAGGTACTAAACGATATCATAACCGCCATCGATAAAAGACATTACTGTGCAGCCGTCTTCATCGACCTGGCCAAGGCTTTCGACTCTGTCAATCACCATATTCTTATCGGCAGACTCAGTAGCCTCGGTTTTTCTAATGACTGCCTTGCCTGGTTCACCAACTACTTTGCAGACAGAGTTCAGTGTGTCAAATCGGAGGGCATGTTGTCCGGTCCTCTGGCAGTCTCTATGGGGGTACCACAGGGTTCAATTCTCGGGCCGACTCTTTTCTCTGTATACATCAATGATGTTGCTCTTGCTGCGGGCGATTCCCTGATCCACCTCTACGCAGACGACACCATTCTATATACTTCCGGCCCTTCCTTGGACACTGTGCTATCTAACCTCCAAACGAGCTTCAATGCCATACAACACTCCTTCCGTGGCCTCCAACTGCTCTTAAACGCTAGTAAAACCAAATGCATGCTTTTCAACCGTTCGCTGCCTGCACCCGCACGCCCGACTAGCATCACCACCCTGGACGGTTCCGACCTAGAATATGTGGACATCTATAAGTACCTAGGTGTCTGGCTAGACTGCAAACTCTCCTTCCAGACTCATATCAAACATCTCCAATCCAAAATCAAATCAAGAATCGTCTTTCTATTCCGCAACAAAGCCTCCTTCACTCACGCCGCCAAACTTACCCTAGTAAAACTGACTATCCTACCGATCCTCGACTTCGGCGATGTCATCTACAAAATAGCTTCCAACACTCTACTCAGCAAACTGGATGCAGTTTATCACAGTGCCATTCGTTTTGTTACTAAAGCACCTTAAACGACCCACCACTGCGACCTGTATGCCCTAGTCGGCTGGCCCTCGCTACATGTTCGTCGTCAGACCCACTGGCTCCAGGTCATCTACAAGGCTATGCTAGGTAAAGTGCCGCCTTATCTCAGTTCACTGGTCACGATGGCTACACCCACCCGCAGCACGCGCTCCAGCAGGTGTATCTCACTGATCATCCCTAAAGCTAAAACCTCATTTGGACGCCTTTCCTTCCAGTTCTCTGCTGCCTGCGACTGGAACGAATTGCAAAAATCTCTGAAGTTGGAGACTTTTATCTCCCTCAACAACTTTAAAAATCTGCTATCCGAGCAGCTAACCGATCGCTGCAGCTGTACATAGTCCATCTGTAAACTACCCACCCAATTTACCTACCTCACCCCCCATACTGCTTTTATTTATTTACTTTTCTGCTCTTTTGCACACCAGTATCTCTTCTTGCACATGATCATCTGATGATTTATCACTCCAGTGTTAATCTGCTAAATTGTAATTATTCGATTTATTGCCTACCTCATGCCTTTTGCACACATTGTATATAGATTCTCTTTTTTTCTACCATGTTATTGACTTGTTTATTGTTTACTCCATGTGTAACTCTGTGTTGTCTGTTCACACTGCTATGCTTTATCTTGGCCAGGTCGCAGTTGCAAATGAGAACTTGTTCTCAACTAGCCTACCTGGTTAAATAAAGGTGAAATAAAAAATAAAATAAAAAAATTCCTCTGGGGTAAATAATAGCCGGATTAGCATCCTCTTGTTTACTTTTTGGAGATAGTCTTACATTTAAAAAGAGGATTAGGGAAGGAGGGACAAAACTCCCAGCTGTGATCGCTGCTTGCGCTAAATCGGAAACTCCACCAACCGGAGCTGAGTTGACACTTGAACTGGGGTGTGTTGGTTGGGATTGTGATGAGTGATGATGTCACACTCTTTAAGAGGATCCCCTGTGTGTGTATGTGTTTTCAAGTTTGAAATTAAAGTTTCAGTTTTATTTTCCATCGTGAATACGTTAGAATACATTGGAAATATTACCACTTAAACTGTCTCTCTGTGCAGCACTGCAGACATGGGAAGTGTGTGAACAAGGAGCTGGACCTGCGGCCGGTCCATGGGGAGTGGGGCCCCTGGGGGCACTACAGTGTCTGTTCCAGGACCTGTGGAGGAGGCACCAGGAGTACCTCCAGAGACTGCAACAACCCTGAGTAAGACTCTGATTCTGATTAGTGCAAAACACCAGGAGACTTCAACACACCTAACTAATCAGCCAAAACACACCAGGAGACTGCTACAAAACTGAGTTAGATAAAGTCTTAGTCTAATTAAGCCAAATTAAGTCAAAACACACCAGGAGTAGCCAGTCAAAGCAATAACACACACCTTGAGTAAGGGCTCTGATTAGTCAAAACAAACCAGGAGTAACATTCAAAACAATGCTACACATGAGTAACAGTCAAAACAATACAACACCTGAGTATCAGTCAAAACAATGCTACACCTGAGTAACAGGCAAAACAATGCTACACCTGAGTAACAGTCAAAACAATACAACACCTGAGTAACAGTCAAAACAATGCTACACATGAGTAACAGTCAAAACAATGCTACACCTGAGTAACAGTCAAAACAATGCTACACCTGAGTAACAGTCAAAACAATGCTACACCTGAGTAACAGTCAAAACAATACAACACCTGAGTAACAGTCAAAACAATACAACACCTGAGTAACAGTCAAAACAATGATATACCTGAGTAACAGTCAAAACAATCCTACACCTGAGTAACAGTCAAAACAATGCTACACCTGAGTAACAGTTAAAACAATACAACACCGGAATAACAGTCAAAACAATGCTACACCTGAGTAACAGTCAAAACAATGCTACACCTGAGTAACAGTCAAAACAATACAACACCTGAGTAACAGTCAAAACAATGATATACCTGAGTAACAGTCAAAACAATCCTACACCTGAGTAACAGTCAAAACAATCCTACACCTGAGTAACAGTCAAAACAATACAACACCTGAGTAACAGTCAAAACAATGCTACACCTGAATAACAGGCAAAACAATACAATACCTGAGTAACAGTCAAAACAATACAACACCTGAGTAACAGTCAAACTATACAACACCTGAGTAACAGTCAAAACAATACAACACCTGAGTAACAGTCAAACAATACAACACCTGAGTAACAGTCAAAACAATACAACACCTGAGTAACAGTCAAAACAATGCTACACCTGAGTAACAAGAAAGAATAACAAACAAAGCCTGAGGACATACTTGGCAAAACACATTTCAATCAAAGAGTCAAAGCCTCTGTGCATGTCAGTCATGTTTTAATCAAGTTATTTTGCTGTAATGTTTCTTCAGGCCCCGGAATGGAGGAAAGTTCTGCGTGGGTCGAAGGATGAAGTTCCGGTCCTGCAACACTGAGCCGTGTCCCCGAGGACGGAGAGACTTCCGCGAGGAGCAGTGCTCTCAGTTCGACGGCAAGCACTTCAACATCAACGGTCTACCTCCCACCGTCCGCTGGGTGCCCAAGTACAGTGGTAGTGAGTACCCTCTATTGTAAAGTGTCTTTGAGTCCTTTAAAAGTGCTACCATATATAAAACTCCATGTATTATTAGTGGGAGTACTCACTGTACTAGTAGTTAAACCATGATAACACCAAGCCTCTATGATAACAGTTGATAACATTACATTATAGCATTCTACTACCCTATACCCTACCCTATACTACACCTATAGACACCTCTTGATGCTCCCTCACAGAGCTCAAAGAACCAGACTTCAACTGTCAGAAGGTCCACCATGCCTAATTGAGGGCTAGGTGGGGTTAAGGTGTCAATATTTTTTTGAATGACGTAAAACATGGCTCTGGTTCTTCTGTCTCCTTACCCCACTCCCCATTGTGTCCTGGTAGGTAGATAATTGTACTGTTGGCTTTTGGCTCAGTACAGGCAAATTCTGTCAGTGTGTTTTCCCTCAATGCTCTGCATAGTCATGATAGGAACAGACATGAAAAATGTACAGAGTAATCAACACTTGAGAAGCATACAGTACTAAAATATATGCTCCTGGATAGCTTCCCTCTTCTATACCTCACGCATTGTAATAATTATAGTGATGGCTTGCACAGTTGAACGAGTTGCCATTTGGCAAAGGAGACAGGGCTTTAGCGCAGGGTTTAAGATTTGGAAGAAGTAACCGCGAGCTATCACAATACAATGTTATACAAGCACACTGACCAAGCACACTGACCAAGCACACTGACCAAGCACAGAGGCCAAAATGGTGTCAAACAGAATGGGGATTTTTCTGAACAACTGATACAAATGCAGTTATTTCAGCAAAGCTAACTGCTGACCCTTGCAAAAATGTTAACAGCTGTACTTTTGTAGAGAATGACATATTTTCGAGTTTGTAGACCTATTTTGTGAGGCCTTTTGCTAACTGTAGATTGTTGTTGTTGTTGCCATTATTATTGTTTTTGTTGTTATTTGACATTCATTATATCATGTCATGTAAAATGATTCATCCATAGCTTTGTCAGTATATATATATCACAGGAGGTTGGTGGCACCTTAATTGGGGAGGACGGGCTCGTGGTAATGGCTGGAGTGGAATAGGTGGAATGGTATCAAATACATCAAACACATGGTTTCCAATGGTTTCCAACACATTTACTCTGTTCCAGCCATTATTATGAGCCATCCTTCCCTCAGCAGCCTCCACTGATGTATATCTCACCATACAGTCATCTTCCAATGGGTGTGTTTTTCCTGTGTAGTTCTAATGAAGGATCGGTGCAAGCTCTTCTGTCGGGTTGCTGGGACGATGGCCTACTATCAGTTGAAGGATCGTGTCATCGACGGCACGCCGTGTGGCCCAGACACCTACGATATCTGTGTTCAAGGCCTCTGTCGGGTAACTGTACTCCCTAACGTCATACTGTGTATCAAACACAGCTAACTTACAAACTGATATATGTTCTCTCAGATGTGTCTGTCTATATCAGCATATCACTAACAATGTTGTGACATACTGTATCAGAGTATGTACACACACACACACACACACACACACACAAACAGAGAAAGCTTTAGTTTTGCGGTGTTGGATTGAGTATATAAACGTCTATTTTTAGTGCAGGATTGTGACCACTGATGATTGACATAGCCCTTGGTGTGACCCCCTGTCTGATTGGTGTGTCTCTGTGTGACCCCTTGTCTGATTGGTGTGTCTCTGTCTGTTTTAACAGCAAGCAGGCTGTGATCATGTGTTGAACTCCAAGGCGAAAAATGACAAGTGTGGAGTGTGTGGAGGGGACAACTCCTCCTGCAAAACCCTTGCTGGGACCTTCAACGATGCTGAGTATGGTAAGCCTGGCTGCCTTTCTCTTCTTTCCCTCTATTCCAAAGTACGTTAGCAGGTATTGCACACTGTTTACAACAACAACTGTCTATGAACAGTTGAAATGCAATATACAAAGTACATAAAGATTTGTGCTATGCTAAACTTGCTAAACTAATTGACACTTGGACAATGCACAAATGACAACAGAATTATGACACAACTTTTGGATGCTAGTGAAGGGAGTGAACATTTTCCTTTTGCTTTGGGACAATGCTTTGTATAATGGATATCCTGAATAAGTCTCCAAAACCTGTTGAAAACCTCAGTAAACTCTAGAAGTTCTCAAACTTAACTCCGACCCAGCGTGACCCCCTTGAACTCATGATTAGTATGATGTCTCTTCCCGGGCCAAGCACTGATTACATCAAATCCCCTTCAAGTCTGAGCTGCAAAATAACAAAATAAATTAGCATAAATGGTTGTGAATTTGGCTCAATATTTACTCAATATTTATTTTGCTATTTGCTTCTCTTCATCTCTCATCCTCTATCTGTCCATTCCTCTGCTTGTGTTTCTACTGAGGAGTCCCAGGCCAAGCATGTGCAGCCAGACCAAGCTTAGACCAGGATGACATGAATGGGAACTCAGCCCAGCCAGGATATCTCTGGTCCAGCATGGTCCACTCCTCTCCCTCCTCTCCCTCTCTTCATCTTCTCCCTCTCTCTCTCTTCTCTCTCCTTCTCCCTCCCTCACCTCTCCCTCTCTCTTTCTCCCTTTCCCTCGACTCCTTCCTCTCCCTCTCCATCCTCCTCTCCCTGTCCATCTCCCTCTTTAGCCAGTTAACAGTGTAAACAGCTAAATGAGGAGAGGAGAGCCACTAACTCAGGGGTTTGAGGACCTCACCCAGAGCTGAGGAGACTCTGGACCCTGATAAAAGCACACTTCCTTTTTATAATAATAATGATTTGTTTTATTCATTTAGCTCCTTTACCCAGATCCCAAGCTGTAACGCTTAGACACATTGAAAGTTGAAGTAACCTATGGCTTACCCTTTGCTGTGTAACTAAATTAGCGTATGTACAGTAAAAAACATTTAGAACAGTGGTCTCCTAGTCTTCTTCTCCCTCGGTACAGTGCTGTGTGTCTGTCTGCCCGTCATGAGGTAGACCTCAGCTTTCCCAGGGTGCACCAGGGGTGTCTCTCCTGGAGGACTGTGTTTGCATTCCGCGGTCTCCCTGTGGTTGCGATTAGATTGTGTGTGTGGTGAACGGTTGCATTGGGGGCTTCGAGGGTCTGTGGATGAGCTGTGGCTTTCTCTAAGGGGGACCTGGTCTGCGGTTTAAACAGTTCACCCACTCCTTGTACTTATGTGCTTATTCTGTCTTCACTGGTTAGAGAGGGAATTTAACATGCTACTTAAAACCTAACAGCACAGAAGAGACATTTATGCTGCTGTTTTTTAGCACTGGAGTTTTCTTATGGACATTCTTAAGCAATTGTTGTTTATCTTTTAGAATTTAGAGCAAAAAGTAAAAAAAATTGTTGTTGATACTGTAAGACTGGAAGCTGCAGCCTTTTCTTGTGGTACCAGAGTGACTGTAGAATATAAGGGTTATGGGCTTATTCCTTTGACTACAAAGAAAATGCACTTCAATCAACAATAGTGACCACCGAACGTAGATTGAGTGATAAAGTGTGTGGTTGGCCGGTCGGTCGGTGTGACAAGACATAACCTTTACTAGTGCTGCCCCCGAGTGGCCCAGGCACTTCTCTCTCCCTTCTCCACTCACCCCCTTCTCTTTCCCCCTCTCACCCTCTTTTCATCCCCTATTTTCTCCTCCTCTCTCCCCTCTCTTTAATTCAGTTCTCTCCAGCCACTTTCTCCTCTGACTACTCTCCTCTCCCCTCACTCCAATATCTCTGTTCTGACCCTCTCCCCTCACTCCAATATCTCTGTTCTGACCCTCTCCCCTCACTCCAATATCTCTGTTCTGACCCTCTCCCCTCACTCCAATATCTATTTTTTATATTTTTATAATATAACCTTTATTTAACAATGACGGCCTATCCCGGCCAAACCCGGACGACGCTGGGCCAATTGTGTGCCGCCCTATGGGACTCACAATCACGGCCGGATGTGATACAGCCTGGAATCAAACCAGGGACTGTAGTGACGCTTCTAACACTGAGAGGCGGTGCCTTAGACCGCTGCGCCACTCGGGAACCCATCTCTGTTCTAACCCTCTCATTTCTCCTCAATCCCATATCTCTTTTTTAACCCTCTACTCACCCCTCACTCCAATATCTCTGTTCTAACCCTCTCTTCTCCCCTCACTCCAATATCTCTCTTTTAACCCTCTCCTCTGCCCTCACTCCAATATCTCTGTTTAACCCTGTCCTCTCCCCTCACTCCAATATTTCTGTTTTAACCCTCTCCTCTCCCCCTACTCCAATATCTCTGTTCTAACCCTCTCCTCTCCCCTCACTCCAATATCTCTGTTCTAACCCTCTCCTCTCCTCTCACTCCAATATCTCTGTTCTAACCCTCTCCTCTTCCCTCACTCCAATATCTATGTTTTAACCCTAACCCTCTCTCCAATATCTATTTTTAACCCTCTCCTCACCTCTCACTCCAATATCTCTGTTTTAACCATCTCCTCTCCCCTCACTCCAATATCTCTGTTTTAACCCTCTCCTCTCCCCTCACAATAATATCTCTGTTTTAACCCTCTCCTCTCCCACCACTCCAATATCTCTGTTCTAACCCTCTCCTCTCCCCTCTCCAATATCTCTGTTTTAACCCTCTCCTCTCCCATCACTCCAATATCTATGTTCTAACCCTGGCTCTCTCCTCTCCCCTCACTCCAATATCTCTGTTATAACCCTCTCTTCACTCCAATATCTCTGTTTTAACCCTCTCCTCTCCCCTCGTTCTAATATCTCTGTCTTAACCCTCTCCTCTCACTTCTTTCCACCTCTCACCTCTTCTCTTTCATCTCCTGTTTTGTTTCTACTGTCTTCCTCCATCTTCTCTCTCACCGTTTCCCTCGCTCCTGCTCAGTCTCTCCTCTCCTCTTTCCTCTACCCATGTCGGCCAGTCATGGAACACAGACCCAGGGAAATTACAAGGCAAGCGCCGGGCCGGGGAAATAATTACATATTATTTTATGGGTGGGCCTCTTTCTCTTTCTCTCTCTCTCTCTCTCTCTCTCTCTCTCTCTCTCTCTCTCTCTCTCTCTCTCTCTCTCTCTCTCTCTCTCTCTCTCTCTCTCTCTCTCTCTCTCTCTCTCTCTCTCTCTCTCTCTCTCTCTCTCTCTCTCTCTCTCTCTCTCTCTCTCTCTCTCTCTCTCTCTCTCTCTCTCTCTCTCTCTCTCTCTCTCCATCCAGGTTACAACACAGTGGTGCGGATCCCTGCAGGAGCCACCAACATTGATATTAAACAGGTCAGCTACTCTGGGAAGTCGGAGGATGACAACTACCTCGGTGAGTTTGTGTGTGTGTGTGTGTGTGTGTGTGTGTGTGTGTGTGTGTGTGTGTGTGTGTGTGTGTGTGTGTGTGTGTGTGTGTGTGTGTGTGTGTGCGTGTGCGTGCGTGTGTGTGAGCATGAGTGATGCTGTCACTGCTTAGCCATGGTGCTTCACACCAGGCCAACTCACTCACAGCCAGTTTATGGCAAATTCTTTCTAGCTATAAAGGCTTTAAATATGTTTATTGGTGCCTCTTTAAATGGTGGGCACCATACAATAGGTCAATGTGTTTTCCCCCGCTCCTCTATCAAAGGCCAGCCATTGGTCAGAACATGGTTACCCACCCAGTGACCCCAGCTTTAGGGACAGGTTGTTTAGGAAGTGGGGTTAAAGGGGGTGAGGAAGTATGGACTAATACCAAACCACTAGTCATTTATACCAGTCAGAATGTACAGTTGAAGTTGGAAGTTTACATACACTTAGGTTGGAGTCATTAAAACTAGTTTTTCAACCACTTCACAAATTTCTTGTTAAACTTCTTATGGCTGCATCCCGCTACCGGGATCGATATGACAACAGCCAGTGAAAGTGCAGGGCGCCAAATTCAAAACAACAGAAATCTCATAATTAAAATTCCTCAAACATACATGTGTCTTATATCATTTTAAAGGTAATCTTGTTGTTAACCCCACCAAAGTGACCGATTTCAAATATGCTTTTCAGCGAAAGCATTACAAACGATTATGTTAGGTCACCACCAAACCACAATAAGCACAGCCATTTTTCCAGCGAAAGATAGCAGTCAGAAAAAGCAGAAATAGAGATAAAATGAATCACTAACCTTTGATGATCTTCATCAGATGACACTCATAGGACTTCATGTTACACAATACATGCATGTTTTGTTTGATAAAGTTCATATTTACTTCAAAAAATCTGAGTTTACATTGGCGCGTTACATTCACTACTACAAAAAACATCAAGTGATTTTGCATAGCCACATCGTTTCAACAGAAATACTCATCATAAATGTAGATGATAATATAAGTTATACACATGGAATTATAGATAAACCTCTCCTTAATGCAACCGCTGTGTCAGATTTCAAAAAAACTTTACGGAAAAAGCAAATCATGCAATAATCTGAGACGGCGCTCAGAACAAGAGCCAAATTAGCCGCCATGTTGGAGTCAACAGAATCCAGACAATACATGATAAATGTTTCCTTACCTTTGATGAACTTCATCAGAATGCAGTCCTAGGAATCCCAGGTCCACAATAAATGCTTGATTTGTTCGATAATGTCCGTTATTTATGTCCAATTAGCTACTTTGGTTAGCGCGTTTGGTAAACAATTCCAAAGTCACAAAGCGTGTCCACTATAACGTGACGAAATGTCCAAAAGTTCCATAACAGTCAGTAGAAACATGTCAAACGATGTACTGAATCAATCTTTAGAACGTTGTTAACATACATCTTGAATAACGTTCCAACCGGAGAATTAGATTGACTTCAGTTGAGCAATGGAACGTAGCTGCCTATCACGTGAACGCGCGTGGTCAAAGCATGGTCAGCTCGTGGCAGTGGTGACTAATTCCTGTCTCCTTCGGCCCCCCTTCACATTAGAGTCATCTGACAAAGTTCTATTGACTGTTGACATCTAGTGGAAGCCGTAGGAAGTGAAAACTCATCAATATCTCGCTGTAATTTCAATGAGAGCTTGGTTGAAAATCTGCCACCTCAGAAAAAATCCAAACAGGAAGTGGAACTTCTCAGGTTTTTGCCTGCCATATGAGTTCTGTTATACTCAAAGACATAATTCAAACAGTTTTAGAAACTTCAGAGTGTTTTCTATCCAATACTAATAATAATATGCAAATATTAGCAACTATGACTGAGGAGCAGGCCGTTTACTCTGGGCACCTCTGTGCACCTTTCATCCAAGCTACTCAATACTGCCCCTGCAGCCATAAGAAGTTAACAAACTAAAGTTTTGGAAAATCAGTTAGGACATCTACTTTGTGCATGACACAAGTAATTTTTCCAACAATTGTTTACAGACAGATTATTTCACTTATAATTCACTGTATCACAATTCCAGTGGGTCAGAAGTTTACATAGGCTAAATTGACTGTGCCTTTAAACAGCTTGGAAAATTCCAGAAAAATATGTCATGTTTTTAGAAGCTTCTGACAGGCTAATTGACATCATTTGAGTCCATTGGAGGTGTACATGTGGATTTATTTCAAGGCCTACCTTCAAATTCAGTGCCTCTTTGCTTGACATCATGGGAAAATCAAAAGAAATCAGCCAAGACTTCAGAAGACAAATTGTAGACCTCCACAAGTCTGGTTCATCCTTGGGTTGGGAGCAATTTCCAAACGCCTGAAGGTACCACGTTCATCTGTACAAACAATAGTACGCAAGTATAAACACCATGGGACCACGCAGCTGTCATACCGCTCAGGAAGGAGACGCGTTCTGTCTCCTAGAGATGAACGTACTTTCGTGCGAAAAGTGCAAATCAATCCCAGAACAACAGCAAACAACAGCAAAGGACATTGTGAAGATTCTGGAGGATATAGATACAAAAGTATCTATATCCACAGTAAAACGAGTCCTATATCGACATAACCTGAAAGGGCGCTCAGCAAGGAAGAAGCCACTGCTCCAAAACCGCCATAAAAAAAAGCCAGACTACGGTTTGCAACAAAAAGATCGTACTTCTTGGAGAAATGTCCTCTGGTCTGATGAAACAAAAATAGAACTTATTGGCCATAAGGACCATCGTTATGTTTGGAGGAAAAAGGGGGAGGCTTGCAAGCCGAAGAACACCATCCCAACCGTGAAGCACGGGGGTGGCAGCATCATGTTGTGGGGGTGGTTTGCTGCAAGAGGGACTGGTGCACTTCACAAAATAGATGGCATCAAGAGGGAGGAAAATTATGTAGATATATTGAAGCAACATATCAAGACGTCAGTCAGGAAGTTGAAACTTGGTCGCAAATGGGTCTTCCAAATGGACAATGATCCCCAAGCATATTTCCAAAGTTGTGGCAAAATGGCTTAAGGACAACAAAGTCAAGGTATTAGAGTGGCCATTACAAAGCCCTGACCCCAATCCTATAGAAAAGTTGTGGGCAGAACTGAAAAAGCATGTGCGAGCAAGGGGGCCTACAAACCTGACTCAGTTACACCAGCTATGTCAGGAGTAATGGGCCAAAATTCACCTAACTTATTGTGGGAAGCTTGTGGAAGGCTACCCGAAATGTTTGACCCAGTTGAACAATTTAAAGGCAATGCTACCAAATACGAATTGAGTGTATGTAAACTTCTGACCCACTGGGAATGTAATGAAAGTAATTTTCTCTTCTGTTATTCTGACATTTTACATTCTTACTAGGATTAAATGTCATGAATTGTGAAAAACTGAGTTTTTATGTATTTGGCTAAGGTGTATGTAAACTTCCGACTTCAACTGTATATGGAGGAAGCGTGGCGGGGCCCGGAGCCAAATGGGCCAGAGGATAAGGGATAGCTGGGAAAGCAAACAGTGTGTCAGAATGAGAGGAAGCTGAATGTGTGTAGAAAAGGTGTTAATTAGAGCCATGTGTAGCCAGGCCAGATGAAAGTGGATAGGGGCTGGGTGAGATGGGCAATGGCTTTGTTTGTGTATGTGTGTTAGCCAATGCATTTTTCTCACTGCTGGAGGGTGCAGGTGATGACTGCCAGAAGAGGTGTTTTTGTCATTGGCCATCACACACCACACACACAGGCAGTCAGGGGTTAAAGGGGACTAGCTGGGGTCCTCTTCTGGTAGTGTACAGACTTGAATGTGAACAAAGTTGTGCCTAGAGACCTAATCACACACATTGTTTCAACATGGGCTCTCTCACATTGTAATTACTGCATATTTCACAGAACCATACTTATTGTGTGTATGTGTGTGTGTTGAAGGGGGTAGTTGGTGTTTGGTTGGTAGTGTATAAACAAGGGTTTGTTCAGCATGTGTGAGCTTGTCTTTTGTGTTTGTGTGTTTTTATGCACTGGTTTGTATTTCAAGACAGTGGAGCTACTTTGTTAGCATTGTAATGCCAGTCGTAAAGAGAGTCACGCAGTCTAACTCCAAATGACTGCAATTTGGTGCCACCAATGTTTCAACATACCCTCTTGCAACAATGGCATTGCAGAACATTTTTGGTTTGAAGTCATTGAATGTTTACATACAGCTTGGAATGACAAAGCTACTTTCCCCCTCAAACGATTTTCCAAACCTGAAACCCACAAGACTCAAAAAGTATTTAGCAAAGAAAGCAGTTTTTATCCAATGTCTTGAGGCAATATTTTCTTTTTATTATTTATTTTTCCACTTTTTGTTTGTTTCCTTTCAGCTTTATCTGACAGTCATTCTAACTTTCTCCTGAATGGGAACTTTGTGGTGGCCATGTTCAAAAGGGAAATCCCCTTCAAGGGAACCGTCATTGAGTACAGCGGCTCAGACACCAAAGAGGAGCGCATCAACTGCACTGAACGTGTTGAGGAGGAACTCATCCTACAGGCAAGGCTGATGTCTCTGTCTCTTTGTCTCTCTCTCTCGCTCTTCTGTTTGTTTCTGTCTTTATCTCTCTCTGCTTTCTCTCTCTCTCTAGCTTTCTCTGTCCCCCTCTCCTCCCTTCCCCCATCTATACTTCTATATAAGTATTTCCCGTATCATTGTTGCCCTAGGTCCTGTGTGTGGGGAACCTGTACAACCCAGATGTGCGCTACTCCTTCAACATCCCCATCGAGGAGCACAGGGAACAGTTTGTGTGGGACCCCTCAGGCTCCTGGCTGGATTGTAGCCGCATGTGTCAGGGTAAGGTTATAGTCGTCCACCCAGTTACCCATGTGTCAGGGTAAAGTCATAGACATCCACCCAGTTACCCATGTGTCAGGGTAAAGTCATAGACATCCACCCAGTTACCCATGTGTCAGGGTAAAGTCATAGACATCCACCCAGTTACCCATGTGTCTGGGTAAAGTCATAGTCATCCACCCAGTTACCCATGTGTCAGGGTAAAGTCATAGTCGTCCACCCAGTTACCCATGTGTCAGGGTAAGGTCATAGTCGTCCACCCAGTTACCCATGTGTCAGGGTAAAGTCATAATCATCCACCCAGTTACCCATGTATCAGGGTAAAGTCATAGTCGTCCACCCAGTTACCCATGTGTCAGGGTAAAGTCATAATCATCCACCCAGTTACCCATGTATCAGGGTAAGGTTATAGTCGTCCAACTAGTTACCCATGTGTCAGGGTAAAGTCATAGTCGTCCACCCAGTTACCCATGTGTCAGGGTAAAGTCATAATCATCCACCCAGTTACCCATGTGTCAGGGTAAAGTCATAGTCGTCCACCCAGTTACCCATGTGTCAGGGTAAAGTCATAATCATCCACCCAGTTACCCATGTGTCAGGGTAAAGTCATCCACCCAGTTACCCATGTGTCAGGGTAAAGTCATAATTATCCACCCAATTACCCATGTGTCAGGGTAAAGTCATAATCATCCACCCAGTTACCCATGTGTCAGGGTAAAGTCATAATCATCCACCCAGTTACCCATGTGTCAGGATAAAGTCATAGTCGTCCAACTAGTTACCCATGTGTCAGGGTAATGTCATAGGCATCCACCCAGTTACCCATGTGTCAGGGTAAAGTCATAGTTGTCCACCCAGTTACCCATGTGTCAGGGTAAAGTCATAGTCATCCACCCAGTAGCCAAGTGTCAGGGTAAGGTCACAGTTGTCCACCCTGTTACCCATGTGTTTCAGGCTTTAGCCACCAATGCTATTTTGACCCCCACACACCACAGCATGAGTACTGAGTACGAACCCCCCCTATAAATCAACCGACCTCCTCTCCTGGCAGCCCCTCTGCTGTGACCTGGTTGATCACATCCCAGTACACCTTCCATCCCCTTAGCCTGCCCTCTAACCTTACTGAGCCAATTAATGTATATTTGAATGGACAAAGCCATCAATCCCGTGACACCATTTAAAAAAAAAATGGTTCCCTTAAATTAACTAGGCAAGTCAGTTACGAACAAAATCTTATTTTCGATGACGGCCTAGGAACAGTGGGTTACCTGCCTTGTTCAGGGGCAGAACGACAGATTTTTACAAGGTCAGCTCAGGATTTGAACTTGCAACCTTTGTGATTACTAGTCCAACACTCTAACCACTAGGCTACCTGCCGCACCATTCATTCCTATGTGAAGATCCAATAGCGCATTGAAGCCAAATGAAGTCGGTTAAGATGGCGTCTCATAAGACATAACATGTGCAGTTTGAGCTACTCCAGGAAGTAACGTTGCAGGCTAGCTCAGTGCTGCCCCCTCTCATTGAGTAACTCAGGTTGAAGGCCGACCAAGGTATTGCAGGCTGCCATTAGCAACTAAATGATCCTTGTAACTTTTCCTGTGTGCAATTTTTAAATAATCTGTTCAAGGACATACATCTGGTATATTAGAAGCCGTGATTGTCTTTGTTTTTTGGGGGGGGGGGGGTTTACACAAAGATTGAACACAAAGATTGCCATTTTTTCATTCCCTATAATGGGGGATCCTGTTTTCTGCAAACAATCGGCTTTGAACTTCCGTGGCTTCGATGAGAGGCAGGGTAGCGTTTCTCTTCATGAATCTTGTTCTGGAGGCAGCTCTGTAGTGTGGTCACTAGCTGGCACAGCCACAAAGTAATACAATTTGATTTGAATCCTAACCATAATGCCTAACCCTAACCTTAAATTAAGACCAAAAAGCTATTTTCTGGTTCATGAAGTTTTACATTATAGCCAATTTTGACTTCCCAGCTGGCCTATCTAAGGGCAAATCGCTCAGTTCTGCCACCAGGACAAGACTCAGACTAAAAGTCAACCTGCCAATGAGAGGGGGCAGTTATTCTCCCCTGTTCTGAGCACACTAAATCTCTCCTGAAAGTTTCTCCTAGGACCAGGGGCTGAAACTTCCTGTGTCTCGCAGGACTCAGCATCATTAGCAGGATCCAGTTGAAGCAGTTTCATCCCAGAACCCCTAATCCCATTTGGACTGGGACCCAATCGCAGAGAGTTAATAAAACAATTTAAAGGAGGGGGAAATGTGATCTTTGTGATCCTAGCCCGATCAGATCTAATTCAAACATTCAAATCTTACATGTGTGTGTGTAGGTGAACGACAGCGCAAGGCGGTATGTGTGAGGAAGAGTGACCACCTGGGGGTTTCTGACCAGCGCTGTGAGCCTCTACCCCGTCCCAACGCTGCCACTGAGCCATGTAACACTGACTGTGAACTCAGGTAGATACACACACAACTTAACACACACACACACTGTCACTATATATCTGTTAAACAGACACTAACCCATATAGCCTGTTTGCAGGTGGAATGTAGCAGGGAAGAGTGAATGTTCTGCTAAGTGTGGCCCTGGCTACCGGACCATGGACGTGCAGTGTATGAGGTACAGCTTGCTGAAGACGCAGAGTGAGAGGGTGGAGGGGAGGGCCTGTTCTGACCTACCTAAACCCCAGGCCAGAGAGGCCTGCCACGGGGACTGTCTGCTCAAGAGCTGGCAGTACAGCGCCTGGTCCCAGGTCAGTAGAAACTACAGTCAAAGACGCACATCATTACAATACCTGTTTTCATGATGTGATGCTATTGCACATTGTCTTGAAAAGCAGCCCATTTCCATTTATCTAGTCTTCTCATGCATGACAGGTGTTATTATAAGTGGACATGTGATTTAGATTACAGGTAGTAGAGAGTATTTTGTACATGTTTGGTGCAGTGTTTTTGTTAGACTTTTGTGCAGTACATGTTGAATGGTGAATCTAATGCTGAGTGTTGTGTGCATCATTCAGTGTTCTAAGACGTGTGGTCGTGGGGCCCGCACCAGGGACTCTTACTGTATGAACAATCTGGGGAGGAGACTGGTGGACAGGGAGTGCAGTGACTACCAGAGAATGATCGAGGAGAGCTGCAACGACCAGGCCTGCACTGACTGGTCAGTCAGCGAGTGGAGTGAGGTACGGGTCACACTTCACACACACTTCACACACACACAGTACACACACACACATACGCACACACACAGTGCAAACACACACATGACACAAATTCACACACTGTTACATTCACATCAATAAACGCTTCTATAAACCCACGTAAATATATACACACTTTATAAAGTATATGCATATTAATGTACACACATAATAAAACACACATAAATATACACACTTTATAAAGTATATGCATATTAATGTACACACATAATAAAACACACATAAATATACACACTTTATAAAGTATATGTATATTGATGTACACACATAATAAAACACATAAATATATACACCCTCTATAAATGATATGCGTATTAATGTACACATATAATAAAACACATAAATATACACACTTTATAAAGTATATGCGTATTGATGTAAACACATAATAAAACACATAAATATACACACTTTATAAAGTATATGTGTATTGATGTAAACGCATCACATTTGCTCTAACATGCACACACACTTTGAGGATAACATTTTACACACACAATCACACAATTTTCCTCCCCCACACACACACCCTTCATAACACATATACTTTATTAGTCTTCCTCCCTCACCCTGACCCTATCTCTCCCTCTGTCCCCTCCCAGTGCTTGGTGACGTGTGGGAAGGGGATGAGACACAGGCAGGTATCCTGTAGTGTGGGGGTAGGAGAGGAGAATCTGAGTGAACACTTCTGTGACCCCAACACCAAGCCTCTAGCCGTGGGGAGCTGTGAGCTGCCAGATTGTGCCTCCTGGCAGGTCGGAGTCTGGGGACCGGTGAGTCCAGATGGATGGATCTGCATGTGCCTGTGTCTGACAGATTCAGGTTCTCGTGTGGTTGAATCTTTGTGATTGAATAGGAATGAATGTGCAGGAATGAATGTTTAAGTATGTAACATTGTAGTGTGTGTTATTTATGTGTCTGGCTGCACGTGTGCTTTGCACATACATCCCCTTCCTTCCCAGTGTGTATCTGTGGTGTGTATCTGTGTGTGGGGTCAGATTTACTCCAACAGGATATGAGGGCAGAGTGAGAGCGCTAGGGGAGGAAATGACATCTCAAGTCAGAGCACACCACTCCATAACTCACCACACTATCAGGTCCCCCCACTGCCTTAGACGGAGCCGTACACACACAGACCCTGTAAGTCTGCTAGTCCAATACTTCCTCAGCCTATATACATGCACCTTGGCTGGTGTGCACAAGCCAGTATGGCAGGATTGAATGGATGAATTCATGTCTTTGACCATTCATTGACTCAACATGATAGTTCCATTGACAGAGCTGGTATACAGTATATATGGCTGTTAATTCCTGTGTAATCACAATCTACTGCCCAAATCCTGCAGCACTTCCTCCACCAAATGTGTGTACATTACAATTGGCTCAGAACAGGGCAGCACGGCTGGTCCTTGAATGTACACAGAGAGCTAATATTAATAATATGCATCTCTCATGGCTCAAAATGGAGGAGAGATTGACTTCATCACCACTTGTATTTGGGAGAGGTATTGACATGTTGAATCCACCGAGCTGTCTGTTTGAACGACTGGCACACAGCTCAGACACACATGTATACCCCACAAGACATGCCACAAGAGGTCTCTTCACAGTCCAGAACAGACTATGGGAGGCACACAGTACTACATAGAGCCATGACTACACGGAACTCTATTACACATCAAGTAACTCATGCAAGCAGTAAAATTAGATTTAAAAAATAGATACAAATACACCTTATTGAACAGCGGGGACTGTGAAGCAACACAAGCATAGGCACAGACGCATGCATACAAACACACGATAACATATGCACTATACACACACGTACACATGGATTTTGTGTTCTAGATATGTGGTAGTAGAGTAGGGGCCTGAGGGCACACACTTAATATTTTGTAAAATCTGTTGTGAAGGAATTACATTTTTTATAACTGCCTTAACTTTGCCGGACCCCAGAATGAGTAGCTGCTGCCGTGGGGATCCATCATAAAGACAAATACATTAATTTGCAGATGCTCTTATCCAGAACAATGTACAGAAGAAATTAGAGTTTAAGTGCCTTGCTCAAGGGTACATTCACAGATGTTTTACCTTGTCAGCTCAGGGATTTGAACCAGAAACCTTTTAGTTATAGACCCAACGCTCTTAACCACTAGGCTACCTGCCCCCCCACTAGGCTACCTGCCCCCCCACTAGGCTACCTGCCCGCCCACTAGGCTACCTGCCGCCCCACTAGGCTACCTGCCCCCGCACTAGGCTATCTGCCCCCCCACTAGGCTACCTGCCGCTCCGTTAGCAGAGATCTGGGGGAGAGGGTGGGTGTCTGGGAAGTAGTAGGGTTCAACTACATTAAGTTAGACTGGGCTTGGCTGGGCTAGACTATGTGAGCTGAGTTAAAATTGCATCCTTCCTTGAAGTAAACACTGATCTGCCAAGGTTTTAGTGTCAATCCTTTTGGAGTCTCAGGCCATCATCTGACCCTGTGTGTTTCTCTCCTATGTGTGTTGTTGCAGTGTGCAGTGACGTGTGGCCATGGTTACCAGATGCGGGCTGTGAGGTGTGTGTCAGGGTTGTATGGGGACATTGTGGATGACAGGAAGTGTAACGCAGCATCCAGACCCAGGGACAGCCAGGACTGTGAGGTGGCACCGTGTCCCTGGGCCTCTCCTCAACACAGCACCGTCCGCCCTGACACCTCTGGTCAGCTCCTCACACAGTGGAGATATGGCTCCTGGACCACAGTGAGCACTGCAACCGCTCACACGCACCAATAGGCTTATAAACACTCACGTACAGTAGCTCTCTCTGCCTCGCCATTACTACCCCTCTGTCTGTACATGTCTGATTCACTGGTCTATAGAATGCAGCACTGCTCAGCCTCACACACACACACTCCCTCGCCCAGGTGTTTTGCATTGTTGCCCGGTGCAAATGAAGAAAACAGATCTCTGTCTAAACATGAGGCTTTGGTTTCAAACATGAATCTCAGTTTGTCTGTATGTCTGTCAGAGAGGCTGTGAGTTCGCATGTCAAAGAGGAGGCTAGCGCAAGTGTGGTCCCTCTGAAAAAACACACATACATTCCACTCAGGAGCGATACTGCCATCCTCTCGTGTAAAGTCATGGGCAATTTGGTGTAATTGATATGATTGTGATATTTACATGTGTGTTTCAGATGGTGCCTTTAGATCGCAGTAGGTATTCACCCCTTGGTAAAGTTTACTATGTCCTCCTGTTGAGTTTGCCCGGGTGCAGCTCGAATTTCACCTCATGGAGGAGTCTCGTTAGAACATATAGAGACAGAGAGTACAAATTATTCATTTTAATGCATTTGTCACAGAGTGTCTGAGCTGGTGGTTTTAATTGTAACCTTTATCAGTTCATTGAAAATAGACTGTTGTTATGCACACATCTTCAATGAAACACATCAGCCAGTATGAGTTCATGTAAAGTGCTTTATATGTAAGTGTGACACACTGTAACTCTAATCTTGAATGTGTGTGGGTTCCTCTGTGTGTCTGTCTCAGTGCTCTGTCTCCTGTGGGAAGGGGAAGCGTGCCCGCTATGTCAGCTGTCGGGACGCCCAGGGTGGAGTGGCAGACGAGTCCTACTGTGCTCATCTGCCCCGGCCCCCAGAATCCTCAGCCTGCTTCAGCTCGTGTGGCCAGTGGAGTTCCTGGGAGTGGTCTCCTGTATGTTACAGTTGTTGTCACTTTTTAACCCCATTACATTTATAAGTATAAATATGTATGAGTAGCTATTATGCCTTTACTACTAAAATAATGCATCACTTATTAAAGTTATTTTGCTATGTTCTCTGCCCAGTGTTCAGTGATATGACCTTGTGTCTATTGTTTCCCCAGTGTTCAGTGATATGACCTTGTGTCTATTGTTTCCCCAGTGTTCAGTGATATGACCTTTTGTCTAGTGTTTCCCCAGTGTTCAGTGATATGACCTTTTGTCTAGTGTTTCCCCAGTGTTCAGTGATATGACCTTTTGTCTAGTGTTTCCCCAGTGTTCAGTGATATGACCTTTTGTCTAGTGTTTCCCCAGTGTTCAGTGATATGACCTTTTGTCTAGTGTTTCCCCAGTGTTCAGTGATATGACCTTTTGTCTAGTGTTTCCCCAGTGTTCAGTGATATGACCTTGTGTCTATTGTTTCCCCAGTGTTCAGTGATATGACCTTGTGTCTAGTGTTTCCCCAGTGTTCAGTGATATGACCTTGTGTCTATTGTTTCCCCAGTGTTCAGTGATATGACCTTGTGTCTATTGTTTCCCCAGTGTTCAGTGATATGACCTTGTGTCTATTGTTTCCCCAGTGTTCAGTGATATGACCTTGTGTCTATTGTTTCCCCAGTGTTCAGTGATATGACCTTGTGTCTATTGTTTCCCCAGTGTTCAGTGATATGACCTTGTGTCTATTGTTTCCCCAGTGTTCAGTGATATGACCTTGTGTCTAGTGTTTCCCCAGTGTTCAGTGATATGACCTTGTGTCTAGTGTTTCCCCAGTGTTCAGTGATATGACCTTGTGTCTATTGTTTCCCCAGTGTTCAGTGATATGACCTTGTGTCTAGTGTTTCCCCAGTGTTCAGTGATATGACCTTGTGTCTATTGTTTCCCCAGTGTTCAGTGACGTGTGGTGTGGGCCGGGCCACCAGGCAGGTGGAATGCAGTAACTACCACCACCAGGTGGATGAGTCATTCTGCGACCAGGACGAGAGGCCCAGCACAGAGCACGAGTGTACGGCCACCCCCTGCCCCTCCGTGTACCACCAGAGGCCCAATGACCAGCCCTACAGCCCCCACAACCCTGCCAGCCACCCGGGCCACAGCAGTTGGAACGTTCCCTCGGCAGACAACCAGTGGAGGACGGGACCCTGGGGAGGAGTATGTACAGTACCATGGTGCCAGAGATTTTACACTCACCTGACCAGGGAAAACTCCTAGACACCTAGTTGTAGGCAATATGGCCGGGGGGTTCGGGGGGGTCATGATGTTCCACGTGGTCAAGAAAAACTTCTGGGACTATGATACCATCTCCATGCACTGCTCTCTCCCTCACCTAATTGTCTGACTGCATTTCTGCTGTTCCTCACATAGTGATCTCTCACTGTATTCACTCGGACAGATAGTAAGGATATGACTAGATTGCAGCTGGTAAGGTAGTGTACAGGCTGTGTACAGAGTTGTGTGTGTGTGTTTCCCTCTGTAACACACTCTGTGCCCCTCCGTAGTGCTCCAGTACGTGTGCAGGGGGCTTCCAGAGGAGGGTGGTTGTGTGTCAGGATGCGGAGGGTCGCAGCACCAGCCACTGTGACCAGAGGGTCAAACCTGCAGAGTCCAAGAGCTGCGACTCAGGACCCTGCCCTCTGTGGAACTACGGCATCTGGGGAGAGGTGAGGGAGAGGCTATACGGACACGCCTGGTGCCCAAATTGATGACGTATGTCGCGCATCTGAGAGACGAGTTGAGACGACTGACTGAACCGAATCTGACTGAACCGAGTCTCCACTCGACTCTCGCTGTGCGACATACATCATCAATTTGGGCACCAGGCGTGTCTGTATAGCCTCTCCCGAGAGGTGAGTACACATGCACTACAGGGGCTATGCACATCCTTAAACAGATCTGCCTCTGTTAAAGCTACAACAATATAGTCCACTACTAAACTACAGATACTCATTTCCGACTCCTGGGCATGCATTTCAATAGTCTAAAGTGGCTTCCTTTCCTCTGCACCTCTTGTTCATCTACTCCTGCACTGAAAGAAGAACTATTGAGATACTGTACCAAGTAGCCTGACTTTAACTCAAAAGTCTTGCTAAATACTAAGTGACCCCCTCTTCTCTTCTCCACTCTCAGTGCACCCAGACGTGTGGCGGAGGCAGGAGGACGCGCCAGGTGGTGTGCGAGCGGCCCAACGGACAGAGACTCAATGACCACAACTGTGACGTCCTGGATAAGCCTCCTGACATGGAGCAGTGCAGCCTGTACCTGTGCCCGGGCAGCACATCCTGGCACCGCCGACCATGGAAGCCGGTATGATAGTACTTCCTCTTCCCATAACTTCTCCTCCTCCTTAACTTCCTCCTTCACTGGGGCTTGTCACCATAAGCCGTGAGTAGACATGGGGGTGTGCTTAAATTACAGGGAGTGTACTTCTGGCCCATCCACTAGCAGCTAGAGGCTAGCGGCTAGCTAACTGTTTTAGCCTATCTGTAGGAGAGTCAATGGAGCACTAGTGTCAGCGCTAGGTTAGGATAGCCCCAGCCCACCCACACTGGGCCCTGGAGTGGCATGGTGCTGATTAGAAACAAGGGGGAAAAGAGCACACACAGGAATGCTGCTCCACATTGGGAATCATCAGAAACACACGGTTCCCATTTGGAACTTAGACTCCAAATGAAAACTATAAATTAGAAGGACAATGTTGTCCAACAATGCCATCCATATTTGCAGAGGCGAGTGAGTAACTCAAAATATATTTATTTCATATGTGAAGCGTGAAGTAAATGTTTTTTGTGATTTCTGTCTCACCCTGTAACTGAAAGTACACAAGTGTATATTTGTGTATAAGAGTTACCTTTATCAAACAGCAACAAATTACTGTTACTGTATTTTGTGTATGTATCTTTGTACAGTATGATTTTATTTTTAGCGGCTAGGTTTCATAACTGAATATGATATTTAATATTTTACTGGTGCTTTTGGTTGGATCTCTTGCGTCTCATGAATAATGACAGTTTGTACAGAGGAAAGTACTTTCAAAATGACAGTATGTTTTGTTACTATTTTTAAAATTATGATTTTTTTTTTTAAGACTCATGAATTAAACGTTAAATGCAGTTTTCAAAATGGTGCCATCCCTCTTAGAATATTATATTCTAGATCTTTTCACAGTTCTATCATCCCTATGTAGCCCTCATGTAACAAGGTGGACTTCTAAAGTTTTAAATAACTGCCAATGAATTATAAATACAAAATAATAAAACACAGTAACTATAGAATACTATAGATAGTCTAGATATAACACTGTATTTTAGGGTTGAATTTGAAATGGTAGATATTTGAAATGCTTAGACACATACTGTTACTGTAGGAAAAAAGCTATAATGCCTATGCAAGGCAAATATTGGGCGCAGAAAGTCATGTACAGTAGTAGCTACAAAGGCCAGGCACACACCTTCTACACTTCTGGTATCACAGAACTGAACATTGTACAGGGATCACTGTTTGGCAAAACATTCAACCTCACAATATACTCTCACCCTCACCAGTACGTGTTGTAATTTTTCTGTCTTGTCGTTAGTGTGTTAGTTGGTCATAGTGGCACAAGTGGTTTCAATATTTGTCTTGCATGGTGGGCCCTTTGTCTCTACTGTAAAACTGCACTATAGTACAGGAGAAGTTTACATCAAAATTATGTTTACAGTGGGGTTTCTATAGAAACACCAGTCTGCCATTTTTTCAGAAGTCAGCGAATTAGAGCCCTTTTGTCTTTGCCTCTGATAAATTGCCTGTAGGTGCTCTAAACAGATTGACATAACAGTCAAGTACAAGAGGCACTGTAAAGTTGTATTATTGAACTTATTCACAGGTCATACCTGATGTATAGCTTATGTTGCATGCCGTATAATCAAGATAAATCCGTCTAATATGGTGTACAAATGTCAAACTATGCAATCCAATTTTTAAAGCTCTACCATTTCACAGTAGATTTACTTCCAATGTGCTTTTCATCTGAAAGTCTGCTCAGAAGATAAAACTGAATTGGCATCCGCTAATCTCGTACCAACTGAAGCACACAAATACCTCTCTTTTATGATACTGTAGTCATTTGTTGCTGTTTCACTTTTTTCTTGGGCCAGTTTCTATATTTCTGAAGGATTTTTTCAAATAAAAGGTATTTTTTTTGTTTACAATAGTTTATTCATTGTTGCAGCTTGAATGTTGTATTTGTTTCAGTTTAGATACATGTAACACTTGGGTTGAACTATCTGTCATAACCTTCGTAATGCTGTCATAAACCTGACCTGTCATAAACCTGACCTGTCATAAACCTGACCTGTCAAAAACCTGACCTGGCATCCCATAACTGATCCATACATTTCAAAACATTTCATTACTAACTACTACATCTTGCTTGATGGATAGCCAGCCAGTCAACATATATCATATTATATCCTTCGACAGCATGAAAAACACTAGTACGTGAAACATGGTTTCCCAAAGTGTCATGACATGTGTGACATCAAGGTGCAGTCTTCCTGACACATAGTTCAGGTGAAGTGTTACCAAAATGGCTCTTTGTTTGTGTTGACCGTAAGCTCTCCTGTGAGGTCCACTCTGGGCTCTCTCTCTTGTCTTCTTCCTCCTCTTCCACATTCCTTTGTCTCCGTCTGTCCCAAGACATTCACTTCATCCAAGACTCCTCCTTAGCCTCGCCAGCCCAGTCGCCCTTCGCGTCTCCAACTTTTTTACCCAAGGTGCTCAGTGATTGTGCTGTGGGGCAACAGTGCATTGCTTAAAGTTTCTTTGTTCAAATGTTAATATTTTTCTATTTATTTAGTTCACATTCAAAAATACATAAGAATGTTGAAATATCTTTTCCCACTGTAAAAAATATTAAAGAAACAAAGATTGTGAAATGTGTATTGTTTTTCAATGTGGCATCATGCTGTAATACTTGGAAAGTGTTGTATTCTTTGGCAATGACATTTGCTCCATAACTTCAAAGTCATATTGTTGAACATTTACTTTTATGCTCATCACAGTACAGGAAATAGCATCATATGTGCTCTGTATTTTTTGGGGTTTATACCAAATACTGTCTAAAATATAAACTACACTGAGCAAAAGTTATCGAGACATAAAGGCCCACATCCTAAATGCTGAACCATCGCCCAAAAGTTGTACACAGGTCAAACTAACTTCAGACACAAACGTCAAGATAACTGTTTCGGTTTAATTATATCCCTATAGCATTTGGTACACAATATATGATACCTGCAATATTTGTTGATACAGAAAAAATATATACCCTTGCAGTTACTCCTCATGTCTCTATCCAGCTAATCTAAAGCCAGCAATCTGAGTATTTTAGAATAGCATAAAAGTGTGCTTTATAAAATAGCATAAACAGCATAAATTAAAACCACACAAAATATAATGTAAAACAGACTGCAGGCTTTCTTCATATTGTTATGATGTTTTTTTAATAATTTTATTTTGCAAACACTCAAGAGAAAACATACTCCAACTTTGGCACAGGCTGGCACATACATCTGTTTACAATTGTAGTAATAGGGCTATCTCCGTAATGCCTTTCGCTGGAAACCAACAGAGTATTGTGTTTTATTACAAGAATAATTGGTATTAATCAATGTTGGCAAGTTTGTTATATTTGAAGAGGTCCCAAATCGAAATCCCCCAAAATTATGTTCATACAATATTGTTGATGGATTCATTTCTGCCTCTTTTCTGTTGTATTATATCATGCTTCCAAATAGAGGAGATAATTTCAACAGGACAAATAAAATAAGCAGAGCCAATACCAAAAATAAATGACTCAGTACTTTGTTGAAGCAACAAGCTTGGCACACCTGTATTTGGGGAGTTTCTCCCATTCTTCTCTGCAGATCCTCTCAAGCTCTGTCAGGTTGGATGGGGAGCGTCGCTGCGCAGCTATTTTCAGGTCTCTCCAGAGATGTTCGATCAGGTTCAAGTCCGGGCTCTGGCTGGGCCACTCAAGGACATTCAGAGACTTGTCCTGAAGCCACTCCTGCATTGTTTTGGCTGTGTGCTTGGGGTTGTTGTCCTGTTGGAAGGTGAACCTTCGCTCCAGTCTGAGGTCCTGAGCGCGCTGGAGCAGGGTTTCATCAAGGATCTCTCTGTACTTTGCTCCGTTCATCTTTCCCTCGATCCTGACTAGTCTCCCAGTCCCTGCTGCTGAAAAACATCCCCTGCTTCACTGTAGGCATGGTGCCAGGTTTGGCATTCAGGCCAAAGAGTTCAATCTTGGTTTCATCAGACCAGAGAATCTTGTTTCTCACGGTCTGAGAGTCCTTTAGGTGCCTTTTGGCAAACTACAAGCGGGCTGTCATGTGACTTTTACTAAGGAGTGGCTTCCATCTGGCCACTCTACCATGAAGGCCTGATTGGTGGAGTGCTGCAGAGATGGTTGTCCTTCTGGAAGGTTCTCCCATCTCCACAGAGGAACTCTGGAGCTCTGTCAGAGGGACCATCGTGTTCTTGGTCACCTCCCTGACCAAGGCCCTTCTCTCCCGATTGCTCAGTTTGGCCGGGCGGCTAGCTCTAGAAAGAGTCTTAGTGGTTCCAAACGTATTCCATTTAAGAATGATGGAAGCCACTGTGTTCTTGGGGACCTTCAATGATGCAGAAATGTTTTGGTACCCTTCCCCAGATCTGTGCCTCGAAACAATCCTGTCTCGGAGCTCTACTGACAATTCCGTCAACCTCATGGCTTGGTTTTTGCTGTGGGACCTTATATATACAGGTGTGTGCTTTTCCCAAATCATGTCCAATCAATTGAATTTAACACAGGTGGACTCCAATCAAGTTGTAGAAACATCTCAAGGATGATCAATGGAAACCGGATGCACCTGAGCTCAATTTCGAGTCTCATAGCAAAGGGTCTGAATAGGAAAGGAAAGGAAAGGAAAGGAAAGGAAAGGAAAGGAAAGGGAAGGGGTTTACCTAGTCAGTGAATACTTATGTAAATAAGGTATTTCTGTTTCTTTAATAAATTTGCTAAAATGTCTAAAAACCTGTTTTCGCTTTGTCATTATGGGGTATTGTGTGTAGATTGATGAAGATTTTTTTTAATCAATTTTAGAATAAGGCTGTAATATAACAAAATGTGCAAAAAGTCAAGTGGTCTGAATACTTTCCTAATGCACTGTACTGTATGTTGGCATGTTTCACAAAGGGATTTGCTTTCTCAAGTGGCAGTTATATGGTTTGAATCTTGTGTCATGGACTTACCTGGTGAGATGATTAGGGTATCTTGTGGCATTCTTCAGTCAGGGTTTGTCCAATATAGCAATCAAGCTATGTAAGCATTAACTGATTCCAAAGAGAATAAATCACCAACGCCAGAAAGTAATTGACATTTATTGCACAGATTTTGTTATACAAACACAGTTTGGGAGCAGTAAAGTTCCACACAAAATAGATATAGCAACAATGGTAACATCATTAAGTAATGATGATTGCTTTAAAAACAGCTGCAAACATTTTTTGGGTGAAGCAGCACTAACCAACAATTTGTTAAAATGAAATCCACAACATAAACATATTTGACTTTGGCCTGAGGCAAATTCCCTAAACCTGTCACCCTGGGGTCAGATGGTAGTAACATCATTGAGCTTGTGTTTTCTGATCCAGCCCATATGCCGGTCTAGCACTGATCAACTGGAGCTAGCTAGAACTTGGAGACTTGGAGGTTCCCTCAGTCTCAGTTCTTCAAGCATGGTTCTTGTCATAGGTTGGAAACCAGAGCAGGATGCTAATGTTACATTTGTTCCCTGTTAGTGGTGGTTTAGTCAATGTTAAACCAAACAAAATTATGCAATTGATGAGTTGTATTGGTCAGTATACTTGTAGGATTTGGCATGTTCGGAGGGTTAAGCCTTTGGAGGCACCAAACCAGATTCCGCTTCGAGATGTTATCTGAGGCATCAACATCTTTGGACAGAAGTATAGCTTTGACAGCAGCAACAAAGTCTGTATCGAAAGGCCAAACAGTTGGAAAACATGGAGTACAGCCAAAATATATATCAAAATAAGTCTCTTTTTTTCTTCATTATTACATTTCCTGTCTGTTTTAAATCAAAGTAATTTGTTTTTGTCCCAGGATTTGATTAAAAAACAACTGTAATATTAGCATGCTCTCCATCAACATTGATGTGTCCAAGATTTATTTCTTGCAATTTCTTGCAATTTAGAGAGCAATGAAATAATGCTGCCATGCCTCAATAGAAACAAATGACAGAGAAAAGACATGGCTTGTATACAAAGATTGATTTGTTTTTATCCCAGATTGCCCAACAAAACACACACATTTCTTAACGTTTGACTGAGAGAGAACTAGACAAGATATTTATATAGTACATATGGAACATAAATATTAAGTGTCAGCAATGGAGAGTCTTTCATCTAAACCAGTGAACCCTCCTGCCTATATAGACATCTGCGATCAAGCACGGTTGATGTCAAACTTCAAAGTTTGATATATATTTGTCTCTGTGGCCTAGTCCTGTACATTAAAGCCTCGTTTAGACATAGCCACTAATGCAGTCTCAGTGACAGAGGGTGATGACATAAAATGGCAGGAGTTGACTCGCGACCACAAAGAAACTGGATACAGAGCAGAGCAAGGGGAGAGAGAGTGGGGAAAAGATTGAGAGAGGGGAAGAGACTAGTTTAGGCAGATTTTTGTTTCGCCGGCGCTACAGCTGGGGATGGATGCAGGGGGATAAAATAAGTAGAGATCTGGAAGCGTTTAAACTAGGCTTTCCCTGGCTCGTCCAATGATTGGGAACAGGTCCTCAACTGGCATTGCAACGCATCTGAAAGAAAGGTCTCTAAAGCTTATGGGGTGAATCCTCTCTGAAATGGGACTTCAATGCATGTTCCTCTCTCCTCGTCTCTACTGGAGATTATTCATGTTGGGGCTTGTTGGTGGCTATCATGTTGATGTACCTTGGTAGTTGGACTGTACAAACTCTTCATATTTGTCTCAAAAAAATATTCTCCCCAAACTTGGTTCAGTGGGAAAGAGTTTGAGGATGCCCTAGAAGAACGTGATAACCCACTCAAAATAGCATATCTCCCTAGAAAGTAGAGCTTATCACTTTTTACCTCACATCTTACCAAGACACCCTACACCGCTGCTTTCTGGTGTGGCGTCAGTTAGCAGTGCAATAGACGTCAGTATATTACTCTTTATATGAAGACTTCCAGACTGTATTGCACGTTCCACATTAGCTACCTGGCTAATGGCAGGTCTGTTTCTACAGGTCTGTTTCTACTTGCGCATCTGTCTCTCAGAGCTTTAGGGCCGCTGGTTCACAGATGGTGAAGACATTCCAGCAAGTCAATGTCTGAGCCTACAGTACTCATATTCAGCCCCAACGTCTCCCTCCCATCCTTTTGTGATTAAACGGCACCACCGTTTACATCACGCAATGTTCAGTCCTCTTATATCATCCTCCAGTGTCAGATCCGCCAGAGTAAATTGCAAGCACAAACTAATTTTGTCAATGAGGTCTGGAGGGCCGCACTGAATATTGGTTATATTTCCTCGCCATCATTTTTTTTTTATTGTAATCTATCCATTGTTTTTTGAATTTTCTATGCTCCCTGACTGTCTTGTTTTCATTTGGGTGATTATTAGCGAGCTGGACACAGTCAAGGAACTGTATTATTTCTACACAGTTTGGATTTGCTTTTTGTCATTTTAAAGTATCAAATTTAAAAAACTATATACTGTATATATTTAACCAGGCAAGTCAGTTAAGAACAAATTCTTATTTACAATGACGGCCTGCCCCGGCAAAACCCTCCCCTAACCTGGACGACACTGGGCCAATTGTGCAACGCCCTAAGGGACTCCGGATCACAGCCGGGATCGAACCTGGGTCTGTAGTGACGCCTCTAGCACTGCGATGCAGGGCCTTAAACCGCTGCGCCACTCAGTATAATGATAGAATAATGATATAGTCCTATTAAAAAATATAGTATATACTCAAACCATCCCGGGAACCGGCCCGTATGTTTGACACCCGTCTAGGATCTGAAAATATACAGTGTGGCTACGTGAGGCAGTCATTGGTGGGCAAATATTATATCTGATGTGCTGGAAGCCAAGGAATTATAGTTGCCTTTGACTTTGTAGTCAATGCTTTTACCTAATAACTTGTTTTCCTTCTACTGTTAAGGACACAGTTATTCTCAAGTTTTAACACCACTTTTGGAGTCCACTGTAGCTTTTTGGTTGGATCACAAGGCCAAGGTCAAGGTCGTTGGTGTCTTACGATGCAATTCTATTATGGGAACCCAGGATGAACAATGCCGAAAGACAAACGTTAGCTGTACCCCATGTATATAGCCAAGTTATCGTTACTCGTTGTGTATTTATTCCTCGTGTTATCATTTTTTTCTATCATTTTTCTCTGCATTGATGGGAAGGGCCCGTAGGTAAGCATTTCACTGTTAGTCTACACTTGTTGTTTACGAAGCATGTGACAAATAACATTTGATTTTATTTATTTATTTTAAAGAACACCATGTCTTTGGCTTTGGTTGTGAACTCGTCACTAGGATAAATGACACTAGAGTTTGGGTCTTGACAGCTTAACAGTGAAGTGGTGTTGAGTAAGAAGAAGAGGGAATTTGGATGGATGGAATTTGCCAGGAATAGGGACTCTTGGAAGCTCTTGGAAATCCTGGGCCAAAAGGTCACTTTAGAATCTCATGCATTGTTCCATCTTTTTAGTTCTGCTGTTCTAGATCAGGTTCACTTTCCTGGTCTGGCATAGCTTTATGAGACAACAGCATTGTACTCAATGAAGCACCAATGGAGTTTTTCTGGAGTGGGAAATGGATCTTGGTTCCAGCTGAATGTTTGGACAGGTAGAAAAACTGGTTGTTTTTGTCATTCCCGAAAGTTGACTTATGGTTGCTCAGTTCATCTTTTCTGAGTGGTGTTGACTTAAAAAGAGAATCCTGTTGGGGAAACTTAATATGCCCTTTTAGGATTGTTTGGCACCAACTACACAGTTGAGTTTAGTCGACTGCTTTCATTTTCCATCACAAGCAGCCTTAAGCTCTTGTAGTGAACATTTTGTCAACTTTGTTAACACAGACCAATAATTATTTAGACGTTGCAATATCCTTTTCAATCATCATTACCCTTACAATAAACTCCATGGTGACGCCAATAAGAAATGTCCCTATTTTTTACCTTCGGTACCTAAATATACTTATGACATTGGTTTGTACCAACTCTTTTGTGAGGAAATCCTATTTGCGAGTTAATACCAATTAATTTCAGTTAATACAGCCTACTTACTCGTGTAGTAATTGTCTAACGATATATCTTTGGCCACTGATGTCTGGATGCCAGATTTGGACCACGTTGGCCAGGGTTGGACTGGACTGTATTAGTGCTAATATGAGGTGTTGCTTATCGTTTCTTCCCATGCATGGAGATGATCAGGCATGTGTGTGGCTATTTTGGCCTTGAGGATGAAAGATCTATGACTCTGACATTCCTCCGCCCCACGATGCTCTGATCTTACCAGCTTTTCCCACGTCGGCAGTATGTGTTGTTTTGACTTCTGTCTTTGAAACCTTCTTGCAAAACAGGACCTTGAACAGAAAAAGCATCCCGTGATACAGCAGTATCCCGCTCTCTGGCCATATGTCTTAGCCTCCCTCACTCTCTGAGCTTTGCAAACATCTTCTTACATGTTTTCCCCTCATTGACACTGATAAAGGTGTAATAACATCAGTGTAATAATCAGTGTAATGAACTGAAATAATATCAGTGGAACAACATCAGAGTAATAAGCTATAATAAAATCTATCAGTGTATCTTGTTCACTAATATCACTTGGTCGTTGGAAAATGAGTACATATTGAGTTGTTAGGAGGATCATAAACCTAGATTATCTTCAATATGACTTTGATCATCTTTTTTTGAAGCTGTTGACAATTTCTATACATAGTATATGAGTATTAGTTTGCTAGTACAGAGTATAATATTCTGGACAACCTTCACACAATCGTGAGTTTGTTCTTGCTCCAGAAACATAGGTACTAAAGAAATCAGACAGTGCCTTTTAAGGTTTGAAAACATCTGACAAACATTCCAAGTGAACTATCAATTGAAAGTGAGTTGTTCTATGGGGATTTCTGTGTTCTTTCTGTTGAAGTGGCATATGCTGAGGCGTAGTCGCATTGGCTGAACTACAGGTCATTCCATGGTCTCATAAGTTACCAAATAGCGTGGTCTCTCTATGCCTAAACGCTTCCATGTGTCCATTGGCTTACCTGTTCTCTGTGATGGAATGGGCGGCTGTCATCATACAATTGCAGCCTGCCATGCCTAGACAAAGACATGATCTTATGAATAGCATGGAAATAGAAAAAAGACATAACCTGTCAATATTCTTGATGCATCTCACATTTCAGTATAGTCTACCAAAGTCCATTTAACTATCAATATTTGTAATCATTTAAATGAAAAAAGCCAGCTCCATGTCTATTTACCTACAAGCGCAACAAGCTGTTTTATAGTATGGTCTTTATAGCACAGAGAATAAACATGAATTAGCTGGATTTGGTCTGGCAATAAATGAAGTGAACTGTCCCAGAACCCTGAAACACTAGCAAAGAGGAATGCAGTGGAAAGAAGAAGAAAAAGCACAAGCTGCTTAGCTGTTAGCTGTTAGCACAATGCAGTAAACGGCCAAACATCGCTTATCTCTTTCTGTGTACTGTAATACATCTCCCGTTCTGGTTGAACAACTTTGTTAAACAAAACCGTGTTACTGGGGTGGCTTTCAGGCAACAATTTATTTCCGTCTTCTAAAGTAATCCATATTATTTCCAGATGAAATTCACTGGCTGATACTATAATTAACCCACCTAATCATGTGAAATGAATTGCTGTTACAACTTGGGAGAGCAAATCTGTCTCGAGAGAAAGTCATTTTTCATGCGGCTTGTATATATTTTTTTTTTCAACAAAGTTTTAATAGTAATAATACATGTATATGCAACTTAGAATATACTTTTATCAGGTGTGACCTACTGTACAGTAAATGGATACATTTAAGTGGCTAAGTGTTTGTAATCCCCATATACATTTTCTGTGAATGTGACCTTGAGTCTTTCCCCCCCATGTATATTATGAGATCCCCACACTGTAGTATTTACTGTAGTAACATGCATTACCAGCCTGTAACCCTTCATTAGTCATATTTATTTACTCATTTATTTACTCATTTACTAAATTCTCCAAATGAAAATCACAATCTTTTGTCCTCAGTATGTTAGTTAGAAGACCAGCAGCTATTCATGGAAAAGGCAATTGAGCTGTTGAAGCGTAGTAAGAGGAGAGTTGACTTACCTGATCCAGTGTTGAGTAGAGTGAGGCAGCAGCCTAGCCTGGTAGTAGAGTTTAGAGTGGAGGAGTTGGTCGGTTCCCGGGTCCTTGCCCTCCTCCTGCTCTGCTCAGCTCAGCTCTCAGAGGTTGTCCTTTGGCCCCACGCGCTGTGCCAGTTTTCTGCTCTACTTTTACGTTACCAGCCTTGATTAACTAATGGCTGACAGATAAGGCTGCCTGGCTGTGGAGAGGGAGCAGCACGCCGCCTAATAATGTCTTCTCCCCACTGTTAAACAGGCAGCAGATACAGTTCAGCTGAGGAGCACTGCTCGTAGCACTGCTCGTAGCACTGCCCGTAGCACTGCCTGTATGGCTGTGGTTTCCTTTCTTCCTCCTGCTCTTTTTTATTTTCCTATTTTTTTCTACTTCAATGACAGCAGTAAGGAGGGGCTAACACCCCCTCTATCGCCCCTACTGTAAATTTCTGCCTGTCTCCGTTCCTGTCTGAAGTGGAGGGAGCAGTGTTATCATTTTTGAGTGAGCGTGCAGCGGGTATAAGAAACTGCCATGTTTAGGATCAGTCAGTCAACGCAGGGCAGCTTTGAAGTCTCCTAGTCAGCTGGGCTGAGCCCTGTGTTTAAAATGCCTTTGTAATTACAATGTGTATTATATAGTGTATCTGTGTGCGGTGTCAACTCAAGCACTGCCCTCACCACAGTAAAGAAGAGAAGATAGCAGGAGGTGCCTCTCTGTTTAAATGGTTCAAATGGGTACTCTAGCAGAGTGAACTCACCAAGTGTTGCACAAACGTGTCTCTCTGAGTGCTTGAATGCTTCTCCTCCATTAGTGGAAAAAGAAGTCATTCTTCACATCCTATGCCCAAAGCTCCTGTTGTCCAAACCTAAAAAAGTACCAGCTTTTGTTAGAAATCAATACAGTATGTCTAAAATAAATCTTCCTTAAATAATTCCATCACAGCACAGTAAGTCCAATAGAGTGTACTATCTATGGCCACCACAAGTTTACCATTTTGCTGTTATGCAACATTCTGAGATCATAATTAAGGGACAATACAATATTATGTTTATTATCTGGGCTGGAAAATATGCTAAGACAAAACAGAGTTCTCCACGTCTTGTTGTACTTTATTCCAATACCCCATTTTAGAGTGGCTTTGTGTAAGGGGGCTCACTCTCTCACTGAGAGTACAGCAGAAATAGCTGGCTCTCTAATTGCTGTTTGTACTCATAAAGACGGAAGAGTCTAGAATGTTTTTGTCCGTCGACCGACCTTCGTCTCAGTCATGGGGCTTTCTGAAGACTCATCAGGATCTCTCTGCTTTTTATTCGTTTTGTTCTTGTTTTCTCTGTAGCTTTTCTGAAGCATTGTACAGCTTATTGAAACCATATGATTGTCTAGCCATATGTATGCATCCAGGTCTTTTAGCTTTGTGAGTCTTCTCTCTCCTGGGCTTGTGTGTGTCCTCTAGTTTGTGCCATGTACAGGGTTTACACGTTAAACAGGGGAGTGCATTCAAACCTGGGTGTTCACTGGAAGCTTTACAGAGATCCATGTCATGATTAGTTTATCCAAAAGTGGTTTATAGCTCGTTCACTTGGCCATGAGATGCAATAACATATCATGTGTGTTTATCTCCAACTCATACACTGAAGACACTATATTGAGCAAAGCACCGTGTTGAATACTTTTATACATTTTATAACATCTTTGCTAGTACATTTTCATTGATTCTTGTGGTTTTTATACTCTTTTAGACAATTTCATTTGGCTCACTACTCTTTCATGTGGTAGAGAGGGAACCTCCTCAGGAGTAAGCTAAGCAGTGGGCTAACCGTGACCATTGAAACCATTAACCATCAAATCATTACAAGCAGGCTCTCAATGCGCAACACAAAACAGCACATTGGATGGTTAAGTACTTTGTCTCTCTTCATTCATATAAAGTTCTAAACTGATTGACATGTTGTGCTTTCGCAGAACTTGAGCAGCGGGTATAAGCATGGTTTCAAAAAGTGTTGTTGGAAAAGGCATTCACTAGAATCTCTGCACTCACTGTCTCCATTTTGTTTTATCTCCCTCTCTGTCTCTCTAGTGTTCTGTGAGCTGTGGCCGGGGGACCAAGCAGCGGGAGATAACCTGTGTTTACCAAAACCAGAACCAAACCCAAATAGAGGAAGAGCACTGCATTCATCTGTCACGTCCCCGGACACAGAAGGCCTGCCGAGCCCAGGGATGCCCCAGCTGGAAGGCCAACAGGTGGAGCAAGGTATGTGTCATTCACCACCCCGTCCCCACACACTCTCAAAATACCCCCAGGCCCCTCGGGGGGACCACACCACCCGCCACTCTCTAATGCTAACAGTCACCTCTAGCAGCTGGGACGCCAACGCAAACACAGTCAAGGGCTTCCCAGTGTCCCCAGATGTAGAACATATACAGTACTGTACACACTGAGCACCTGTCCAATCACTGAGCAGTTTATATACTCTTGTACCAAATGTCCTTCCGATGTGAGTTAAACACCACAGGCTACATTTACATAACTGTTTATGCAATGCACCATACTTGTATACTTGTGAGAGGAAATGTTATGGGAATTCAGTGAAGCTTGTGCTGTGCTTTCGCTCTCTCTCCTGGGTTTGACTAGTTATCATGCCAGTTCCTTTACATTTCTTGCACTCTTTTCAAACAGCACTGGCTAGTTGCCCAGTGCCTTTTGGGTGCATTTTACTGCACCAATGCAGCATGCTGGACAAAAGTTTTAACATGCAACTGACACTTCTAAAAAAATCACAAATGCAAGAAGGTACCTACTTTCTACAGACAGACAGATCCCACTGGGCACAAACTTGTTGAATCAACGTTGTTTAAATGTCATTTGTCAACTGTTTGTAACGTGGAATCTATATGAAAAATACATTGGATTTGCAAAAAGTCATTTTTGTTTTGAGAGTCAAATTTCAACCACAGAATGATATCATCATGGTAACACATTTTCAACATAGACAAACCTTGTATAAAATATGTTGAATTTGTACCTTTAAACAACGTCAGATCTTCAACGTTATATCCACTATCAGAAAAAAAAAATATAGACTGGGCAGCACCTCCTACTGGAGAGTTGATCTATCTACAGCTATCCATTTGGTCTCCCATCCCATTTAATCAAGTCCAGCCCAGCTTTGATATTTGTCACTGACTACTGCCACTGTGCTATTGTGACAATGATTATTGAGAGCTCTCTTAACTAAATAGATTCACTGTCGCTATCAAAGTCATTACAAAGGGTAGGTTTAACAGAGCAAATGTAATGTAGCCATACTCTCTCTAGAAATCATATTTCATCAATGACACTATTTGGCCTATATAACATTTGCAAAGTCATCAACAGCTATTGTTTCATTTCAAGCCAGGGTTCAACTAAAAATAGACAATACATATAAGCCTAGGGTTTCAAGTTTTGGTTGATGTCAAATTTAATCTTCAAGTTAATAATGAATATGTTGGATTTACATCTCCATTTCAACCAAAAATCTAAATTAAAGATTAGGACTAAATCAAATCAAACTTTATTTAAAGTGCATTTAAAGTTTGATTTGATTTAGTCCTTTAGCAGTGCTAGCAGAGAGGAAATCCATAAGCCCAAATGTATCACAAGGCCACCAGAGAGTAAAGGAGATGGAGGTGGAGGGAGCTTTGTCATGTTCTGACAGGTTGTCCAGAGCAGAGGAAAGAGTAGTTGTCTGTCCATAAGTGGTGACTGTTTAACAGTCTGATGGCCTGGAGATAGAAGCTGTTTATCAGTCTCTCTTTCCCAGCTTTGATGCGCCTTTACTGTCTCCGCCTTCTAGATGATAGCGGGATGAACAGGCCTTCCTGTGACACCAGGTGCTGTAGATGTCCTGACAGGCGGGCAGTGTGCCCCCGGTGATGCATTGGGCTGACTGCACCACCCTCTGGAGAGCCTTGCAGTTGTGGACATTGCAATTGTCATACCAGGCAGTAATACAGCCCGACAGCATGCTCTCTATGGTGCATCTGTAGAAGTTTGTGAGGGTCTTAGGGGCCAAGGCAAATTTCTTCAGCCTCCTGAGGTTGAAGAGGAATTGTTGCTCGTTCTTCACCACAGTGTCTGTTTGAATGAACCATTTCAGTTTGTCATTGATGTGCAAGCTGAGGAACTTGAAGCTTTTCACCCTCTCCACTGCGTTCCCGTCGGAGAGTAGCAATGGTCAAGAGGGCTCGATGTGCGAGTAGCATAAGAGATGTGTTGATAGAACTTCAATAGCGTTTTCCTCAGATTTCCTTTATTAAAGGGCCCAGCTACAATAAATGCAGCCTCTGGATATGCGGTTTCCAGTTTGCACAAAGTCCAGTGTAGTTCCTTGAGAGCCGTCCCTGTTTGGGTGGGAAAATACACAGCCATGACAATGCCCAAAGAAAATTATTTTGGGAGGTAATGCCGTAATTCTCTCACTCTATCAGGCCCCCTGAAGATGTACTCTATTTAAGTAATGTTTCTGTTGGACACAATATGGAGAGCAAAGAGAGCTCCTCAGGTCCTGTATGCTCCTCACGCCCAAAGTGTGGTTGTGAAATCCCCATTGGGAGCCCATCGCTGTCTTCCTCCATTAGACCACTGCCACTTCCCAGCTTTTGTGGGCCTCACTCTCCCTTTCCCTCCCTGGTGTCTGGAAGCAATCATCTCCCTTCACATACCACCAGAAACCATGAAATCCACAACTAGAGCGTAAAGACATGTTTTATATCTTAACATTCATGCCTGTGACAACTTTGTAAACCTCAGCACCCACCGTTTGGGCTTTTCAGCAGCCAGCCACTCAATCCCCTCAGTCGCCTCTGAATGGGGGTCTGGTGAAGGGGTACGAGAGAGGAGGGGGGTGTGGAGATCCGTGAGCAAAGGGTAAGGACCGCCTGTGGAGCTCTTGGTGTGGAGCGGCCCATGCTCAGGAGTGGAGTGGCGGCAAGCTCACTGATTGGTCTGTGACAGCTGCATTTCCTGCCTCTCTGTGATCAACCAATTTGCAAAAGCATGTCTGTGGGTCGGCTGCACTCTCCTCTCTCCTTTAAAACCCATACAATTAGAATCACAGGTTCTACTTCTAGGCTCTTCTTATATTCTATTTGAATTCTAATTGTATTCTAACACAAATTAGTATATTTTTATGAACAAAAACGACATGCTGTAGATGGGTAGAGAGCAGCAGTTTCTGGAGAACTCAACTCCAACATCAAATAGTGTGCTTAACTATGACAAGTGTAATCCTCGGCAATGAAAACCAAAAGTATTTTGGAAAGAGATTAGAATCAAATTTCTTAAGCCGTATCAGTTGTTAAAATCGTAATAGGAGGCTATATTACGTCCCACTTTGGGATATTACAAAAGACAGCCTTTAAATGAGGCCTCATTCTTTTGCTTAAACCTTCATCTGAGGTCTGATTTCTCTTTATGCCTTTTGTTCGCCTTCCAAAATGTTAAGGAGTAAAAACGTCACTTAAACGGCACACACTAGAGATGATGATGTAGGCCTACACACAGTTCTAATACAACATGATACATTATACTGTACATGAATTGGGAACTTACAGTTTCTAAAGATATTGTGGCTGTATAGTGAGTATTTATACAACTTTCTTCTAGAACCCTGGGGGTTGGTCTCCGGACCTGGATTAAGCCTAGCCCTAGACTAAAAAGCACTTTGAATGGAGGGTCTCCATTGTACATGGTTCTTAGTCCAGGATAACACTTCATCTTTGTCCGTGAAACCTCTTTCTAATGAAATCCTGGAGTTCTATTAGTGCTGGAGAGCTTCCTTAGCATGTAGGTAGGATTCTCAATGACATCAAAGAGATGGACCAGGTGATAGACCTCTGGGGAAACTGACAATACGGCTCACACAGACACAACAACCGTAGGCTCAGAGGAAAACATATGTCTCTGTCTGCATTGTTCAAGGACATTGTGTAGAGGCATCGTAGCCTGTGACGCAGACCCAGCAGACAAAAAAAAGGATGTACTGTATGTTACAAAACATTGATGCTTAGTCCAGGTCAGAGAGAGTGAAAGGGGACAGGATGGGAAAATGTATGTTTTTGTGTGAATTTCAGACTTGGTTGCTACAGTAGTAAGCTGACAGACATGAGGATATCTGTGCTGGCAATGCAATGACAACAACCTGATCGTGAACAGACTAGCTTGTGTGTCAGTCAATCTAATGTGTGTGTTTGTAGTGCTCTGCCACCTGTGGAGTGGGGGTCCAGAACAGAGATGTGTACTGCAGACTGAAGGGTACAGGGCGGGTGAGAGAGGAGCTGTGTGGTTCCCACAACCGTCCGGCCGCTGCGCAGCCCTGCCAGGCTACTGAGTGTCTCCATCACACCTGGGCAGCTGGAGAGTGGCAAGATGTAAGTATAGACCACTATTTAGCTCGCTCTATGTCTATATCCCTCTCTTTTTATCTCTTCTTCTTCTCTCTCTCTCTCTCTCTCTCTCTCTCTCTCTCTCTCTCTCTCTCTCTCTCTCTCTCTCTCTCTCTCTCTCTCTCTCTCTCTCTCTCTCTCTCTCTCTCTCTCTCTCTCTCTCTCTCTCTCTCTCTCTCTCTCTCTCTCTCTCTCTTTGACACACAATCTCTACCCAACACACTTCATCACAGACACAAACAAGGACTCGTCAACTCTCTGTATAACTGTCTTATTGTAGGTTATGGGTTTCTCCTGTCAAACTTCAAATTCACGCCTTTGTGCCATAGGTCCTGTTAACTTCTTATGGCTGCAGGGGCAGTATTGAGTAGCTTGGATGAAAGGTGCACAGAGGTGCCCAGAGTAAACGGCCTGCTCCTCAGTCATAGTTGCTAATATATGCATATTATTATTAGTATTGGATAGAAAATACTCTGAAGTTTCTAAAACTGTTTGAATTATGTCTGTGAGTATAACAGAACTCATATGGCAGGCAAAAACCTGAGAAGTTCCACTTCCTGTTTGGATTTTTTTCTGGGGCTGGTAGATTTTCAACCAAGCTCCCATTGAAATTAGAGCGAGATATGGATGAGTTTTCACTTCCTACGGCTTCCACTAGATGTCAACAGTCAATAGAACCTTTTCTGATGACTCTAATGTGAAGGGGGGCCGAAGGAGACAGGAATGAGTAACCACTGCCATGAGGTGACCATGCATTCACCACGCACATTCACGTGAGAGGCAGCTCCGTTCCATCGCTCATTTGAAGTCAATGTAATTCTCCGGTTGGAACGTTATTCAAGATGTATGTTAACAACATTCTAAAGATTGATTCAATACATCGTTTGACATGTTTCTACTGACTGTTACGGAACTTTTGGACATTTCGTCACGTTTTAGTGAACGCGATTTGTGACTTTGGAATTGTTTACCAAACGCGCTAACCAAAGTAGCTAATTGGACATAAATAACAAACATTATCGAACAAATCAAGCATTTATTGTGGACCTGGGAGTGCATTCTGATGAAGATCATCAAAGGTAAGGAAACATTTATCATGTAATTTCTGGTTTCTGTTGACTCCAACATGGCGGCTAATTTGACTCTTGTTCTGAGCTCCGTCTCAGATTATTGCATGGTTTGCTTTTTCCGGAAAGTTTTTTTAAAATCTGACATAGCGGTTGCATTAAGGAGAGGTATATCTATAATTCCATGTGTATAACTTGTATTATCATCTACATTTATGATGAGTATTTCTGTTGAAACGATGTGGCTATGCACTATCACTGGATGTTTTTGGAACTAATGAATATAACGCGCCAATGTAAACTCAGATTTTTTTATATAAATATGAACTTTATCAAACAAAACATGCATGTATTGTGTAACATGAAGTCCTATGAGTGTCATCTGATGAAGATCATCAAAGGTTAGTGATTCATTTTTATCTATATTTCTGCTTTTTGTGACTGCTATCTTTCGCTGGAAAATGGCTGTGCTTATTGTGGTTTGGTGTGACCTAACATAATCGTTTGTAGTGCTTTCGCTGAAAAGCATATTTGAAATCGGACACTTTGGTGGCATTAACAACAAGATTACCTTTAAAATGGTATAAGACACATGTATGTCTGAGGAATTTTAATTATGAGATTTCTGTTGTTTTGAATTTGGCGCCCTGCACTTTCACTGGCTGTTGTCATATCCTCCCGTTACCGGGATTGCAGCCATAAGAAGTTTTAAGGGGTTTACACTGTAGCCAACGTAGACATGCTCTCTTCACTCTCCACCTTCCCACAGACACTCTCTCGAAACCCTCCAGAATACCCAGAGACACCATGTGTGATGCACAGTGATGGAGTGGAGCTGTCCATTGGAATTGTTAATGTCTTATGGGTGACTGGACAAGCCCACAAAACACCAAGTCCCAGTGGAACTTCCATTTAGAATGCATTGCTTCTCCAAAATTCCACAAGGAAAAGAGAATCACATTTTTTAAATGTCCTAGACAGAACTTCGGAGAGTCAATGTGCTTTCAAATACTACTTCATCAGTTGATTTATTAGATTGTATTCACATAGGTTTGTTAATAGAGACAGATTCCAGTTGCTAGCGTGTGTGTTTAATGAACACACAGCAGTCATGGATGTTTGTGTGTGAGAGACATAAGATCATCATACAGGAGATTGTTATTGGCAGTGCTCTCACACAGAGCTAGCGGACCAGACCAGCTGTGTTTGTGAGGTCACTGAGGTAGCCCAGCACTCCTGCATCAGACATGAGGGTTTAAACGATAACCATCACTCTATGATAAATCACATCAAAACCTCAAAGCACTGATCCATATCACATCCATGTCTTTTGTCTAGTCGAGTGGCACTGCACTGTGTGACATGAGCACTGAGCAGTCCTCTTCAACTTAGTGTTTTTTTCCCCTTGGCCACGCTCTTCCTTTCATGTCCCCCATACTCCGTCGCCAAACTTCAGGACACAAGACGAGTACCATGTAAGGACTTTGTGCTGCTTCCTCCAGAAATCTTTGCACGCACTCAGATTCTGTCTATGTTGCGATGCATTCCGCTGACAGCCTCCTGGCTCAAAAACAGACATTTCTGGCCCAAAAACCATTTCAGCATTCATAACTGTGCTTAGAATATGAGATATTCTAATAAACAAAACTGATATCTTTTTGATTTTATAGGACATATGCTTTAGCCATTCAAAACCTAGTGTTCCTCACATTGTAATACTGGTCTTAACTTTTGACTACCTCTCTAAACCATCATTCCATATCACTCAAAACCAATTTGTGTATCCACCCATGACTTGCCATTTCTTTTATGTCTGGGGTTGGCCTTGAAAGCAATGTGAGATGTCATATCATGCCCACTTTTCCTCCCCTGGATAAAGTGTAGAGCATGGACATCTGGAAGCTAAGGAAACAACCAAGCCTGTCAGAACTTATATTGGGTGTCTCTGTTAGCAGTCCAACACTGCCCCCTATGCCAATCTAAAGACATTACTCTTTGATCCACACATACGTATTAATCTCGTCCACCAGCTGGGTCTTTTTGTATCAAACATATATGCGGTAGCAATTGAGACTGGGGACAAGGTTACAGTTGTATTACTTTTAATGCCTTTTGATGTTGACATGATGACTGATCCTCATATTGGCCTGTGTCTGTTCTCTGCAGTGTAACGCCACCTGTGGAGAAGGTATGAGGAACAGGAAGGTTCTGTGTGTGGGGGCCGGGCTGACCCCAGTCCAGGACGCCCTCTGTGATCCCTCGTCTTGCCCTGCCCTGCACCAGCCCTGCAGCAGAGCACCCTGCTACCACATGTGGATAACAGGAGAGTGGTCACAGGTACAGTAGGAACCTTGGTTTAGGAACACTCTGCCTGGTCATACCTTTAAATACACCTATCTTTGTGTCATTTGATGTAACAATTTACCGACAGTATTTGACTAGCCTAGGTCGTCAAACAGAAATGTATATATTGAAGTGTTATTTCACAAATTGCTCTATATCCTTATCCACTGAGGGGTGATTTCAATTGTGTGTGATTTCCAGTGCTCTGCTAGCTGTGGCCTCGGCTACCAGCAGCGTATAGTGTCCTGCTCCATGAAGCCCTCCTCCATCCTGCACCCTAATGATGCCCAGTCCTCCGCCCTGTCCCGCCCTCACTGTCCAGAGCCTCACCCACCTAGCACCAGGCAGTGCCTCCTTTGGGACTGCCCACAAGCTGCCTACTGGAAAGTTGGCCCATGGAGCAAGGTGTGTTTCAGTGTGTTTGAGAGAGAGAAAGAGGGGGATGGAGAGAATGGTGAGAGGGAGAGAAAGAGAGAGGAGTGGTAAATGGTATCAGATCATGGTATTGAAACAACAGTTACGTTTTGTAAATTGAGTATGTAATATGTCAGTAGTTTCCATGTAATTCACTGTGTTGATGTCCTTTATGTGCTCCTCAGTGCTCCCAGACGTGTGGAGCGGGGGTAATGGAGCGCAGGGTAGAGTGTCTGTTCTCTAAAGGCCAACCGTCCAAACACTGCCGTCCAGCCGAGAGGCCCGAGTCACAGGCCACCTGTCGAGAGAGAGAGTGTGAGTCTCTACAGTACTACTACTACTACTACTACATACAGTGCATTCGGAAAGTATTCAGCCCCATTGACTTTTTCCACATTTCGTTTCGTTACAGCCTTATTCTAAAAATGATTAAATAAACATTTTCCTCATCAATCTACACACAATACCCCATAATGACAAAGCAAAAACAGTTTTTGACATTTTTGCAAATGAAAAGAAATACCTTATTTACATAAGTATTCAGACCCTTTGTTATGAGACTTGAAACTGAGCTCAGGTGCATCCTGTTTCCATTGATCATCCTTGAGATGTCTCTACAACTTGTTTGGAGTCCACCTGTGGTAAATTTAATTGATTGGACATGATTTGGAAAGCCACACACCTGTCTATATAAGGTCCCACAGTTGACAGTGCATGTCAGAGCAAAAACCAAGCCATGAGGTCGAAGAAATTGCTCCGAGACAGGATTGTGTCAAGGCACAGATCTGTGGAAGGCTACCAAAAAATGTCTGCAGCGTTGAAGGTCCCCAAGGAGAGAGTGGCCTCCATAATACTTAAAAGGAAAAAGCTTGGATCCACCAAGACTCTTCCTAGAGCTGGCTGCCCGGCCAAACTGAGAAATCGGGGAAAAAGGGCCTTGGTCAGGGAGGGGACAAAGAACCCGATGGTCACTCTGACAGAGCTCCAAAGTTCCTCTATGGAGATGAAAGAAACTTCCAGAAGGACAACCGTCTCTGCAGCACTCCACCAATGTGGCCTTTATGATAGAGTGGCCAGATGGAAGCCACTCCTCAGTAAAAGGCACATGACAGCCCGCTTGGAGTTTGCCAAAGACACCTAAAGGACTCTCAGACCGTGAGAAACAAGATTCTCTGGTCTGATGAAACCACAATTGAACTATTTGGCCTGAATGCCAAGCGTCACGTCTGGAGGAAACCTGCCACCATCCCTACGTTGAAGCATGGTGGTGGCAGCATCATGCTGTGGGGATGTTTTTCTGTGGCAGGGACTGGGAGACTAGTCAGAGAGATCCTTGATGAAAACCTGCTCAAGAGTGCTCAGGACCTCAGGCTGGGGTGAAGGTTCACCTTCCAACAGGACAACAACCCCAAGCACACAGCCAAAACAATGCAGGAGTGGCTTCAGGACAAGTCTCTGAATGTCCTTGAGTTGCCCAGCTAGAGCCCGGACTTGAACCCGATCGAATATCTCTGGAGAGACTTGAAAATAGCTGTGCAGCGACGCTCCCCATCCAACCTGACAGAACTTGAGAGGATCTGCAGAGAAGAATGGAAGAAACTCCCAATATATTTTTTACATTTAACCTTTATTTAACTAGGCAAGTCAGTTAAGAACAAATTATTATTTACAATGACAGGTGTGCCAAGCTTGTAGCATCATACCCAAAAAGACTCGAGGCTGTAATCGCTGCTTCAACAAAATGCTGAGTAAAGGGTCTGAATACTTATGTAAATGTGATATTTCAGTTTTTTTTTTTTTATAAATTAGCAAAAAATCTAAAATAAACCGTTTTTGCTTCGTCATTATGTGGAATTGTGTGTAGATTAATGAGGGAAAGCAATTATTGAATACATTTTAGAATAAGGCTGTAACCTAACAAAATGTGGAACAAGTCAAGGGGTCTGAATACTTTCCAAAGGCACTGTATCACAGGAGGTTGGTGGCACCTTAATCCATGTGTTTATATTCCATTTACTCCATTCCAGCCATTATTATGAGCCATCCTTCCCTCAGCAGCCTCCACTGATGTTTATCTCACCATACAGTCATCTTCCAATGGGTGTGTTTTTCCTGTGTAGTTCTAATGAAGGTTCGGTGCAAGCTCTTCTGTCGGTTTACTGGGACGATGGCCTACTATCAGCTGAAGGATCGCATCATCCACGGCACGCCGTGTGGCCCAGCAACCCAACAGAAGAGCTTGCACCGATCCTTTATTTGCAAAACCTGTTTTTGCTTCGTCATTATGGGGTATTGTGTGTAGATTGATGCGGAAAAAAACACAATTTAATCCATTTTAGAATAAGGCTGTAATGGAACATAATGTGGTGAAAGTCAAGGGGTCTGAATACTTTCAGAATGCACTGTACATACAAACACATGCACACACTTCTACACAGCCTCTCTAATACTTGTCTCCACTACTTCTACACAGGCTCTCTAATACTTGTCTCCACTACTTCTACACTTCTCTAATAATCCTCTCCACTACTTCTACACTTCTCTAATAATCCTCTCCACTACTTCTACACTTCTCTAATAATCCTCTCCACTACTTCTACACAGCCTCTCCCTGTGAACTGTACACAGTAGTTTTCAGAAAGTGTGCTTACAGCTAATGCAGCGCCGCTCTGAAGTATTAGGCCTACAACTTAGATGTGGTTTCCTTGACAACCTTCCTGACCCACGGAGTGCTTATTAATGGAAAACAGGAGTGTATAGTAATGGAATGAAATCAACTGTGCTGTATATCAGCCAACTGCCATATCTGATAGTGTCAACTTATTTCTTTATTTTAACAAATTGGGCATAACTTTAACCTTGTCTTTAAGCCTTTCTCTGAGCAATTGGTCTCTGAAACAATAAATAGTGAGTCAGAGTTCTCCACTCACGCTGGTGACAGAGAGGCAGTCAGACAGTGTGCTGAGGCTGGAGCTGAGGCTAGAGTTGGGGCTGAGGCTAGAACTGGGGCTGAGGCTAGAGCTGAGGCTAGAGCTGGGGCTGAGGCTAGAGCTGGGGCTGAGGCTAGGCTGGAGCTGAGGCTAGAGCTGGGGCTGAGGCTAGAGCTGGGGCTGAGGCTAGAGCTGGGGCTGAGGCTAGAACTGGGGCTGAGGCTAGAACTGGGGCTGAGGCTAGAACTGGGGCTGAGGCTAGAGCTGGGGCTGAGGCTAGAGCTGAGGTGATGCTGATGTTGAGACTAGGGCTTACTGGAGCTGAGACTGGGGCTGGGGCTGAGGCTGGGGCTGATGCTAAGGCTGGTGCTGATGCTAAGGCTGGGGCTGAGGCTGAGACTGGGGCGGAGGCTGAGGCTGAGGCTGGGGCTGAGGCTGAGGATGGGGCTGTGGCAGTCTTCACTTTTGACCCTGTGTGATAGCTGAGTTGGTTCCTGGCCAAGGTTTGCAGGTTCATTCTACACATTGCAGATGTTTACACACGGCCAGGGGATTGTGCTGGAGCGTTGTGCCGCTTGTCTCTTGCCAAGTCATGCATCAAGGCAAAATTAAAATGCTCGGGTGACAGCCAGTTCACCAGTCAAATATTAATGCTAATCAGAAGAGAGAACTGGACTCCAACCACACAGGAACAATAATAGAGAATATAAATAAAGATAGATGTTCTTGTTTTCAGCAAGGCCCCCCAGTGTTGAGCTCATACTCACACCTTAACAAGCATCTTCATGAGTTTTTCCTGCTGTTTATTTATTGGAATGCTTGCAGCGTTTTGTTGTTGAGCACTTTCATTTTTTGACCTATTTACAAGAACTATGTGAAGTCTACTTTAGACTCTTCTTCAGTTATAGGCTACATCTGCAGTACCAGTCAAAAGTTTGAACAGAAGAGCTTATTACAGGGTTTTTTATTATTTTGTACTATTTTCTGCATTGTAGAATAATACTGATGACATCAAAACTATGAAATAACACATATGGAATCATGTAGTAAGGAAAAAAGTGTTAAACAAATCAAATATATTATATATTTGAGATTCTTCAAAGTAGCCACCCTTTGCCTTGATGACAGCTTTGTACACTCTTGGCATTCTCTCAACCAGCTTCACCTGGAATGCTTTTCCAACAGTCTTGAAGTTGTTCCCACATATGCTGAACACTTGTTGGCTGCTTTTCCTTCACTCTGCTGTCCAACTCATCCCAAACCATCTCAATTGGGTTGAGGTTGGGTGATTGTGGAGGCCAGGTCATCTGATGCAGCACTCCATCACTCTCCTTCTTGGTCAAACAGCCCTTACACAGCCTGGAGGTGTGTTGGGTCATTGTCCTGTGCAAACCAGATGGGATGGTGTATCGCTGCAGAATGCTGTGGTAGCCATGTTGGTTAAGTGTGCCTTGAATTGTAAATAAATCACAGATAGTGTCACCAGCAAAGCTCCCCCACAGTAATTGGAGAAGCCTATTGGGAGGGATGTGCAACCTGAAAACTAGCTGTTATTGGCAGAGAGGAGGGCACACTCTCTTTGATATTGGTCAATTGACTTACAATATGTTATTGGTCAATTGACTGACAATATATCGCCTAGTGATGTCTCCCCAACCCAGCCAAACAAGCTGAAATTTCAGGTGGTCTTTTCAAACAGCTCTTACACTAAAAGTGCATTATCATAATTTTGTTATTTGAACCTCATAGTGTATATATATATATATATATATATATATATATATATATATATATAGATATATATATATATATATATATATATAGTTGGAAGTTTACATATAAAAAAAAAATATTGTACCTTTATTTAACTAGGCAAGTCAGTTAAGAACAAATTATTTTTTTCAATGACGGCCTAGGAACAGTGGGTTAACTACCTTGTTCAGGGCCAGAACGGCAGATTTTTACCTTGTCAGGTCAGGGATTTGATCTTGCAACATTTCGGTTACTAATCCAACGCTCTAACCACTAAACTACCTGCTGCCCCGGCGGCATACACCTTAGCCAAATACATTTAAGCTACATATTTCACAATTCCTGACATTTAATCAGAGTAAAAATTCCCTGTCTTATGTCAGTTAGGAGCACCACTTTATTTTAAGAATGTGAAATGTCAATATAATAGTAGAGAGAATGATTTATTTCAGCTTTTATTTCTTTCATCACATTCCCAGTGGGTCAGAAGTTTACATACATTCAATTAGTATTTGGTAGCATTGCCTTTAAATTGTTTAACTTGGGTGAAACGTTTCGGGTAGCCTTCGACAAGCTTCCCACAATAAGTTGGGTGTATTTTGGCCCATTCCTCCTGACAGAGCTGGTGTAACTGAGTCAGGTTTGTAGGCTTCCTTGCTCGCACACGCTTTTTTCTGTTCTGCCCACACATTTTCTATAAGATTGAGGTCAGAGCTTTGTGATGGCCACTCCAATACCTTGACTTTGTTGTCCTTAAGCCATTTTGCCACAACTTTGGAAGTATGCTTGGGGTCACTGTCCATTTGAAAGACCCATTTGCGAACAAGCTTTAACTTCCTGACTGATGTCTTGAGATGCTGCTTCAATACATCCACATAATTTTCCTGCCTCAGGATGCCATCTATTTTGTGAAGTGCACCAGTCCCTCCTGCAGCAAAGCACCCCCACAACATGATGCTGCCACCCCCGTGCTTCACAGTTGGGATGGTGTTCTTCGGCTTGCAACATCCCCCTTTTTCCTCCAAACATAACGATGGTCATTATGGCCAAACAGTTCTATTTTTGTTTCATCAGACCAGAGAACATTTCTCCAAGAAGTACAATCTTTGTCCACATGTGCAGTTGCAAACCGTAGTCTGGCTTTTTTATGGCGGTTTTGGAGCAGTGGCTTCTTCCTTGCTGAGCGGCCTTTCAGGTTATGTTGATATAGGACTCGTTTTACTGTGGATATAGATACTTTTGTACCTGTTTCCTCCAGCATCTTCACAAGGTCCTTTGCTGTTGTTCTGGGATTGATTTGCACTTTTCACACTAAAGTACGTTAATCTCTAGGAGACAGAACGCGTCTCCTTCCTCAGCGGTATGACGGCTGCGTGGTCCCATGGTGTTTATACTTGCGTACTATTGTTTGTACAGATGAACGTGGTACCTTCAGGCGCTCCCAAGGATGAACCAGACTTGTGGAGGTCTTGTGGAGGTCTACAATGAAGTCTTGGCTGATTTCTTTTGATTTTCCCATAATGTCAAGCAAAGAAGCAATGAGTTTGAAGGTAGGCCTTAAAATACATCCACAGGTACACCTCCAATTGACTCATATGATGTCAATTAGCCTATCAGAAGCTTCTAAAGCCATTACATAATTTTCTGGAATTTACCAAGCTGTTTAAAGGCACAGTGAACTTAGTGTATGTAAACCTCTGACCCACTGGAATTGTGATACAGTGAATTATAAGTGAAATAATCTGTCTGTAAACCATTGTTGGAAAAATTACTTGTGTCATGCACAAAGTAGATGTCCTAACCGACTTGCCAAAACTATAGTTTGTTAACAAGAAATTTGTGGAGTGGTTGAAAAACGAGTTGTAATGACTCCAACCTAAGTGTATGTAAACTTCCGACTTCAACTATATATATATATAAATTATGTTTTTGAGTGCACTGCCCCAACTTCTTATGGCTGCAATCCCGTTAACTGGATGATATGACAACAGCCAGTGAAAGTGCAGGACGCCAAATTCAAACAACAGAAATCTCATAATTAAAATTCCTCAAACATACATGTATCTTATACCATTTTAAAGGTAATCTTGTTGTTAATCCCACCAAAGTGTCTGATTTCAAATAGGCTTTACAGCTAAAGCACCACAAACGATTATGTTAGGTCACCCCAAAATCACAGACATACACAGTCATTTTTCCAGCCAAAGACAGGAGTCACAAAAAGCAGAAATAGAGATAAAATGAATCACTAACCTTTGATGATCTTCATCAGATGACACTCATAGGACTTTATGTTACACAATACATATATGTTTTGTTCGATTAAGTTCATATTTATATCCAAAAACCTCAGTTTACATTTGCGCCATGTTCAGAAATGCCTCCAAAATATCCAGAGAAATTGCAGAAAGCCACGTCAAATAACATAAATACTCATCATAAACTTTGATGAAAGATACATGTTTTACATAGAATTAAAGATAAATTGTTCTTAATGCAACCGCTATGTCAGATTTCAAAAAGTTTTACGGCAAAAGCACAATATTCAATAATCTGAGAACAGGGTTCAGCCACAAAAGGAAGCCATACAGTTACCCGCCAAATTGTGCAGTCAACAAAACTCATAAAAAGCAGTATAAATCTTCACTTACCTTTGCTGATCTTCGTCGGAATGCACTCCCAGACTCACACTTCCACAAGAAATGTTTGTTTTGTTCAGTAATGTCCATCATTTATGTCTAAATAGCTATTTTAGTTAGCGTGTTTGGTAAACAAATCAAAGTCAGGAAGCGCGTTCACTAAAAGCAGACGTAACAGTCAGTAGAAACATGTCAAACGATGTATTGAATCAATCTTTAGAATGTTTTTAACATAAATCTTCAGTAACGTTCCAACCGGAGAATTACACTGACTTCAGATGTGCGATGGAACAGAGCTCCCTCTCATGTGAACGCGCATGGTCAGAGCATGGTCAGGTCATGATAGACCTTACTCAATCCCCTCTCATTCGGCCCCCCTTCACAGTAGAGGCATCAAACAAGGTTCTACAGACTGTTGACATCTAGTGGAAGCCGTAGGAAGTTCAAACTTATCCATATCCCACTGTGTATTCAATAGGGTCTTGGTTGAAAATCGACCAACCTCAGATTTCCCACTTCCTGTTTGGATTTTTTCTTAGGTTTTTGCCTGCCATATGAGTTCTGTTATACTCACAGACATCATTCAAACAGTTTTAGAAACTTCAGAGTGTTTTCTATCCAATATGAGTAATAATATGCATATATTAGCAACTGGGACTGAGGAGCAGACAGTTAACTATGGGCACCTCTGTGCACCTTTCATCCAAGCTACTCAATACTGCCCCTGCAGCCATAAGAAGTTAAAAGAATCGAGACTTTTACTGAAAAAACATGATGGTAGATCATGTACATTTGCGATGTAAAGTATATTGTTATGTTGAAATTGACCTACATACCATCCTATAAAACTGTAACACTAAGGACTGGATTCAATCGTTTTTGCAGAAGTATCACAGAAGATCCTCATTAAAATGTGAAGGTAATTTCCGATTGAGCCGACGACATAAGCAGCGCTTACCGTGAATGCAGGAACATTGCCTTTAGATTTCAAACGAGCTATAGCGCTGAACTTCCACGATGCTTTGGTGATACGGATTGAATCCAGCCCTAAAGGTGCTCCGTCTTATTTCTGATTTTAGGTCAGTTGTTGACATCCTGCAGAGAGGTCCAGATGATACAGGGGGTGAGGATGGATGGGGAGTACTACCTGAAAGTCAAGTCCAGGATACTACAGGTGTGTGCTCTCTGTCAGAATCACTGACTATCACTTCATCATTAATAATTTCCAGGCCAGGATTCAGCAATTGTTGTCTCAATGTGTTTCTTCCTAGATCTACTGTGCTGAGATGCAGACTGATTTCCCTAAGGAATATGTTACGCTGCGGAGTGGTCAGACAGACAACTACTCAGAGGTCTATGGATACAGGTGTGCTCATTGAAACCGGATTACCCTGTGTCTGTGCTGAATTCATTTTCTGTTTATGGACAGAATACACTATAATACTGTATATGATTCTATATGAACATTCATTCAAAAAGTCATTACATGTAAGCAATGTATTGTAACGTATATGCTAGGAGTCAGGAAGCAGGTGCAGAAGGTGAGTTTTATAATGATAATAAGCAGATAAACAAAACAGAAGAAGCGTACTGAACATGAGCAAAACCAGAGGGGGAATGAGAGGTTCCTGGTGGAGAGCCAGACGCGATCACCAGGATGGAACACGGGAGCCTCACTGCGATGCCGGTCCGCCTGATCCTTCTGACTGAGGACAGGAGCCTTACATGGGCGGCATTCCACACGTCCTCTGCACATCGGAACCACTCGTCCACTGCAGGGGCCTCAGTCTGGCTCGGAGTCCACAGAGCCAAGGTCAGCTGATATCCCAGAATGCACTGGAAGGGAGTGGAGGAGTGACGAAGTGAGTTCTGGGTGTATTCTGCCCAGGGAAGGAACCGGGCCCACTACCCCTGCCGGTCCTGGCAGTGACTCCTTAGGAAACTCCCCACCTGCCCGTTGGACTGAGGCTGGAACCTGAATGTGAGGCTGATCGTGGCACCAAGCTTATCCATGAAGGCTTTCCAGAACCGCGATGTGAAATGGGGACCACGGTCGGAAACTATGTCCTCTGGAAGGCCATAGTGCCGGAAGACCTGCTGGAATAGTGCCTCAGCGACCTGGAGAGCAGTAGGTAGACCAGAGAGGGATAAAACAGTAGGATGTAGAGAATCTGTCAACAACGGCCATAATAGTGGTATAACCATCAGAAAGGAAGACATCACTTACAAAGTCTATGGACAGATTTGACCAAGGCCGCTGAGGCACGGGAAGGGGGAGTAGTTTACCTGCTGGAGCGTGCCGGAGAGATTTGGATTGGATTCATACGGTGCATGAGTTGACATAGTGTGCGACGTCCTGCGCCAAGGTGGGCCACCAGTATTTATCAAAGAGAGGGATTGGATGGTGTGGGTGATACCTGGGTGTCCAGTGGCGAGGGATGTGTTTGCCCAGGTCAACATCCGATCTCCCACCCCTGTGGAGACGTAGATGCGTTCTGGAGGGCAGGTAGCAGGAGCGGGTTCCCTCTCCAGAGCCTGGCGGATGTCCACATCTATGTCCCAACACAAGGGGCCAATTATTCGGGAGGACAGATTGATAGGCTGGAAGCCACTCACAGGACCCTCTACCAAAGTGGAACCACAGGGTGCAGGAAAGCAGGTCCTCTGGCATCCTGGTCCCCAGGCAGTGATTCTCACCCTCGACCAGAAAATGGTGGGGTTATGAAGTTGGAGCAACAGGAGGCCAAGGAAGACTTTGTGTACAGGTGCGGTGGTGATGAGGAAGAAAAGGCTTCCCTGGTGCATGGGTCCCACGGTCAGGGTGAGGTGGGCTGTGATGTGGCGGCAGGGTAGCCTAGTGGTTAGAGCGTTGGACTAGTAACTGAAAGGTTGCAAGTTCAAATCCCCGAGCTGACAAGGTACACATCTGTCGTTCTGCCCCTGAACAGGCAGTTAACCCACTGTTCCTAGGCCGTCATTGAAAAAAATAATTTGTTCTTAACTGACTTGCCTAGTTAAATAGTTAAAAAATGTGCGTAATTGGGCTGGATCCCAATGGTCGCTTGGACAGGAAAAGGAGAGGAGAGCGGGTATGAAGTTAAGTTCAGGGAGGAGGCAAGGGCCTGGTCGATGAAATTCCCAGCGGCACCTTGAGGGTCAGCCAGCCAGTGAAATGGGAACCAGAAAGGGTTTGGCGGAAGAAAATGATAATGGAATACTTATGCCTACCCTGGGAGTGGACCCCGGGTTGGGACGCACCAGACACCGCTAAAGCTGGTGCCCCTCCTGGCTTCAAAAGGGACAGAGGCCCAGATGTCTACGGCGACGCCGCTCTGCCGCAGAGAGGTGTGAGGCCCCTACCTCCATGGGTTCAGGCTCTGCCTCAGCACAGCCAAAGGAGGGAGGCGAGGTGGACACCACTGCTCCCGAAGAAGGTTATCCAGACGGATGGCCATCGCGATGAGAGCGTCCAAGGATATGTTGTCATCCCGACATGCCAACTCCTGGACTTCTAGACCTCCTCGCACAGTCCACTGTGGAATAGAGTGTGGAGCACTGGCTCATCCCGTCCGCTGGAAGCTGCCACAGTCCAAAGGTCCAAGGATATTTGTCATCCCGACATGCCAACTCCGTCTGGACCTCCTCGCACAGTCCACTGTGGAATAGAGTGTGGAGCACCGGCTCATCCCGTCCTCGTACTCCGCAGCAGTCTGAGCACCCTGCTGGAGTTGGAAAAGTCGCTCACATGCCTCTCTGCTCTTTGGAGGATGGTCGAAGACCGCCCTGAACAGAGCCATGAACCTCTCATAGGGACCCAGCTCCCCCTCTCTCCCAGATGGCCGTAGCCCACTACAACGCCTGTCCGGTCAGCAGGGAAATGACTGTGGTCACCTTGGTCTTCTCGATGGTGGGGGCTCCCGTCTGATAGGCGAAATAGAGGGAGCACTGGAGAAGATAGCCACGGCATCTCGATGGAGTACCGTCATACATCTGCGGAAGGGACCGTCGGGCAGGGCGGAAGGCTGGGGGACTGGCTCACTGTGACGACCCGTGGTAGGAGGCCCTCCATCAGAGGTATGGAGAACCTCTGTGGTGGTGTTGATGCGGTGAAGAACGGGGAGGACCTCCTTCATGGTTGTACCCAGTAGAGCCAGTTGGTCGTGGTGTTGGTGGAGTAGTTCCTCGACCATCATGAAGATGGGGTTATCTTCTGCTGCTTCCATTTTTTTCAGAGGCAGTATTCTGTAACGCATATGCTAGGAGTCATGAAGCAAATGCAGAAGGTGAGTTTAATAATGAGAATAAGCAGATAAACAGAACAGAAGAAGCGTACTGAACGTGAACAAAACCAATACTTCCTGAAGACTGAGGCTACTGACGGCTAAATAAAGGGGAAGTAATCAAGGTAATGAAGTCCAGGTGTGCATAATGATGGTTGCCAGGTGTGCGTAATGTGGGTTGCCAGGACCGGTGGTTAGTAGACCGGCGACGTTGAACGCTGGAGAGAGGGAACGGGAGTAGGCGTGACATGAAACCAAATTTTTTATGTCTAGGTTGCTGAATCCTTTTGATTGCCCCTACAACGACAGCAGAAGGCAGGACTGTGACTGCAGGAACGATTACTCTGCAGCGGGATACACTCTCTTCCATAAGGTCCGTCTGGACATCAGCTCACTGAGGATAATGAGTGAGTAATGACCATGTGATTGACTGACCACTCCACTACAATGAGACCACACATCCATGTTGTTTTACCCCTGCACACAGCCCGATCCTCTCGCCCACCTCATAAAAAAACGGATTCGCTCACCAAATACAATTTTCACCGCCTTTCGCCACACCCTCAGACTCAGCACAGAAATCATGATAATGCTTTTCAACAGGCCTTGTTCAGATCACTGGCATAGAGTTGACAACGCATGGGCTCCTTGAGACACACACTTACACAGACACATGGTAACACACAGGCATACTCATATACACACAAATGCTTGTAAACACACAAAATATCTTGTGTTCTCTGACACACACATGCATACTCCCTCGCTCATACTCTCTCGCACACACACACACACACGCAACATCTCCAGCGATATTCCTCTGCCCATTACGACATCCAGCCACACCTCTCCAGTTGTCCCTGAGCATGTCTTAGATTAGTGCATATGTGGCATGGTCCGGATTAGTGGTATTTATATCTGTGTGCAGCTAGGAGGAGGGAGCCCACTGCCCTCCACTACACTACTCCACAGAACACATGTAGTCATCTTCCCACCCCATCCCCTGTCTACTCTGGTCCTGACAGCACATGTTCCCAGCACACAAGGCCCTCCCCTCCCACTGCATGGAACTCATTTAGATTTGGGGCGGCTTGACTATAATAATGGTTTCAAGATGAAGAGAAGGTTATGAGCTGCTCTAGCTGTGTAATGCGTTTCTCATGAACTTTACCGCCTTTTCAGATAGAGACAAAAAGAGAGAGAGAGGAAGAGAGAGACAGCGAGAGAGTGAGTGAGACAGAGAGAGAGAGACAGAGGCAGATAAAGTGAGGAGCACTGGTCATGGTCATCATGTCTGACAATAAAGTAGAAATACCCAGAGTAACTAAGCTCATCTTAAACGTCATGTGGTTTAACCTCTGATGTGCTTTAGGCCAGGGCAGTTGCTTAGAGTGCCTTGTCTCTTACTGGAACTCATGTCTCTGTGTATTGATTGTAACCTGCATATGCTCTTTGTCTGTCTATTGATCGTGTATTGATTTAACCATATGCTCTGTGTCTCGGTGTTATGTATCAGCCACAGACCTGAAGTTCTCAGAGACCCTGTTTGGTCGTCCCGTCCCCTTCGCCACAGCAGGAGACTGCTACAGTGCTGCCAAGTGTCCTCAGGTAGGAAACAGAGACCATTTTTGAGTCTGTAATTTATAGACTGTAATCTGTATGTCTGTATGTTTTGATGGGGGCCTTGAGCCAACCTTTCCTGGGCAAGTATTGAAATACAGTTCTGTCTGAATGGGTTTTATTGACCTGACATGTCCAGTCTGTTAACTGGAGTAAAATCGTACGTGTTCCCAGTTTCCACCAGTGGAGTAACCACATAATCACATTGAACCGTCCAGTGTAGCTCAGTGTGTCTGTCCACTGAACCGTGGTACTGCTTTCGTTGTCAGCCCCTGGAATGGAAATGAGATACAGACTAATTGAATGTATTTGAATCCTGATCAGGTCCACTTTAAAACAATTTCAGTTTGTTCAAGAGAAGTTGGTTTGAGGTCTATTGTAATCACTGTGGTGTTCTTCCACAGGGCCAGTTTAGCATCAACCTCATAGGGACTGGTCTGAAGGTGGCTGAGGCAACCAAGTGGACCTCACAGGGCAACTATGTCTCTGTCAAAGTCCACAGATCAGAGGTAAGGAGAACTCTAGGATTCTGGTGTTCTGAATAACTGTACTCTAAACCCTCCTATTAATCTGAATTGTCCCCTGTTATGATTCTAGTCTAGGAATTTCTAGTAGCATTAATAAAATCTTATTTCTTTATGGAAAGTTATTCGTCCTGTCCCACTCCATTTCATTCTTATTTCTCCCTCTGTCTGTAGGATGGGGCAAGAATCTATGGTCGTTGTGGTGGGTTCTGTGGGAAGTGCATTCCCCAGCCTCACAACAGCCTGCTGGTTTATGTCCAGTGATGGTCAGGGACCAAACCTCAACCCAACCATCTCCCAATGGTCTCCCAACGGTCTCTCAACGTTCTCCCAAAATCAGACCAGGAAGTGAAACCAGAGCGTCTGGGGATCCAATGCACTTAATTTGTGAAGGTTGCCATCCCTTTCCTCCCTTCATCACTAGGGTTTAATGACAGGAACCTAGTTACCAAGATTTACCGCCCAAAACCACTCCCTTTTCCCGGGAAAAATAACTGCGAGAAACCGGTAAATTATAATAAAAATTATTTATATCAACAGCATGGCGTGAAATGGAACTGTTAAATTATATGCGATGTCTAAATCTGGTTTCTCTACGGCCTTCTCTCTGCTCTCTGCGTGATCAATCATCAATGCTCATGGTGGGGACAAACAGCCCATCTCAGTATGGAGCACAGTTCACAATGCGTGTAGACCTATCATCTCATCACGATAACTTTTTTTCTTGTGATAGGTAGGCCTACATTTTCTGCAGCATAGCCTATTCTACAGTAATATAAGGATCGAATGCGCATCTAATTTACATATCACCATTGTGCTTTCGGGCATCACCATATTTGTTTTTATTGTTTTTATTATTGCAGCTGCAGAGTTTTAAAACAGCCTATCACTCGAATATTGTTGATTTAAATCCAAGCATGTGCAAACAGTCTCTCTCTCCTTCAATTCCATTCAAATTGCAAAATAAATAATAATCTTCAAGAGAGATATATATAGCTATAAAGGGTCCTTCAGCAGAACCAATAACTCTGAAGATGAGCTACGTCTGTTACGTCTGACCTCACTAGTGTTTGTAATTGTAATGGTAACCAAATACCTCTGTGCATTGGAATATCGAAAGCAGACTGTCAGACAATCTCACATATTCCAGCATTGTAGAGTCGCATAAAGGGACACAATCATATTTTGGGGCCAGAAGAATCCTCTCATGGTTTCAAGAGCTTACTCATCTCATAAGGGTAAAATGTTCTTATGGAACTCTGAAAGGAAACATGAATTAGTCATTATAGAACTGGTACAACTATTTACATTTTTATACAAAAAAGACAACTTTTTGTTGGGTAAATGGAACATCTCAATAAATATTTGAATTGTATTAACTTATAGTGTTATGGAAAAAGGGTAATTGTGAATTCCTGCAAAAATGTTCTGATAAATTATGTTTTTGTTGTGATTTGATTAGTAATAACCCAAAATGATATAAGCTTAAAAATGTTACAAAGATCAAGGAAGGAGAATTCTCCAGATCAGAAGATACGTCCAGACAGGGCTGCAACTTTCACTGGGGATGGGGGGACATGTCCCTCCCATATTCTGAAATTGCATTTTGTCCAGTTTTATTATTGGAATGTGATACAAAACGAGGCAACAGTGTGCTTTAGGACCATGCAGATGCCTCCGAGTGATTGGGTAGGCTGTTTGGAGTGTTTATCCGACAGGATAAAAAAATGTATGATGTTCCCACCACTTCTAAAACCAAAGTTGCGCCAGACATGGGTTTTTCGGGAAAGAATCGTTTGCCAATCAGTTAGCTAGGCTTTGTGTACAACTGTTGTTGTGTATTCTTCTACTAATGGTCACACAGACTTGCCTTATCTCAAACGTCAAAGGTCGTAGGTGAGGAGTCCTGCATCACAGATTAATCCTCGCTGTTCTGTTGTGTAATAGTACTGAAAACTTTTCAGAGCCCAATGACTTACTGACTACTGTCTGACTGACATGTAATTAGAATGATTTATCTAGCAGGTCATAGAGAGACAACCAAATAGACACTAAATCATTGGCGTTGTGACCTGGAAAACAGTTATTTATATATATATTTAGTTCATTAATATGGTGGCAACTGTTGTCTACATCATGTAAGAGGTGCTAAGTCAAGGTCAAGCTCTCATCTCCAGTCAGTAGCTAGTTTGTCTCAGTACATTTGTGATATTGTTTTCCAGATCATGTCTCTTCTAGGTCCTATAGGTGCATGTGACCCTACCTCTCACAAGAATCAATTCTCATGAGAAGAATTTCATCATTATTGTAAAATATTTACGTTTGACCATATTTATTCTGTAATGATATGTAATGATACATTAGAATACTAACAGCCGAGAAGCCACTGTTTGGTTTACTGTTTGATGCTGAAAAGGTATTACAGATTGTAGTGTGTGTAAGTAACCACCAACTTGAAAGAGGATCATTGAATGGTGCTTTTATAACTACTGAAATTACCTCTAATCTTGAGAAGGAACATAATAGTGCCATTGGAACTGACATTAGCTGTAGCACAACCTCGACACCCTTTGAATGAATACGTTCGGCCTTCATGCCTGTAAATGTAAATGTACTACTTATTACAGCATAATGCCCAAAATGCTTTGCAGAAAATATCATGGTCCTCTTATTAATGTAGCTGACGACCAAGCTGGAGGGTTGCTAGATATATGCCGAACTACATAAGGAAACCTGCCTGAAGGAACCCTATCATCATTTAGGTGAAATTATGTCACTGTGACCACTGTAACTGGGTTTTGGCAACCCTGCCATGCTGGTACTCCGATGTTAAGCTTTAACCAAAGTTTCATAGATGCAGAATATAACTTTTGTCAGATAATGCAGCTAGAAAACCTTTGGCTATCATTCTTGTTTGATAGGCAATTGTACTATGATGAGGTCTGTATCAGAAATGTTAAGAATACTTGATGCACTATGTGCCATACATTTTGTAGAAGGGTAATCCTGTTTATTTCTTTTTTTTAATAACAGTTAAGATTTGTAACTTATGATATGTGTGTATTTTTTTATATTCATACTTGAAGTGTAAACTGTGTCTCGAATACATGGGCATTGGTACTGAATTGAACAAGGTGCTTGTTTGCTATGTATTATCCAAAGATGTTTTTAAGAATCATATGTACCTACAGTATGAAAATGAATGATTCTGGTGCTATGGTCATTCATTTTAATTGTATCAACATCATAGGTTTTGCTACTATACTAACACTGTATAATAAGCAGTAATTAAATATTGTAATGCTTTTCAATTGATTGGTGTGAGTTTGAATGCTTCCATATTACAGTCAATGTTGTGAGTAAAAATCGCTCTTCATTTTGCTATAGTGTGAATGGTTGGAAAGGGTAACGGAACACATCAATGCTGGTGCGTGCTTCAACAGAGGAGGCCTTTGGTTAGACGTAAATGGCAGAGAGTCAGAGCTGGTTAGGTGGCTGTGCTAGCTGGCTTGTGGGTCCATGTGGATTCACTTATTGGCGCAGATTGCATTTCCACAACATGACTTGTTCAATTTCACTCGGACGCATAAACACAGCAAATACTTTGGCTGTAGTTTCTCACTACACCAGGCAGGCACACAGTGTGGACTCTGCATCTGGGGCTGTCAACCTACCAATGACTCACCAAAATACTATGTCAAATCAGAAAGTGAGGTCCGTTTTCCAATTCTCTTTGAAAACCTGACTAAAAAAACTAAATTCCCAAAAATGATGTCACTGAAAAGGACTTGATAATGGTACTTTAGCAAGGCTGGGTGTTAATGGGTGTTAATGGGTGAGGAACTTTTGCAAGGCTCATTGCACCAGGGATAGCTTTGTACATTAAATTAAACCAGATACCGTAATCCCTGAATAACTACTTTGATTCTGTCTCAGCAGAGTGGAGAGGGTAATGAAAAAAACTAACTTGGTTCCCCAAAAAGTTAATCTCATGATTTGGAAGAGTGCGGGTTGTATCACAACAACAACTCCCCAAAAGCAGTTTACCAGGGAAGCCAAGCTGTGCTGAAGTCCACATGGAGTCTTCTGGCTAGAGAGAGAGAGAAGGCAGATGAGATGTGCTGGGCTCCTCTGCTCTTTGCTCAGAGAAACCAGACATCCCTAAAAAACAGACCAGCACTGATGAATGATCCCCATAAAAGCAACTAATGATTGAAGTCAGCCATGAAAAACATAATACTTAAAGGAGCGGCCTGGCTTGTTGTTCACTCTGCATTCCATTACCCCATCACTTTTAACGCGCAGCAATCGATTTTACTGTGGGTCTGTTCTTCAAACCCATGATCAATGCTTGGATGGGTTTTTAAAGTGTAAACAAATACATTGCAAATGTTTCCACTGAGTATTTGTACTGTAAACAATGGAAAGATCTTCCCCTGCATTCATAATTTAGTGCAGTGGTTAAATAACAAAATGCAGTACTGTAGGGCTACATGCAGTAACAGTCAAAGTTGTTGTTACAGTTATAGGTCACATATCCATATCCGGTCCGTTGGGGAGTTAAATCTCTGGTTGTATGATGTGAAAATGGTTCCCATATGGCTCTGCATAGCGGTCAATAATGTCCCTCAGTGCTGTAGGTAGAGCTCTATACTGTACAACCAACAGTGGGCATTGAACCTGAGATTCGTGCCCTTTACTACAGTATGTCATTGTGTGGGGTTCGTGCGCCTCCTGTGAGTATTTCTTGCTATCTACATGGATGCTAGCTGTAGCCCAAGATAGCCTACAGGTTAATATAACGCTACAGCAAAACCACAACATTATCATAAAACGAGGCATGTATAAGAACTTCTAATCTGATCAAATCACATTAGCCAAATCTGTCATGAACCAGGGGCCAAACACTGCCCTCTGTTGGTGGTTCAGTGTCACTGGCGTCTTTTTTTGTGCAGTAATTTCTTTTGACAGAACAACATGTAGTTGTTAACAAGTCCATAAAACAAAGGGTAAAGGGTTTAGATATGGGTGTAGGTCGAAAACAGACATGGCAGCTCCACTTCTATCTCCTAAGCAACTTTGCAGTATTTTTTTTTTTTTTAATGTTATTTCTTACATTATTAGCCCACAATGTTTTTTGTGCTATTACATACAGCCGGAAATAGCTTTTGGATATCAGAGTGGCGGTAACTCACCAGCATTACGACCAGAAATACAACTTTCCCGAATTGGATCCCTTGTTCGTACCCCCCAGGGCATTTTACTTATCCCAGAGGCTGCTTCAAGATGCCGCCGGCGGAGAAGAGGTATTCGGAGTGGACTTCTAGTTTGACTAGAAGTAACATACTCTATTTCACAGAATCATGGCTCTCTCCAGATATACTGTCCCCTTCCATACAGCCATCTGGGTTCTCAGTACATCGCGCAGACAGGAATAAAGAACTCTCTGGGAAGAAGAAAGGCGGTGGTGTATGTTTCATGATTAAATACTCATGGTGTGATTGTGATAACGTACAGGAACTCAAGTTATTTTGTTCACCCAACCTAGAATATCTCACAATCAAATGCAGACCGTATTACCTCCTAAGAGATTTCTCTTCGGTTATAGTCACAGCCGTGTATATTACCCTTCAAGCCAATACCACGATGGCCCTCAAGGAACTACACTGGACTTTGTGCAAACTGGAAACCACATATCCTGAGGCTGCATTTATTGTAGCTGGGATTTTTAACCAAGCAAATTTGAAGAAAACGCTACCAAAGTCCTATCAACACATTGCCTGTAGTACCCGCGCATCAAAAACTCTCAACCATTGTTACTCCACCTTACAGGATGGCTAAAAGGCCCTCCCCCGCCCTCCCTTCGGCAAATCAGATCACGTCTCCATTCTGCTCCTCCCTTCCTATAGGCAGAAACTCAAACAGGAAGTACCTGTGCTAAGGTCTATTCAACGCTATTCTGACGACTCGGAATCGATGCTTCAAGATTGTTTTGATCACGCAGACTGGGATATATTCCGGGTTGCCTCTGAGAATAACATTGACATATACACAGACACGGTGACTAGTTAATCAGGAAGTGTATAGGGGATGTTGTTCCCGCTGTGACTATTAAAACCTACCAAAACCAAAAACTGTGGATAGATAGCATCATTCGCGCAAAACTGAATGCACGAACCACTGCATTTCACCACGGCAAGTGGACTGGGAATATGGTTGAATACAAACAGTGTAGTTATTCCCTCCATAATGCAATCAAACAGGCAAAATATCAGTACAGAGACAAAGTGGAGTCGCAATTCAACTGCTCAGACATGAGACGTATGTTCATTGACTATAGCTCAGCCTTCAACACCATAGTTCCCTCTAAGCTCATCCACAACACAAAAAATATAACTCATAGAATCACCATGACTGCCTATATTCTATCACACTTTATAATGTGCTAGACATACAGAAGCATACTAAGTGACTGTCGGTTGTGAGCACTCAGAGCAACATCAAAAGACATGTTAAGATCATTATCTTAGCCATTTTAATCATTGATCACAATACTCAGAGCCATTTCCTGTAGAATTTCTCCAATAATACATGTTTAAAGAAAACATACATATTTACACTGCACATATGGCTACTATTTTATCATATAATGAACATATCAACAATATCAGTTGGGAAACAAATAATCATCATCTTTATCAGACAATTCTTTGAGGTAAAATTCAACCTCAAAATATCAATCTTCAATATTCTAAGTAGTGGATCAGTTGTTCAAAGTCTTCTGGGTATTCTGAAATTCAGTGACCTCAACCTTTGGAACCCTATGGTTCAAATCGGATATGCCAATGAGTGGTCAATCTCACCTCTGTCAATGATGTTTAATATAGTAGTCTATGACATTGTAATAACATTTCACAGTTGGTTTACTACTTTAGACATACCTTTAATAAGTGTATACCAGCCATTCCACCCTGATTTGTAAAACCTGTCAAGATAGTCAGGAACATCTCTTGTGCCATCTGAAAGTCATGAAATACAATATACAGTGCCTTCGGAAAGTACTCACACCCCTTGACTTTTACACATTTTGTTGTGTTACAGCCTGAATTTAAAATGGATTAAATTTAGATATTGTGTCACTGGCCTACATACAATAGCCTGTAATGTCAAAGTGTAATTATGTTTTTTTTAATGAAAAGCATGTCTCACAAAAAAAGGTTACCGATTGGTAGATAAAAAAAGCAGACACTGAAATCCCTTTGAGCATGGTGAAGTTATTAAATTACACTTTGGATGGTGTATCAATACACCCAATCACTACAAAGATACAGGCATCCTTCCTAACTCAGTTGCCAGAGAGGAAGGAAACCGCTCAGGGATTTCACCATGAGGCCAATGGTGACTTTAAAACATTTACAGAGTTTAATGGCTGTGATAGGATAAAAATCTGAGGATGGATCAACAACATTGTAGTTACTCAAGAATACTAGCCTAAATGACAGAGTGAAAAAAAGGAAGCTTGTACAGAATACAAATATTCCAAAACATGCATCCTGTTTGCAATAAGGCACTAAAGTAAACTGCAAGAAATGTGGCAAAGAAATTACATTTTTGTCCTGAATAAAATGCATTATGTTTGGGGCAAATCCAACACAACACATCACTGAGTACCACTCATATTTTCAAGCATGGTGGTGGCTGCATCATATTATGGGTATGCTTGTCATCAGCAAGGACTAGGGAGTTCTTGGGGATAAAAGGAAACAGAATAGAACTAACTGGAGTTGCTTACCAAGACGACATTGAATGTTTCTGAGTGGCCAAGTTAAGGTTTTGTCTTACATCGGCTTGAAAATCTATGGCAAGCCTTGAAAATGGCTGTCTAGCAATAATCAACAACTAACTTGACAGAGCTTGCAGAATTAAAAAAATAATAATGTGCAAATATTACACGATCCAGGTCTGCCAAGGTCTTAGAGACTTACCCATAAAGCTGTAATCACTGCCAAAGGTTATTCTAGCATGTATTGACTCAGGGGTGTGAATAGTTAGGTAAATTAGATATTTCTGTATTTAATTTTCAATAAATGTGTTAACATTTCTACAAACCTGTTTTCACTTTGTCATTATAGGCTATTGTGTGTAGATATTGAGAATAAAAAAAAAATATGTAATCCATTTTCAATTCAGGCTGTAACAACAAACTGTGGAAGAAGTCAAGGGGTATGAATACTTTCTGAAGGCACTGTAATTATTTATATTTTGAATGTGAGGAGAAAAAATGCCCTCATGACACTGGAAGCACAAAGACTGAAGGCAAACTTACATTTTCATTTGCGATACATTATCGGCTGAGGACCCCAGCAGTTCAGATTAAGTTTCATCTGTTAATATTAACATCTACTTGGTATCAGATGGCAATAGTTGCTGCATTCAGTACAAGTGCATCAATACATTTTCTTTAAATACATTTCACATGAATAGAAAATTAATAAAATACTTTACCTTTTGAGCATGTGACTCCACAAACAACAAAATCACAATGATTGTGAAAGTCTATTGAATTGTTGCTTTAGACCTCTGCAAATTCAAATATACATCCCATTACTTCTCTTTTGGATTTTTAGAAAATGCTCAACATTTTCATATCCAATACTACTTACCATGTCTGCAACTAAAAGAGTTGATTGTCTTCGGCCAAGCCAAACCATCTGTGATTTGGTCAATGTTCTTGTCCCCTTTTACTGTCAGGAATATCAAAAAGGGTCTCAAGTTCAATAGTACCCCCCCTGTGTGAGACAACTTTTGCAGGTACTCTGGACTCTCCTAGGAAGGCTGTTCATGTTAACTCAAAAACAAAAAAGCTAATGTCAAGACGTCAATTGACATAATGAAAGTCAACACAATTAGAGTATCCTGCTGTAGCCTATTGGTGTAGATCTTTAGATCTGTTTTAAACATTATCCAAATAATTTCTTATTTGCAGACGTTTAGAAACATTAAGACAAATCATATTGTCAGTATATTTAAAAAAATCCACAGAATGCTCATCAGTACAGGTACTCATTGGTACATTTGCGTTTTTCTGGATGTTGTATTGTAGCAGAGCGTTATTAGGGACATTTGCATACAATGAAACAAATGGAAAGAATAGTTCAAAAGCATACTAAATTTGTACTCATATTTCAAACAAATAACATGAACCAGAGCTGATACAATTGTTCTCCATTCTGAGGCTTAGAATAAAGTGTGTGAGTGAATAAGATGCATAAAATGATGCATAAGTACAAACAATGTCTTCAGAAAGTATTCATACCCTTTGACCTATTCCACATTTTGTTATGTTACAGCCTTATTCTAAAATAGATTTTTTTTTAATCCATCAATCTACACACAATACCCCATAATAAGAAAGCAAAGACAGTTTTTTAGATTTTTTTGCTAATTTATAGAAAATAAAAAACAGAAATAGCTTATTTACAAACATATCCAGACCCTTTGCTATGAGACTCAAAATTGAGCTCAGCTGCATCCTGTTTCCATTGATCATCCTTGAGATGTTTCTACAACTTGATTGGAGTCCACCTGTGGTAAATTCAATTGATTGGACATGATTTGGAAGGCACACACCTGTCTATATAAGGTCCTACAGTTGACAATGCATGTCAGAGCAAAAACCAAGCCATGAGGTCGAAGGAATTGTCAGTAGAGCTCTGAGACAGGATTGTTTCCGAGGCACAGATCTGGGGAAGGGTACCAAAACATTTCTGCAGCATTTAAGGTCCTCAAGAACACAGTGGCCTAAATCATTCTTAAATGGAAGAAGTTTGGAACCACGAAGACTCTTCCTAGAGCTGGCCGCCTGGCCAAACTGAGCAATCGGGAGAGAAGGCCCTTGGTCAAGGAGGTGACCAAGAACCCGATGGTTACTCTGACAGAGCTCCAGAGTTCCTCTGTGGAGATGGGAGAAGCTTCCAGAAGGACAACCATCTCTGCAGCACTCCAGCAATCAGGCCTTTAAGGTAGAGTGGCCAGACGGAAGCCGCTCCTCAGTAAAAGGCACATGACAGCCTGCTCGGAGTTTCCCAAAAGGCACCTAAAGGCCTCTCAGACCATGATAAACAAGATTCTCTGGTCTGATGAAACCAAAATGTAATTCTTTGGCCTGAAGGACAAGCGTCACGTCTGGAGGAACCCAGGCACCGCTCGTCACATGACCACCTATACCATCCCTACGGTGAAGCATGGTTTTGACAGCATCATGCTGTGGGGATGTTTTTCAGCGGCAGGGACTGGGAGACTAGTCAGGATCAAGGGAAAGATGAATGGAGCAAAGTACAGAGAGATCATTGATAAAGTCTGGGACATATTTCCATTGTGGTCCTCTTAAAACAAGATGGCTAGGCAAGATCGAACACGGTTGAACACAGTATGACAACGAGATAATAAAACAAAAAACTAAGAAGAAGATCAATCTCATCATTGCAGTTACATCATAGAGGTCATTCATATGGGCACAGAAGACATCAAACAGTTTTTTACTTTATTTTTAAAGCTGCCGAGAGAGGGCGTTGTTTTTATAGGCAGAGGCAACTCATTCTACTCTGAGGCTCCTGTATACAAGAAAGTACCTTTCCCAGCATTACTCCTGAACCTGTATAAGCACACATCAGCAACGCCTGATCTGGTGCTGTGATTGTGTGCATCCCGAACACGGGGAAAGTAATCAGTTAGATATCTGGGCACAGGACCATAAATACTCCTGTAAACCAAACCTAGTCTAATCTGGGACACCCTAGCCTCAACAGGCAGCCAGTTTAGTTCCTGAAAGCAGCTCCTGCCTATATAAGTACGTGGACTCACCTTCAATACTACCCTGATCAGCTTATTCTGGGCTATCTGGAGCTCCCCTTCATGAGCTTAGATAACCCACCAAACCAGGAAGTACTAGCGTAGTCTAAATGGCATTGAATGAGGGCATTGGCTAGGCACTTTCATGGAGACCTTATCAAGCAGCTTGGACTTTCTAGCCAAAAACTGGCATTAACCTTCCCTAGCACTTTAGTGGCCATGCTCACGCCTCCCAAGCTTCCATCAAGGATGCATCCCAGGTAGCTCACGGAGGTTTTAGTAGTCAGCAACTCACCCCCTAACTCCACTCTGATTTCAGAGGACCTACTCAATTTAGGTCTGGATCCAAAAATAATTGCCTCAGTTTTACTGAGGTGCAGAGATAGCTTATTATCTCCAAGCCATTTGCTGATGTTAGTAAGCTCTGTGCTAAGTATGCTCTCCAGCATAGTTTTACTTTTGTGAGACACGAGGAGTGTAGAGTCATCCGTGCTTAAAGGAAAAGACGGCAAGAACAAGCATCTTTCATATCGTTAATATACAGTAAATACAGTAGAGGCCCAAGCACACTCCCCTGCGGATTGCCACAACTCATTGGTTTTGCCTGAGACAGTGAACAATTAACCTACTACTTGCTCCCTACCTGATAGATAGGACTTTACCCAGCCCAGAGGGATACTGTTTAACCCCAGTGCCTCCAGAGCCTCCAGTTTGGAGATTAGGAGACAGTGGTTAACTGTATCAAAGGCCTTCTATAGGTCAAGCAGTACTATTCCACAGAGATTTCCTTCATCAATCTCTTTCCTGATGAAGTCAGTCAAGTAAAGTAGGCATGAATCAGTGGAGTATGTTTTTTTTAAACCCGACTGAAAATCATACATTAGACTTTGTTTGTTGACATATCTATAAATTTGCTCATGTACAACTCTCTCCAGGATCTTTGATGTTATACTGAGGATAAATACAGGCCAATAATGCCCAGGGTCAGACTTCATCCCCTTCTTAAACAGAGGTGTAACTTTAGTGTGTTTCATGTCCCTGGGAAAGATGCCTTGTTCAAGAGAGAGATTAACGATATGCGTAAAACAAGGGGCAATTTGAATCTATAAGAAACCTTGCAGGAATATTATCCAGGCCTGTGGCTTTGAAACATTGAAGCTCTGCTAGCATACTGGCTATTTTAGCTGTTGCTACCTTTGCAAAAGAAAAAGAGTTTAGATGAACCCCTAACTCGGCATAGTACTTCTTGAATTGGTTGTTTCCATACAAACCAATTCCACACAAAATTCCACACTAAATATTGTGTGCAGCTTGCTAACCAGCTTGCTGGCAACAGAAAAAAAAGAGTTGAATTCATTGGCAATCTCTGCTTTTTCATATACCATCTCCTCCCTAACGTTCAGTCCAATACCATTTAGTTTGTTTTTGGTAGTACTACTACAGCCTAGTTCCTTAAATGATTTCCAAGGCTTTTTTAGGATCATTTTTGATCTCAATGATTTTATCAGCAAAGTAACACCTCTGAGCTACATCCATCCTGCCCTGTGCTTCATTTCTGTGACGTTTACAGTTGAAGTCAGAAGTTCACATACACCTTAGCCACATACATTTAAACTCAGTTTTTCACCATTCCTGACATTTAATCAGAGTAAAAATTCCCTGTCTTAGGTCAGTTAGGATCACCACTTTATTTTAAGAATGTGAAATGTCAGAATAATAGTAGAGAGAATGATTTATTTCAGCTTTGATTTCTTTCATCACATTCCCAGTGGGTCAGAAGTTTACATACACTCAATTAGTATTTGGTAGCATTGCTTTTAAATTGTTTAACTTTGGTCAAACATTTAGGGTAGCCTTCCACAAGCTTCAATAGGTTGGGTGAATTTTGGCCCATTCCTCCTGACAGAGCTGGTGTAACTTTGTCAGGTTTGTAGGCCCCCTTGCTCACACACGCTTTTTCAGTTCTGTCCACAAATTTTCTATAGGACTGAGGTCAGGGCTTTGTGATGGCCACTCCAATACCTTGACTTCATTGTCCTTAAGCCATTTTGCCACAACTTTGAATGTATGCTTGGGGTCACTGTCCATTTGGAAGACCCATATGCGACCAAGCGTTAACTTCCTGACTGACGTCTTGAGATGTTGCTTCACTATATCCACACAATTTTCCTCCCTCATGAAGCCATCTATTTTGTGAAGTGCACCAGTCCCTCCTGCAGCAAACCACCCCCACAACATAATGCTGCCACCCCTGTGCTTCACGGTTGGGATGGTGTTCTTCAGCTTGCAAGCCTCCCCCTTTTTCCTCCAAACATAACGATGGTCATTATGGCCAAACAGTTCTATTTTTGTTTCATCAGACCAGAGGACATTTCTCCAAAAATTACAATCTTTGTCCCCATGTGCAGTTGCAAACCGTAGTCTGGCTTTTTTATGGCGGTTTTGGAGCAGTGGCTTCTTCCTTGCTGAGCGGCCTTTCAGGTTATGTCGATATAAGACTTGTTTTACTGTGGATATAGATACTTTTGTACCTGTTTCCTCCAGCATCTTCACATGTTCCTTTGCTGTTGTTCTGGGATTGATTTGCACTTTTCACACCAAAATATGTTCATCTCTAGGAGACAGAATGCATCTCCTTCCTGAGCGGTATAACGGCTGCGTGGTCCCATGGTGTTTGTACTTGCGTACTATTGTTTGTACAGATGAACGTGGTATCTTCAGGCATTTGGAAATTGCTCCCAAGGATAAACCAGACTTTTTTTGAAGTCTTGGCTGATTTCTTTAGATTTTCCCATGATGTCAAGCAAAGAGGCACTGAGTTTGAAGGTAGGCCTTGAAATACATCCACAGGTATACCTCAAATTGACTCAAATTATGTCAATTAGCCTATCAGAAGCTTCTAAAGCCATTACATAGTTTCTGGAATTTTCCAAGCTGTTTAAAGGCACAGTGAACATAGTGTATGTAAACTTCTGACCCACTGGAATTGTGATACAGTGAATTATAAGTGAAATAATCTGTCTGTAAACAATTGTTGGAAAAATTACTTGTGTCATGCACAAAGTAGATGTCCTAACCGACTTGCCAAAACTATAGTTTGTTAACAAGGAATTTGTGGAGTGGTTGATAAACAAGTTTTAATGACTCCAACCTAAGTGTATGTAAACTTCCGACTTCAACTGTATATAGGAGAAAATCAGGCTGCTCTTGAGAGCTTTTAAATGTATTAAAGGCTTTATTCCTTGGGTGGATAGATTCTAGAATTTCATGATAAAACCAAGGTCTAGATCTCGGCTTTACTCTGACCCATCTAATGGGAGCCATCACATTCACCACATCAAGGAATCTACAATGAAAGGCTTCCCAGGCACTGTCTACCCCTACGCTTTCCAGCACAGGTGACCAGTCAATTTTACCCACTTGGTCCCCAAACATGTCAACACAGTATTTTTTGAGTCCTCTGAATCTAACAGTTTTATGACACTTAAATATATGTTTAAAAACCCTCCTTGTGCAAAATGTTATAACATAATCACTGATTCCATATACTATTACCCCACTCTGCGATATTTTGGATTTATCAGACACCAATATTAAATCAATCGTACTTTGCACTGTTTCACATATCCTGGTGGGACCTTATATAATTTGTGTCAGAGCAAATGATCTACAGAAGTGCATAAATACATTGTGGGTTGGACTATCCTTTTTGCATACATCAGTATTGAAATCCCCTAACAAAATTATTTCCTTCACCAGCTAATTATTACAGTTTGACAACACAATTTCGAGACCTTCTTAGAATGCATTCTGATTGGGCCTGTAACACACCCCCAACCCAATTTTTTTTTTTTTTTTTTTTTTACAATTTAACTAAATGTAATCAAAAATCTACGTAATCCCCAAAAGTAACTATTTATCTTGAGAGGGCAATAAACAATAACTTGCAATGCTGCACACCCCGAAAAAAGTTCAAATTTCACCTTTCTGGTAAAAATAGTTATGCATTTCTGAGGTGTTGTCACTTTTGAGGACACAAGCTCCGGTACACCAGTGGAGGCTCCTCAGCGGAAGGGGAGGACCATCCTCCTCAGTGAATTTCATAAAAATAAAAATAGTGAAACATTTAAAATGTTATCCTTTTTTGATAAAACTATACTAAATATTATCAAGTCACCAAATAACTGATTAAAACACACTGTTTTGCAATGAAGGTCTACAGTAGCCTCAACAGCACTCTGTAGGGTAGTACCATGGTGTAGCCAGAAGAAAGCTAGTTTCCGTCCTCCTCTGGGTACATTGACTTCAATACAAAACCTAAGAGGCTCATTTTTCTCACCCCCTTCCATAGACTTACACCGTAATTATGACAAGTTCCGGAGGACGTCCTCCAAACTATCAGAGGTCTTGCTGCATGAACTGACATGTTGTCCACCCAATCAAAGGATCAAAGGATCCACCCTCTCCCCACCGGTGTGATTGCTACTTCTGAGGGTTTAGAGCTTGAGGTAGTCACTTCATACAAGTACTTGCGAGTATGGCTAGACGGTACCCTTTCCTTTACTCAGCACATATCAAAGCTACAGGCTAAGGTTAAATCTAGACTTGGTTTCCTCTATCGTAATTGCTCCTCTTTCACCCCACCAGCCAAACTAACCCTGATTCAGATGACCATCCTACCCATGCTAGATTACGGAGACATAATTTATAGATCGGCAGGTAAGGGTGCTCTCGAGTGGCTAGAAGTTCTTTATCATTTGGCAATCAGATTTGCCACCAATGCCCCTTATAGGACACATCACTGCACTCTATACTACTCTGTAAACCAGTCATCTCTGTTTACCTGTCGCAAGACCCATTGGTTGATGCTTATTATAAAACCCTCTTAGGCCTCACTCCCCCCTATCTGAGATACCTACTGCAGCCCTCATCCCCCACATACAATACCCGTTCTGCCAGCCACATTCTGTTAAAGGTCCCCAAAGCACACACATCTCTGCTCCTCTTTCAGTTCGCTGCAGGAAGCGACTAGAACGAGCTGCAAAAAACACTCAAACCGGACCATTTTATCTCCATCTCTTCATTCAAAGACTCAATCATGGACACTTACTGACAGTTGTGGCTGCTTCACGTGATGTATTGCTGTCTCTACCTTCTTGCTCTTTGTGCTGCTGTCTGTACCCAATAATATTTGTACCATAGTAGAAAGAGGAGGAAGGGAAGAGCTACTAAGGTACACAATAGTACATTTTGGTAGACAGAAGGTGCTCTTTGGTAAAAGGGGTAAATTGGCCATCAAAAAGGAAGGTGGACCAAGGCACTCTTCATATAATTAATTAAAATGCCTTTATTAGTATGGCATGTTCAATAGAAACAAAGTATTAAAAAACCGACGCGTTTCGGCTGCATGGCCTTCGTCAGGGAGTACAAAAAAATAATACAATGTCCTTTTTTGAACAGCTTTTCCAATTAGCCCTAATTAGAAGAGGGAGTGGTTACAAAATCAGAGAGGGTGTATTTTGTTACAAAATACAGCACTGAAGCAGAGAACATTAAAAGAATCATTAAAAATAATTGGGGAATCAGATTTGACACTGTAGTCTGTTTCCTGGTCGCAAATTCTGCGGACTCTTTGGAATTGGCCATATGGAATATTCTCTTTAACCTTTTGGGGTGAAAGCTGTCTGCCCTCAGAATGGTATTCCCATCTGTAGGCTTCCTAAAGATTGATGTGTGCAAACAACATTTGTCATTTTTACTAATGTCGAGGTCCAAAAAATGAATGTTATCCTTGCTGTACTCCATAGTTAGTTTGATGTTAGGGTTAATGCTGTTAAGGTATTGGTGGAAGGAAATAAGTTCAAGCTATGGGTATTGATCATATTCCGGCCTCTATTAGAAAAGCGGACCGTCTTAAACAGTTAAACCAAAGGGAAAGTTTTTGGATTTACAAACTACAGGCTACTAAATACCCTGGTTTAAATGAAGATATGGATTTCTCACCCTTCCTGTAGGGTCGTGATAGGTCCATTTGCTGTCATCTAGTGGACATTTTGCTCAATTGCCCTCAGCTATGTTTAGACTGTTGTTGTTCATGTTTTGCTGTGTTCTAGTGTACTATGGAATATATTGCTTTCTTATTCTTGACACTTCTCCCAGTCATATTTAAGGTTAGAACTACCTTTCTAAGTGTCCTGATACTTCTAGCTTGGAGTTGTGTTTTTATGATAACATAGCTACAGTATTTCACTTTTTAATGTGTATAGTATTGCTTACTAGGTGTGTCCAATCAATGTTGTAACCACTCCCTCTTCTAATTAGGGCTAATTGGAAAAGCTGTTCAAAAAAGGACATTGTATTATTTTTTTGTACTCCCTGACGAAGGCCATGCACCGAAACGCGTCGGTTTTTTAATACTTTGTTTCTATTGAACATGCCATACTAATAAAGGCATTTTAATTAATTATATGAAGAGTGCCTTGGTCCACCTTTCTTTTTGATGAATATTTGTACCATGTTTTGTGCTGCTACCATGTTGTGCTTTATATAGTGTTGTGGTGTCTCGCTTGTCGTGATGTGTGTTTTGTCCTATATTTTTATTTTTTATTTTTAATCCCAGCCCCCATCCCGGCAGAAATGAGGCCACAATGAAGCAGTCATGATGGTATACAATGGAAAATGACACAAGGAGTGAAAGGACTTATTACAAAACACCCAATGATTGCTGAGTCATTGCCTGGTCATGGAACAAACCTTCTCACTTGATGTGAGATTACTTAAAACACAAAACTCTACATAACAGATAACAGATTATGAAATAAACTACTGTATATCTTACTTAACCAAAATAGAAATGACAGATACAACTTATAGGATTTAGTGCAGTTGCAGTGACCAGGAGTGACTTCTTGGATTTGGAGTCCCATAGAGATCCACTGAGACTAGATTAGAGTGAAAAGTGAAGATGCACAGTAACTACCATGATCAGATGATTATGATATCTTGACAATATGTGCAGTGTCATAACATAAATTAACATAACTTTATAGAATGACAACATAACGTGACATAAGGGTCAGACTATGGTTATGGTTGTGGTGTGATCCTACCGTACGACACTGGAACCGGAGGACTGACCATCAGGGACCAGAGCCGGAGAGTGAGGGTATAGGGGGCAGGGGGTCTGGTGGTACTGGCAGGACATCCGTTATCCATATCACATTTCAACTCCATGGTCAATTGTTATGAAGCTTTTCAAGTTTGATGGTTGATTGGTGTTATTTATCAGCAGTTATAGAAAACATTCTGGACTACATTTTCTAGATTGTTAGAGCCACATTTGATCTTATACAGGTCATGAGACTTGAGGCTGAGACTGACATGCTGCTGATCTGTGAGGAGTAGGATCCAGCCATGTGGTTGTATGAGTCATGAATGTACATTAACAACTAAAGATGCATATCACTGAGAATCCACAGTCATGGTCTTGAGTCATGGTTGTTGTGAAAGGAACTACTTATTATCACAAACAAATATACCATTTGACTCTTGTAAGGTCATTGAACACATGTTTAAAATACTGCTCCATTGCCATCTTTAGACTCAGAGAGCCAGACTTAATCATAACCACTGTACATTAACAACTAAAGATGCATATCACTGAGAATCCACAGTCATGGTCTTGAGTCATGGTTGTTGTGAAAGGAACTACTTATTATCACAAACAAATATACCATTTGACTCTTGTAAGGTCATTGAACACATGTTTAAAATACTGCTCCATTGCCATCTTTAGACTCAGAGAGCCAGACTTAATCATAACCACTGTACATTAACAACTAAAGATGCATATCACTGAGAATCCACAGTCATGGTCTTGAGTCATGGTTGTTGTGAAAGGAACTACTTATTATCACAAACAAATATACCATTTGACTCTTGTAAGGTCATTGAACACATGTTTAAAATACTGCTCCATTGCCATCTTTAGACTCAGAGAGCCAGACTTAATCATAACCACTAAATCAGATGTCCAAGGCAGAGAAGATCATATTATTCTCCTTCTTATGTAAGACTGCATATTTGAATTGTCATGCTGACACTTTTGTTTTTCCCACTGTTGAAACGTTGTCATTGATCATGTGAATCCAAATGTGTGCTCTCTGATAGAGGTTGTATAGGGTCCTGCATTAAACAGTATTATACAACCATTTATCTGTGTTATTGCAAACATGCACAGTATGTAGACTACACGTACACTGCTAGGTAGCCTAGTGGTAAAGAGCATTGGGCCTGTAACTGGACTATCGCTGGTTCGAATCCCCGAGTCGACTTGGTGAAAAATCTGTCGATATACCCTGGAGCAAGGCACTTATTGCTCCTGTAAGTTGTGTGTCTGCTAAGTTATGTAAACATCCAACAGTAATTTTGAAATGCTCTTACAAACAGTCTGATGCTCTGTTGATTCTGAGGCATTAGCTATGCCATAGTCTCTTGTTCATGGTCATCCATGCTGTCCGGGCAAATACTCGCTACAGCATCATAGAATTCACCCTGGATAAAACAAAATAATATGTATACGTAACTTAACAGCAACTTTAATTAGAGCAATATACTGTACCACTAAAATAATTGGTAGTGATATCCAGTAAAGTATCAGAAAACAACTGGAGTCGCTGGAGTGTGTTGGGCAAGTTCATTTTGCATCGCTGTGTGCCGTGGACGGGGTTTACACCTTTTAGACCATTTTATTAAATCTCTACCCACTCAGAGTGCCAGGCGTTGAAAAACGAACTCGACCATATATTGAGGATTGTAACGGCCATGAGGTAAAATATTTTTATAGCTTCTTGTTGGTTTCAATTAGCACTTACTGACATCATATTGCAGTAGACTGGACCCTCGGATGACCTCTGGCCACCAATTGAACTGAGATGGCTGTTATTTGCTAAACTGAGGTTCAGGAAATGGAATGGACTGGGGGAGCACATAATCTCCATGAGTGGCAAGTGGGCATGGAGGGAGTGAGGGCTCAGCATCATGTGGTGGAGGGTAGAATCTGTAGTTGGTACAGTGATGGTCCATCCTGCTCGATGCAGCTGCTCTGCTCTGCTGTACCCTGACCACTCCAACTGAACCATGGGGAATCACTACTGGCACACTGTCTGTGTGATCTCCTGAATCAATGTTGACTTCCCATGTTCCTAGGTGGCACCCATTATTCTCAGAGGAATAGACAGCTGAGGTTTCGGAAACATTCTGATTGTCCTGAGTTCTGTGGTTTTGCTCTTTAAGGCAACTCATTCTATTTAAGCAAGGCTCATCCCTGATAGAAAAACAAACCAGTGAGTGTTGTTAGACTGGGTAGTAAAACACAAGCCCAGAGAACAGATGTATATATACAGAATCAGTCAGTTCACCATTCAATCATCTAAAATAGCTAGCTAGCTAATACATCTGACATACAACTTAGATTTTTTTTATTTTACTTTGCAAGCCCTAACATTATTTATACATATATTGTGAGGGATGTATCTTGGCCTCTCTTCTTCCAATAGCTATCTGGAAAGTTCACAAGAAATAACAATAACCAGGTGTTCCAAAACAGTGTCGCTCCCTCTGGCAATAACTTTACCTTACAGTCAGTTTTTGTTGTGGAAGAAGCTTTTCGTAGGCTAAGTGAATGTTGTCTGAAAACATGTAATATTCAGATTAGGGGTTGAGTGTGGTGCCAGACACATCCATTCTTTCAAAATAGGGTGCGATGAATTTGGGTCGCTTGATGTGTTAAGTGAATAGGCAGGGTGGAACTAATTTGAGAGGAAGTCAAATGTATTATATTTTATTGTGCCATAAACACAACCAGTCATACATGATATGTTCATACACTCGCAACATATTTTCAGCCTCCAGACAGTGGTGAATGGAAAAAGACATCTGTTACACTTGGCGATTGTCATTAGGCCAGTATGCGTCCACTGCTGTCCACGTGCATCTCGGTGTCAGCCACTGAGCCACTCATCTCTGCCTCGGCAACATTTCTGTGTTTTCGTCGAACCACATTGCATTTTGGAGCGTATACTACTACCTATTTTCAAGTCCACTCGCTCATTTTCATACCTCTGACATGCGGTAATGATAACAAAAAGTGGTGTAATAGCCTACAGTTTTCTTGACATTTAGTTTGATTAATGTGATAGGCTCATGTTTTACCTGTACGGTGTACGCCTACCCCCACTATTTATTTTTCTGGTGTTGTGCCGAAAATCGCCCCCTGCCAGAACCCCCCCCCCCCCCTTCTAATTTCCTTAATTTTGTGGCTAGAGTCAAATATTTTCTGTGACACAAATCAGAGTCAACTACTTTCTATAGAACAAATTTCACGTCAGGATAGGCAACCGAAATTAATAATTAATGTATGTGTGTTATATTAAACATGGAGGGAGTACAATTTTGGCCAGCAATAAACATTTCAGAACAACTATGGCTGAATTATTATCCTTACACTTTCAAAAATACTACTCAAATAAGACATGGGAGAGATGACGAATTTTGGCAAAGAGATTTATTTATAGACTAATACAAAATCAGTAGCGGATTTAGGTACGGGCGACATGGGCAGCCGTCCAGGGCGGCTTCCTTGCCGGGGGCGGCACGGGAGGTCGCCGAAGTGGCTAGAACCGCCACATACACTTGAAACAAATAGCCAAATCGAAAACTGCAGACAAAAATGCTTTCTGCTACTAAGATCAGTGAAATGTAGGCTAAACTGAGAAAGCTCAACTAGCAAGCAAGTCGCAGCATTGAAGAACGCGGAGGGGGAACATTCTGGCACGGGGAGATTTTGGGCACAACACCGGGACACTGTGCTTACTTTCAACCCTGGTCGTGTAAGAAGCTTTTCTAAGGAGAAGTGACTAACGTCTGAAAAAAATATTTTTTTCGAATAGGCTGACCACACCGCTCGCGACCATTGTCTGAGAACATTTATGTAGATGATGGGGTTGAGCGCGGCGCGAGCCACACTCATTCTTTTAAAATGTATACGTTTGATTTGGGTCGCCAAATGCGCCGAGTGGTGTTTTGGGGTTGCACTTTGGACTAGTAGAAAATAAGGAGAATGGAGCGGAAACAGTTCACAGACACTAAATCAAGCGTACCTACCCTCATTGGTCCATTCGAGTTGCTATGAAATTTAAACCACGCCTTCAGATTGTATCGCTACAAAAACTATGTCTGGACACTGAGACCGATCATACTTCTTCCTTAAACAAAGTTAACAGACATCTACTAACTATGACTCTAAAATTCACAAAATGTCAATCTGTATTAATCACTGGAGCGAGCAGAGGCCTCGGTCTACAAATGGTGAAAGACCTGGCGAGAAGCACCGAGAGACCCAAAACAATAATAGCGACTGTTCGCAATCCAGCCGCAGCACAGGTAGGAGAACATCATGTTCAACTTTTTTATTTGACATTTTTGAACATCATGTTCAACTTGTTTTATGAATTACCACGTAATGGAAATACACGTGTGAGGATTCGCCTTTGCTGTAAACTTAGGGATACATAATAATAAAAGTTGATCTTCATTTCAGGATCTTCAAAATATTGCCAAGTCCTGCAAAGGTGTTCATATTGTACAGCTTGGTGAGTTGCGTAGCCTACATATAGCCTACATAATTTGTAAAACTTGGACACATGAACTAGGGTGCAGTGTGATTCTGGTTTGCCACATTTTGTTGGGTAATCAGTATATGATCCCATGTGCATCATGTGCCATGCAGATGATGCACATGGGACACATGCCCCATATGCCTGATCTGTTATAGAAGCAGAATGTGCAAGAAACACTGTATTGGTATTTCCCCGTGTGTTCCTCTCAGGGATTTTCTCCCTTCAAACTCATAACTCATTGGGGCAACTAAAACTTATATTACACGCTGAATTATATGTTTGTAGTACTCAACAGAACATGATGAAATCCCAAACTGAAGTAAACCAATCATGTAAAAGTAAATTAAACCAATACTGTAAAAGAAAACCAAGGAGAAAAACGAAAACTAAATTCTGTTTGTTTCCTGTGAAGTTCCTTTTTGAAAGGTAATGAGCCTATGATCTCTTTCATATCAGATGTTGTCAGCCAGTCAAGTATAGACTCAGCATTGCAAGTGGTGTCATCTATACTGGGAAGCGATGGGCTGAATTGCCTCATAAACAACGCAGCCATCAATCCATCCACTGATCTGAAGACAGTGACACCTGACGCCATGATGAAGACTTTTGAGAGTAATACTGTTGCCCCTCTTTTTGTCACCAAGGTAAGTCAATGTGTTGCACCTCTAGAAGAGCATGTATGAGAAATATCTTAATTTTGTTGTAGCACAGAGGATATTTTTATTCATGCCCAAATCACACACATTTATGAAAAGTTCCCTACTTCATAAGAAACCTGTATTCTCGCAACTATCTCTAGATCACATAATGTTGTTGTTTCTTGTAGACATTTCTGCCATTGCTACAGGCAGCTGCTGCACGGGGCACTGGAATGGGGATCCATAGAGCAGCTGTGATCAACATCTCTTCCATACTCGGCTCCATTAAGGTTAACTGGGGAGCCGGAGCAGCCTTCAAAAGCTATGCCTACAGAACCTCAAAGGTGAACAGCAACCATAATGAGCCGTTTCAAAAAAGCCCATATTAACATTACAGACCATCTCTGGTTGCAATATTGGGCATAGAATGTTTGGGTGTGGCGATAGTTAATCTGACTGTTCTTATGTGTACATATTCATTACATGTCCTGTCCATCTCATTTTGTTTATATATATGCAGGCTGCCTTGAACATGACGACAAGGTGTCTGGCCACTGACCTGGAATCTGAAGGGATTCTGTGCATGGCTCTTCACCCTGGCTGGGTGCGCACTGACATGGGTGGCCCACATGTGAGTGTCCCATACTCTTGGTTGAGGCATTTTATGGTTGGGTTCTTTAGAATACATAAAAATACATGGCTGTGTATTTCATTGAGTTGACAGTTGATATGCTGCATTTCCTGTCTCTTATGGATCAGGCGGATTTGAGTGCGGAGGAGAGCATATCATCTTTGCTGTCTGTTATCACTGATCTGACAGAAAATAATCATGGGGGATTCTTGGACTACTCTGGAAACAAGCTACAATGGTGAAGCTCAACTTGGAAACAGTAACTTGTGGAATGGGTTATGTGCAGTTGTTCTGCTGGTGCTGCCAACAGTTCACTGGGACAAAACACAGCAGAGATCACAGAATAGAACAAACAACTGCAACATCATGCTATTATGTTGCTCAGCAATCTCCGATTCCTTTGTATCTAGTTGGTGTGAGAGAACTTGGAGATTTGACATTTTAAATTGGAGACTTTGTTTCATCTGAGTGGTTTGGGTTGTTGTTACACTTTCTAAAGGTAATCTCACTGTTTGAATACAAAATATATACTGTATAATACATATATAGGAACAACAATGTTTTGCCATTCAAAAGTTTTATTCAATCCATTTCTTTCAAATTATAATAAGAACGTGATTAATCTGTATAGTATATTGTTGTTATGATGACACCAGTATCCAGTATAATGGGAAATGTACAGATACTGTTGTTTGTAGGCAGGTGAGGCGTAGAGAAGAGATCAGTTGAACTAGGGCTGACCCATCTCTTCTGATGTGAGAGAGGAAGGCATGGTATCCAGAGCTCCGATTTCTGTAAGGTAGATGACAAAACATTTGAGTGAGCACAGTTAGATGGTTATAACTGATTAGGACTATGCTAGTATTTGTTCTGTTCCAAATGTTGTAGCAACATATAGCCAGGAATCTTGACTAGAAATGTAATCTGTAAATAAATTTGAAATACAAATATAACCAGACCATATGAAAAATATGATTATTTTACTATTTTTGGAACATGTCAAAACGCCTGATTTTTATTCATGAAAAAAATAACAATCAAGAGAATGCTGTCAGTGTTTTTGCTGTAATTAATTGTTGTAATTAAACATTAATAACAGACACCATGAACTTACCTTTAAGTTTCAGGTATGATAAGAAGTCAATGACAGTGTGTATTACATCCTCATCAGCTATTCTCAAGGCACCTGCAAAATAAGAGACCATCATGAGGTGTAGAGACTACACTGAGTAAAGCAGACTTACTGTACAGTACGTCATCTACTCTAAACATATTTGATTTACCCTCTCATAGGCCAATGAAATGTAGGCTATAAGATTTTACGAGGCTTTAGCTTCTCACCTGTTTTGAAGTCATTGTCCAGGGGCATGTCTCTCTTTCCAGCAAGGCCATGCTTGTCACTGAGAGTGCGGTGACCGTCAATGCCGTCTGAACAACAAAACAAAAACATAGTTTGCACAGCTGATTTTTACCCATTCCCTAGATGAAATCCCCTTCATTGCACACTACACACAAACACCGCAACCCTGCCTAAAGCTCACATGACGACATAAGGCACCCTTTATGATGGTGTGTTTTTCCTTTTATCTGTCAAGAGTCTGAAAAGCAACCTGCAGGGCTTGAGTCATTGAATTGCTGGAAAACATATATTCACCAATGAAATGCGTGAAAGAAAGGCACATATTCATTGATGGAAACAGAACCTGAAATGTTTTTTTAAATATATATATATATTAAGGAAGGGTCCCTCCACATGCAAAGAAGAAGGGTAAAATAGTAATTTCATTCGATGTCCATCTGAAATTACTATTTTACCCTTCTTTGCATATATATATATATATATATATATAGTGAGAGGGGCAAGGAGCAGGAAAGACAATGGTTGAAATTACAATATACCTCACCCTATCAACAACTTTAATAAAGGTTTGAGTCAAGAGGGCTAGTAATAGTGCACTGAATAATCATGTAAGAGCACTAATTATCTGAAGTGTAATCCTTGAATTTTGACGTTAACCCTTAGCCCTTGATGCGTTTCCCACAGTCATCACCCATCAAGTATAATTACATGCAAAAATGAAATGATCAACTTTGTTCTGACAGTGCCTCTGAGATGATAAGATCCTGTATCATGGTTTAATAATTCATAAACAAGTGGAAAAACAAACCAATAAACATAAAGTGGCCATGGCTGTGATAAACACTTGGTTGTTGCATTAAGAGTTAAGTCTGCAAATAATAAACAGAGGAGCAAGGCGTCACAGAGCAATTCCTCTGCTGACTTCAATGTCCTGCAGGAGCTATCTTACATTGACTTAGCAGTTCTTCTCTCCCCCTTACGCTTGGATTATCCTTTATCTGTATTAGGTGATCAATACGACCTGAAACACAGGGATGATGGCATTTTACCTAAATTTACAACAAGGACCTGTGTTATGGGATACATCCTCATTCTGTGTTGACAATAATCCATGAACCTTGGGAATAAATGTGTTCCTGTGCAAATAGGCTTTTCATAATATAGTCATTTAAAAGGATATAACAAATTAAAAGTCCAATAACTACACAGAACAAGTTTGTTGGAATACATCATGCCACATTACACAGCCAGGTGAAATGTGAAAAAGTATAATAAAAGTATAAACAAATATGAGTAGAGCATGATAATGGAGACAGGGCAGGTGTGTAAATTATAGTTTAGTTAAAAGTACTTGATAGTGGAATTTTGACAGTTGTGAAAGAGTACATGAATTTAATACATAACAGTCACTTACGGGGACCCAAAAGGTAGCCAGCACTGTTTAGTGTCCACCCTCGCTTCTCTTTACCCTGTTATGAGACAAACACAAACACACACACACACAAATCAGATTCATTATACACACTGTACAATCATCAGTTTTCTAAACAATTTATCTAATTTTCTGAATGCGAATTGCTTGACCTGACTATAGTGCAAGAACTCAATTATCTCAATGCTTGTTATGGTGTTATGTCTAGATAATAGGCAACAACGTTTATATAATTGTAATGTTGCTTGCAATAGCCTACTTGTAGTTAAAACAACGAGAAAATAAGAGCATTTAAAACAACATTTAGCCAAATACAATAAAATGTTGACCTACCGCAATCACTAATCCAATTGTTTCTGACAGAGCTGCACATACAATTAGTGATATGCACACTACTCCAAAAGACTTCTTCATCTAAATCAAGATATTAAAAAAGTGTTAGTTGTAGAAAAACTAAAAAGTCGCAAAACAAAAATTTCCAATAAGTCTTAAAGCGGCTTACCTTTAAAGTTGTGTTCAACAGTACAAGAGATAAAAGATAATTTAAAAGTTTAAGGCTTTCTTCAAAATAGGTATGCTTATAGAATAAGCAAAAATACAATGCAATATTACAGCAAAGAGAGCTTCAATGTCCCTGTGGTGCTTCTGGTTTAGGAGAGAATGATTTTGATGGCCTTTTATAATACACCCCCCACGGGAAAAAAATTCCTGCTCCTGAAATTCAGACGTCACAACTACCTTCCCCCTCATGTAGTGGTCATGTCACGATGAAATTACAATAACATCATCATGTTCTTTTTGCAACCTTATGAGACATTGAGTTGGACAATAGTTCTTAAAGTCAGATACATTTTATCACTAATAGAATCTCACGTGATGTCATTTGTAGAAAACATTTTATTATGCATGTCAAAACGAACAGTGCTATTAGATAAGTAAATCTAAAATATTTATTTTAGAGCCTCTATGACTGGTAAAATGGTTCAAATGTAAAAATACAAAACCATTACATACAAACATAGCCTAGAGATAAAAGAACACATAGGAAGACATTTCCATGGGTTTGTGGACAGGTCAATTTTAATAGTCAGAAAAGCAGGAATTCCATAATGGAAGGGTGATATCTATTTCGTAACAATGCATTGGAACTTTTCTGTAGCCTTTATCAAGAAACAGTTATATATATGACTAAAAGGAGATTAAAAAAAACTGTTTTTAGATATGGTAATAGGTTACATGGACATGAGATCAATAAAAGGAGAAAAACAACTCACTCACAGAGCATTAAATTCAGTTCTTTATTGAATTAACAGATCAGAAATAACAAGAGCCTGAATTATATGAAAATGTCATCCTATCATTGACAGTTTCCATTCATACTGGAGGAGGATGGTAGTTACAGGCTGGACCAAAGAGTACACTAGAAAAGCCACTCCCAGGGCACCATGAACTTCCATTCCAATGAAAGTACAGGTCAGCAGCAACCAAGAGAGAGCAAAATGGGATTCCAACAGCGTGTAACAAAGGAAGGAACCTTTGGGCTCTTTGTAAAATGGTTTGTCCTTCTTTAGCTGTCCGGTCTGATCCAGCAAGGGGCACTGGCAGATCTAAAAGTTCTTGTGTCCATTTGTCATTGGTCTGTGTGGAAAATCCTCCATTGTAACATACATCACACATTGAGCAATGTTCTGATCCATTATGACATGGGAAAGGAACTCCATCCGAAGAACTCAATGCAGAAGATATATGGCTGCCTTCTTTCATATTGATGACATGAATGTTGATCACACCACCACACAATCCATTTGTTGAAGTTTTCTTCAGGGAGAGGTTGCTGAAGAGATAATGCATTTTTTTATGAACACTCCTGACTCAACACCTTTATACAGTCTACAAGCATCGTATACCAACCATACAGGACAGCTCTATTTGGACACCTTGATTGTGAATAAAGAGTAGATGCATTACAACCACTATTCCAGTTAAGTCCAGGCCTACCTGCATTCTATTTCTTGTCCTTGTCTTGTATTTAATTGTATAGGCCTATCACAACATGGTCGGCTTAGCTCTTGGATGCCAGGTAAGGCTCTTGCACAGGTGGGGTTCTTGTCTGGAAGGAACAGGGCTATAATTCCATCCTTCGTAATAGCAACACATCCACATCTGCCGTCACTGTTAAGCTGGACTCTGCATGGCTGTGCTATAGCGAAAGGTGCAACTTCCGATGCAGGTAATGGGCTTTGTTGCTCAGAAGAAACCTTTCTTCGTCGTTCACAATGCATTCTTTTGGCAAACAATCCCGTTGGCAACATTGTTTCAACCAATGCAAGTTGACAATCGAAGCCTGACAGTTTTCTTCTCACCTCCTGCAAGATTAAATATCATTGATGAAGTTAAGAAAAGTAATTGATTTATAAAGTCAAGTAGGCCGAATACACATTATCTGCAGATATTTACACGAACCCTTATTTTATTTTTTATGACCCCATGTCCTCTGCGTCTGCAATGATCAGACATTTTTCCAATGTTGGCAAGCGCTTAATTAATTACACAAATTCTGAACATGAAAGACTGCTTATTATAGATTATAGCAGTGACTAAAATGATGTTTTCCGATGTAGAAAATGTCTGCGCGCTAGTCTCGCTTGTCGGAGACAAAGGCTGTGAGAAGAGTCGCACAGCGCACTGGCTGTTCATCCAGTGTGCAAGGGTTGTCAATCATTATATGATGACGTCACGTGATCATGACGCTGAAACGTCGTTCTTGTTCTTTTGCTGTTTAACACGGAACCCAAACCGGCTGCGCGCGTGCGCCATCGTGCATACATTTATTTTGTCCCCCATCACCAAACGCGATCACAACACGCAGGTTAAAATATCAAAACAAACTCTGAAACAATTATATTAATTTGGGGACGGGTCGAAAAGCATTAAACATTTATGGCAATTTAGCTAGTTAGCTTGCACTTGCTAGCTAATTTGTCCCATTTAGCTAGCTTGCTGTTGCTAATCCACACATAAAACGGTCAACCGAATCGTTTCTAGTCATCTCTCTGGCTTCCAGGCTTTTTCTTCTCTTGACTTTATATTGCGATTGGCAACTTTCATAAATTAGGTGCATTACCGCCACTGACCTCGTTCGTGGGTATAACCAATGAGGAGATGGCACGTGGGTACCTGCTTCTATAAACCAATGAGGAGATGGGAGATGCAGGACTTGCAGCGCGATCTATTTTAGCCCGTGCAATAATTGAATAACATAGACTTCTACATTTATTTTGCAACGCTTGCGTGTGGTCAGCCTGTAACGCATATAGAACAATGAAAAACTATTTGAGCAACGTTAGCGAATGAATGGAAACGTTTGTACTCTTCTTCAGAATGTGGATAAACTTGAGAAAAACGTGTCTGAATTGCCAACAATAATTCCATAAGGTAAATTTAATTGAGTAGTGTTTTTAGCTAACTAGCTAATGTTAACTAGCTTAGCTTGCCCACAAAAGTTGATCGAGCGCGAGATTCCCGAAAATCATGCCACTTTGATACAGCTACGACCGGAAGTGACTTTTTCGTAGCAGGTTAGGATAATTAGGTTAAGGTTAGGAGTTGTAGCTATCTAAAAACACAGAAAGCTAGCTATAGCTTGTAGTTATAATAACATTTTGGGCAAAAATATTTTCCTAGGTAACTGCTAGTCTGCTGTTGTTAGCTGCAGTGGTTAGTTGCGGTCTAACCACCAGATATCCAAAGGAAGCATAATTTCTTTTGATTTAAGTTTGCCAGGCTGAAATTGCCCAGCCATTGTCAATAACCCTTTCCCTCTCTCTCCCTACCAGCCTATCTACACAACGAATCCCATTCAGGAATCAGAAATATGGCTGAGACAGTGACAACATCCACATGCACTGGGGCCTTTTCAGTCTACAGAATCAACCAGGGATCATACTCACTGTGTTTGGAGTATGTCTCTTTGGAGGTGAAGAGCTAGCTTGCTAACGTTAGCTCTTTATAGTTGTAATGACCTGGCCCGATCGTAAAGGAACAATTGTCCAGACAATTGATGGGTTAATAAACCGTGAATTCGTAACCTCAATATATAAACAACTGTGATCTTCTCTTGTGAAGACCAGACATAAGAGAGAGAACAATGGCTAAACATGGTCTTAATTTGCAATGCTCCATCCCCCTGCCCCCCCCCCCCCACGACACTCCACCAACCACCAGGATGCCTGGCATCAGAACATTCCAGGCATTCCCGTGATTGGCAGATAGCAGATTAATTGTCATGTCGGAACCCGCGAACACTGGGTACTGGTAAGTACAACACAACCAACTAACAGCATAACACATAACACACAGCTGTCTGCGAGGGTTGCTACAATATATATAACTTGACTGGCGTGAAAACAACTTTGATTCAACAGATGTATGCCAAGTGGGTAGTCACTAGTGCACAGCCCAGCCCAGAACAGAAGGTAGTCAATCAATGCAAACCATATCAGTGCCGTACAGTTATACCACAGATAGAACAATGAGCCAGATGTTTCACCAGATGTATAAATCTGAAGCATCCAGTTGGCATTTCCACTCACCACCAAATATGGTGATGAGAGGAAGGTCAGTGACTGGCAGTGGGAGAAGATGGAGCGAGATGGTTTTTGTCGGACATTCTGCTAATTTTCTTATCGATGAAACATTTGATCTCAATACAGTTTTCTGTTCCCAAAACTAAAATCTGTTATGAACAGAATGGACTAAGATTAGCAGACTTTACCATTTGACAAAGTTTCAAAAAACGGCATTGTTCAGAAGGAATGCAAGGGTGAATTGGGTTACTGCATATGCGCACTTCACAGAGTAGGCGTTCCCTAGCAGAAATATGCAAATACATGTTAGAACACGCCAACAGGACCCCCGCTAGCTCATGCTTCGGTCTGCCCAACTTTTTGCGTGTTCTGCTCACTATGATTAATTTGCTCCCATTGGAAACGACAGGCTGTGGTCTATCTTTGGTTAGATATAAAAAATCTTTCTTTATACACTCCCCCTACAATTACCTTTTTTTCTAGTTTCTACAGCTGTTGTTAGAAATTCAGAACCCTCTTGCAGAGTCTGCCAAGTACTTTCAGCCCTTTTTGGGATGTTACTGGGAACACTCAGTTTCCATTATCGAGGCATGGACCGATCAGATTTATCAACAGAATATCAAAGTATCTAATATCTAAAAGTCTAAATGTACTGTTGAGCAAAGTTGTCTTTGACCATTTTGTCTGTTCCACCATAAGACCCCTATATGGTCCTTCTTCTATGAACTGGCTACAGCACCAAATTCTGATGTTAAACATAGGCCATATAATTATCAGAATGATGATACATTTGCTGATATGGATTGTTATTGTTATTCAGGTCAGTTGTTACACAATGGAGATCACAGACATCAGCCCCAAACTGTGGATTCACATGTTTATGCCAGTGTTGATATTCAGCTAGTGCCTTCAAAATTGAATCACACATATTTTTTTTTTAATCTCTCATAATGTGAGGCTTTTACTGCACTTTCGTTATTATGAATGGATTGCTATAACATTTATATTTTTGAAAGAAACAAAGGCTAACCACCAAAACATGTCACTAAAAATGACTAAAGAAATTAAATAAATAGATTATTTAAACTTTGTGTTATAACAGGTACTACTGCTGGCAATACCTGGATTTTTGCATTGCTAGTTGTGAAAGTGTTTGCTTACAACTGGGACGGGTATGTTGGCATGATGTTTGAAGCAATTGTAAGCACCATCGACCCTTTCATATCGATGACTTTGTTATGCAGCCGTAAGAGCACACCTTTCTGTACAATAATACAATTTAATGATATCAGCTGTACTATAGGTAGGAGCTCACTTTGTTTCCTTAAGGAACCGCCAAACCACTCTTCTAGAGGGAGAGTCATTATTCAGTGATGGTGCCTCCATTACATTTGATACTTTCAAAGACCTTGCCGCTGAACTTGATTGTCTTTATATTGCATATAGAACAGTATCTGTCAAATTACAGTTGTATCCATGTTTGGGTACAAAGAAGGCAAATTCTGTAATCATATGTGAATGTTTTTGTCCCACAGCAACAACTTTCACCATCAAGCTGATATTGAAAATCTTCGGTAGTCCTCTTTTAGGGTTCATCATGTCTAAAATCCTAATGTTTTGGCTGTCATACATCTTCAATGATGGACTGATCGAAATAACCATGAACTTGGCAATGACGATATCTAAGGAAGTCTCAAGGTTTTCTCATGATAAGCTGTAGACCACACTATCTACCTAGAGTGTTTTCATCTGTATTTTTCGTAGCTGTCTACATACCACCACAGACCGATGCTGGCACTAAAACCGCACTCAATGAGCTGTATACCGCCATAAGCAAACAGGAAAACACTCATCCAGCGGTGCTCCTAGTGGCCAGGGACTTTAATGCAGGGAAACTTAAATCAGTTTTACCAAATTTTCTATCAATCAGCATGTTAAATGTGCAACCAGCAGCTTGGTGAGTTCTAGACCACCTTTACTCTACACACAGAGACGCATACAAAGCTCTCCCATGCCCTCCATTTGGCAAATATTATCATAATTCTATCCTCCTGATTCCTGCTTACAAGCAAAAATTAAAGCAGGAAGCACCAGTGACTGGGTCTATAAAAAAACTGGTCAGAGGAAGCAGATGCTAAACTGCAGGACTGTTTTGCTAGCACAGACTGGCATATGTTCTGGGATTCTTCCGATGGCATTAAAGAGTACACCACCTCAGTCATCGACTTCATCAATAAGGGCATCGAGGACGTCGTCCCTACAGTGACTGTACGTACATACCCCAACCAGAAGCCATGGATTACAGGCAACATTCGCACTGAGCGAAAGGGTAGAGCTGCTGCTTTCAAAGAGCTGGACTCTAACCCGGAAGCTTATAAGAAATCCCACTATGCCCTCCGACAAACCATCAAACAGGCAAAGCATCAATACAGGACTAAGATCGAATCCTACTACACCGACTTCGACACTCGTCGGATGTGGCAGGGCTTGCAAACTATTACAGACTACAAAGGGAAGCACAGCCGAGAGCTGCCCAGTGACACGAGCCCACCAGATGAGCTAAATAACTTCTATGCTCGCTTCGAGGCAAGTAACAGTGAAGCATACATGAGAGCATCAGCTGTTCCGGACGACTGCTCTCCACAGCCGATGTGAGTAAGACCCTTAACCTTTTCTCAATATAGGGGGTGCTGTTTCAACGTTACCATTTATCTGCCTCGTACTCAATTCTTGCTCGTACAATATGCATATTATTATTACTATTGGATAGAAAACAATCTCTAGTTTCTAAAACCGTTTGAATTATGTCTGTGGGTGAAACAGAACTCTTTCTGCAGCGAAATTCATGACAGGAACTGCGAAGGTCTGAAAACGAGGCTCTGTTCTCAGATCAGTTTAAAGCTCTGTATGTATCCTATGGGTCGACATGAACTGCACGCGCCTTCCCCTGGATGTCAGTAACCAATGAGAATTGGAATGGAGTTTCTACGTAGATCTCAGACCTTATAAAAGGCCATGGCATGGGGGGTGCGCTCTTTTCGACGTTCGTCAAGACGCAAAGGAGGACCTCAGGATGGCATGCTCAAAAGCTCTCGTTATAGGCCTAAGATATATCCGTCTGTGATTTAATTCGATATAGGTGTTAGAAACATCACAACGAAGTTATTTTAAACCGAGTTATATCAGTTTATGCGAGTATATTGCGGTTTTCGGAATTTCCTTAGTATTGCGTTTTGAACATTTGGGCATGTCTGCGCCACATAGCTATTGTTAGCTGCTAGTTCCAAAGTTGAAGAGGACGTTTTACAACCGAGCAACGATTCTTTTGTACAAAGGACAACTTGCCCAAGATTCTGATGGAAGCTCATCCAAAAGTAAGAGCTATTTATGATGTTATTCCGTATTTATGTGGAAAAATGTAAAAGGATTTGTCCGCCATTATTGCGGCACTGGTCTGGCTGTAACGCACACTGTATGTCTAGTAACGTTAATTTTAAAAATCTAACACAGCGGTTGCATTAATAACTAATGCATCTTTCATTTGCTGTCCAACCTGTATTTTTTAGTCAAGTTTACGATTATTTATCGATTAGATTAGATGCCTCTCCAAGATGGCGCCGGCCAGGATGCATGAAATGCTGCTACTGATCACATTGTATAACCACGATTTGTGCTGCTAAATATGCAAATTTTCGAACAAAACCTATATGCATTGTGTAATATGATGTTACAGGACTGTCATCTGATGAAGTTTATCAAGGTTAGTCCAATTATATATCTTTTGCTGGATTGTTACGATCGCTAACATTTGCTGCTGGTAAATGCGGTTGTGTTTCTGGCTATTGTGGTAAGCTAATATAATGCTATATTGTGTTTTCGCTGTAAAACACTTAAAAATTCTGACATATTGGCTGGATTCACAAGATGTTGGGCTTTCATTTGCTGTACGCTGTGTATTTTTCAGAAATGATTTATGATGAGTAATTAGGTATTTGACGTTGGTCTCTGTAATTATTCTGGCTGCATCGACGCTATTTCAGATTGCAGCTGCAATGTAGAACTGTGATTTATACCTGAAATATGCACAGTTTTCTAACAAAACATATGCTATACAATAAATATGTTATCAGACTGTCATCTGATGAAGTTATTTCTTGGTTAGTGACTATTTATATCTTTATTTGGTCGAAATTGTGATAGCTACCTATGCAGGAAAAAAATGGTGGGAAAAGAAAGTTGTGTCTTTTGCTATCGTGGTTAGCTAATAGATTTACATATTGTGTCTTCCCTGTAAAACATTTTAAAAATCAGAAATGATGGCTGGATTCACAAGATCTGTATCTTTCATCTGGTGTCTTGGACTTGTGATTTAATGATATTTAGATGCTAGTATTTACTTGTGGCGCTATGCTAGGCTATGCTAGTCAGCTTTTTTTACTGATGGGGGTGCTCCCGGATCCGGGATGCGTAGCAAGTAGAAGTTAAACAGATCAACATTCACAAGGCCGCAGGGTCAGACGGATTACCAGGACTGCGCTGACCAACTGGCAAGTGTCTTCACTGACATTTTCAACCTCTCCCTGTCTGAGTCTGTAATACCAACATGTTTTAAGCAGACCACCATAGTCTCTGTGCCCAAGAACATTAAGGTAACCTGCCTAAATGACTACCGACCCGTAGCACTCACCTCTGTAGCCATGAAATGCTTTGAAAGGCCGGTCATGGCTCACATCACCATTATCCCAGAAACCCTAGACCCACTCCAATTTGCATACCACACCAAAAGATCCACAGATGATGCAATCTGTCTTGCACTCCACACTGCCCTTTCACACCTGGACAAAAGGAACACCTATGTGAGAATGCTATTCATTGACTACAGCTCATCGTTCAACACCATAGTGCCCTCAAAGCTAAGGACCCTGGGACTAAACACCTCTTTCTGCAACTGGATCCTGGACTTCCTGACGGTCCGCCCCAGGTGGTAAGGATAGGTAACAACACATCTGCCACGCTGATCCTCAACACGGGGGCCCCTCAGGGGTGCGTGCTCAGTCCCCTCCTGTACTCCCTGTTCACGCATGACTGCACGGCCAGGCACTCCAACACCATCATTAAGTTTGCTGATGACACAACAGTGGTAGGCCTGATCACCGACAACGATGAGACAGCCTATAGGGAGGAGGTCAGAGACCTGACCGTGTGGTTCAATGACAACAACCTCTCCCTCAACGTTATCAAGACAAAGGAGATGTTCGTGGACTGGAACAGGAAAAGGAGGTCTGAGCACGCCCCCATTCTCATCGACAGGGCTGCAGTGGAGCAGGATGAGAGCTTCAAGTTTCTTGGTGTCCACATCACCAACAAACTAACATTGTCCAAGCTAGAGGTTGAACGATTAATCGGCATGGCTGATTAATTAGGGCCGATTTAAAGTTTTCATAACAATCGGTAATCAGCATTTTTGGACGCCGATTATGGCGGATTACATTGCACTGCACAAGGAGACTGCATGGCAGGCTGACCACCTGTTACGCGAGTGCAGCAAGGAGCCAAGGTAAGTTGCTAGCTAGCATTAAACGTATCTTATAACAAAACAATCAATCTTTAACATAATCACTAGTTAACTACACATGGTTGATGATATTACTAGTTTAACTAGCTTGTCCTGCGTTGCAAATAATCAATGCGGTGCCTGTTAATTTATCATCGAATCAAAGCCTACTTCGCCAAACTGGTGATGATTTAACAAGCGCATTCGCAAAAAAGCACTGTCGTTGCACCAATGTACCTAACCATAAACATCAATGCCTTCTTAAAATCAATACACAAGTATATATTTTTAAACCTGCATATTTAGTTCAAATAAATTCATGTTAGCAGGCAATATTAACTAGGGAAATTGTGTCACTTCTCTTGCGTTCTGTGCAAGCAGAGTCAGGGTATATGCAGCAGTTTGGGCCGTCTGACTCGTTGCGAACTGTGTGAAGACCATTTCTTCCTAACAAAGACCGTAATTAATTTGCCAGATTTTTACATAATTATGACATAACATTGATGGTTGTGCAACATAACAGCAATATTTAGACTTATGGATGCCACCCATTAGATAAAATACGGAACGGTTCCGTATTTCACTGAAAGAATAAATGTTTTGTTATCTAAATTAGTTTCCGGATTTGACCATATTAATGACCTGAGGCTCGTATTTCTGTGTGTTATTATATTATAATTAAGTCTGATTTGATATTTGATAGAGGAGTCTGACTGAGCGGTGGTAGGCAGCAGCAGGATCATAAGCATTCATTCAAACAGCACTTTCCTGTGTTTGCCAGCAGCTCTTTGCAATGCTTGAAGCACAGCGCTGTTTATGACTCCAAGCCTATCAACTCCCGAGATTAGGCTGGCAATACTATAGTGCCTATAAGAGCATCCAATAGTCAAAGGTACAGTGGGGAGAACAAGTATTTGATACAGTGCCGATTTTGCAGGTTTTCCTACTTACAAAGCATGTAGAGGTCTGTAATTTTTTATCATAGGTACACTTCAACTGTGAGAGACGGAATCTAAAACAAAAATCCAGAAAATCACATTGTATGATTTTTAAGTAATTAATTTGCATTTTATTGCATGACATAAGTATTTGATACATCAGAAAAGCAGAACTTAATATTTGGTACAGAAACCTTTGTTTGCAAATACAGAGATCATACGTTTCCTGTAGTTCTTGACCAGGTTTGCACACACTGCAGCAGGGATTTTGGCCCACTCCTCCATACAGACCTTCTCCAGATCCTTCAGGTTTCGGGGCTGTCGCTGGGCAATACAGACTTTCAGCTCCCTCCAAATATTTTCTATTGGGTTCAGGTCTGGAGACTGGCTAGGCCACTCCAGGACCTTGAGATGCTTCTTACGGAGCCACTCCTTAGTTGCCCTGGCTGTATGTTTCGGGTCGTTGTCATGCTGGAAGACCCAGCCACGACCCATCTTCAATGCTCTTACTGAGGGAAGGAGGTTGTTGGCCAAGATCTCGCGATACATGGACCCATCCATGCTCCCCTCAATACGGTGCAGTCGTCCTGTCCCCTTTGCAGAAAAGCATCCCCAAAGAATGATGTTTCCACCTCCATGCTTCACGGTTAGGATGGTGTTCTTGGGGTTGTACTCATCCTTCTTCTTCCTCCAAACACGGCAAGTGGAGTTTAGACCAAAAAGCTCTATTTTTGTCTCATCAGACCACATGACCTTCTCCCATTCCTCCTCTGGATCATCCAGATGGTCATTGGCAAACTTCAGACGGGCCTGGACATGCGCTGGTTTGAGCAGGGGGACCTTGCGTGCGCTGCAGGATTTTAATCCATGACGGCGTAGTGTGTTACTAATGGTTTTCTTTGAGACTGTGGTCCCAGCTCTCTTCAGGTCATTGACCAGGTCCTGCCCTGTAGTTCTGGGCTGATCCCTCACCTTCCTCATGATCATTGATGCCCCACGAGGTGAGATCTTGCATGGAGCCCCAGACCGAGGGTGATTGACCGTCATCTTGAACTTCTTCCATTTTCTAATAATTGCGCCAACAGTTGTTGCCTTCTCACCAAGCTGCTTGCCTATTGTCCTGTAGCCCATCCCAGCCTTGTGCAGGTCTACAATTGTATCTCTACTGTCCTTACACAGCTCTCTGGTCTTGGCCATTGTGGAGAGGTTGGAGTCTGTTTGATTGAGTGTGTGGACAGGTGTCTTTTATACAGGTAACGAGTTCAAACAGGTGAGGTTAATACAGGTAATGAGTGGAGAACAGGAGGGCTTCTTAAAGAAAAACTAACAGGTCTGTGAGAGCCAGAATTATTACTGGTTGGTAGGTGATCAAATACTTATGTCATGCAATAAAATGCAAATTAATTACTTAAAAATCATACAATGTGATTTTATGGATTTTTGTTTTAGATTCCGTCTCTCACAGTTGAAGTGTACCTATGATAAAAATGACAGACCTCTACAAGGCACTACAGAGGGTAGTGCGTACGGCCCAGTACATCACCGGGGCCAAGCTTCCTTCCATCCAGCACCTCTATACCAGGCGGTGTCAGAGGAAGGCCCTAGAAATTGTCTAGCCACCCTAGTCATAGACTGTTCTCTCTGCTACCGCACGGTAAGCGGTACTGGAGCGCCAAGTCTAGGTCCAAGAGGCTTCTAAACAGCTTCTACCCCCAAGCCATAAGACTCCTGAACAGCTAATCAAATGGCAACCCAGACTATTTGCATTGCCCCCCCCATCTCGACACCGGTGCCCCCGCACATTGACTCTTTACCCGTACCCACTGTATATAGCCCCGCTATTGTTATTTACTGCTTCTCTTTAATTATTTGCTATTCTTAAATTGTACTTTTTTTGTTGTATTTTCTTAATTGCATTGTTGGTTAATTAAGGGCTTGTAAGTAAGCATTTCACTGTAAGGTCTACTAGACCTGTTGTATTCGGCGCGTGTGACAAATACAATTTGATTTGATTTGATATACATTATATTTTACTTAGGTAAGACGTTTTTGTCAGGTACTTAGCAAGCGATTGATGATTATTGTATCTTAAAGAAGTAGAATGTGTTTAATTCACATTTTAAGTACAGATTTCATGTCATTTAGCTGAATGGCTAGGCATGGCCCAGCTTTCCATAGGTTCTGGGAAATGCTGACCTATTTGGCCAACACCTTAATTGTCTTCATCATTGGTATTATTTGGTAACATTTGGGCCTCAATGATTTCTTCAACATTATAGTGCTCTACTTTGCTATGTACATCACAGCACTTTTTTATTGAGTTTACATCAGGCATTTAACCAGTTTTTCTACCGCATAATTATGTTATGTATCAGTTTGTTCTTATGATCATTGGCAAGGAACCAGAGGTATCTATTTGAGACTCTTCCTTCTCTATTACAGACATGTGACTGTAGTTGCACTGTCACCCTTATTGGTACGCACTGGCTGTGGCTTCAGCTGGAGGTGGGCAGCAGTGTGTGTCTAGGGAGGGACCAAAGGGGCCTTTTGTGTATGGGCTCTATTCAATACCTATCGCTGAAGTATTACAGATTATGTGCTAGAGATGTAAAAGTAATTCCAGATTGAGCCGACATATGCAGCGTTTACCGTGAATGCAGTCTCCACTAACGCAGGAACATTTCCTTTAAATGTCAGTCATGCTGTAACGCCGAACTTCCGCGATACAGATTGAATAGAGCCCTACTTCTTAAGCTCATGGATTTTGAATCAGATGATTTGGATGAAGTGCAAGTGAGAGAGAATGTAGGGATTTGTTTGTGTATTTACTACTTTCTATTTTTTACTTTCCTACCCCTTTAGCAGGGTACCATGATGACAGCAGTGTTCTTATGTTATGACCTCTGTTAATATAATCATAATCTTGACAGTTGAAGTTATCATCTCTGATACCGATTTTGGTCCTGTCTTCTGGAATGGCAGTCCTAACACGTCTTATTAATGCAATATCAATTACCTTGTTCCTTAGACTTCTAGGTAAGTAGAAGTACTGTGTTGAGTAGTTTTCTTATTGGACAGGTTGTTCAGAATGTATGCAAAGCCAACTAAACTGCACTTAGTAGCACTGAAAGAGGTTGTCTCTCTCACATTGTGTCTTGTGTTCCCAGACCAATGTGACGTGTCTGCCCAACCGTATGGCCATGTATTTCACATATGAGTAAAAACATATATCTTCCCCCGTGCTCTTCCTTCCAGGTTAGCATTGAAGAGTTTTCCCCCACAGCCAGGATGACCAAGTGCCCACACTTTGACAGGAACATTCTGTGTCCACCATCAACACAGGAGCAGGAGGACCTGATGGAGGAGGCTCGCATGTGCATCCTGAAGACACAGGTCTGGGTCACTTCACTGGATCACACTCAAAACTATATTCATGATGCCATCATATTCACCCTGACCTCACGTAAAGTGGTGAGCCTGATTTCTCGTTCAGCCTGGTCAATGTAGAACATGTGGAAGGAAAGCATTCCTCACTTCAAATAAGTATCAGGATGAACGTTGATTTTTTTTTCAAATATGTGAAATCAATGTGTTCGATAGGATATTATGTTAGAAGTTGTTTTTGTTTCTTTAATCACAGGCTGTACCTCTGTTTTCCTTCACTTAGTTGTAGCCTTGTCGATACACTCCTATAATGTGGTTAGGGTTTAGGGTGACGCATTAGATTATGATTAACTTTTAGCCCACAGGGAAGGAACTATTGACTTTGGTGAATGTAATAGGTTTAGCATGAAGTTGACAGATGAACCATTAAGAGTCCAGTATAAATGGTGTTTAAACTGGGAACTGGTGTTGGTTTTCTACCAGACAAGCTACTGGAAGCAGCATAGTGCTGGAATTCTGAACAGAGAGGCAGCCAGGACCCTGATTAATACAGCTGAGAACATGACGAACCACAAGGAAATGTTGTGTTGCTCTTGCCGCACTCACTCAAAGATATAGGAACAACACTGTATTTTAAGTGCCCACTATTACATTCTAACTACATAATTAGAATAATCATTCTATTTCCAAGATCACAAGTCAAATCACAATTGCAATATTTGGTTAAAAATAAGGCCTAAATTCTTTTGCCCATATCGTGCAGCACTACGTGGCAGTGTGGAAATGTCAAATGAAACAATCAGAATGGAGAAAGACCCTTGGAAATCACTTAGAATTCATGTGCTGCCACCCTAGTGTCATGCACAACTCATAAAGCAAATTAATAACTTTTATTATTGAAAAACATTAAATACCGTCATACCATCAATTTTTTTTTTAAATAACATAATTTCTTGCCATATCACCCAGCCCTAGGACCACTTGGTTCAGTATGGGTTTATGATGTGTTTATAATCGCAAATGTTGACCTAAGACAGCAACTGATTAGATGATTACATGTTCAACTTCAAACCCTTGAGTAACACCGGTGTAATGCATAATATGTTTTCTTTGAATGATCTAGCTATACTGCTTATAATTATTTGAAAAAGGAAGGAAATTTGGTTAGAATGGGTGGCTATGATTGACAAGCATCTTCTGTTTTTTGATAGTCATTGTGCTAGTGTGGGGCACACTTTGGAAAAGGCGGCACCACTTGGAAGAATCTAAGCTCAGTAATTGCACCTTATTATGTACTTAGCTTAACCACCCTTTAAATATTTGACATCTCAGGGTCTTGAGTCTATTATTTTTCATGTCATAGTCCTAGAGGCCTATGGCTATGTTCAAAGTCATATAGAGAGAGAGTTCGGACAGGTTTTAGAACCGCTTCCATGTTAGCACCTTTCTTCTTGAAATGTTAGTGATGTAACAATACGAGAGCGCCTCAGACAATTCCCTATGAAATGACCCGCTGTCAACAAGCAAAACAGAGCAGCTAATTTAAGACTATTTGTTAGCATTTGGGATAATATGTATTCATGTCTGTACTGTGTTGTGGTGTCAACATACCTGCTTTCACTGGACATCTTCATAGGTTTTGAAAACTATAAGAAATAAACAGAAAAACGCAGATGCGTCAATTATCACTTCGCAACAGCTATGGAGGAGAAAGTGGTCCTTTGTAGCTCAGTTGGTAGAGCATGGCACTTGTAACGCCAGGGAAGTGGGTTTGATTCCCGGGACCAACTGTATGTAAAGTCTACGCACGCATGACTAAGTTGCTTTGGATAAAAGCCCCTTTTTACGCACTACATGCTTCAACACTCTGCGGTCCCGTTCTGTGAGCTTGTGTGGCCTACCACTTCATGGCTGAGCCGTTGTGGCTCCTAGACGTTTCCACTTCACAATAACATAAATTACAGTTGACCGGGGAAACTCTAGCAGGCCAGAAATTTGACGAACTGTCTTGTTGGAAAGATGGCATCCTATGATGGTGCCACGTTGAAAGTCACTGAGCTCTTCAGGAAGGCCATTTTACTGCCAATGTTTCCCTATGGAGATTTCTATGGAGATTGCATGGCTGTGTGCTCGATTCTATACACCTGTCAGCAACGGGTGTGGCTGAAATAGCCGAATCCACTAATTTGAAGGGGTGTCCATAAACTTTTGTATACAGTGCTTTCGGACAGTATTCAGACCCCCAGACTTTTTCCTCATTTGTTTTTTTCCTCATCAGTCTACACTCAATACCCGATAATGGCAATCCAAAAACAGAAATGTTTGCTTATTTATAATAAAAAAAACGGAAATATCACATTTACATAAGTATTCAGACCCTTTACTCAGTACTTTGTTGAAGCACCTTTGGTAGCGATTACAGCCTCAAGTCTTCTTGGGTATGACACTACATGCTTGGCACACCTGTATTTGGGAAGTTTCTCCCATTCTTCTCTGCAGATCCTCTCAAGCTCTGTCAGGTTGGATGGGGAGCATTTCTGGTCTCTCCAGCTGTGTGCTTATTGTCGTTGTCCTGCTGGAAGGTGAACCTTCACCCCGGTCTGAGGTTATGAGCGCTCTGGAGCAGGTTTTCATTAAGGATCTCTCTGTACTTTGCGCTGTTCATCTTTGCCTCGATCCTGACTAGTCTCTCAGTCCCTGCCGCTGAAAAACATCCCCACAGCATGATGCAGCCACCACCATGCTTCACAGTAGGGATAGTGCCAGGTTTCCTCCAGACGTGACACTTGGCATTCAGGCCAAAGACTTCAATCTTGGTTTCATCAGACCAGACAATCTTGTTTCTCATGGTCTGAGAGTCTTTAGGTGCCTTTTGGCAAACTCCAAGCGGGCTGTCATGTGCCTTTTACTGAGGAGTGGCTTCCGTCTGGCCACTCTACCTTAAAGGCCTGATTGCTGGAGTGCTGCAGAGATGATTGTCCTTCTGGAAGGTTCTCCCATCTCCACAGAGAAACTGTAGAGCTCCTTCAGAGTGACCATCGGGTTCTTGTTCACCTCCCTGACCAAGGCTCTTCCTCCCTGATTGCTCAGTTTGGCTGGGAGTCTTGGTGGTTCCAAACTTATTCCATTTAAGAATGATGGAGGCCACTGTGTTCTTGGGGACCTTCAATGATGCAGAAATGTTTTGGTACCCTTCCCCCCGATCTGTGCCTCAACACAATCCAGTCTCGGAACTCTAGGGACAATTCCTTCGACCTCATGGCTTGGTTTTTGCTCTGACATGCATTGTCAACTGTGGGACCTTATATAGACAGGTGTGTGCCTTTCCAAATCATGTCCAATCAATTGAATTTACCACAGGTGGACTTCAATCAAGTTGTAGAAACATCTCAAGGATGATTAATGGAAACAGGATGCTCCTGACCTAAATGTCGAGTCTCATAGCAAAGGGTCTGAATACTTATGTAGATAAGGTATTTCATTTTTTTTATTTTATCGATTTGAGAAAAAAAATCCCCAAATCTGGTTTCGTTTTGTCATTATGGGGTATTGTGTGTAGATTGCTGACGATTTGTATTTATTTAATTCATTTTAGAATAAGGCTGTAACATAACAAAATGTTAAAGTCAAGGGGTCTGAATACTTCCCGAAGGAACTGTATATAGTGTATATGCATATGTTTCTGCCTTTATCTATGTTCATGAGTGTTCAGGATATCATGAAATACTGTGAGCTGAAAGTTTATTTTTGTGTTTCTTCGGAGGAGACTGGAGGACTGTCTGTACAATGTCAAAGTTGATAAACTCAAGCCATCAAGGTAATGAAGCACAGGTCTGCTGACCGGCTGAGATTTACTATAAATTAATTTAGACCACCAGATTACTCAGTGAAATAACAATAGGACTGCACTAATGACACATTGAATACACCACGGTATGTTTTATTTCAGGAGGTCGGGTTGTTTTCAGCCTGCCCTGTGAGTATTTCATTTATGTGTTGATTTTCCTCAACATCTTCTCCATCATAATGGAGTTTATGGGAGAGATCAGTGACAAACATGGCCAGGAACTCAATGTCTATAATCTCTTTCTGTTTTAACGTTCGACAGTCCTCCATTCACAGCAAAGTCTGAAAAGTCACGTGATTTACATATAATATGACCGGTCCCTGCCCACTTATTGACGTATGCCTAGTTAGTGCGGTCAAATGCCTCCCGCCAACTCCAAGTCGAGAAGCTAGCTGGTGGGTGTGGCCATGGGCATGGCCAATGGTGAAGTCATCGACCAGACATTTTAGAGGCCCTCCTGTTTGCCACAGTGGCAAAAGTTTGCTGTTTTAAATATAATTTCCTGCAATTCTACACATTTTGCCATGTGGAGACGATAACATTTTGCAGTTTAAAGCATATTTCCTGCAATACTACACATGTTGCCATGGGGCTGAGAGAAAATGTGCCGTTTTAAAGCTAATTTACTGTAATTCTACACATTTTGCTTATAATGGTTATAATGCTATCTAAGTGACTCAAAGATTATAACAAAATCAAAACACTCCTGAATGCATAATTTGGGGAATTTTAAATTCTCCCTGACTGTTATTTTGGTCATTGTTAGTCATTGTTAGTTCTCAAAGATGATCTTATTATAAAATATATAGGTCCATTATCTTTTCTATATACTTTTTATCTGGTTTAATTCGTTTAAGTTTACACTGAAAACAAACTGATTATTATTTTTATTGTTTGGACAGCTACTGCAGAATTTATTTAGCTATAAATCACAACTCGCACATGTGCCCATACTTGACTTTGACTATTTTTATGAAATGCTTGCACTGTGTAGAGCCCTGAGTGTGACCACCCGCCAATATGGCAGGGGAATTCGACATTCTTACCCGCCAAATAGCCCTTACACGGCCTGGAGATTTGTTTTGGGTCATTGTCCTGTTGAAAAACAAATGATAGTCCCACTAAACGCAAACCAGATGGGATGGCGTATCACTGCAGAATGCTGTGGTAGCCATGTTGGTTGTGTGCCTTGAATTCTAAATACATAACTGACAGTATCATCAGCAAAGCACCCTCACACCATCACACCTCCTCCTCCATGCTTCATGGTGGGAACCACACATGCGGAGATCATCCCTTCACCTACTCTGCGTCTCACAAAGACACAGCAGTTGGAACCAAAAATGTCACATTTGGACTCATCAGAGCAACGGACAGATTTCCACCAGTCTAATGTACATTGCTCGTGTTTCTTGGCAGAAGCAAGTCTCTTCTTCTTATTGGTGTCCTTTAGTAGTCGTTCCTTTGCAGCAATTCGACCATGAAGGCCTGATTCACGCAGTCTCCTCTAAACAGTTGATGTTATGATGTGTCTGTTACTTGAACTCTGTGAAGCATTTATTTGGGCTGCAATCTGAGGTGCAGTTAACTCTAATGAACTTATCCTCTGCAGCAGAGGTAACTCTGGGTCTTCCTTTCCTGTGGCGGTCCTCATGAGAGCCAGTTTCATCATAGTGCTTGATGGTTTTTGTGACTGCACTTGAAGAAACTTTCAAAGTTCTTGACATTTCTGCATTGACTGACCTTCATGTCTTAAAGTAATGATGGACTGTCGTTTGTCTTTTGTTATTTGAGCTGTTATTGCCATAATATAGACATTGTCTTTTACCAAATAGCGCTATCTTCTGTATACCACCCCTGTTAATTGAAATACATTTCAGGTGACTACCTCATGAAGCTGGTTGAGAGAATGCCAAGAGTGTGCAAAGCTGTCATCAAAGCAAAGGTTGGCTACTTTGAAGAATCTCAAATATAAAATATATTTTGATTTGTTTAACCTCTAATTCCTCCCAAACCCGGATCCGGGAGCACAGTAAAAAAGCTGACTAGCATAGCCTAGCATAGCGTCACAAGTAAATACTAGCATCTAAATATCATTAAATCACAAGTCCAAGACACCAGATGAAAGATACACATCTTGTGAATCCAGCCATCATTTCTGATTTTTAAAATGTTTTACAGGGAAGACACAATATGTAAATCTATTAGCTAACCACGTTAGCAAAAGACACCACTTTTTTTTACTCCACCAGTTTTTTACTCCATCAGTAGCCATCACTAATTCGACCAAATAAAGATATAAATAGCCACTAACCAAGAAACAACTTCATAAGATGACAGTCTGATAACATATTTATTGTATAGCATATGTTTTGTTAGAAAAATGTGCATATTTCAGGTATAAATCATAGTTTACCATTGCAGCCACCATCACAACTCTCACCGAAGCGACTAGAATAACTACAGAGAGCAACGTGTATTACCTAATTACTCATCATAAAACATTTCTTAAAAATACACAGCGTACAGCAATTGAAAGACACAGATCTTGTGAATCCAGACAATATTTCAGATTTTCTAAGTGTTTTACAGCGAAAACACAATATAACGTTATATTAGCTTACCACAATAGCAAACATCACAACAGCATTGATTCAAGCAAAAACATAGCGATAAGTATAAGCCACCAAAAGATATTAATTTTTTCACTAACCTTCTCAGAATTCTTCAGATGACAGTCCTATAACATCATATTACACAATGCATATAGAGTTTGTTCGAAAATGTGCATATTTAGCGGCACAAATCGTGGTTATACAATGAGAATAGTGGCCAAAACTTAGAGCAATCTGTCCGGCGCCATCTTGGAGAAGCACCTATTCTAATCGAAAACTATTCATAAACTTGACTAAAAAATACAAGTTGGACAGCAAATGAAAGATAAATTAGTTCTTAATGCAATCGCTGTGTTAGATTTTTAAAATTAACGTTACTGCGCAATACAGCGTGCGCTATAGCGAGACCGCACCATAATTCATGGCGGAATTATTATTTGACATTTGTCAACATAAGTACGAATTAACAGCATAAAGACTGCTTACTATTAGCTGAGCTTCCATCAGAATCTTGGGCAAGGTGTCCTTTCTCCAGAACAATCGTCTTTGGGTTGAAAGATGTCCTCTTGTCCTGTCGAAATAGCCGCTAACGTTAGCCACCCAGTGGAGAGGTGTCCAACTCGTGAAAGCGCATCACAAAGATATCCAGGAAAATCGCAATAAACTGCTATAAACTGCTATAAGTCGGTTTAAATTAACTACCTTATGAAGTTTTTAAGACAAAAAAACAAATTAAATCAGAGCCGGAGATAAAGAACTGCTAAACCGAAAGCTTTTGAAGAAGCCATGCCGATGTCCTTCATGCGTCAGGCGCCCGGTCGAAAAGGTCGATACTTCCGTTCCAAGAGGTTTTATACTCCCCCAGATGGTGCTATCCGCTCCATTCAAAGGCTCACCGCTTACTGACATCTAGGGGAAGGCGTATGCAGTGCATGTAGCCCCATACCTTATAAGGGAATTTATAAACCAACCCTGGAACAGAGACCTCAATTTCAGAAATCTCACTTCTTGACAGGAAGTGAGCTGCAGAATGACTTCTGTTTCACTCAGAGAAATAATTCAAACGGTTTTAGAAACTAGAGAGTGTTTTCTATCCAATAGTAATAATAATATGCATATTGTACGAGCAAGAATTGAGTACGAGGCAGTTTAATTTGGAACGATAAATGTCGAAGTTAAAACAGCATAGTGGCAAGAGGTTATTAACACTTTTTTGGTTACTACATGATTCCATATGCCATTTCATAGTTTTGATGTCTTCACTATTATTCTAATAGTAAAAATAAAGAAAAACCCTTGAATGAGTAGGTGTGTCAAAACTTTTGACTGATAGTGTATGTTAATGGATTATTTAGTTACAGTTACAACACAGCTATCTGTTCTAATTTAAATGATTTTCTCAATTACACGTTTGTTCTAAATGGTATATGTGACTTGTTTCAGGAAACTAGGCAAATGAGGCACATCACTACTTCACAGGAGCGTCATTTGAAAGTAAACATTTATTTTTTATCAAAATGCGTTTTTTTGGGCAGAAATTACTTCCGGAACATGTGAACTTTCATGTACCTTAATAACAAACTTGTATTCCATCCATCAATAAGAGTAAAATTATTCAATTATGAGCCTAGTTGGTTTAGCCACGGAAATAGACAGGAACCTTCCCGCTAGCCATGATTGGCTGAGATAATGGATGGGCTGTACATGCAGGGAGATGAGTTTTGGATTGGTCTCCCATGTAGCATGCTTCTGTCTATAACATGAGCTGTTCAGTATGTGTCGACAGTCCTTTCTACCTTGCCGTTTTTGAAAGATATAACATTAGCCATCGAGAACTACAAAAGTTTTGCTACTTTTCTCAACAACATTGAAGCCCTGAATTTAGTAGGCGCTATTGACAGATCAGTTGGAAAAAGTGATGGGCTACTTTCTGCACACGCCACGGTCAGTGTGAACCGGAGTGACTTGACACAACGCTGGCCAGACAAGATGTAGCTACAAACATAATGGAGTTAAATTGTTCCAGTCTGCCGTGAAGTGTTCATCCATGTATATGGGTAAGAGTCTAGCAACATTTTCAGATATATGTTTCAAATTTTGTCAGAAAGTAGTTTTTATTGCAACTTAAAGCGTACTGTTATTTAGTTAGCTAGCAAACGTTATCTTGATGACTCGCTAGCTAACGTTACGTGTATGATCTGTGTAGTAATATTAAATAAAATCAGAAATCCATTTGCATTGCTAGTTATAGCCTAATGTTAGCTAGCTAAAAGTTTACCTACTTTGTTAGCGTTAGCTACCTGCAGATTCATACTACAGCTATGACAATGCTTGTACCGTTTACACCTTCTGTATCTTGTGCATGTGACAAATAAACATAGATTTTATTTGAAATAGCGTGTGTTTACCACATGGCCTCGTGAATCCTTAAAGAGATAGCCCCACCTAAGGCTTAAGAGGGTGTGAACGATGCTTAATGGGTGTAGACAAAGAAGTGCTCTCCAGTAGGTGTACGAAAACATTCAAGGGCCATTCTATCAAAAGTGGGGTTAGAAGTTTATCAACTTTCAAAGCAGAATCACTTTCCTATTGTTCCTCAACTGCAGTGTATGATATACCATTTTCTAGCTCTGAATCTGTACTTTTATCCAATGTAAAAAACGATTTCAAATTTTGCTATATAAGACTGAATCGAGGTCGGTCACATATGTGGTGTATATTTCAAAAAGATGATAGAGTTCCCTTTGAGACACTCAGCTATATAGAACTAATAAATACTGATAATTTATGAGGTAGTAGAATAATTCATGCTCAAGGAGAAATCTTGCAGATTCCCATTTTTCAATGAGAAACTCATTTTAATTAGATCAGATAGGTGTGTTTAAACTTTTGCTAAAATAATTACATGAACATATTTTGTAAGAATGTGAGAGTAGGGTGACTACCCCAGCAGGTCTCAACCCCAGGCCACCAGCACCAATGACAAATGCCCTAAACACTGTCCCAATATGGGATATATATAGGACATGTAAGTATAGGATCAGTATCGTTAGGCCCTGTTCTGTTTAGAAGAAACCCTAACCCCCTCCTCCCTAGGAACTTGTGTAGATCTGAAACAACATGATAGGTGTAAGGCTCTAAACCATCAGGTGTATGCACTTAACATAGCTGAGATTTACTTCAAAGTACGCTCAATATTTTTCTTTATTGATCATAGGGATTCAGGAGTATTAATAAAACAGGTTAACATTCCCTATCAGCATTAGACAATTATACTAAAAGCCCTTAAATTGCTGGAATAACTAGGCCTAAATCAAATCAATGATATGTAGATCGAAAACACTATGTTAAAAGCACTGTGTGTGAGTATCCCTTGCCAACAGACAAATAACTATGAATGGATTAGTGGTTCACCAATCAGGTCCTTGATTAGTTTGGCAACCGTAATAAGGCGTAATGTGTAATGAAACATATTTTTGGGGGAGAACGTTTCTTTGAGACCATCAGGCGACGTCCTGACAACTGATACACAGAAATGTTCTTGCAATGTTTCATGAAACGTGTGTAGAACATTAATATCTTATGTTCTGAGATCATGGCAACCATTTTTATTTTTATTTATTTCACCTTTATTTAACCAGGTAGGCAAGTTGAGAACACGTTCTCATTTACAATTGCGACCTGGCCAAGATAAAGCAAAGCAGTTCGACACACAACAACAGAGTTACACATGGAGTAAAACAAACATACAGTCAATAATACAGTAGAAAAATAAGTCTATATACAATGTGAGCAAGTGAGGTGAGATAAGGGAGGTAAAGGCAAAAAAAGGCCATGGTGGCGAAGTAAATACAATATAGCAAGTAAAACACTGGAATGGTTGATTTGCAGTGGAAGAATGTGCAAAGTAGAGATAGAAATAATGGGGTGCAAAGGAGCGAAATAAATAAATACAGTAGGGAAAGAGGTAGTTGTTTGGGCTAAATTATAGATGGGCTATGTACAGGTGCAGTAACCATGTTCTGTGAATGTTTGGTGGGACAATTTCTGTTTGAAATTAAGGGAATGTTCTATGCCAAAACATGATAAAAAGGTTCTCAGAAGATTTTTGCTAACGTAGAATGTTCCTCTAACTAACTGAAAACTGGATACTCAAACATTAGGGAAACATTATGAGAAACATTACAAAATATCTTCAATCACTGGAACCAGTTTGACCTCTTCATCATCTCATCTGGAGAGAAACCACCAGCAGGTTGTCTGGGAGATTGGTATTTATCAGTCATGCTAAATCAAGGAAATCACTTTAACTAGGGTCACTGTGGGGTCGCCAGTATAGTATAGTTGGCTTTAACTCACCATAATGTGATAAGTTTACTGTGCCTGTTTTGACAGCAACAATCCTTCAGTCCTATTTACATGTCAAGTATCCTACATTGAATCTCCCCTAAATGGATATAGATGAAAAAATAATTCAATGAAACATTGACAGAAACCTTCAATGGACTGATGTCGATGCTCTGGAGTGGAAGGTGTAATGTGTGATATTCTAATTGTGTACCTGGGTCAATTGATGAAAATGCACTGCTAGCCAATCATGTTTTAAAGATGTACCATCATTTTAACTTATGCATGTAGTGGTTCTACACACCTCACTATTTCAAGTCCTGACCAGGCTTAATTGAGAGGGAGAAAGAGGGAGCAGGCTGGGGGATCAAGGCTGTGTACCTTTAGAGCAACTATCTTCATAGATAGAACCATCAAAGGAAATGGGACACATCAGCAAATACTAATGATTGGGGAAAAAAAGGAATGGGGTGTAACTACCATTCCATTGTACCCCATAAAAGCCAGAGAAGGGATATAAGTGACTCCTCAAAGTAGGGGACCTAAATGTGTTCTGGGAGAGTACAAGGGCTCAGTAGGGTACTGTGTGTTAATAATGCCTCATGGAGCCATTTTCTCAGATTCCCTGCATGCTCTCCTGCTGGAGGAAATTGATGCGTCTTTCTGGAAACTATATAACACATCTCATTAGCATTTAGAAAAAGCAGTCTGTGGTGACCTTAGGGAGTCATCACAGACACAAAGCAGGATTACACACTACAAGTGTATGTAAAACAGCTTGATTTTATATTTGTGAAATAGAAATATGTAGCCCTTAGTGCATCACAACCCACTGGGGAAAAAGTGGTTGAATCAACATTGTTTCCACATCATTTCAACAACAAAAATGTTTATGCGATGATGCTAAATCAACATGGGAATATCAACATAAGGGAATTTTGTATTTTTTTCTCCCAAATTTTTACCTAAATCCAATGTCATGGTGACATTTAGTTGATTTCACATTGAAGTCACATTAGTTGTCACCTCAACCAAACGTTAATCAAAAATAGACTGACGTCTGTACCCAGTGGAAAGTTCTTGTTGTTATGTGAGGGGAAGCTTACGCACAACTGTGCTAAGTTTACCACTGCCAGGAAAGTGAGTAAGGACACGACTCTGTGGGATCCCTTTCAGGCTAGCTGCAGAGACCAATCCAAAGATTGCCATCTCAGTGAAGACCAGACAAGCCATATGAGCCATGCTGAACAGTGAGAGAGACGTCATCCATACACTCATCTCCGGGGGGCTCTTAGACAACTTAGAGGCATCAATACTGGAGAAAGTGCTTTCAGTTTGCTCCTCACCTGCTATTTGCAATACCTACAACTAATTTCCACATATATACTTGGTTACTTCTGACTATTCAGAGAGTGATTTTTATTATAGAAATTAATGAATGTTTAATGTTTCCCTTTGGCAGATGATTGAAATAAAGATGAAGTACAGTGCCTTCAGAAAGTATTCACAGCCCTTGACTTTATCCACATTTTGTTGTGTTACAGTTTGAATTTAAAATGGGTTCAATTTAGATTTTTTTGGCACTGGCACTGATTGTTTTGGCACTACACACCATACCCCTTAATGTCAAAGTGGAATAATGTATTTCTACTTTTTTGCAAATGTATTAAAAATTAAAAGCTGAAATATCTTGAGTCAACAAGTATTCAACCCCTTTGTCATGGCATGCCTAAATAAGTTCAAGACTAAAAATTTGCTTAACAAGTCACATAATAACTTTTCATGTGTGAAATTGTAGTGTTGAACATGATTTTTGAATGACTACCTCATTGCTGTACCCCACACATACAATTATCTGTAAGGTCACTCAGTTGAGCAGTGAATTTCAAACACAGATTCAACCACAAATAACAGGGAGGTTTTCCAGTGCCTCGCAAAAAAGGGCACCGATTGGTAGATTTTTATTTATTTTTAAAGCAGACATTGCTGTCTAAGAGCCCCCTGGAGAGCCTCCCTTTGAGCATGGTGAAGTTATTAATTACACTTTGGATGGTGTATCAATACACCCAGTCACTACAAAGATACAGGCGTCCTTCCTAACTCAGTTTCCAGAGAGGAAGGACATAGCTCAGGGATTTCCCCATGAGTCCAATGGTGACTTTAAAAGTTTAATGGCTGTGATAGGAGAAAACTGAGGATGGATCAACAACATTGCAGTTACTCCACAATACTAACCTAATTGACAAAGTGTAAAGAAGGAAGCCTGTACAGAATACAAATATTCAAAAACATGCATCCTGTTTGCAACTAGTCACTAAAGTAATATTGCAAAAAAAAATGGCAAAGCAATTCACTTTTTGTCCTGAATACAAAGTGTTAGGTTTGGGTCAAATCCAACACAACACTTTACTGAGTACCACTCTCCATATTTTCAAGCATAGTGGTGGCTGCATCATGTTATCGGTATGCTTGTAATCATTAAGGACTGGGGAGTTTTTCAGGATAAAAAAATAAAAGGAATGGAGCTAAGCACAGGCAAAATCCTAAAGGTTAACCCGGTTCAGTCTGCTTTCCACTAGACACTGGGAGATGAATTCACCTTTCAGCAGGACAATAACCTAAAACACAAGGCCAAACATACACTGGAGTTGCTTACCAAGAAGCCAGTGAATGTTTCTGAGTGACCAAGTTACGGTGTTGACTTTAATCTACTTGAAAATCTATGGCAATACCTGAAAATGGTTGTCTAGCAATGATCAACAACCAATTTGACAGTTTAAAAATGTTTGAAAAGAATAATGGGTAAATGTTGCATAGTCCAGGTGTGGAAGCTCTTCGAGACTTACCCAGAAATACTCAAAGCTGTAATCGTTGCTGTTATAGTGTGGACACTATATAAATAATTACATTGAATATGTTATTGTACTTACCTGCAGTATAGTATGATTACTATTTATGTGTTCGTGTTTATTATTGGCATTGACCATGACCTTTTACCCTTTGATGATATCATCACCCAGAGTTGTACCTGTTCAATGCGACTCTACCACAGGTTGAGTGGGCTGTATCGTTTTGCTGTGTTTGTACCGTTTGTACATGGCTGTACACCTTTTTATTTATTAGGTTGAAAGTAAAGGGAAGTAATATTGAATTATGTGTGGGCATTCCTTGTCAAGTTACTACAGTTGCAAAAGGAGCTGCAAAGTTTTGACTCAGGGGTGTGAATACCTATGTAAATGAGATATTTCTCTATTTTATTTTCAATAAATGTGCAATTTTTTTAATATATATATATTTTTTTACATGTTTTCACTTTGTCATTATGAGGTATTATATGGGTGAGAAAAAATATATTGAATCCATTTTGAATTCAGGCTGTAACACAATAAAATGTGGAATAAGTCAAGGGTTATGAATACTTTTTGAAGGCACTGTAAATGACCAAGTTTCCACCAACAATCCCAGCACCAAGAGCAGCGAAACTTCTGCAGAGTTTGCATTGACTCAACAAAGATAGCACCCAGATTGAGTTCATCAAGGTAGAGCACACATCTCCTAGACCCTTGCCCTAGATTGACAAGCGTTTTATTTTCTGTACTATATTATGAACATGTTACTTTCATGTTTGCAACAACAACAAAAAATGTGTGTTATTTCTGAGTGGCCAAGCTTATTTTCTTTGACTTTGGAGACACCATCACACAAGAAAATGAAGACCTTCAAGGAATACAACTTGATTGTCTCTGGCATGGTTCATTCTTTTTTTGATTTAACTAGGAAAGTCAGTTAAGAACAAATTATTATTTACAATGACAGCCTAGGGACAGTGGGTTAACTGCCTTGTTCAGGGGTAGAACGACAGATTTTTACCTTGTCAGCTCAGTGATTTGATCTAGCAACCTTTTGATTACTGTCCCAACGCTCTAACCACTAGGCTACCAGCCAATATGTAAGGTATGTACTAATGTGTACTACAAAAGGTAAGGTGTAAAATGAATAACATCTTACTGAGTTTAAGTTGTGGTAATAATTGGTTAATGTTCTGAACATACATGCCCATTTTTGTATCAAGCTGGTTTTGTAATATGATCAGACACAAAAAACGAACTTGAATCATCACTGCTGAACGTGATAGTTGGGAATGAATGTCAGTGGCATGACACTTCATTATTTTCATTGCAACTAAATAATGACTGACTGATCATAAATTGACTACTACTCACCAGTAGTTTCCCAATATACTCTGTGAACTAATTACCCATCTCCGTCACATTATAACTCTGTAGAACACAATATCAAGTATACAGTCAATGCCGTTAATATGTGTAAATTACAGTTAATCACTTGTCATTTTGGTCACCCTAAAAAGTAACATAATGTAAGCTATTTCAACACATTACAGTGTGACACTGCAATTATGGGTAATTTAGAAAGGCAGGGCATAATAGCCCTCTTTGTAGAGACACCTTTACTTGCCTTGTGATCTTACACTTCAATATCAGCTTTGTATGTCCATTTTCTATACCAAATTTTGTCTCTTTACCTCTGAATACAAAACTGAATTACATTATAAAGTACATACAATATAAAGTACAATTGTCACATGTTTTTAAGGCAGTATAAGGCATTGGTTTCAGAACAGGAGTATTATGCAATGTCAGAAACATTAATGAACATGTTCCCTAAATGTTCTTTATATTGAATTTCTCATTCGGCTGATACAGCAAGCTGAAGAACCCTCAGGGACAATTTGGTGTTGAAGCTTTATCAAGGACAGTAGAAGAAAAAAAAACTACAAAAATAAATCTCAAATAGAAATGTTGAATGCAACAACAATCTCTATGTAGTAAAAGAAGGGGCAGCCTGTATTGTAATCTATATGTAGTAAAAGAAGGGGCAGCCTGTATTGTAGTACTGCATTAGCAAGTTAGACATTATTTTTTGAAACAGTAAGGCTGTCAAATTTTTTAAGCACAACAACCATTTGTTACTGTATTACCAAGTTGTCTTTTGCTATGGTTTTATCTCCTTATCCTAGAATGATTTACAGTGCCAAGACAGGTAATTTTCACATTGTATGAAGACAGAGTGTGTAATGAGCACGATGACTCTTGGTGAGTCATGGAGCAGCACGGTGGGCATAAAAGCATATGATGTAGGCCAGCTGTCACACTTACAGACAGCAGTAACCTCTCAGAGCTCCCATCCTTATTCCCTGGGTCACATTGATGACGCTGGTTGATACTTACTCTTCAAGAGGTGTAATAACATGTACACATCACCTGCTTACATTTCAACATTGTACTTTACATGGAAGGGTTTCTGTTTATTCAAATGGAAGCTGCACCTTGAAGTGTCTCTATTTCCAACTATGTTATTTGTATTATTTATGAGCCAATTTAATACCACATGCTGGTTGTCTCGAATTGACAGCTACCCTAATCATCAAACAAGCCCAACGTCGCTTGATTGACGCTCTGTGGTCATTACCCTGTGTGTATGAATGTGAATTCCCATACTATACTGTATTCCAAATGACTGGAGGAAGCCCAAACCTTGGAGGCAAGAGGCCCAGGGAGAAGATCAGATTGACACTAGTGACAGACTACAGGAGCTATGGGGCCATCCTGGGAGAACTTTATTGTCTGAATCAGCAGCCTATGGAGATGACAGTCACCTGCAAGACAGTCACTCAGGTCTCACTACTGTTCATGTACTAAACTTTGTTCATATGAAATGTGCTGAGAATCTGAATGCAAGTGTTGGATGAACATATTCCATTTTAAATCTCAAAACTCAGATTAGTACAAATGTAATGAGAGTAGTACGGACAAAGTGGTCAATCCTATAAAGGCTCTTGCTCAGACACAGAACAGACCTGTGTCTGATGCAGTTTTCACAGAATGACCAAGTAACTTGATATACATTGTCAGATAGTAGCTACTGGGTTTTATCTTCCTAGATACAGTGCATTTGGAAAGTTTTCAGACCCCTTGACTTTTTCCACATTTTGTTACGTTCCCTCATTAATCTACACACAATACCCCATAATGAAAAAGTTTAGAAAATGTTGCAAATGTATTAAAAATAAAAGTATTCAGACCCTTTGCTATGAGACTCAAAATTGATCATCCTTGAGATGTTTCTACAACTTGATTGGAGTCCATCTGTGATACATTCAATTGATTGGACATGATTTGGAAAGGCACAAACCTGTCTATATAAGGTCCTACAGTTGACAGTACACGTCAGAGCATAAACCAAGCCATGAGGTCGAAGGAATTGTCTGTAGAGCTCCATAATAAACAGGATTGTGTCAAGGCACAGATCTGGGGAAGGGTACCAAAAAAAGCCTCCATCATTCTTAAATGGAAGAAGTTTTGAACCACCAAGACTCTTCCTAGAGCTGGCCGCCCGGCCAAACTGAGCAATCGCAATTGGGGGAGAAGGGCCTTGGTCAGGGAGGTGACCAAGAACCCAATGATCACTGTGACAGAGCTCCAGAGTTCCTCAGCAATCTCTGCAGCACTCCGCCAATCAGGCCTTTATGTAAGAGTGGCCAGACGGAAGCCACTCTTCAGTAAAAGGCACATGACAGCCCACTAGGAGTTTGCCAAAAGGCACCTAAAGACTCTCAGACCACGAGAAACAAGATTCTCTAGTCTAATGAAACTAAGATTGAACTCTTTGGCCTGAATGCCAAGCGTCACTGTCTGAAGGAAACCTGGCACCATGCCTACGGTGAAGCATGATGGTGGCAGCACCATGTTGTGTGGATGTTTTTCAGCGGCAGGGACTGGGAGACTAGTCAGGATCAAGGGAAAGATGAATGGAGCAAAGTAAAGAGAGACCCGTGATCAAATCAATGTTGATTTGTCACGTGCGCCAAATGATGAAAACCTGATCCAGAGTGCTCTGAACCTCAGACTGGGGCGAAGGTTCACCTTCCAACAGGTCAATGACCCTAAGCACACAGCCAAGACAACGCAGGAGTGGCTTCGGGACAGGTCTCTGAATGTCCTTGAGTGGCCCAGCCAGAGCCCGGACTTGAACCCGATCGAACATATCTGGAAAACCTGAAAATAGCTGTGCAGTGACACTCCCCATCCAACCTGAAAGAGCTTGAGAGGATCTGCAGAGAAAAATGGAAGAAACTTTCCAAATACAGGTGTGCCAAGCTTGTAGCGTCATACACAAGAAGACTCGAGTCTATAATCGCTGCCAAATGTGCTTCAACAAAGTACTGAGTAAAGGGGCTGAATACCTATGTAAACGTGATATTTCAGTTTTGAATTTTTTATAAATGTGCAAAAATTTATAAAAAACTGTTTTTGCCTTGTCATTATGGGGTATTGTGTGTAGATTGATAAGGCTGTAACGTAACAAAATGTGTAAAAGTCAAGGGGTCTGAATACTTTCCGAATGCACTGTATGTAGAGGGCAAAGATGTAACCGTGCAGTTGATAAACCAGCCATAGGGCCTCTTCTCGAACTGCGCCACGTAATCATCAATCAATCAATACAATGTATTTATAGAGCCCTTTTTACAACAGCAGCTGTCCCAGAGAGATTATACAGAAACCAAGCCTAAAACCCCACAGAGCAAGCAAAAAAAAAACTAGAATGGCAGGAACCTAGAGAGGAACCAGGCTCTGAGGGGTGGCCAGTCCTCTTCTGGCTGTGCCGGGTGGAGATTGAAATAGATTAAAAGAGTACATGGCCATTAAGGCAGTAGCCAAAATAAAATGTAATTGAATAAACATGAAATTTAACCAGATTTCCATCCAACCTTTTTATGCAAGTAAAGTACATGTCAGATAAAAAATGTAATGACAGGCCTAATGGAAACAGAACATTTTTCAGTAAACTTTCCAAATGTTGACAAAAGAAAATACGCTAGACAAGGTGGGATCGTTGTTTTTCAGTAAAATGAATTATGCGATAAATGTTGGTGGAAACACTTTTATGTGAAAATATTTACATTATATAATTTAAATATATAGGCCTATAGCTAGGTTTCCATCCAATTGGCGACAGATTTTCATGCGAATATTCTAAAATCCACATATGCTCATTTCCCTCCAGAGGTTTTTTTTCCATCAAATTGGAAAAAGGCTGTTCGTGATGATGTAGTGCACATAAAATACCTTTTGCGTTTAAATTCGCATGTACCGAAACAAGTGAAATGTTTTTTTCCACTCTACTGATGGTTTTTCACCCAAAAATGTTGCGTTATATACAGGGATGCAAACTGGCAAGGACCCAAAAAGGTGACACTTTTTTCTTTTGCACTGAAACATGCAAAAAGTCCCTGCTAGGGGGAAATGCAGGTTTTAATTAAACAACAAATAATATGATCTACATGATCAGTCTGTGTGTAAAATAAAAAGTGGTTAATGTGAACCTAACTCATAGCTAAAAAGTTTAAAGAAAGCAATCCAATGTTATGTGTTAGACTTACTGCAAATGACACTCCAGTGTTGAGAAAAAACAATACACTAATATTGCAGTTAGCCATGACAGCCTTTATAACAGAACGCGTGTGACCACACATCTAAATATTGCACTTGGGAAAAAAACATATTAAAGTAGAAATAGAATGAAACAAACATTCTATTTTTGCTCTATAATAGTGGTCACTATAGTAGATATATATACATGTGATCAAGGCTACATGTGTGCAAAAATAACATTCACTGAGTAAAAAATTTAATAATCCCCCCTCACTCACACACAAGTGTTATGGTCAAGTAACACAACAAAAGCAATATTTTTGGACTACACTGCACATTATTACATTGTACACTTTCTGCCTGTGGTCATCTGTTCTACAATGTGCCAGCAGAGAATGATACCCTTTGTTGGCATAATTGATCTCTTTCAGGCAGAGTATACCTGGCATACCCCTTTTTATCCACTCTATTGAAAAAGTGAGAAAGAGGGAAAGTGTGTGGTGTTCCTTTCACCTCTATAGTGGCATCCAGCTTAAGCCAGGCCCATCTTCAGCTACACTTGATCCCCGAATCCACTTGTTTAACAAGCAACGCCTAATTTTCACCTAATTCTCTCATTCTGAATTAACCACATACTGTAGAGGGAAAACATTAGTTCACAGAGAGTAGTTAGTTTGTTTGCTAGTTAACTAGTTTGTTAGTTAACTAGTTAACATTTCACAGATTGCCAGGGTCCAGTAAGCAACTAACCCATTATAACTTGAGGAACGGCAAGGAGTCGTATACCAGTTAACGTTAACACTATAGCGAATTGGTTAGGTTACTAACGTTAGCTGATCTGATGTTGTGCTGTCTGACTTTATTAGCCAGCTAATTTTCACACAATAAACTCAAATATTTGATCAGTTGGCTAATGTTGCTCAACATTTCTCTGGCTAGCTAACAGATAATTTGATCCAGCTAGCGAGATACTTAACAATGCTAACAATACTTGTTCCACCACACTTTCTCCCTCACCTCAAACTTTCTATTTGCCTGTTGTTTTTACGCCTCATCACCTTCTCACCCCTGTCTCCGTGGTCAGGCTTCTCACCTACCTCTTCGATATCGTTGAGGGGACTTTAATTCTTGTCACTACAGGGGGTGCTGTTTCAACTTCGACATTTTGCGTCTCCAAATTAAACTGCCTCGTACTCAATTCTTGCTCGTACAATATGCATATTATTATTACTATTGGATAGAAAACAATCTCTAGTTTCTAAAACCGTTTGAATTATGTCTGTGGGTGAACCAGAACTCTTTCTACAGCGAAAATCATGACAGGACATGCGAAGGTCAGAAAAATAGTATCTGTTCTCAGATCAGTTTAAAGCTCTGTGTGTGCCCTATGGATCGAAATGAACTGCACCCGCCTTCCCCTGGATGTCAGTAACCAATGAGAAGTGGAATGGTGTTTCTACGTATTTCTCAGAGCTTATAAAAGGGCAAGGAACGAGGTGCGCTCTCTTTTCGACTTCCGCCATTACGCAACGCAAGACCTCAGGATAGCATTTTGAAACGCTCAGATATCGGCCTTAGATATGTCCGTCTGTAATTTAATTCGGTATAGGTGTTAGAAACATCATAACGAAGTTATTTGAAACCGATTTATATCAGTTTATGCGAGTATATCGCTATTTTCGGAATTTTCGTAGTATTGCGTTTGAGGATTTGGACATGTGTGTGCCACGTAGCTACTGTTAGCTGCTAGTTCCGAAGTTGAAGTGGACGTTTTACAACAAAGCAACGATTCTTTTGGACAAAAGGACACCTTGCCCAAGATTCTGATGGAAGCTCGTCCAAAAGTAAGAGCTATTTATGATTTTATTCCGTATTTATGTGGAAAAATGTAAACGCATTTTTCGGCCATTATTGCGGCACTAGTCTGGCTGTAACGCACACTGTATGTCTAGTAACGTTAATTTTAAAAATCTAAATCAGCGGTTGCATTAATAACCAATGCATCTTTCATTAGCTGTCCAACCTGTATTTTTTTAGTCAATCTAATCGATAAATAATCGTAAACTTAGGTGCCCTTCCAAGATGGCGCCGGCCAGAATGCATGCCATGTTTTGACTGATTACATAGCATAACCACGATTTGTGATGCTAAATATGCACATTTTCGAACAAACTCTATATGCATTGTGTAATATGATGTTACAGGACTGTCATCTGAAGAATTCTGAGAAGGTTAGTGAAAAAATTCATATATTTTGGTGGTGATAACGTTATCGCGCTTTTTGCCTTGAATCAATGCTGGGGTGATGTTAGCTAATGCGGTATGCTAATATAACGATATATTGTGTTTTCGCTGTAAAACACGTAGAAAATCTGAAATATTGTCTGGATTCACAAGATGTTGGGCTTTCATTTGCTGTACGCTGTGTATTTTTCAGAAATGTTTTAAGATGAGTAATTAGGTAATACACGTTGCTCTCTGTAGTTATTCTAGTCGCTTTGGGTGAGTTTTGTGATAGTGGCTGCAATGGTAAACTGTGATTTATACCTGAAAAATGCACATTTTTCTAAAAAAAACATATGCTATACCATAAATATGTTATCAGACTGTCATCTTATGAAGTTGTTTCTTGGTTAGTGGCTATATATATCTTTATTTAGTCGAATTAGTGATAGCTACTGATGGAGTAAAAAACTGGTGGAGTAAAAAAAGTGGTGTCTTTTGCTAACGTGGTTAGCTAATAGATTTACATATTGTGTCTTCCCTGTAAAACATTTTAAAAATCAGAAATGATGGCTGGATTCACAAGATCTGTATCTTTCATCTGGTGTCTTGGACTTGTGATTTAATGATATTTAGATGCTTGTATTTACTTGTGACGCTATGCTAGGCTATGCTAGTCAGCTTTTTTACTGTGGGGGGTGCTCCCGGATCCGGGTTTGGTAGCAGTGAAAGGTTAACTGGCAAACTGATGGCTTTCCACTCTCCTCGGTTGTCTCTTATCTCTTCAGTTGCGTGCTGCATTCTGTTGTTATGTGAATGATTGGCTGAGCCTTGGATACAGCCAGTATTGCTCCAAACGCGCATCCCTCGTTCGCTTACAGCCAGTGATCCAAAGTGATTCAAAGCCCCCACCCCAAACTTTCCTCATAGGATCTACACGAATCACATACAGTTGAAGTCGGAAGTTTACATACACCTTAGCCAAATACATTTAAACTCAGTTTTTCACAATCCCTGACATTTAATCCAAGTAAAAATTCCCTGTTTTAGGTCAGTTAGGATCACCACTTTATTTTAAGAACGTGAAATGTCAGAATAATAGTAGAGAGAATGATTTATTTCAGATTTTATTTCTTTCATCACATTCCCAGTGGGTCAGCAGTTTACATACACTCAATTAGTATTTGGTAGCATTGCCTTTAAATTGTTTAACATGGGTCAAACGTTTTGGGTAGCCTTCCACAAGCTTCCCACAATAAGTTGGGTGAATTTTGGCCCATTCCTCCTGACAGAGCTGGTGTAACTAAGTCAGGTTTGTAGGCCTCCTTGCTCGCACACGCTTATTCAGTTCTGCCTGTCTTGTTTTGCACACTTTGTACAAAATAATAAAATGCAGTAATACAGGATATTTCTTAACGTAGCTCTTTATTAGCTAACTATAACTGGCATGTTCATTTATCGCCAACCAGGATCAAACTGACCATGACCTAACCATTATGATATGGCGGTAAAATGCATCCAATTATAATTCAGTATGTTTACACATATGAATATTACATCCCCCTTCTTTTAAAACAAAAGAAAAATGTTTACATATTCTAAGCGTTTCTTTTGAAAACATGCTCTGCAGTTTGAACTCAAGGTAAGTAATATTGCATACTACACCAACTGAATCAACATAGACTCTGAAACAATGATCCAACATACTGTTACTTTTCGAACAAGGGATTCTCAGAAACTCAGCTTTCACAGTAGAAATTACATCTTAACATTTCAAACAAATACAATATCAAAGCATTTCAAGTGAACTTTCAATAACAAGTTTACAGTCTGGAACTCTTTTAGGGCAGCGATCCGCCTACACCCTTTGACATTTCCCAGGTCTAGGACAGCTCTGGGCTTGACCTCTCTTCCAGACCTTGTGCGATATGATGCTGAGCATGCTTCTGTGTCAGTCAACAGCTCTTGTGGTGTTGCAGGTAAGTATGGTGTATGTTGTGCTGTGTGTGTGTTTAGTCCATCACGTTCTCTTTCAGAGGAACAGTTCATCTCATCAGTGTTTTGTTCTTTTGTGTTCAGTAGGTGACGACGATTGCGGCGGTACACCGCTCCTTCTGTGGTGCGGACGTGATATGAACGTTCAGTGTCAGCTGGCTGGATGACGACTGCTGGCTTCCAGAGGCCATGCTCTTGGATACTAACTGACTCTCCGTCGATCAGTGGTGGCAGTGGTCTAGCTGACCTGTCGTAGTATCGCTTTTGTTGTTGTTGTCTCTGTGCACGTTTTCCATGCATTTCCTTGTAGCTGACGACCTCAGGTTGCAGCTGCTGGTTGGTGCTGGGAAGGATTGAGCGAAGTCTGCGGCTGCGGCGTTTGATAGCCTTGTTCAAGTCTCTTGGGTCGAGACATACTCGGAGCTTGCCTGTGCGTGGTTTCTCCACCACCACTAACGCATTTACCCAGTCAGTCGGTTCTGTAACCTTGGTGACTATGTCAGATTGCTCCATGCTCTCCAACTCTTTGTTCAGACGGGCATGGAGAGCAAGGGGAATTTTTCTCGGTGGGTAGACCACAGGGATTGCGTCTGGGTCAAGGTGAATGGTACATTCTCCTGGGAATGATCCTATTCTTGTAAAAACATCAGCAAATTCCTCCAGTACATTGTCTGTCACTGATAAAACTAGCTTGATGAGGTCCATGTCTAAACATGCTTTAAGACCTAGCACTGCAGGTGCTTTAGTGTCAACAACATAAAAGTCCAACATCATGTCACTTTCCTTGTATTTGCATTTGAAAGTGCATGTGCCTTTTACTGGGAGCTGTTCACCACCATAACCAGTCAGTCTGCACATGGTGGGCTGTAGCTCGCATTCAGATGTCAAGCTGTGGTACTTATTCAGAGGAATAATGTTTACTTGTGCCTTGTGTTCCTATCTCAATGTCAGCAAGGCTTGCTCTGTCTCTGATATTTGACTTTTCTGTGTCACTGAATCAATAAACAGTTCATCAGCGTTTGACTCTTTGATTGACATTTCATCTTCATTCACTGTGTGTACTGTTTTTCCACGGTAAGCTCTGCACACTTTTGCAAAGTGATTCCATTTTCCACATTTATTACATTGTTTGCCTTTATTGCCTATATTGAGGAGGTGTGCATGAAATACGAGAAAAGGGATACAGTATACACTCCCTATTGTGTGTGACTGTGATTAATTTGAATACATATTTGATAAAATTTCTTATATTAGGGATTGTTAATTCTATTTAGTAATAAGTACTATAGTTGAGGAGTTTTTAATTAAAGAGAGCAACAGTGTGAATGTATGTCCCTATGTAAACGCATATCCTGATTTGAACTGTACTAATCTATTTGATAAAATTACTAAACCAAATGTTGAATATACCGGTTTAGTAATTTTATCAAATAGATTAGTACAGTCCACAATAAATCGTTTTGTTTTAGAATGTCCATTTCTTCTGTCGAATTAGCAACTTTGGCTAGCATAGTGGAGCGCACATGTCCATGAACGTTTGGCGCACGGAACGAAAAATTCCAAAAGTCATAATAAAAGTAGAATAAACTCGTCAAACTCAGTTGAAAATCCATCTTTATGATGTTTTTCTCATATGTATCCAATAACGTCCCAGACGGAGCATTTCTTCGTGTCTACCTAACGCATTGCAATGATATGGTGCTCCCAGCTGCGCAGCAAAATACTGCCAATATGGCTGACCTGTCACTCCAAAAGCTCTCATTCGGTCCCACATCAGGCCAGACACCTCATTCAACATTCTACTGCCTGTTGACATCTAGTGGAAGGCGTATGAAGTGCATACATATCCATAAATACAAGGCAACTGAATAGGATCTCTCTGTCACAGAGACCCATTTCAGAATTTTCACTTCCTGTTTGGAACTTTGCCTGTCAAATGAGTTCTGTTTTACTCACAGATATAATTCAAACAGTTTAAGAAACTTCAGAGTGTTTTCTATCCAATAGTAATAATAATATGCATATCATATGATCTAGAACAGAGTACGAGGCCGTTTAATTTGGGCACTATTTTTCCCCAAAGTGGAAATGGCGCCCCCTATTAGGAAGACGTTTTAAGACCACCCAAATGGTTAGGTGATGGTCAGTTTTGATCCTGGTTGGCGATACGTGAACATGCCAGTTATAGCTAGCTAATAAAGAGCTACGTTAAGAAATATCCTGTAGTACTGCATTTTATTATTTTGTTCAAAGCGTGCAAAACAAGACAATGTATACTTTTTGTTGTTGCTCAATCTGATGCCTAAGCCCCTGGTACAGTCATCTTGGTTTTCATTTGAAGCTTATTTTTTATCCTTCACGTTTATAACAATTTCAGACACTGGCAACTTTGTATTCGTAGTCAACTTTGTTGTGACGTTATCGGCGGTCTAAATTGGCAGTTTAGGGGGAAAAAACGCATCTAACAACGCACTTCACTGTTCTGTGAGTGGTCTGAGGCAGTAGGTAAATAACGTCTGTTTTCAAGTGCAACTTTAGTAGCGATGGCTTTTAATGATGCTCCTACGAAGGTGTTAACGATGAACTTAACCTTAAGATGCTTTTGGAAAACCAGGCCCTGTCACTGGGAAATAGTGCCACCTGCTGAAAACTTTGTCAGTGCAACATAATCGCATGACAACTAAATCAAATCAAATCAAATCAAATTTTATTAGTCACATACACATGGTTAGCAGATGTTAATGCGAGTGTAGCGAAATGCTTGTGCTTCTAGTTCCGACAATGCAGTAATAACCAACAAGTAATCTAACCTAACAATTCCACAACTACTACCTTATACACACACAGTGTAAAGGGATAAAGAATATGTACATAAAGATATATGAATGAGTGGTGGTACAGAACGGCATAGGCAAGATGCAGTAGATGGTATAGAGTACGGTATATACATATGAGATGAGTACTGTAGGGTATGTAAACATAAAGTGGCATAGTTTAAAGTGGCTAGTGGTACATGTATTACATAAAGATGGTAAGATGCAGTAGATGATATAGAGTACAGTATATACATATGAGATGGGTAATGTAGGGTATGTAAACATTATATTAAGTGGCATTGTTTAAAGTGGCTAGTGGTACATTTTTACATAATTTCCATCAATTCCCATTTTTAAAGTGGCTGGAGTTGAGTCAGTATGTTGGCAGCGGCCGCTAAATGTTAGTGGTGGCTGTTTAACAGTCTGATGGCCTTGAGATAGAAGCTGTTTTTCAGTCTCTCGGTCCCTGCTTTGATGCACCTGTACTGACCTCGCCTTCTGGATGATAGCGGGGTGAACAGGCAGTGGCTTGGGTGGTTGTTGTCCTTGATGATCTTTATGGCCTTCCTGTGACATCGGGTGGTGTAGGTGTCCTGGAGGGCAGGTAGTTTGCCCCCGGTGATGCGTTCTGCAGACCTCACTACCCTCTGGAGAGCCTTACGGTTGTGGGCGGAGCAGTTGCCGTACCAGGCGGTGATACAGCCCGACAGGATGCTCTCGATTGTGCATCTGTAGAAGTTTGTGAGTGCTTTTGGTGACAAGCCGAATTTCTTCAGCCTCCTGAGGTTGAAGAGGCGCTGCTGCGCCTTCTTCACGACGCTGTCTGTGTGGGTGGACCAATTCAGTTTGTCCGTGATGTGTACACCGAGGAACTTAAAACTTTCCACCTTCTCCACTACTGACCCGTCGATGTGGATAGGGGGGTGCTCCCTCTGCTGTTTCCTGAAGTCCACAATCATCTCCTTTGTTTTGTTGACGTTGAGTGTGAGGTTATTTTCCTGACACCACACTCCGAGGGCCCTCACCTCCTCCCTGTAGGCCGTCTCGTCGTTGTTGGTAATCAAGCCTACCACTGTAGTGTCATCCGCAAACTTGATGATTGAGTTGGAGGCGTGCATGGCCACGCAGTCGTGGGTGAACAGGGAGTACAGGAGAGGGCTCAGAACGCACCCTTGTGGGGCCCCAGTGTTGAGGATCAGCGGGGTGGAGATGTTGTTACCTACCCTCACCACCTGGGGGCGGCCCGTCAGGAAGTCCAGGACCCAGTTGCACAGGGCGGGGTCGAGACCCAGGGTCTCGAGCTTGATGACGAGTTTGGAGGGTACTATGGTGTTAAATGCTGAGCTGTAATCGATGAACAGCATTCTCAGATGGGTATTCCTCTTGTCCAGATGGGTTAGGGCAGTGTGCAGTGTGGTTGCGATTGCGTCGTCTGTGGACCTATTGGGTCGGTAAGCAAATTGGAGTGGGTCTAGGGTGTCCGGTAGGGTGGAGGTGATATGGTCCTTGACTAGTCTCTCAAAGCACTTCATGATGACGGAAGTGAGTGCTACGGGGCGGTAGTCGTTTAGCTCAGTTACCTTAGCTTTCTTGGGAACAGGAACAATGGTGGCCCTCTTGAAGCATGTGGGAACAGCAGACTGGGATAAGGATTGATTGAATATGTCCGTAAACACACCAGCCAGCTGGTCTGCGCATGCTCTGAGGACGCGGCTGGGAATGCCGTCTGGGCCTGCAGCCTTGCGAGGGTTAACACGTTTAAATGTTTTACTCACCTCGGCTGCAGTGAAGGAGAGCCCGCAGGTTTTGGTAGGGGGCCGTGTCAGTGGCACTGTATTGTCCTCAAAGCGGGCAAAAAAGTTGTTTAGCCTGTCTGGGAGCAAGACATCCTGGTCCACGACGGGGCTGGTTTTCTTTTTGTAATCCGTGATTGACTGTAGACCCTGCCACATATCTCTTGTGTCTGAGCTGTTGAATTGCGACTCGATTTTGTCTCTGTACTGGGACTTAGCCTGTTTGATTGCCTTGCGGAGAGAATAGCTACACTGTTTGTATTCGGTCATGCTTCCGGTCACCTTGCCCTGGTTAAAAGCAGTGGTTCGCGCTTTCAGTTTCACGCGAATGCTGCCGTCAATCCACGGTTTCTGGTTTGGGAATGTTTTAATCGTTGCTGTGGGTACGACATCGTCAATGCACTTCCTAATGAACTCGCTCACCGAATCAGCATATTCGTCAATATTGTTGTTGGACGCAATGCGGAACATATTCCAATCCGCGTGATCGAAGCAGTCTTGAAGCGTGGATTCAGATTGGTCGGACCAGCGTTGAACAGACCTGAGCGCGGGAGCTTGTTGTTTGAGTTTCTGTTTGTAGGCTGGAATCAACAAAATGGAGTCGTGGTCAGCTTTTCCGAAAGGGGGGCGGGGGAGGGCCTTATATGCGTCGCGGAAATTAGTATAACAATGATCTAGGGTTTTTCCAGCCCTGGTAGCACAATCGATATGCTGATAGAATTTAGGGAGTTTTGTTTTTAGATTAGCCTTGTTAAAATCCCCAGCTACGATGAATGCAGCCTCAGGGTGTGTGGTTTCCAGTTTACAAAGAGTCAGATAAAGTTCGTTCAGGGCCATCGATGTGTGGTCAACATCAACATCCTCAGAAAAGTTGCAATAGAACTCAATTGATAATTGTTATGTATAGGTCTTTCTATTGTTTTTACCTCTTCATTCAGTCAGATTAAGTGTAAACAATAAATTTTTACTCAATTTGGTATAGGTACTGGGTACAGCAAACAACCACTCTTAATTGTGCCTTTAAGTTGAAGTTGATCGTCTCAGAACTTCTGGGATTGGACAGTGCTCCCAATCTGAGACGTGCAGCTCAGAGGAGTGTTGGGTGTAAAAAAAAAAAAAGATCCCTAGGTTGATTATGCGGTGCCCCTGCTTTCTTCTGAACCTAGAATTTCACACATTCTGACCTAGCCCTTGAGTAGTGTTTCAAGTGGGCTTTATATAATTGATATGTTTTAAGTACACAGACTAACAACTAGCTTTACACATATTGTAAGTTAACTGACAGACTCTCCTCTCCTTGCAGCATTTAGACATGTTTGTTTAGTCACATACAGCGGATAAATGTAGTGAAATGTGTTTTACAGGGTCAGCCATAGTAGTAGTATGCTCCTGAAGCGAATTGGGGTTAAGTGCACAGACATTTTTCCACCTTGTCGGCTCGGGTATTTGAACCAGCAACTTTTTGGTAACTGGCCCAATGCTTGAACCACTAGGCTACCTGCTGCGTGATAGATCAGGGCTGCTGAGAACAGTTTAAGTAAATGTAATGAACTAAATCTTATATTAACATTCATTCAACTCTGACCTATTTCACAAGGAGGCGTGAGAGGATGTAGAAGTTGAGCAATACTCTTGGAGAATTTGCCATTGAATAACCTTGCTTAAATGACTTAAATGTAAATGTAAATGAGACAAGTCACAAGTAGTAATTACAGTAAGACATCAGGAGTCTCCTGACAGGAGATTAATCAAACAGTGCCCTGAGTCAATGTCATGTTAGGAGTAATTATCTTGAGATTAACACAATACAAGGTGAAATGTAATATCTGGGAAAATAGGGTAGAAAAGTGCTTATATAAATAGTTTATCCCTTTCCCATTGCTGGCACAGATACCTTTTTATTAAAAAAAAGAATCAATGGTTGATGCATGATTGAAGCAATACCAAGAATATGCATTACATCCCCATCATTTTGCAGGTAGAAAGGTTGACTTGAGTGATACGGGAAAAGTTTTAAAATGGGACCCATTTACCACGAGCCTTCAGACAGTGTTAACACTCACTAGCTACATGCAACTTGGAAACCATCTTCTACAGTTATTCATCTTGGGGTTTGTACAGTTTAATGTTGTCAAGGTGGAGAGAACATGGGTGTATTCATTACGCAATCTGTTTACTTAAGAACCAAAACAGATTAAAATGAGTTTATATTGGACAAATTCAGGTAGGTCCCTCCCGTTCCGTTAAGAAACGCTTATTTTTATTTTATTTTTTCTTGCAATAGAATCTGCGGAATGCATACACCCCATGTGTATGGCTCTTAGTATCATCTACCTTAATAATAAATTAAGTTAAAAACTATATCAAAGGTTTTCAAATCTTGCTCATGTTGAAAGGATACAAGAAACATTTACAAAATAATACCTGTGGCAAAAAACTTTGAATATTTAAAATCATTCTGAATCCCTACTAACAAGAGTACTGACAAATAGACCAACATTGGTTTCCAATTAACATTTCATGGCAGCTATTGTATTTAGTTGGAAATTTAATTTTTTGATTTTGTGCAGGAGGAAACCCTATCAAAAACAGCTTTTGGTCACACTAAGTGTTCCAATTGGTATATTTCAGTTATTAATCTTCTGTTAATGTATACATTTTTTTTTTATAAAATATTTTATTCATACAATCATTTTAACTATATCAACATTACTATTTAACTTTGAGTGGCAAGATAGACAGAACCTCATAAGAACCTCATAAGAACTATAGTATATAAACGAATGCAAAAAAAAAAAAAAAAAAATCTGTATCCATTACATTTCGCTCTTCATTCAGTTCCAACTTTCTGTACAACTGTCTGTAATAGCCTATTATGAATATTGCTGGTCCTGATCTGGTGAAGTTAGTGCAGCAGCAGCTCTGACTGGGATTGCACTGCCCTCTACTGGTGATCCAGGCAGAGAGCTGTGAGTTGCAGGAACAGGCTGGCAGGAACCACATATCACACCGGGCCGTTTACAGCTGCCTCTGGTGAGGTCACACTCTGCTGTGTTCTGTAGGGGTGCAGAAAGAGAGGCTACAATATAACATACTGGATGACTACACTAGTTATAAGACATGCCAGACTGTGGAAATCCGCAGCACAACCTTTGATTCTAGCTGCCACTTACTTGGCTTTGTCCATTGCTGTTCCTTCTTCTAGAGGACCATTAACAGCATCACTGGAGATTTTAGATTTTTCTGTATCTGAATGTTTTGCACTGCTGAAAGGGAGGAAATTAGAGGAACTCATGAGCTGCTGGTGGACAATTAGAACAGGTACAACAGCATGTCTGAAAACAGCTCACTAGTGCTAGACCGTTCCAGTGAAGGTATGAGTTCACAGCATGATCATGGAGCCAGACCTTGGTTTCAGACAGTTGCTGGCAAGCTGGACTGATGCAGACACACCCTTCTCTGGTGTTCTACTCTCCCCCACAGTGTACTTCGCAGATGTGTCCTCTGAGGTAGACTTCTCATCCTCACTGCAGAGGAAAGGAACACATTTACAGAGCTCTTGCCATTTCTAAATATACAGACCCCCCCCGTTAAGACAATGGCCAGAAAAGACTGATGCATGCAGAATGGGACAGAAAGACCAGAAAAGCGATGGGGTAAACAAATGTGTTGAAATGTGGTTGGCAGTTAAAAATGGATGCAAGGATCATAATGTACACTAAATGGAAAGCAGCAGCAAACTCTCTGACAATCCACTTACAGGAGTTTACCTCTTTAAGAGTGAGCTTGCTTTGAGGAGCAGAGCATGGGGTGATTATGACTGTTTTAGGTAGAAACTCACTGAATGGATCAAACTCATGTCAGCCATCAGTCTTGCTTTTTGTCATTAAACCACCGCGATTACTATGCAAAACTAACACGCACATTTTGTATTTGGGTCCTACAGCCAATGTTATATAATCATTGACGAGGCGGTTATGTAAGGTAGGCTATTTAATTTAACCAGGCAAGTCAATTTAGAACAAATTCACAATGACCTGGCAAAGTTAAGTGTATTCACTAAAAACAACTACCTAGATGGCATTTTGAAGGTCTTTGATTTTTACATGCAATTTTAAAAATGAAGCTCATTTCAAGTAGAGCTGAGTTTTGCATGATAACAGGCCTACTGCTAGTCTAGGACTCATCTCTCCAGTTTATTCCAGCCACCTCAATGCCATGTGCTGCGAACTGAAGCCAATGAGATACCAGCACAGGGAGGGGTGGATACATAATGAAGACCGCTTTCGTCAATCCACACCCACAACACAGAGAAAATGGCCAATTCAGAAAGCCTGGGAGTGGCTAATCATGAGGGCCGACGGCCATTTCATGACATCATTGACGACGAGCGACGACCAAATCATTACATCGGAGATAGACATGCAAATGGAGATGGCAAAATAATTAATCATTTAAAACTAAAAAAAACTCAGTGGCTGACATGAAAACAAGACACAGCAGACATCTGCCCCCCGATTGGCTGTACATACCGATAAGATTTCAACACTCTGAAGCCACACGCACACCAGAGAAAAAGAGGAAGCTCATGTTGTAAGTGTTGCAGTTAAAGTGAAGGACAGTTTCTCAAACAACAAAAGGACAGCAATGTAGGTTGGGAAGATTTGGTGATACGTAAATGGTACATAGATATTTATTCAAGTCAACTGGAGTGTCCCTGCCTTGCCTGGCTGGAAATCACCCAGTGTATGGAGAAAACTTGGCAAGGCACAGAGGTCAATTCCACATGCACTGTGAGGTGAATGGCTGTGTTTTAAGGGAAGGATTGGTGACAGGGGGAAAGGGGTATGGTGTGTTATCAGAAGCCTTACCTCTTGAAAACAGCAGTTTCAGTTTTGGCATCTACAGTAAGGCTAACTGTCTCCTTCATGGATCCATTGGTGACCGTCTCAGTGGTGACAGTCTCCTCCGCGTCCGAGCCTCCGGCTTTCCTTCCAGGGGAGCTGGCTGGCTGGGCTGCCTCGTCCCCTGGCCACTGGTCAGAAACTGGGACATCACACAGGGATAGCATCATTACACAGTGATCAATGAGTAAGAAGTAAAATGCTTATTCCTGTATGGCACTGTGGCAAAGCTCACCTTCAGGCTGCATTGGTGCGTTGACACCCAATGGGTCCCCTGTCCCTATGCAGGTCTCCATCGCTACTGGGGAATTGTTCCTCAAAGGATCTTTGGGGCTGGAAGATCAAAAGTAAAAAAAAAGTTCTTTAATTTGTCCTCCTAAAATAGCCAAATTCAAATATAAGATGCATGGAAAGGCAAGGGACTAAACTGAACACCAGTCACCACCATCCGTATTCAAACTACACAACCAAAAGTATGTGGACACTCGTCGAACATCTCTTTCCAAAAATGATGGGCATTAATATTAATATGGAGTTGGTCCCCCCTTTGCTGCTATAACAGACTCCACTCTTCTGGAAGGCTTTCCACTAGATGTTGGAACATTGTTGCAGGGACTTGCTTCCATTCAACCACAAGAGCATTAGCAAGGCCGTGCACTGATTTCGTGCTATTAGGCCTGGCTCGCAGTCGGCGTTCCAAATCATGGGGTTGATGGGCCTGGCCAGTCAAAAAAAGAAATCCCCCCCCCCCACCTTTATTTAACCAGGTAGGCTAGTTGAGAACAAGTTCTCATTTGCAACTGCGACCTGGCCAAGATAAAGCATAGCAGTGTGAACAGACAACAACACAGAATTACACATGGAGTAAACAATAAACAAGTCAATAACATGGTAGAAAAAAAGAGAATCTATATACAATGTGTGCAAAAGGCATGAGGAGGTTCTTCCACACTGATCTCGACAAACCATTTCTGTATGGACCTCGCTTTGTGCACCGGGGCATTGTCATGCTGGAACAGGAAACGGCCTTCCCCAAACTGTTGCCACAAAGTTGGAAGCACAGAATTGTCTAGAATGTAATTGTATGCTGTAGCGTTAAGATTGGAACTCGTTAGGTAGTGTTGCACCCGGGGACAGACTATTTTTAAGTGCTTCAGCACTCAGTGGTCTCGTTCTGTGAGCTTGTGTGGCCTACTACTTCGCGGCTGAGCATTTGTTGCTCCTAGACGTTTTCACTTCACAATAACAGCATTTACAGTGGACCGGGGTAGCTTTAGCAAGGCAGACATTTGATAAACCGACTCGTTGAAAAGGTGGCATCCTATGACGGTGCCATGTTGAAAGTCACTGAGCTCGTCAGTAAGGCCATTCTACTGCCAATGTTTGTATATGGAGATTGCATGACTGTGTGCTCGGTTTTCTACACCTGTCAGCAACGGGTGTGGCTGAAATAGCCAAATCCACTAATTTGAAGGGGTGTCCACATATTTGTATATAGCATGTACATGGGAGGATAACAATATGGAAATGTGTGTGGCAATCGTGCCACATAAGGTCTTGGGACTGAGGCTGGTGGAATGAACCCTTACCTGACTGGTGAGAAGTTGCTAGAGAAGTCTGCCCAGCCCGTGGCTGTGTCAGGGGAAGCATTGGGGGAGCTCCAGCCAGCAGATTCTGGTAGGACCGCAGGGGAGGCTGTGGCAGTGGTGGTGGCAGGTGCTCCGATCGACGTAGAACTCCCAGTGTCCATGGGTATGTCGTCAAAGTTAGCTGTCCACACAGGCCCTGAAACGACAGGGCAGCCGTCACAAAAAAGCCAGCCAAGACAAATCATGCAGCATTTTCTTGAGATCACACCAGACAGACCTACCTACCTAACCACCAACCCAACCCCAGTGTGTCAGTCTGGGACAATCACTCACCCTCACCCGTGTCCACCTCCATTCTGTCATCAGAGCTGGCGTTGTTAGGCTCAAAGGGATCACGTTTCACATCCTCCTCCTCAGAGTCTGTGCTCTCCTCACTATCTGTACTGCCAGAGCTCCTAATGGTTCAAGTCACAAAATGGAAAGAAGTCATTAAAAATAATCAGCAGGTGCCTTGAATAGGCCTCAGAAGGTAAGACGTTAGTCATTTCAGATATTTAAATTTACATATGGCCAAAAGGCGCTGCCGTACCGAGGACATCTCTGAGCTTCTGGTGCGAAAGTGACATCTTTCTCATCCCAGATGTCCTCCTCATCAGAGCCTGCATCTTCAAACTGCTGGATCTTCTCCTTACAGCAGGCCTCAAACAGAGCTATATTTGCCTAGAAGACAACACCAGTACCAGGGTAAAGCACAAGATACAAAAAGATATTGTGTGTTGCTTCCACTTCATTTACTGTACATGGGGAAAAAACTAAGAAAATAAGTATGTGCACCTTTTTCATATTCATACGTAACGGAATTTCAGACATTAGCAATGGCTAATACTATGTACAGCATTATAAAAATGGTGAACTTCAATGTTTTGGGAGTTAGTGTAGCAGTTTTATTTTTACTACATCTAGCCTAGAGCACAGTTGGAAAGGACAATCATTTCTATATAATTGTATAATACATTAAATTAAAATACTTACACTTTCATTTGTATTCAAGGAAAAATTGATGTCTGATATTCTATCAAAGGGAATACTGAAATGTTAAAGAAAATAGTTTATTTTAGTTATATTAGTGAGACAATGACTTCACAAAATGGCTTCAGGACTCCTCCCTACAGAGGCCCAGTAACAGGTAGAAGGACAATGATGGCACACTAACTCACAATAAAAACAGCTTTTGCAGAAACCCCACCAGCCACTCTCCACAGGAACCCAAACACCAGCAGATTCCCACATAACAACAAGACCCAGACAGCAGTGGCACAGAGGAGGGCAGAAGTGTGCTAATTACTCCAAACTAAACTGAATTTTGCAATTACAAAGTTACTGTCTAGACTCTGGTCCAAGCAAACCACCAGTCTATTGACAGTGACAAGCATTTTGAACTTTACAGTCATGTATCCAATTTAAATGGTAGACCTGTATAATAATAGCTAGTTAAATGTAATCATAAAGAAATTTGACTCGTGTGTTGCCGAATTCAAACTGGCATCCAATTTAGCTACAGCTTTATTTCTCCACACTAGAGATATCACAATCCAAACAGTGGCATATTATTTTCATATGTAGATGTTAAATTGCAAACATGTAACCTAAACCTTGTACAGAGAAAGAAACTGGTTTGCAGTCCTTTGTTAACGTTAAACAGATAATATATTAGAGCTCTCGTCTCTCCAAACCCTTATTAAAAAACCACAACCAATGTAATAGTAGGTTATGAACAAAACATCATGCAGGATCAGTACTCACTCCACGACATCATCCTGATCGGCAAACTCTTCGTCATTGAAGCCAAACTGCTCAATAAAATTGGACGTCATTTGTTGCATCTGATAATCAGAAAAGGCCTGGCAAACCCAGGACCAACGATAATGATATAGTCTTGGCACTACAAGTCTTCAAGTTCTACAATTCAAAACAATTGGCTAATACTGTAGCTATTGGTTAATAGTTAAGATTAAGAGCACATGCATACTTACATGTTTAATGTTAGTTTTTAAATCATATATCAGTACTACTACAAGACATAAGTCCAGTATAATAATGTTATCAACAATTACAAACACTATAAATATGGAGATTTAGCAGTGCGTCTACAGTCTCATCCAGTTACAGACTTACCTGTTGTAGAGAGGAATCCTGGTGGAATCCGCTGTCCTTGAAGTCTACCTCATCATCACTGGATGAGTGAATATGGTGTGTGTTCACCTAGGGAACAATGCAAACAACCTTATTACTAAGAGGACAACCATTAGACCTCCTTCAAACAGCTTTGGCACTACTGGCACCTCAACTTCCAGTGTACATACTCTGTGTACTTTGCAAACATATTTTGGCATCGAGTAACAGGTGTCTGGATCAGACTTACTAGGTCTACAGTGTTTCTCTTGTTTGTGTCAGCTAGCTGACCAGAAGTGAAGGCCTCCCATCTCTCTTTGTCATCCTCTGTGAGCTCTGAAATAACACAAATCAAAACTAATGTTATTAGTCACAGGCGCCGAATACAACAGTAGACCTTACAGTGAAATGCTTACTTACGAGCCCCTAACTAACAATGCAGTTAAAAAACAACATAAGAAATAAAAGTAACAAGTAATTAAAGAGCAGCAGTAAAACAACAATAGCAAGACTACACACAGGGGGGTACCCGTAGAGAGTCAATGTGTGAGGGTACCGGTTAGTTGAAGTAATATGTACACGTAGGTAGAGTTATTAAAGTGACTATGCATAGATGATAACAGAGTAGCAGCGGTGTAAAAGAGGGGGAGGGGGGGTGCTCTCGATGGTGCAGCTGTGGAACCTTTTGAGGATCTGAGGACCCATGACAAATCTTTTCAGTTTCCTGAGGTGGAAAACGTTTTGTCATGCCCTCTTCACGACTGTCTTGGTGTGCTTGGACAACGTTAGTTTGTTGGTGACGTGGACACCAAGGAACTTGAAGCTCTCAACCTGCTTCCACTGCAGCCGAGTTGATGAGAATGGGGGTGTGCTTGGTCCTTTATCTTAATCACGTTGAGGGAGATGTTGTTGTCCTGGCACCACACAGGCAGGTCTCGGACCTCCTCCCTATAGGCTGTCTTGTCATTTTTCAGGCCTACCACTGTTGTCATCTGCAAACTTGGTGTTGGAGTTGTGCAGTCATGAGTGAATGGGGAGTACAGGAGGGGACTGAGCACGCACCCGAGGGGCCCGTGTTGAGGATGTGTTACCCACCTGGGGGCGGCCCGTCAGGAAGCCCAGGACCTAGTTGCAGAGGGAGGCGTTTAGTCCCAGGGTCCTTAGCTTATTGAAGATCTTTGAGGGCACTATGGTGTTGAACGCTGAGCTGTTGTCAATGAATAGCATTCTCACATAGGTGTTCCTTTTGTCCAGGTGTGAAAGTGCAGTGTGGAGTGCAATAGCGACTGCATCATCTGTGGATCTGTTGGGGCGGTATGCAAATTGGAGTGGGTCTACTGTTTCTGGGATAATGGTGTTGACGTGAGACATGACCAGCCTTTCAAAGCACTTCATGGCTACAGACGTGAGTGCTACGGGTCAGTAGTCATTTAGGCAGGTTACCTTAGTGTTCTTGGCACAGGCACTATGGTGGTCTGCTTAAAACATGTTGGTATTACTTACGTCCTGGTAATCCGTCTGGCCCTGCGGCCTTGTGAATGTTGACCTGTTTAAAAGGTCTTCATCACATCGGCTGCGGAGAGCGTGATCACAGTCTTCCGGAACAGCTGGTGCTGTCATGCATGTTTTAGTGTTACTTGCCTCGAAGCGAGCATAGAAGTAGTTTAGCTCGTCTGGAAGGCTTGTTTCACTGGGCAGCTCTCGGCTGTCCTTCCCTTTGTAGTCTGTATCGGTTTGCAATACCTGCCACATCCGATGAGCGTCAGAGCCGGTGTAGTGCAACTCGATCTTTGTCCTGTATTGACGCTTTGCCTGTTTGATGGTTCATCGGAGGGCATAGCAGGATTTCTTAGAAGCTTCTGTGTTAGAGTCCTGCTCCTTGAAAGCAGCAGCTCTACCCTTTAGCTCAGTGCGGATGTTGCCTGTAATCCACGGCTTCTGGTTGGGGTATGTACGCACAGACAATGTGGGGAAAGCGTCATCGACGCACTTATTGATGAAGCCAGTGACTGATGTGGTGTACTCCTCAATGCCAACGGAGGAATCCCAGAACATATTCCAGTCTGTGCTAGCAAAACAGTCCTGTAGCTTAGCAGCCGCTTCATCTGAACACTTTTTTATTGATCTAGTCACTGGTGCTTCCTGCTTTAATTTTTGCTTGTAAGCAGGAATCAGGAGGATAGAATTATGGTCAGATTTGCCAAATGGAGGGAGAGCTTCGTATGCGTCTCTGTGTGTGGAGTAAAGGTGGTCCAGAGATTTTATCCCTCTAGTTGCACATTTAACATGCTGGTAGAAATTAGGTCAAACGGATTTAAGTTTCCCTGCATTAAAGTCCCCGGCTTCTAGGAGCGCCGCCTCTGGGTGAGCGTTTTCTTGTTTGCTAATGGTGGAATACAGCTCATTCAATGCTGTCTTAGTGCCAGTCTCTGACTGTGGTGGTATGTAAACAGCTACGAAAAATACAGATGAAAACTCTAGGTAGATAAAAGCTTATCATGAGATACTCTACCTCAGGCGTGCAATAGCTCGAGACTTCCTTAGATATCGTGCACCAGCTGTTATTTATAAAAATACATAGTCCGCCGCTCCTTGTCTTACCAGACGCCGCGGTTCTATCCTGCCAGTGCAGCGTATAACCAGCCAGCTGTATGTTGATAGTGTCGTCGTTCAGCCACGTCTCCGTGAAGCATAATATATTACAGTTTTGAATGTCCCGTTGGTAGATTAATCTTTCGCATAGGTAATTTATTTTATTGTCCAAAGATTGCACGTTTGCTAGCAGAACGGAAGACAGTGGGGGTTTATTCGATCGTCTACGAATTCTCAGAAGGCAGCCCGTCCTCCGGCCCCTTTTGCTCCGCCTCTTCATGTAAATCACAGGTATCTGGGCCTGTTTCCGAGAAAGCAGTATATTGTTCGCGCCGGGCTTGTCAGACTCGTTAAAGGAAAAAAAGGATTCTGCCAGTCCGTGGTGAGTAATCGCAGTCCTGATGTCCAGAAGACATTTCGGTCATAAGAGACGGTAGCGGAAACATTATGTACAAAATAAGTAAAAAAATAAGTAACAAAAAAACAATCGGTTGGGGGCACGTAAAAACGTCAGCCTTCTTCTCCAGCGCCATTTTATGAGTCACACATATAAATAACACAAGATTAGTCTATTCCACTTCAATACAGTAATTCCTTTTAGGAGCTCCAACTTAATTTCTGATGGGAGATGACGTCTCAAAGCACACTCACCTGAGATGAGCTGCTGTATCTTCGCACCATTGGGGCCCTTGTCGCTGTTGTGCACTATTGAGTTGGCTATTCTGGTCAAGTGCCCCATGTAGCCCCGTCTACGTCCACCCTCACCCCTGAAACAGGAAAAACACACTTATTGAAGCCTATAGGAACATTATGGTGACATTTCTTACACTACATTGAATCTTATTAAGGGTAAAAACCAAACAGCTCACAAGAGTTAGAAAAATATGCAAAGTCCAGTGGTCTAGTAACAACAGCATTATGGTCTAAATTCATAGTGGAATGAGAAAAAGACAACAGTACTTACTGCTCCTTCTCATTGGAGCTCCATGCATCAAGAATTCTCTGTATAAACTGGCACTTCTGAAACAGCTAAAACACAGAGCAAAAAGCAGTTAATTGACTTGTCTGACATGAATGCCATCGATGTAAAGGGTGATAAAGCCTCACGTGTTTGATGAGGTGGCTTTCTCTGACAGGCTCTTGGTCCTGATCTCTGTTGATTTCGGGGTTTTCACTTTGGGCTGGGGGCATTGCTAGGATCATCGCAGTGCAGATTTCAACTTGTATATGCAGGAAGTTATTCCATATATATTTGAAGTACATGTCCTGAGAATAAATGGAGAGAGAAAGATTGCCATTAATTACACATCCCAAATACAGTTGCTGAAATGCGCATCATTCCTGTTGACCTTGGTTATGAGAAGGGGGTAGTAAGGGAACCAGTGTCATAAAAGAAAGTGAAAACCCTGTGCACAGCATTAAGTCTAGATCCTGGTGCTGGTTTTGGTAGGAAAAACTAGTACGCCAAAACAAGTAAAAAACACAAAAAGACAGGTAACTTACAAGTATGACTCCTAGAGTGTTGAGGTTGATCAGCTCCATGTTGATGATATGAGTGTTGGTCTGCAGGAGGCTGGCGACAAGACGGACCACACTCAACCGGGTGTTGCCCACTGGGGGGTCCAGCATGCCCCATGTGGTTTTCATGATATTCTTCTGCAAATGTGGGGATGAAAGGAACAATCAGGGTCTCGTTCAGTCTATATTAATTTAACTTGGTAATGCAAATAAAACCACCATTGGAGTGCACTTGTAGAGTAAACTAGAAGAAGGACCACCCACTGAAGATAAATATGACTCAAAGTTGAACCAAGTTTGAGATAGCAGGATCACAAAAAAAATAATCGAAGACAGAAATGTAGAATAAGTTTATTGAAAATATTGTGGTAGTTATATTTCGCTCAAGTGGATAGCAAGGACAACCTACTCTGACGAGCTTACTAATCTGTGTGTGTAACACTATAGGTATGTAAAGTATTACCTGTGGGGGTTCCAGCAGCAGTTGATGGAAGTCTTTGAGCCTGGGCCTGACAGCCTCCAGAATGCTCTGATTGACTGAGAAGGATGGGTGGCTCATACCAGGGGGACAGATCTCCAAATGGCCTTCGAACCTGTACATGACAAAAAGTATTTAGTATTTTATTAGGATCCCCATTATCTACTGCTAAAGCCGCAGCTACTCTTCCTGGGGTCCACATAAAACACATTAATAGACAAGTGCATCACAAGGACAGAACTATGTGCATTTAAAATACACGATTTCATACATTTATGCCTTCATAACAATGTGATTCATAGACACTACTGAATGCAAGTGTAACACACAAAAATGGAAATGCAATAAGGAGGTGCATGGTCAAACCGGCAGACACTTCTCATTAAATTCCCGACATGAATAAAGCCACCTTGTTTCTATAGTAACTGCCCATAAATGGGTCTCCAGAGGTATTATAGACTTTACAGTTATCACCCGCAATGTGTTTCCTGGGGTAACATGTAATGTCTTAAACTTGCAAGCCTTTTGTTACAGTTACCACCCGCTATGGGTATCATTAGGTAAAATGCAACATTCATGAACATGCAGAAATAACCAGGACTTGAACAAAAGAGCAGCATATCAGACAAGTCTAACAACTCAACACTAATAGTATCTTAAAACACTATACCACACAACCAAACCAACATTAAACCCAAAACGGGACATTGTGAACTTACGCTGGTCTTCGTGTCTCAAAGAGTGTCAGGAGAATCTGAATTACACTGACTATGGCAGAGTCATTTTTCTCTTTGTCAAAGATGTTGGATAGCAACTGCTCCACAGTCTCTTGTCTGAGAAAGGGGAGGGGGATAAAATATCATGCTTTTGCTAGGACAATAAAGTAATACATTGGATATCATGATAGCAACAAGTTTTCTTCGCTGAAAGAATCAAGCAGAGGTTGTTGATTTACTTTTCCAGTGTGGCCAGTAAGGGGTCGGGCTCAGAGCAGCCCTGCACTTGGAACATCTGATCTCTGCTGAGGCGGATTATTTCACACAGAGACTGGGATGCGTTGGAGTGCCTCTGCGTGAGGAGAGAGAGAGACTTGTAAAGACACTGTCTGAAGAAACAGTACTCCAAACAAATGGTTAATGAAATGCAACTTACATCCTCATCCTGAGAAGGTTGGACCATATCAACAAGCCTCTGGATCACCTTCTCCTCATTCAGCCACTGTGGGTGAATAAGTTACAGGTTGATGATGATTGATCATTAAGAAAATGGACAGAAACTTAAAAACGAAGAAAACGCCAACACTCACATTTAAGACATCTTGTCTGAGCTGCTGTGGTTCAATGCAGGTCAGCATTCTGAGCAGCAAGTCCATGATGGCGGAGGTCCCTATGTGTTTAATCATTAAGTCCACAAAGTCTTCCCTCTTCCGCAGAAACTCCACAATCTACAAGAGATAGTTTGTTTAGAAGAAACTCTTCGGCTCAAGCTTTAAAAAGACACTGCAGCATGTCATAAACTCTTCAAAAATCACACTGATTATGACTAGCGGTCTGTACTGATCTCACCTGTTCTGGTTTCCTACCGATGAGGATGCTAAGGACCTTGCTGAAGAAGCTGGCCAATAAAGGGTTGAGTGGAGATTCCCTTTGCAAAAATCCATAAAGTTTCATCAGCAAACTTTCATCTTCTCCCAGTCTGTCATTGATCTGTCCAACGTCCGAGGTAAGGAGTTCACACGATATGTTGGGGTACCTGCAAATAGCGCAAATACAACATTTGGTGATTTACCCAGTACAGCTGGCCAACCACACAAAACACAAAGTTCCTGTATAATTGACAGCCTAGCAAGTCATGCTTGCCCCCTTGGGGTTGTAAGGGTATTCCCTTATGACGTAAACACATGAACGCAAGGGAAGCTGAAAGACATTCAGAATCATTCTCAAAACCGTGTGTGTGAATCTCACTCACTTGTACTTGATCTTCTCCTCTACATCATCACTTGGCTCCTGTGTGATGTAGGTGACCAGGTCCACCATGCACTGAGGCCGCACCAGGAAGTCCACCAGCTTGTGGTTCTGGGCCTTGCACTCCTGCAGGACATCCTCCTCGTCCATCACCTCAGTCAGAGTCACATCCTCCTTCTCCAGGAGGGTGTCAATGTGAGACGTTGTGTGTAGATCAAACTTCCAAAACATGATGCTTCTGCAAGGAAGGAAAATGGTCATAAGGCAAATGGGAAAACACTCAGTGACTAAAAGTACACGGTACGGGTTGAGATGAGGTAGTCAAATGGAAAGTAGGTGGTCAAACCGATAGCTTCACAAACGTACCTGACTGGGGTAGAGTCCGTCCAGAGGTTAAAAATAAAATAATGCTTGTGCTCTTTGGGAGTTCTGGCCCATTACAGGCTTCACAGACAGCAGTGACGAGAGACCTTTGGACACAGGACACATGCAGCAGAACGACCACCTCGGCCACAACAGATCAACGCACACCTGAAAGAAAGAACAGAATTTAGCCATCAGAGCATATTACTCCCTGCACTGGAAACAACTTTTGTTATTTACTATGTGAGATTTATTATGTTAAATATTAAGTGCTACTGAAACAAGTAGCAATATAAGCTATGTTAATTTCGGCTTACATTCATTTCTAAAATAAGTAATATGATAAACTGCTGAAAACAAATATTTGTCATAAGACAAACAAGGTAAGTATTTGGGCCGGTAAACCATGGTTTTTCTCTATCATCGTAGGAAAAGACTGCACTTCCTTGTCACCATCCCAACAACTTTGCCTAAAACAGGTGTCTGCACTTTTTGTTAAAACTTAAAAGCATTAAGAGAAGCTCTACTCAGCAAACCTCTCCTCATGCAAACATACTGGCAAACATACTGGCAACGTCATTGCTTGCACAGAACACTGGGCTTGGTCAAATCACATTGTCACATTTTAAAGGAAAATACCACTCAAAAACAACCTATTGGTATTTCCCCCCCCATTAGTCCACTGGTGATAATCGCATCCAAAACATTTTGGGAATATCAGCAGTTAAATTATAGGATTTTTAAGCAGCAAAGTGTCACATCATCATCATGATGCATTTTGCATCATCAGTCCAATATCTTAACTTGACATGCAAAACCCTTTTGGACTGTTAACAGTAGACTAATGAATACTACACCAAACGATAGTTCGAGTGGATTTTTCCTTTAAAGTGTCAATCAGCAGCGGAAACAATAAAGCAAACTCCCCTCCACTGTTTCGGTAAAAAACACAGAGAGATGGGGCCAGAAAAATGTACCCAGTCAAATTCACAGAGAGCTTTGGATGCATGGACTGACCATTATGATACCAAAATCATAGTTTTAATCATGTTTTGAGGCTATATATAGGTGATATATAGCTGATATAGCAACTGCTTATTTCCCCTTTAAGAGGCAACATAACACTGTGTCAAGAACTCGCTGTAGGAACCATGCAGTGAAATATGTTCAATGCACACAATAGGCATATGACTCAAAAGATACAGATTTTTCGCTGTGTACACCAGGCCCTCAGTTTTTTTTTGTACTAAGTATTTTCTTGTGGGGAAGCCTGTGAGAAATAGGGTTGAAGGTTACATAGCAGCCATCTTGGCTTATGCTAAACCAGCACCTCAGATTTTTTATTTTTTTATTTAACCTTTATTTAACCAGGTAGGCAAATTGAGAACACGTTCTCATTTACAATTGCGACCTGGCCAAGATAAAGCAAAGCAGTTCGACACATACAACAACACATAGTTACACATGGAGTAAAACAAACATATAGTCAATGATACAGTGAAAAAAAAAGATTCATCAATGGCTGAGAGGAAAAAGCTTATTAATAGACTAAGCGGGGGCTGGGGGGAAATTGACATTGGCCCCTGTCCAGGCACATGCATGCTTTGATGAAAGTGTGCAACTCAAATCATTGCTCTATGAAATACAAAACAATGTGATTTTCAAAACACCAGTAGACAGAGGTCAAAATGAATGACATTGATAACATTGGTTGTCTGGCATTAATTCTGTCTACCATAGGCAACCAAATAATGAGAGTAAAACAATGATTTTATGATTAACCAGGAACACAACTGAAGACTGAACAAAGTCATGTGCCACAAACAGCAATAAGCACTGTCAGCCATTGGTTTCCATCTATTCTAAATAGTGATGCAACGATGACATTTTTGGCCGATACCAGTATTTTCCATGCCAAAAAAACTGATTTAACATTTTTGCAGCCTTTTAAGCATTCTAGTACAGTTAAATAATTAACACACAGGGACGCAGCAGTCTAAGGCTCTGCATCTTAGTGCAAGAGGCGTCACTACAGCCCCTGGTTCGAATCCAGGCTATATCACATCCGGCCGGGATTGGGAGTTCCATAGGGGGGCACACAATTGGCTCAGCATCGTCCTGGTTTTGCCGTCATTGTAAATAAGAGTTTGTTCTTATTTAACTAGGCTCACTTGCCTAGTTAAATAAAAGGTTACACACACACACACCACATTGACCAAAAAGTTGGCATTTTGTTGGCATTTACGTATGTCCCCATTACCAGTAAAACAATCAAAACCGATTTCTTTCACTTACTTGCTGTGCTGTTTCATTGTTCAGTCGTTTCATTTTGAACCAGGATTTCTAATGGATGCCGTTTGAGTCTTTGCATGTCAAATAACACTATTTGACATGTCAAATAAGCTTGTTGACCAATCAGGAGCTGAATGACTGCACATTATAATTTTACGTGTTCATAAATGTACGCAGTTAATACACATTGATTAGACTATCACTCGTATTTCATATGTCATCGATACGTACACTATGATGCTGGTAAAGTTGTCTCGTGCACCTACAGTGCTGGTCATTAAAAAAAGCTAGCTAGCTCACAGATGCAAACAATGTTCTTCCCCAAAAACATACAGTTGAAGTCAGAAGTTTACATACACTTAGGTTGGAGTCATTAAAACTCGGTTTTCAACCACTCCACAAATTTCTTGTTAACTTCTCTAGGATAGGGGCAGCATTTTCACGTTTGGATGAAAAGCATACCCAAATTCAACTGCCAGCTGCTCATCCCCAGAAGATATGCATATTATTAGTAGATTTGGATAGAAAACACTCTGAAGTTTCTAAAACTGTTTGAATCATGTCTGTAAGTATAACAGAACTTATTTAGCATGCGAAACCTCGAGGACAAACCATTCAGATTTTTTTTTTTTAGGTCACTCTTTTCAATGGATTTTCATTGGGAAAACAGATTTCTAAATGACCTACTTGCAGTTCCTACCGCTTCCACTGGATGTCAACAGTCTTGAGAAATTGGTTAAGGGTTTTTCCTTTGTGTAATGAAGAAGTAGCCCTGTTCAGAACGAGAGTCGAGTGAAGTGTACTTTGTTTGAGGCGCGTAACCAGAAAGCATGCTACAGTTTGTTTTAATCCTGTATTGAACACAGATCATCCCATCTTCAATTTGATTGATTATTTACGTAAAAAAATACCTAAAGTTGTATTACAAAAGTAGTTTGAAATGTTTTGGCAAAGTTTACAGTTAACCGTTGAGATATTTTGTAGCCACGTTTGAGCAAGTTGGAACCGGTGTTTTTCTGGATCAAACGCGCCAAATAAATGGACATTTTTGGATATATATATATCGACGGAATTAATCGGACAAAATGACCATTTGTGATGTTTATGGGACATATTGGAGTGCCAACAACAGAAGCTCGTCAAAGGTAAGGCATGAATTATATTTTTATTTCTGCGTTGTGTCGCGCCTGCAAGGTTGAAATATGCTTCTCTCTCTTTGTTTACAATGTTGCTATCCTCAGAAAATAGCATCGTTTGCTTTCGCCGAAAAGCCTATTTGAATTCTGACATGTTGGCTGGATTCACAACCAGTGTAGCTTTAATTTGGTATCTTTCATGTGTGATTTAATGAAAGTTTGATTTTTATAGTATTTTATTTGAATTTGGCGCACTGCAGTTTCTCTGGCTTTTGGCCAAGTGAGACAGTAGCGTCCCGCCTAAACTCAGATTTTTGGATATAAATATGAACTTTACCGAACAAAACATACATGTATTGTTTAACATGAAGTCCTATGAGTGTCATCTGATGAAGATCATCAAAGGTTAGTGATTCATTTTATCTCTATTTCTGCTTTTTGTTACTCCTCTCTTTGGCTGAAAAAATGGCTGGGTTTTCCTGTGGCTATGTACTGACCTAACATAAATCGCAAGGTGTGCTTTCGCGGGAAATCCTTTTTGAAATCAGACACTTTGGCTGGATTAACGAGAAGTTTATCTTTAAAATGGTGTATAATACTTGTATGTTTGAGGAATTTTAATTATAAGATTTGTTGTTTTGAATTTGGCGCCCTGCAATTTCACTGGCTGTTGGTTAGGTGGGACGCTACCGTCCCACATATCCCAGAGAAGTTAAACAGCTTGGAAAATTCAAGAAAATTACGTCATGGCTTTAGAAGCTTCTGATAGGCTAATTGACATAATTTGAGTCAATAGGTGGTGTACCTGTGGATGTATTTCAAGGCCTAGCTTCAAACTCAGTGCCTCTTTGCTTGACATCATGGGAAAATCAAAAGAAATCAGCCAAGACCCCAGAAAAAAATTGTAGACCTCCACAAGTCTGGTTCATCCTTGGGAGCAATTTCCAAACGCCTGAACATACCACGTTCATCTGCACAAACGATAATACGCAAGTATAAACACCATGGGACCACGCAGCCGTCATACCGCTCAGGAAGGAGACGTGTTCTGTCTCCTAGAGATGAACGTACTTTGGTGCGAAAAGTGCAAATCAATCCCAGAACAACAGCAAAGAACATGTACAAAAGTATCTATATCCACAGTAAAATGAGTCCTATATCGACATAACCTGAAATACCACTCAGCAAGGAAGAAGCCACTGCTCCAAAACCTCCATAAAAAAGCCAGACTACAGTTTGCAACTGCACATGGGGACAAAGATCGTACTTTTTGGAGAAATGTCCTCTGGTCTGATGAAACAAAAATAGAACTGTTTGGCCATAATGACCATCGTTATGTTTGGAGGAAAAGGGGGGGAGGCCTTGCAAGCCAAAGAACACCATCCCAACCGTGAAGCACGGGGGTGGCAGCATCATGTTTTGTGGGTTCTTTGCTGCAGGAGGGACTGGTGCACTTCACAAAATAGATGGCATCATGAGGAAGGACAATTATGTGGATATGAGCTGAAATAACAGATTCCAGAAACTTACATACACACGAAATACTTACATTTGTTTACATCCCTGTTAGTGAGCATTTCTACTTTGCCAAGATAATCCATCCACCTGACAGGTGTGGCATAGCAAGAAGCTGACTAAACAGCATGATCATTACGCATGTACACATTGTGCTGGGGACAATAAAAGGACACTAAAATGTGCAGTTTTGTCACAACACAATGCCACAGATGTCTCATGTTTTGAGGGAGCGTGGAATTGGCACGCTGACTGCAGGAACTGTTGCAAGAGAATGTAATGTAAATTTCTCTACCATAAGCCTCCTCCAATGTCATTTTAGAGAACTCGGCATTACATTCAACCAGCCTTACAACCGCAGACCCATGTATGGCGTTGTGTGGGCGAGTGGAGTGCCCCATGGTGGCAGTGTGGTTACGGTACCGGCAGGCATAAGCTACAGACAACGAACACAATTGCATTTTATCGATGGCAATTTCAATACACAACAATAAAGTGACGAGATCCCAATGTTCATTTCTTTTTTTACGGTATGTGACCAACATATGCAGATCTGTATTCCTGATCATGTGAAAACCATCGTTTAGGGCCAAATAAATTTATTTAAATTGATTGATTTCCTCATATGAACTGTAACTCAGTAAAATTATTGCATGTTGAGTTTATCATTCCACTATTAGCGCCAGATATATATTCTGTACATTTTCTGAAATTACAATGCAAACATTTTATTTATTTTAATTCCTGTCTAGTACCTTAAAGTTCAACTTATACTGAACAAAAATAGTGTTGCACAGTATTACTTACCTGCCAGTGTTGTGGTTGGCTGTGATATTCATTGTACTATCTGGTTGATAGACCAAAAGTAAAAGGCTGAACTCACACTTGAGCCTTTTACTTTCGGTTTTGGTCCACCAGCTTCAAACAGCTGTAAAACCAGCTATTTTTGGTAAATTAAAATATATTTCACAGCGATTTAGATGGTACAATGATTCCCTACACTAGTCGGTGCTTCTTTTCTCAAACTGAAATTGAGCAAACAGCATAGAATTTTAGCAACCAGGAAATGACAGCGATTTCCACTAGATAAAACAGCTAGTCAAACCAGCTTTAGTATTATGACAGATGCCACGCCGGCAGGAGAAATCAATAGGTGAATATCACAACACTGGCATGTAAGTAATACTGTGAAACACTATAATTGTACTATTATCGCCAGATAAATTGTTACAACCCACAAAAAAAATTGTGTGTAGCACCATTGATGAACCAGATTATTATCAAAGTTAACCGGCTCATTTATTGATCCTGCTTTGTAGTAGACCTCTGGTATGGCAAAAGTGTTCGCTCTCCTTGGAAAACAGAGCAGCTACTGAGAAGGCTTATGAGAGCACTTAATTCCAATTTCCATAATTTAAAGCTACAATGTGTAACTTTGTGGGCGACCCAACCATATTCAGATAGAAATGTGAATTATAACAGATCTACCACTTCTTAGACTTGCTTTCAACGGGAATGAAAGATATATACAGTGGGGAGAACAAGTATTTGACACACTGCCGATTTTGCAGGTTTTCCTACTTACAAAGCATGTAGAGGTCTGTCATTTTTATCATAGGTACACTTCAACTGTGAGAGATGGAATCTGAAACAAAAATCCAGAAGATTATATTGTATGATTTTTAAGTAATTAATTAGCATTTTATTGCATGACATAAGTATTTGATCACCTACCAACCAGTAAGAATTCCGGCTCTCACAGACCTGTTAGTTTTTCTTTAAGAAGTCCTCCTGTTCTCCACTCATTACCTGTATTAACTGCACCTGTTTGAACTCGTTACATGTATAAAAGACACCTGTCCACACACTCAATCAAACAGACTCCAACCTCTCAGCAATGGCCAAGACCAGAGAGCTGTGTAAGGACATCAGGGATACAATTGTAGACCTGCACAAGGCTGGGATGGGCTACAGGACAATAGGCAAGCAGCTTGGTGAGAAGGCAACAACTGTTGGCACAATTATTAGAAAATGGAAGAAGTTCAAGATGACGGTCAATCACCCTCGGTCTGGGGCTCCATGTAAGATCTCACCTCGTGGGGCATCAATGATCATGAGGAAGGTGAGGGATCAGCCCAGAATTACACGGCAGGACATGGTCAATGACCTGAAGAGAGCTGGGACCAGTCTCAAAGAAAACCATTAGTAACACACTACGCCGTCATGGATTAAAATCCTGCAGCGCACGCAAGGTCCCCCTGCTCAAGCCAGCGCATGTCCAGGCCCGTCTGAAGTTTGCCAATGACCATCTGGATGATCCAGAGGAGGAATGGGAGGTCATGTGGTCTGATGAGACAAAAATATAGCTTTTTGGTCTAAACTCCACTCGCCGTGTTTGGAGGAAGAAGAAGGATGAGTACAACCCCAAGAACACTATCCCAACCGTGAAGCATGGAGGTGGAAACATCATTCTTTGGGGATGCTTTTCTGCAAAGGGGACAGGACGACTGCACCGTATTGAGGGGAGGATGGATGGGGCCATGTATAGTGAGATCTTGGCCAACAACCTCCTTCCCTCAGTAAGAGCATTGAAGATGGGTCGTGGCTGGGTCTTCCAGCATGACAACGACCCGAAACACACAGCCAGGGCAACTAAGGAGTGGCTCCGTAAGAAGCATCTCAAGGTCCTGGAGTGGCCTAGCCAGTCTCCAGACCTGAACCCAATAGAAAATCTTTGGAGGGAGCTGAAAGTCCGTATTGCCCAGCGACAGCCCCGAAACCTGAAGGATCTGGAGAAGGTCTGTATGGAGGAGTGGGCCAAAATCCCTGTTGCTGTGTGTGCAAACCTGGTCAAGAACTACAGGAAACGTATGATCTCTGTAATTGCAAACAAAGGTTTCTGTACCAAATATTAAGTTCTGCTTTTCTGATGTATCAAATACTTATGTCATGCAATAAAATGCAAATTAATTACTTAATCATACAATGTGATTTTCTGGATTTTTGTTTCAGATTCCGTCTCTCACAGTTGAAGTGTACCTATGATAAAAATGACAGACCTCTACATGCTTTGTAAGTAGGAAAACCTGCAAAATCGGCAGTGTATCAAATACTATTTCTATGCTGAAGTTTCGTTTTTGCATCTTTTACTTTTGTGTTTTGTACACCAACTTCAAACAGCTGAATATGAAAACTATATTTCACAGGGGTTTAGATGGTACAATGATTCTCTAAAAACTTAAACTAGGCAAACTATTAGAATTTTAGCAACCAGGAAATGGCAGAGCGATTTCTGCATGGTGCATATTTAAGGCATAACCCCAGTCTCAGTTGAAAAAGACAGGACACTCAAAGAATACAGGATAGCCAATCCCCAGCGGGTGAAAACAAGAACATGCAATATGTCAAATAAATCATAACCGTACAAAACAATGTATACTCAGTCAAATATCCATGTATGCCTATACCAGTGACAAGAGTAAAACTGAACCTCAGGTGTTACCCAAGGAAACATATTGTTTCATTGGCTACAGAGTGTACACCAGATACTGTTGTATAACCAAAGATAGTTGGTGTCCATTACTGGGCGTTACAGGAATGCCCCATACAAACCTCCACCATAGATTTTTCAACTAACCTGTTTTGGCAATACAATTTTTTTCAATGAATCGAGAACTAAGGAAGTATCTTTGAAATGTCTGTTTGCAGGTGGAAAATGACCTATCCAAGAATTTCTGTATTTCCAATAGTTTGTTCTGAACAGAAACATTTTCAATTTTTATCGTTCCACTGTTCCGACCGGCAAAATAAAGTTCTGAACCGGTTCGAACCAAAAACAAGTGCCGGTTTATATGTTGGTTCTTTTTTATTTTTATTTTTGAAACCTCTGAAATCATATAGTTTTTACATTTAGCTATACCCCTACACAGACTTGGTACCCCCTAAATATAGCCTCATTGTGTAATTCCCCCCACCCCCCCCACTCTAGTTTATGTTATAAATATTTTCTGAAAACGGCATTGTTGGTTTTGGGCTTGTACGTATGCATTTCACTATAATAGACCTGTTGCATGTGACAAATACAATTTGGTTTGAGATTAAATTACTTCACCAATCATGCAGTGCGAATAGAGCAGCTTGCTATGGAGCGGGCAAGCTATAGCTCAGTGAGTTGTTTACATGGATGATGGACAGACAAGTAAGTGTAGGGCGCAAGATTCAACTGAAATTTTGCAAGTGGGGAGAGAGTGAGAGGATGGATGAGGCTGGACATCTTGTGATGACATACATTATCTGAATAAAGCCAACAGAATTATACCTACGGAGGAACGGCTTCTATAGAGGAACTTTGAATGTCTTTGAACTAGCTATCTAACAAGCTTTTGTGTGCAGAGCGGCACCAGAGATAAAACCACGTCTTACCTTCTTGTTGTTAATGAAGCCAATGTGAAATGTGATAACTATAGTATCCCTAACTAGCATTCAAAAAGTTTATACATTGTCTAATTAAACATCTCTTCCCATTATCTGAATAACATCAGTAGGCTACAGCTATGCTTCGGAGGGAGGGGCAGCTAGCCTACAAGCCGCAAACACAGCTAAAGACTTTCAATTGGCACCCAGACACTGGAAGAAGTTAATGATTCACAGTGCTTTGCATAAGCATTTTGTTTAATTTGTTTGTGTTCCCATGGTTTTAAAATAACAGTTCTGTTCCCGAACAATATAGGTCACTTTCGTTCCCAGTTCCAACACCTGCTTTTTTTCTCTCCACAGAATCTAGAAGGAATAAACTATCGCTATGAACGGGTTAGATGTTCATAACGCCCAATGATGGACACATTATCAGGCGTACAAGCTGTAGCTACTGTTCCATGTAAACTAAAACGTGTCATCTAACCTAGGTAATATGTTTTGCTATAGGCTTACTTTTGTTTGTCAAGTGTAATACATTGCCCAGAGCAAAGGGTTTAGATATACGTTACATTGCTGTTTTCCACAGTGTTCGTACTGCACACTACTTTTATGAGTCTGCTATCAAGCTAGGTAACTTAACTAATATATAAATATATCAGGACAAGCTGGAACTAGCTAGCTAGTTATGTTACGTTAACTATTGGTATCAGAAACTGAATTAGCTAAATGCAATACTTCGCGTGACTTGGAGAATCTTAAAACAATTCCAAGACGACTTAGCTAGCTACATACAAAACATCAATAGACCGCTAATTGATAGCTAGCTAGCCAAGTTGGCTAACTGGATTTGGAGAACTAACAACAAGTTAGCAAAATACATAAAGTGGTTTCCCGGTATCTCCAAACTACTAACATAGCTAACATTAATTACTTCAAAGCATATTTGCCCGAAAAGCAAACGCTAACTAGCCAACAAACAGTAATGTTACCCACCTAGCCGGATATTGGTTAGCTAGCTAGGTGACTTAGGTGTCAACAAGGTTGTTCTTTTGGAAGACTTGACGCTCCAACTAGGGTATCTACTTTAGTTAGCTAAAACATACGAACATCTGTAAAGAGGAAAGAGGTATAAACACTGTTGGATAACATGCAAACTAGCTAGCTAACGTTAGCATTTTCGGAAGTACCCTAACCAGAGCACAGGCCAAAACAAACGGTGTCGAACACTAAAATACGGCTAACGTTAGCTAACAACATTGTGTATTTCAATCGACCCCAGTTGACTTTCAGTCCCACATAACAACACTAACTTACCCTAACTATTGACTACAAGATACAACAAGTGAAATACATCGGTGTAGCAACGTTACCGGCAGCTAACGGGAAAATGCTAAAGTTAGTGTTGCTCCGGTTAGCGAGTTAGCTGGTCCAGTGCTGTTCGTGTCTCCTCAGAACTGCATGGAATAGCTAGCAAGTACGTACCGATAAACAGCGGTATATGGCGAGTCCCCGGCATGTAGCTTATTGATCCATTAGCCTAAAGTATTAAAAGCGAGGAACATTCAAATCCTAAGAAAAAATTATAATGTTTACAAGTGATTCTGACAGGCGCGAAAAGGTAGACCATCAGCGGGCACTTTTCAAGATGGCGGTTCCATCAACTTCAACGACCCCTTCCCCCACCACAACTGAAGTATCTACCTGTCAATCAAACATACTGGTGGCGCTCTATTGGCTATGAATTACGCAAATTAGACCTACTTCTAGCGAGTTCAGTCTTGTGATTTGGTACTGTACACTGCATACTGTCCACTCCTTTGCGGTAAAAAAAAACATTGCCGCGTCGAGAAACTCCCATTTGCCGCAGATAGAGGAGGGTGGAACGCGTAAAAAAACAACGAAGGGATTAGATTATGTGGGAGGAGTTAACACTGGGTGAAAAGTGATTTCATACGTTTTGGAGCTGGACTGCAGGGATGCAAACTAGTCACCTGTCGGCGAAATTTGCCGTTTTTAATCGAAAATTCGGTGACCTATGTGATTCGTGTAGATCCGATGAGAAAAGTTTGGGCGGGAGAGGCTTTGAATCAATACTGGCTGTACCCAAGACTCAGCCAATCGTTCACATAACAACAGAATGCAGCACGAAGAGATAAGAGACAGACAATTTGCTAGTTACAGTATTAGCGTGCACTCTGGAAAGACAGCGGAGAGTGGACAGCCGTCAGTTTGCCAGTTACAGGCCCCTGAACGATAACGAAGAGGTAGGTGAGAAGCCTGACCACTGAGACAGGGGTGAGAAGGTGAAGAAGCGTACTTCATGAGCTGTACCCGAAAAACAACTGGCATTTGGAAAGTTTGAGGTGAGGGAGAAAGCGTGGTGGAACAAGTATTGTTAGCATTGTTAAGTATCTTGCTAGTTGGATCGAATTATCCGTTAGCTAGCCAGAGAAATGTTAAGCAACATTAGAAAATTAGCTGGCTAATAAAGTCAGACAGCACAACATCAGATGAGCTAACGTTAGTAACCTAACCAATTCGCTATGTATTAACGTTAACTGGTATACGACTCCTTGCCGTTCTTCAAATTATAATGCCGTAGTTGCTTACTGGACCCTGGCAATCTGTTTGAAATGTTAACTGACAAACTAACTACTATCTGTGAACTAATGTTTTCCCTCTGCGGTATGTGGTTAATTCAGAATGAGAGAATTAGGTGAAAATGAGGCGTTGTTTGTTAAACAAGTGGATTCAGGGATCAAGTGTAGCTGGGCCTGGCTTAAAACCTGCATTTCCCCCTATCAGGGATTTTTTTATAATAACGACGAGACGCTCGTTTCCGCCTTAACAATGGGAGTCGTCCCAAAGGCGGGAATGCAGGTAACAAGTTTAGGTTCAAATTAAGGACATAGAAACGCATTGGTCTTATTTGGACCGATTTTGGCGAGAGTGAAACCTCCTCCTCTATGTGGAGTGCGCATCGACGCAGCTGCAGGGAATAACGGGACTTCTTCTCAACACATTGCAGAGGTAAAGATGGTAGATGGATTTGTTTAGGTAACTGATCTACAACGTTACATTGAGTATGGTCTGTGATTCACTCAAGCATAAGATTGTCACTCAGCGTTATGAATTGATAACATAAAGGATACTTAGACTCCTTGCTCCGGCCAAATGGTACTACATGCCCACAGACACTAGTTTCTTCTCTGGCAGTGAGTCTGGATCTGAGTAACTCCCCAACCCGTCACTGAATGTGAACACATTCAGGGGGTCTGATTGGTCCAGAAACCGATGGGTTGGGCCAGAGCTAGAACATGTGGGTAAAGAGTAGAGGTCGACCGATTAATCGGCAGGGCCGATTTCAAATTTTCATAACAATCGGTAATTGGCATTTTTGGATGCCGATTACATTGCATTCCACGAGGAGACTGCCTGGCAGGCTGACCACCTGTTACGCGAGTGCAGCAAGGAGCCAAGGTAAGTTGCTAGCTAGCATTAAACTTATCTTATTAAAAAACAATCAATCAATCTTAACATAATCACTAGTTAACTACACATGGTTGATGATATTACTAGTTTAACTAGCTTGTCCTGCGTTGCAAATAATCAATGCGGTGCCTGTTAATTTATCATCGAATCACAGCCTACTTCGCCAAACGGGTGATGATTTAACAAGCGCATTCGCGAAAAAAGCACTGTCGTTGCACCAATGTGTACCTAACCATAAACATCAATGCCTTTTCTTAAAATCAATACACAAGTATATATATTTTTTAAACCTGCATATTTAGTTAAAATAAATTCATGTTAGCGGGCAATATTAACTAGGGAAATTGTGTCACTTCTCTTGCGTTTTGTGCAAGCAGAGTCAGGGTATATGCAGCAGTTTGGGCCGCCTGGCTCGTTGCGAACTGTGTGAAGACCATTTCTTTCTAAAGACGGTAATTCATTTGCCAGAATTGTACATAATTATGACATCACATTGCACAACCTTCAATGCAACAGCAATATTTAGACTTAGGGATGCCACCCGTTCGATAAAATATGGAACGGTTCTGTATTTCACAGAAAAAATAAACGTTTTGTTTTTGAAATGATAGTTTCCAGATTTGACCATATTAATGACCTAAGGCTCGTATTTCTGTGTGTTTTATATTATAATTAAGTCTATGATTTGACTGAGCGGTGGTAGGCAGCATCAGGCTCGTAAGCATTCATTCAAACAGCACTTTCCTGCGTTTCCCCAGAATCTATTCGCAATGCTTGAAGCACAGTGCTGTTTATGACTTCAAGCCTATCAACTCCTGAGATTAGGGTGGCAATACTATAGTGCCTACCAGAACTTGAGTAACTTCACCTGAAGAGTATAGCGGTCCTCTAAACTGCTCTCCATTCACTGTTAGTAATCTCTAATGCCAGCCACCAAATTCAATACTCTTATATCGTTGTTTGTTCTCCTTAATCAACCTGTTCAGAAGTTTCACAGGAGTCTTTCACGCATGCACAACTATTTCTGCAATGTACTGTACACCAAAATAGGAACGTCAGAGACATTGAATAGCTATGTTTCCTCATACATAGTTTCCTTTGCAACTCTCATGCCTTGGGTATGTAAAACCAAAGTTTCAAGGAGTTTTCCATGTCCAGTCTGTAATCCTTCCTAATAGGGGTCACAGTGACAGCAGCTTTTACACAGGTTGTTATTGTTTGGGGTTGACATACCACACTGGCTCAGCATTAGTGGAACACAGATATTTATATATCTTCTTATTTGAACTGCAGACTGATGTGCTATGCTGGAGAAGTTTATAAGCAGCAGCAATTGCTCTAGGGATGTCTTTAGGACAGCCCATACAACACACCTGGTGCCTTCAGTCCTCACTCAAAATATTCTGGCCATAACTAGACTTTACTTGGCTAGATTGATATGATTTTTTGACATGGATGCCCACTTGTAAAAAGTAAAAAAAGAGACCTGAAAAATAGATACGGATGACGTTCCTTATTCCAACTTTTCTACACGTGGTGGCAGCATTTAGCTATGATTCACTCGCATAACCAGTATAGTTAATAGTATCGCAATAGAAAATGTGAGCCCTATTTGGATCACCAAAAACGTTTTCCATGCAACAAATTAATATTACAATATATACAGTACCAGTCAAAAGTTTGGACACCTACTAATTTAAGGGTTTTTATTTTTACTATTTTCTACATTGTACAATAATAGTTAAGACATCAAAACTAGGAAATAACACATGGAATCATGTAGTAACCAAAAAAGTGTTAAATCAAAATATTTTAGATTGTTCAAAGTAGCCACCCTTTGCCTTTGACAAAAATTAGGCACACAAGTATTCCTTAAAATAGAACCTTTATTATATAAAAATGCTTTTGATACAAAAATTGTCACAAGTGTAAATTATACAAGGCATTTAAACACAAAACACAGGTTTGTTTGGGGAGCATCTACATACTGGCACAATGAAGTACAGCTGGAGTTGTCCCTATCCAGTAAGGACATGGCTTGAAATGGGCAGGGCAGCAGGTTGTGTTGTGGAGGTCTGAGGAACCTGTACAACCTCTGCTAGAAGCCAGAGGTGTTCAACATACAGATGGAAGCCTGACACTTTTGATCATATGATTTAATTTCACTTGTCAGCACCATGGTTAATTGCCTATACACAAATATACAAATGGCAGAGAAAAAGCTCAGAAAACAAGCACAAGAGGTATGAATTCAATATACATTTCCCTCTATGTAATTTTACATTCACTGTTCACATTTCTTAACTGGTTGGATAGTTCATTTAAGGAAGTGCTCAGTTTGACAATATTGCCAATCTTCAAAGTGAGACAATATAATGGAGCCATGATTTTACAGGTGCATGATATTCACCACTGATGAAATTCAATCTATAGTTAAGTTGAAAGGTTTGTGACGATAGTGAGGGTTTCACTACAATTGAATCTACAAACATAGTTTAGAAAAGATGGAATAGCTTTTACTAAACTACAGACATTTGTCTCATTGACAAAAGCTGAAATAAAAACAGTATTATTGTTTCAATAAATGGGAATAGTCAGTCTAGTATGTCACATGGACATTGCATAAGAGATTCATAATAGAGTTAAAAGGTTGTGCAAAACCTTGTCATTTCTGGTTGATAAATGCATCAACGATGAAGCTGGTCTTGTGAGTTATTCCATAAGCACTCCTTCAAAACAATTAACATGTATACATACTGTTCTACACAAAATTCTACACAAAAAATAATAATGTTACTAATTGAAACAGTTAAAACAGCTTAATGATCTATTGTCAAATTGTAATTGTTTTGTTGGGTGTTCTCATAATTCAGAGTAAAGTATATATGTACAGTAGCAGCAAACACATTTTTGGTAAACTCAAACAAAGACATGCTCAGGACCATTTCAATTAATAAGAGCATTTCATGGCTGTTGTGAAACATTTATGTACAATTCGTTTTTTTTTTTAAATTATTGTGGCTGGCCACATCACCAGTGTAACATTTTGAATGGAATATTTTCTCAAACCAATATTGGTGACTTCTTGTTCAAATTTCACTGTAAATTGGTACGTTTGAAGGAAGTTCTAAAGTACTTTGCTGAAAACTAAGAATTGTCAAAGGCCAATAGAATAGTCAAATTGAAAGTCTTCTAATTAGGAGGATACTCCATCTGAAACGAGGGTGGGAAACATGAAAAATAAAGACAAGTGATACAATTCACTGTACAACAACTTCACACTTGATCTGGCCCTATTCCATCCCCACTTTAACCCATGGCAATCAGTGGAAATGAATAAAATATAATTCTCATTTGTTTATATTTAAAATTATTTACAGACATGGCTATTTCTCTGGGTGTCATGAAGAGTCAGTGCATGGTGATGGGGGTGGGGGACAGAGGTGAAAGTAACTGCGCTCTGTGGATGGAGAAGGGGGGCAGCTCTCCTCTGCTGATAGGTACTGGCTCCGGGGAGTGGGGGGAGGAGGGTAGGGGTCAGAGTCTGAGTTTAGGTCCATGTAGTACTTGTTGCTCTTCCAACGACTTGTGGTGTAGTCGCTGTCACAGACGTCAGTGCTGCATGGGGTGGTGGGGGGTGCCACACCGCGCATTAGATAAGGCCTTTCAGGAGCAAGCATGGAGGAGAGAAAATACTTTTTATTTCACAACAGCAAAGAGGTGCCAATTTACATCAAGCTGACTGTTGCATAATATAAAGAGAAACTGATCAAGTGTGCCTTATCTCTTACCTGTAAGACCTGGTGGTGGAGGGACTGTTAGAGGAGTAGAAGATCTCTGCATTATACAGGGAGCGATCCGTGGCTGGAGAGGGAGGCGGGTTGAGCATCTGCAAATACAGAAAATAAAATACAAACCCTTACCCATTAAATTACAAACTTAAGTTTTGAGATTGTCCAGTAAAGTTCAAACAGGAGAACATGTACATTCCCCCCAGTTTAGAAATAATGTATGAGAGACACCGTGGAGAGGACAGGTGTTGGGTTCCTACGTGTAGGTCAAAGAGAGGGCAGAGAAGTTGGGTACATACCTGTGGATAAAAGGCTCCCTTAGTGCTGGAGGAGCTGCTTGAGGAGGCCCCTGTCACATGGTTCCTGTCATAGAGTGGTGCCCCACTACAGCTGCTCCCCATCAGACTGACAGAACTCATCATAGACTTCCCACACGAGATACCTAAGAAACAACAAAACAGTCAAATACAGTGAGTGCAACTACCTGCTTCAGCATGTAAATACTATCCTTTTACAGTACAGGCCATATCTATACACGCATCCATTTGATCTGCAGTTTTCAGTGTTGTGTAATAGCCAACCTTTACCTGAGAAGGTTCCGTGCTGTGAGCTGCTGGGGGCGATGAAGTTGAGGGGTACGTGTGAGGTGCCACTGATGTAATCATGGGGGAAGGCTCCGTTGGGACCTTTGTAACGGCGGCACACCACCCGCTGGCACACAAAGTACATCCCTCCCATCACAAACACTGACAGGATGATGCCAATGACTGGGCCGATGGTGCTGGTGTGAGATGGTGATTGAACGTCACTTGACGGGGGTGTGAGGAATTCTACAAGACGGGCAAAGACATTACAACAGGTTTAACGGACTGCTGCCAAGTATGACTAGTCAGTTAAATCAATGTGGTATTATAGATGGATTGACTGGTTTCTCCTTACTGGAAAAAAAATGACAATAGTGTAAATTCCGAACTCCCTTGATTTTCTCAAGTGACTGAGTGAAGTTAAACACACCACAGAAGAGCTCGTCAGAGTTGTCAGCACAGTCATTGTAGGAGTCACACTGCTGTTTCTTCAGGATGCACTGCTTGTTGTTGCAGCGGAACTGGTTGGGCAGGCATATGGCTGAGGGGAGGAGAGCAGAGCAAAGTCCACGTTACAAGACTTGGCATATCATCAAATCAATACAAACAACAAGGTTGCTGGTGGTGGTGATAGTACAATCTCCCAGTATTAAAGGTCAACTGCCCTTTAGGCCGTTTAAATTCAGAGAAGTTGATTCTATGAAGCAGAAACATTTATTCTAGTGTAAAAATTAAGCACAAAGTGTAAATAGCATCATTTGTCAGTCCGTCTTGTCCAAAACTGAGTTTTGTAAGTGAGTTCGTCACGACTTACTGGAGGGTTGGGTATGATTACGATCATGCCCACTAACACGAGAAGCAGCTGTGCACTCTCCAACCATAGCAGCCAGAACTTCCAGACAGCGAGACAGACCTGCCCATTACACAGCGCCTCTGACTTGTTTACATAAGACAACACGTTGCCAATGTTATGTTGAAATAACCCTTGGCCCTAAGCCCTTTATGGAGTGGCCACATGCTGATGTGTTTGACAGTGTCAATCACTAACGCAGGCCACCTTTTGGGGCAAAATGAGAATTAAGACAATCAAAGCGCATTTGTATCCCAACTGCAACTTGTCAATATTCCAAAACCCACTGACTAGTTTTCCATACACATTTTTTAAACTTGAGAAACACTGGACCAAACACCTTAGCTTGATGTAAAATTGCGTGACTAAGCTAAAATGTCTAAATTAATTACAGATTTATTGATTTCTCTTAGATTAATTCATCTTATTTTGAGGAAGTGGCTGTTGTTGCTACGGTGACTCAGGAGGGACAAACTGTACCTGCAAGGGTACGATATGGGAACATAACACGCCCACATCCAAGATAACTCATTTGGCTTTAGTCATGGCCGCTAGCATTTCTTAATGAGCAATCTTCAAAACTAGGTCATCGCCCTTTAATCCCTACGACATTGGTGTATGTTTACTGAACTGGAAGTGTTTTTATTTATTTTATTCCACCTTTATTTAACCAGGTAGGCCAGTTGAGAACAAGTTCTCATTTACAACTGCGACCTGGCCAAGATAAAGCAAAGCAGTGAGACAAGAACAACAACAGAGTTACACATGGGATAAACAAACGTACAGTCAATAACACAATAGAAAAATCTGTATACAGTGTGTGCAAATGAAGGAGGGAAGACAATAAATAGGCCAGTGGTGAAGTAATTACAATTTAGCAATTAACACTGGAGTGATATATGTGCAGATGAGGATGTACAAGTAGAAATACTGGTGTGCAAAAGAGCAGAAAAACAAATATTGGATGAGGTAGCACCCATGACCAGCTCTGAAACCAGATTGCATAGCGGAGAAGGTACGGTGGGATTCGAAATGGTCGGTGATCTGTTTGTTCACTTGGCTTTAGAAAGGCAGGGCAAGATGGATATAGGTCGAATCTAAGACGATACGAAAGATAGGTTGAACAGACTAGTAATAGGGGCTGCAACAATGGCAGCAGATAATTTTTAGAAGAGAGGGTCCAGATTGTCTAGCCCAGCTGATTTGTATGGGTCCAGATTTTGCAGCTCTTTCAAAACATTTGGGTGAAGTGGGTAGGGGGGCTTGGGCCAGTTGCTGTTGGGTTCATTTATTTTCAGACCTGGGGGGTGCAAAGCTGTTGGCTGGGGTAGCCAGGTGGAAAGCATGGCCAGCCGTAGAGAAATGCCTCTTGAAATTCTCGATTACCATGGATTCATCAGTGGTGAAAAGTGTTTCCTAGTCTCAGTGCAGTGGGCAGCTAGGAGGAGGTACTCTTATTCTCCATGGACTTTAGTGTCCCAAAACTTTTTGGAATTAGTGCTGCAGGATGCAAATGTCTGTTTGAAAAGGCTATAAGAACGGGTCATCTTGTGGTTTGGGAACAGAGAATAAAAGGATCAGATTTCTGGGCGTGGTAGAATAGATTCAGGGCATAGTGTACAGACGGGTATGGTAGAGTGCGAGTACAGTGGGGGTAAACCTAGGCATTGAGTGACGATGAGAGAGGTTTTGTCTCTGGAGGCGCCAGTTAAGCTAGGTGTGGTCTCCGCATGTGTGGGGGGTGGGACAAGGGGGCTATCTGAGGCATGTTGAGCAGGACTAGGGGCTCCGCAGTAAAATAAAACAATGAGAGCTACCCTAAACAGTATACAAGGCATATTGACATTAGAGAAAGGCATAAAGCAATCACAGGTGTTGATTGGGAGAGCTAAGGCAACAACGTGTGAGACAACGGGTAAACAGCTAGGACAACAACAACAACGGGTAAATGGCGATGAATGGGCAGAGAGGATCAGTTAGCTAGACACAGGGCCTGAGTTCGAGGCTGGGGCCGACAGATAAACAAAATGAAGTACTGTGTTAATGAACAGTCCAGCAGGCATCAGCTGTGTAGCCGAGTGATCATAGGTTCCGATGAAACAGGGAGCCGTTCGGTAGTCGATTACTATGCTAGGCGAGCGGGAGACATGGCGTTCAGGAAGCTAGCGGGCCCGGGGCTAGCAGATGGATCATCACCAACATCCACGGGTGAGAGCACATCGGCTGATTTACATCAGCAGACCAGTGGTGATCGATTGGTGGGGCTCAGTGTCGACAAAGGGTCCTTGCCAATTGGCAAGAGAGGTATTGTAGTTGGTGTACTTCGTTTGCTAGCCGGGAGATGGGCCTAGCTCGAGGCTAACTGGTGCATGCTTCTGGACAAGGGCGTTAGCTACAAAAACCACTCAGTAGCAACTAGCTAGCTGCAAAGATCCGGTGTAATGGTCCAGAGCTTGCGGCAGGAATCCGGTGATGTAGTGGGAAAAAAAGAAGTCTGATATGCTCAGGGCTGATATTGCGCTGTGCAGACTGGCAGGTATTATCCGGGCTAAAGCGTCTGGAGTCCGAGCTAAAGGGAAAGACTGCTAGCAGTGGCTAACAATGACTAAATTGCTAGTAGCTAATTAGCTGGCTAGCTGCTGATGGAGATTCCAGTTATAAGATCTAAAGAATAGCAGATCCGTACCACATTGGGTGAGGCGGGTTGCAGGAAGGTATATTTAATTCAAAAATGGAAAAAAATAGTGAAATGTATACAAAAAAATTAAAAATGACTATTTACATAGGACTAAAACGTCTTACTGCTGCGCCACCTTGGAAGTATGGATGTGTCAATATTGTGCATAAAGTCAGTTGAGTGAACGTACTGTCACAGTCCTGTTCATCGGAGTTGTCTGCGCAGTCTGGCTCTCCGTTGCAGCGTAGCTGAGCATCCACACACTGGCCCTTGTCACACTGGAACTGGATTGCCGAGCACACGGGGCAGTTCTCCTCGTCACTGTTGTCATCACACTCAGCGACGCCGTCACAGTGCCATGCCATGGGGATGCAGTCAATGTCGCCCGTGGCACAGGTGAACTGCTCTGTGGAACAGGTGGGTGGGTCTGAAGTGGGAGGGGGGAGGAGTTTAGATTCAGAGCCAATGCCTGGTGTTATACTTGACTTATTGTGTATCGCACATCGTTATTGAATGTGTTACAGCAGCAGCTGTACCTCCACAGATGAGCAGGTTGGGCAGCAGGACCAGGTGCATGGGACAGGAGCAGCGAGGTGTCCCGTCTCCTTTGGCGATGCAGATGTGTGAGCAGCCTCCGTTGTCACGGGAACAGGGATGAGAAGCTGTGGAGGAGAGGAAGGAGAAGACGTGGACATTGAGTTTTTGCCCCTGGAGAGTAACGGAACTCTGTTGTAGTAAAGCACTGCATCACACATTGATGTTTTCCAAAAGGATTTGTTATCAGCTGAGGCAATAGGAAGTGGCTAAACACAGGCTCCTCCAGGTGCCTTACCAAACTCTGTAGGATCCATGTCTTCCACAGCGTGAATGCTGGTGAGGTAGGCAATGCGGCCCTGGATACGGGTCCTCTTCTCCCCAATCAGCTTGTCCACCCTCTCGATCATCTGCTGCTGTCTGTCGATCCAGTACAGATGCTCCCCCAGCACTGTCAGACCCATGGGCTGCAGGATGTTAGAATCCTGGAGGACGATCCGATTGGCTCCTGGGAGAAGGAAGAGGAATGACCTCCGAACAAGGGTAGTATGCACCAAACAATAGATACCCTATCCTATATCTCACATCAAAGACAGTGTATCCTCCCAAATGCATTTATTTTCAGACCATTAGGTGTTCCTTCATAAGTTCTAAACTTTATCATAGAAAATAAAGGTAATAACTTTAGACACCATCACTAAAACCAGTTTGACTAATATTCAATAACTGTTGCCAAACATGGTCTGCCAAAGTAAAGATACTCTCTTGTATAACTACAGTCGGTGCATAAATGGTGCATAGATGGCCTGGAGAAATCAGTCTGGATGCTGTCTTGTTCATATCTAGTCCAGACTTCAGAGGCAGGGGGATTTATTTAACACTAGAAAGGCCAAGGGGATCATTTTGAGCCAATATGAATTGAAATGGAAATTTCTCTGCCATTTTAAAGTCATGCCCCCCTCTGTTCTGGACTTCTCCTAAAATAAGTCTATTTAACACACATACAGTGTACAAAACATTAGGAACGCCTTCCTAATATTGAGTTGCACCCCCTTTTGCTGGCCCATGTTGACTCCAATGCTTCCCACTGTTGTGTCAAGTTGGTTGGATGTTCTTTGGGTGGTGGACAATTCTAGATACACACAGGAAACTGTTGAGCGTGAAAAACCAGCCGCGTTGCAGTTCGACACTCAAACCGGTGCGCCTAGCACCTATTACCATACTCCGTTCAAAAGGTACTTAAATCGTTTGTCTTGCCCATTCACCCGGTGAATGGCACACATACACAGTCCATGTCTTAATTGTCTAAATTCTTCAACCGGTCTCCCCCCCCTTCATCTACACTGATTTGAAGTGGATTTAACAAGTGACATCAATAAGGGATCATAGCTTTCACCTGGTCAGCCTGTCATGGAAAAAGAATGCGTTCCTGATGTTTTGAATTTTGATATCAAACAGAATTGTTATAAACAGTTGTTTTGCACGAAAAAGTGACCTTTTCATATCATCGTAGTGTCACAGGAAGGCAAGACTTGATTTCTATATAGTATCAGAAAAAGTAGATTCTGATGTTTTTTTAAAACACGTACCATTGCCAAATAACTCTAAAGACTGAAGAGATGAGCCCTATTTCAAAATATCACAATTCCATCCACTCCACAGCCTACAGTAACAAACTAATAAAAATGCTATTGTGTTCTTCATAAACACAACCAAAGTATTATTTTCCCGATAACATTCTAATGAATACAATTTCATGTATGCTTAGTCCAAATGACTCCTCATTGGCCCGAAGGGGGGTCCAAAGAGGCCAGGCTTTCAGACGTATTAAGGAAGATGGGTAGACTATTTTAGACCACAAACTGTGTTTGGATTCGAGGAACATTGTCATTTTCCATGGCACTGCTGTGTACTGCTGAGAATGAGAGACGTAAATAAATGCTGTCAAAACTGATAAACCATAGCAACAACAGCTTTTCAGATGATCAGCAGTGTTTGAGTGCTGATGCTCTGGATCTAGAATGGCTGTCCACACTTCTGTAGCATTGGGACTCACCAGTGAGGTCACTGCTCTCAATGCGTTTCAAGTCAGCGTCCACCCAGAAGAGTTTCCCCAGCTTGTTGTCCAGGGCCAGGGCTACAGGCCGGATCAGGCCCGTGGTGAACAAAGACTCCCTCTCCGTCCCATCCAGAGACGCTCCCTCGATCTTAGCAGAGCGATCCTGCATGGTCGTGAAATACATATATCTACAGGAGAGATGGAGGCAGTAAGAAAAAACAACACTGACAGACATTTGAACAGTTGCTGCCCAAACCTTAAACCACCAACTGTGTACAGGATTTTAGACATTAGTCAACATTGACAGATATATTAATCACACTACAACATGGAAATCAGCCAGAGAGATCTACTGATAGATAAATAACAGTTGAGGTATGTGTTTTGATAGGTGGGCAGGGCAGCCTGTATTATACTGTGCTGGGTGTAGACAAGAGCGCAGGGCTGTTCAGTTGGCCCCCCTCTCAGAGCCTGGAGGAGTAGAGGCTATTACTGGGCTGTGTGGGCCTTTCCGGTTTGTTACTTCTATCAGCTTTGATAAGAACCTCCCTTAACACCTGTTTAGACAGAGAAGACTTGAAGGAAGAAACGCTTGTCTGTTTGTAATTTGGTTCTGCTTCTTCAGTTTGGTTCTGCCTCTTCAAGTCAAAAGGGAACAATTTTTTTATATCAGTCTGAGTGTAATCAGTTGAAGTGTAAATGTAGAAGCCGTCACTTCTCAAGGAAAAGTGGGAGAAAACAAATGAACCCTGACTGCTCTTCAACCTGCCTGTAACCTTTTGAGACTGTCTGTATTGAGCTCGGCCAAATATCTTCAATGTCTATCTAGTGCTTTCCAGGCCCATGGAGAGACAAGCAACTGAATGCAACTTTCAAATCGGATAAAAACAGCTTCAAGATCATGTCAAATTATAAAAATTGTCAAGCTGATTGCTAACAATATTCAGTTTTAGATTTTTGGGATTAAACGTCTCATGTTGATTAGTTTACGCCGGGTCACTCCTATGAGAGAAGTCACCTCCGCCACATCCAAGTCAAACCATATAGGAGAGCCCCAAATAGAACGTAACATGGAGGACGGCCACATCAATAATGAGCATCACAATTACAGTGCAGCCTGCCAGGCCCTGACCTACGGCCCTGACCATACTACTGCACCACTGGAGAGGAGAAAGTAGTGCAGGCAGAACAGTAAACACAACCATCTGCTGCACACATGGCCTGACATTCTCAGCCTCATACTTACTTGGGGCTGTGGTTCCTTCCCTGCCCTATCGAAGGAAAATAAACACCGTTCCACAGAGTCTCCTATGTCAAATTGTCAACACCACATCACTAAACACCTGATCACCCACTAATTACTCTGCTGCTTGGAGGAGTGCCACACCCAGTCCCTGATCTGCCCGCCAGCCAACTGCTATATTTACACACATACAAGTGGCATCGCTCACTTGAAAATATTTCATAAGGGGACACTGAACTATTTTGGAAGTCCTGTATATTTTCAAAAGCTTTCAAGTGAGTGAGTTCCCTCGGTTTTTCATTCCCAAGTCCACCACATTTGGGGTAGATTTGAAAACCGAGCCTGGGAGATTTGAAATAGAAATGTTGCCATCCCTAAATCCAGTTATTGAGTCAGTCTGCCTCTATCTGCATAAAAAACTGTTGCCTCGAGCTGCAACAGTATGAACCAGGCAGCACTTTGTTTTCCAGTCTCCTCTTTGATACAACACTTCCCTCCTCACCCTTTTTCTGCGTTGACTACAATGGCTCTGGGTTTGTCATGTTCATCTCGCAGCACCACGCCCACGGCGTCTCCGTCCAGGCGCTGGAGGTTGATGGTATTGGTGGCCTCACAAGTCCAGTAGACAGTACGGCTGTAGGTGTCCAGGCTCAGGTCGTGGGGCTGTTTGTCAGGCTGCTGCAGGTGGGTGGAAGTGGTGGACACCACCACTGACGACTGGAGGATGAAGGAGATAGATATTAAATCAGAGAAAGGGCCTATAATTGTGAAAGGTTTCACACTGTCGACAAAAGATATGCGAGTGTTCAAACAAATGTATTTGTGCATGATGGCTGTACTGATGTCAATTAAATTAAGTTCTATAACTCCCTCAACTTTATATGCATGTAAACTAGAATGTAATTGAAAAACATTAATATACACAATATACTATATGCATTTTAAGTGTGTATGTAAAAGCAGGTAAATATATCGTTCTCTTTATTAGCATGACTCACTTGTGTGCCATCGTCGCGGGCCCTCCTGATGTTCTGCCGCCCGTCCACCCAGTAGACCAGGTGGTCTAGGGGGTCGTAGCTGATGGCCCGGACGTTGCGGAGGACGTGGATGGGAAGGATGATGTCGGGGCTCTGCTCACCCAGAACCATGCGGCTGATTGAGGCCTTCTGGCTGAACAGGAGGAAGCTAGAGGGGGCTGGAGGGGGGGAGGGGTCAGAGGTTAACAGGCCCAATCCAAACATTTGAATCTCCCCTTCTCGCTCACTCTCTGTCCCCTCCCTCTATATCTCTTCCTCCCTCTCTCCTTCCAACCTTTCCATGACTCAGGATGTTGTAATCAGCTTACTAGAATGCAGTAATCAGTGGTCCACAGAGACCAGGGAAGTATGCAGCAGTAAGAAAGAAAAAGACATGTAGAAACACATCCCATGCCAAGACCAGAGGAATGCTCAGTCTGTGATATGTGCACAGCAACCTCCTTTCTAACACTTGTCCACATCAGGCCTCAGTGAAAGTCTGAGGTCAGCTCATGGTATGATTCAGACAGACAAGTGTTATGAGGTTTTGTATGGCCACGGGCTGTAGACACACCTGGATTTGATTAAGACAATACATCCTTCTAGAGAAAAGACGTTGTAAAATACACTGACTCACCTACTCTTAACGCAGAGATTCAATTTCCAACTTACAGTAAAATGTCCACAGGAGATTAGTGCATATGTCTCAAAACAGAATAAACTATGACTGTACCAACACACTAAATACAACACTGAACCAAACTAAAAACATAACTCAACAACCCCCTGTCAATGCCGGCCCTGGTCGTTTCTCTACTCACAGCTGCAGTTCCTGCTGTTTGAGTCCAGGATGTAGTGGGACGCACAGCGGCACTGGGAGCCGGCGGGCGACGCCAGGCACAGGTGGGCACAGTTGCCGTTGTTCTGGGAGCAGTCATTGGCACCGTCCTGGCGAGAGGAGTGGAAGACCAAGATGTCCATGACGTACTCCAGGTGTCCCTGGACCATGGTGCGGTTCAGCCCAGAGCGTTTGTCGGCCCGCTCGATGCTGCGCAGGTTCCAGTCTGTCCAGTAGATGTAGTCCCGGTACTGGGTCAGACCGAACGGATGAGGGAGGTCGTCAGCCACTATCTCCCTCTGCAGACCTGGGTGAAACATGATTATTAATATATAGATTATTGAAGATCTGAGAATATTGATGTTAACCACAGCAATATGATATTTGTACAGTAATATTGGGGGGGGAAAGGAGAATGGACATGAATGAATATTGGTGTCAACCACAGCGATATTACAGAGTTTTATGCTCATCATGTATCATCAATCATAAACTACAGAGGGGTTGGAGAAGAGCTTGACTACTGTATGCATTTACCTTGCATGTTGGTTGACTCTATCATACAGGTGTCCAGGTCGGTCCAGTAGAGTCTCTGGTCGATGTAGTCGATGGTGAGGCCGTTGGCTCTGCCCACTTTGTCCACTAGGGTCATTATGTTGCTGCCGTCCATGTGGGCCCTGGCGATCCTGGGCTTGCCTCCCCACTCTGTCCAATACATGTAGCTGAGGAGACACACAGAGCTGCTTTTAACATAGTAGAACGAGCCCATATTAGAGGTCGACCGATTAATCGGAATGGCCGACTAATTAGGGCCGATTTCAAATTTTCATAACAATCGGTAATCAGCATTTTTGGACACCGATTATGGCTGATTACATTGCACTCCACAAGGAGACTGCATGGCAGGCTGACCACCTGTTACGCGAGTGCAGCAAGGAGCCACGGTAAGTTGCTAGCTAGCATTAAACTTATCTTATTAAAAAACAATCAATCTTAACATAATCACTAGTTAACTACACATGGTTGATGATATTACTAGTTTAACTAGCTTGTCCTGCGTTGCAAATAATCAATGCGGTGCCTGTTAATTTATCATCGAATCACAGCCTACTTCGCCAAATGGGTGATGATTTAACAAGCGCATTCGCGAAAAAAGCACCGTCGTTGCACCAATGTGTACCTAACCATAAACATCAATGCCTTTCTTAAAATCAATACACAAGTATATTTTTTAAAACCTGCATATTTAGTTAAAATAAATTAATGTTAGCGGGCAATATTAACTAGGGAAATTGTGTCACTTCTCTTGCGTTTTGTGCAAGCAAAGTCAGGGTATATGCAGCAGTTTGGGCCGCCTGGCTCGTTGCGAACTGTGTGAAGACCATTTCTTTCTAACAAAGACCATAAATAATTTGACAGCCAGACAGTCATCTCTATGGGTACTGGTGAACAGATGACGTCAGCATAGCCTGGTTTCAGATCCGTTTGTACCACCTTGCCATTCCAACTCCTATGGTCATTGTCACACGTTCAAAGCTGGCAAGACAGCTCAAACCGATCTGGGACCAGGCTCATGTCAATCAGACAGGTCTGTGAGTTGTGTCATGCAGATGAGCTGGATCCCAGTCAGTCTTACCCATTGGCAGGGTTAAGGGCCAGGGAGCGAGGGTTGTCCAGGTCCTTACACACCAGGACCTGTCGGTATTGTCCATCCAGCCGGGCCACCTCGATGCGGTTGGTCCCTGTGTCGGCCCAGTACACGTTCCTGCCCATCCAGTCTACTGCCATGCCTTCTGGGTAGTCCAGCCCAAACTCGATCACATGCTCCACAGAGCTGCCGTTCATGAAGGCCCTGCTGATGGTCTGAGGGAGGGAGGACAGTGGAGTTGAGTCAGACACTTGTACAACAGTCAGGCACTGAGCTCAATATGAACCAAAAAAGCCTGGAGCTTAAATAAATAAAACATCCCGATAGCTAAATTAACCCAGATGACAGAAAACAAACCCCCAAAATTTGAATGGAAACCCTAAAACGAATGACTAGAATAGAATGACAGAGAAAAGGAGTCATTCTCACCTTGGTGCTGACGTCAGTCCAGTAGATCCTGTTCTCGGAGACGTCAAAGTCGAGGGCGGAGGCCTCCTTGACCCCAGTGAGAGGGATGGCAACGTCGTTAGAGTTGGTCCCGAGGGAGATAGAGCGGATGTCAGCCCGGTTGGTGAAGAGCAGGAAAGCCTCGGGCACCACGCACATCCTCATGTCACTGAGGAGCTCCAGGCCCATGGGACAGTCACAGCGCAGGCCCTGGGGCCGGTGGAAACACAGGTGGCTGCAGCCGCCATTATCCTCCACACAGCCGTTTGTGCCTTTGAGGGAGAGAGGGAAAGAGAGAGACATGGTCAGTTTATCTGCAGCAGCCTGGGAGATCTGGTACTGTCCTCTCTAAGGACTGTTTACAGCTGTCAGTTGTGATAATACATCATACATAAGAAAACATTTACCATAGTAGTACTCAGAATTATTGCATACTTAATATTGTAGAACTTAAAAAAAATATTGAACCTATATTTTAACTAGGCAAGTCAGTTAAGAACAAATTCTTATTTACAATGACTGCCTACCCCGGCCAAACACTAACGACGCTGGGCCAATTGTGCGCCGCACTGTCACTACCTAAACTCGGCAAAAAAAGAAACGTCTTTTAAAGTTAATTCGTAAATATCTAAATAACTTCACAAATCTTCATTGTAGAGGGTTTAAACACTGTTTTCCATGCTTGTTCAATGAACCATAAACAATTAATGAACATGCACCTGTGGAACGGTCGTTAAGACACTTACAGCTTACAGTTATGAAAACTTAGGACACTAAAGAGGCCTTTCTACTGACTCTGAAAAACAACCAAAAGAAAGATGCCCAGGGTCTCTGCTCATCTGCGTTAACGTGCCTTAGGCATGCTGCATAGAGGCATGAGGACTGCAGATGTGGACAGGGCAATAAATTGCAATGTCCGTACTGTGAGACGCAGAAGACAGCGCTACAGGGAGACAGGACGGACAGCTGATCATCCTCGCAGTGGCAGACCATGTGTAACAACACCTGCACAGGATCGGTACATCCGAACATCACACCTGCGGGACAGGTACAGGATGGCAACAACAACTGCCTGAGTTACACCAGGAACGCACAATCCCTCCATCAGTGCTGACTGTCCGTAATAGGCTGAGAGAGGCTGGACTGAGGGCTTGTAAGGCAGGTCCTCACCAGACATCACCGGCAACAACGTCGCCTATGGGCACAAACCTACTGTCGCTGGACCAGACAGGACTGGCAAAAAGTGCTCTTCACTGACGAGTCGCGGTTTTGTCGCACCAGGGGTGATGGTCGGATTCGAGTTTATCGTAGAAGGAATGAGTGTTACATCGAGGCCTGTACTCGGTGGTGGAGGGTCTGTCATGGTCTGGGGCAGTGTGTCACAGCATCATCGGACTGAGCTTGTTGTCATTGCAGGCAATCTCAATGCTGTGCGTTACTGGGAAGACATCCTCCTCCCTCGTGTGGTACCCTTCCTGCAGGCTCATCCTGACATGACCCTCCAGCATGACAATGCCACCAACCATACTGCTCGTTCTGTGCGTGATTTCCTGCAAGACAGGAATGTCAGTGTTCTGCCATGGCCAACGAAGAGCCCAGATCTCAATCCCATTGAGCACGTCTGGGACCTGTTGGATCGGAGGGTGAGGGCTAGGGCCATTCCCCCCAGAAATGTCCGGGAACTTGCAGGTGCCTTCGTGGAAGAGTGGGGTAACATCTCACAGCAAGAACGGGCAAATCTGGTGCAGTCCATGAGGAGGAGATGCACTTCAGTACTTAATGCAGCTGGTGGCCACACTAAATACTGACTGTTACTTTTGATTTTGACCCCCTCTTTGTTCAGGGACACATTATTCCATTTCTGTTAGTCACATATCTGTGGAACTTGTTCAGTTTATGTCTCAGTTGTTGAATCATATGTTCATAAATATTTACACGTTAAGTTTGCTGAAAATAAACACAGTTGACAGTGAGAGGACGTTTCTTTTTTTGCTGAGTTTATAAATTAAACACACTTCTTACACTACTACAGCTGTGTACATCCAAATAACAATAAAACCCCATAATTTCCTCTTTCTCTTACCGGAGACCTCAGTGACTCTGGTGGCCTTGAGTCCCATGAGATCAGGTAGCTGGTCAATGATGATCTCTCGGATGGCGTTGGTCTTGTGGACCCTCTCGATGCTCCTCCTCTGCCAGTCCGTCCAGTAGATGTAGTCGCCCAGCAGCGTGAAGCCAAAGATGTGGGGTAGCTTGTCCTCCAGCAGGGTCATCCTGTTGGAGCCGTCCACGTCAATCACCTGGGTTTACGGAGAGGAGGGGGGTTTAATATTGATGGGCAACCCAAGCAGTAGCTTTTGCCAAGTATGAGCATGGAGCAGTTGGGTGCTTTGCTCAAGGGCACAGTGGTAGGAAACGGCAACTGATAGGCATTTGTCTGATTAGGCGTAAGCAATTGTCCAAGCAAAAGAGTTTGTCCTCAGGCTCTTGTTCTGTAACACACAAGCATCTACCCACACCCATAGATCACGATTCCCCAATTGGCGGAAAGAAACTAGTGGGGATTTTATTTGGCTACCAAAGTTTACTGACCAAAACAAATATTTTTTGTAAAAACAGCAAATCAAGTGATTTAATTTCAGAAATGTTCCACAGTATTCCCAAGCATAATATTGTATACAGAAGTTAGCATGGTTTGAAATTATTATGTTTTAGTCAAATATATCTGTTTGGGCTTCTTGCGGTCAATTTGCAGTCTACAAATTATTTGGAATTATGTTCCTCCCCCCCGCCCCCCGACAATCCGCTCAAGAAAATAATAAAAGTATTGCGCCTGAATCTAGTTGATGATCCCTGCCATAGATGCTGTAGGCGTCAATATGAGTTATGACATCTAATTCTTGATAACCTGGGGTACATTTAAAACACACAAACAGGTCAGAGCAGGTTACTGACACTAGATAGAATGCACTGACAATGACAATAGTATTTCACAGGTGCATGTTCATTAATAGTGTTGAGAACACTAATTTCAAGACTGTTTCAAAGCCAAATCAATAAAACTCAATATGTAACTAACTGCAAACTGACAAGCTATTTATATTCAAAGATCACCATTAACTATGGAGCATGACCGTCAATATCTCTATCTGGGGAAAAACACCATTTCTGCTAAGTGGGAGACCACGCAGAGTATATCATATTTAAATTAATAAAATGTGACAGTATAGGATTCCAGTCACAAGGGTTGCATTAGAAAATGAAGTAAACGGATATAGGGAGTGGTGCCAAAGCATGCCTCTGTCTTATGAGGAGCAGAAAGAGAGAGCTGTTCCTTACTGGGAACTGAACTGCTTATTTCTGAAAAGGCTGCAATTACACTCAACACAATTCCTAGCCGACCCGGCATTACTATTACACAAAACTGTGCCACTGAAAATAGACCTGTGTTTTTTATTTTAGCAAACTGGTGTAAGCTCCAGGAAATATTTCAGTCCGACTGAAAATTCTGGAGTGTGGCATCTTATGATGGCCACTCCTACGTGACATGGTGAGCATATTCTACTCTAGGAGAAACTGAGCACTACACAGATCAGCACTGTGTGCTTCTACCATTTCGGTTTGCATGGAGGTATCAGTGGGTTCACGTGGGTGTTAATCACGCTATACAACCAACCAACCCTAGGTCTTTATTTTGGTGGTAGACAAGCCGAAGTGGCTCAGACACAAAAATTATAATGAAAAGTTGACTTCTCTGGATGAAAACGATGTCGTCCACAAGCACTTTACAAAACCCTATAGGAACTGAGCACAAAGGCACCAGTACACTTGCATATCCTGTTCACAGCAGGTATTTAACAATGGAAACTTGAACTTATAAGATCTGGTGGTCTTACAGATGACTTTGGATCGCTCTAGTGAATACAAACTTAGGCCCCTTCGACAGATATCAAATCAAATCAAATTTTATTAGTCACATACACATGGTTAGCAGATGTTAATGCGAGTGTAGCGAAATGCTTGTGCTTCTAGTTCCGACAATGCAGTAATAACCAACAAGTAATCTAACCTAACAATTCCACAACTACTACCTTATACACACACACAAGTGTAAAGGGATAAAGAATATGTACATAAAGATATATGAATGAGTGGTGGTACAGAACGGCATGGCAAGATGCAGTAGATGGTATAGAGTACGGTATATACATATGAGATGAGTACTGTAGGGTATGTAAACATAAAGTGGCATAGTTTAAAGTGGCTAGTGGTACATGTATTACATAAAGATGGCAAGATGCAGTAGATGATATAGAGTACAGTATATACATATGAGATGGGTAATGTAGGGTATGTAAACATTATATTAAGTGGCATTGTTTAAAGTGGCTAGTGGTACATTTTTACATAATTTCCATCAATTCCCATTTTTAAAGTGGCTGGAGTTGAGTCAGTATGTTGGCAGCGGCCGCTAAATGTTAGTGGTGGCTGTTTAACAGTCTGATGGCCTTGAGATAGAAGCTGTTTTTCAGTCTCTCGGTCCCTGCTTTGATGCACCTGTACTGACCTCGCCTTCTGGATGATAGCGGGGTGAACAGGCAGTGGCTTGGGTGGTTGTTGTCCTTGATGATCTTTATGGCCTTCCTGTGACATCGGGTGGTGTAGGTTTCCTGGAGGGCAGGTAGTTTGCCCCCGGTGATGCGTTCTGCAGACCTCACTACCCTCTGGAGAGCCTTACGGTTGTGGGCGGAGCAGTTGCCGTACCAGGCGGTGATACAGCCCGACAGGATGCTCTCGATTGTGCATCTGTAGAAGTTTGTGAGTGCTTTTGGTGACAAGCCGAATTTCTTCAGCCTCCTGAGGTTGAAGAGGCGCTGCTGCGCCTTCTTCACAACGCTGTCTGTGTGGGTGGACCAATTCAGTTTGTCCGTGATGTGTACACCGAGGAACTTAAAACTTTCCACCTTCTCCACCACTGACCCGTCGATGTGGATAGGGGGGTGCTCCCTCTGCTGTTTCCTGAAGTCCACAATCATCTCCTTTGTTTTGTTGACGTTGAGTGTGAGGTTATTTTCCTGACACCACACTCCGAGGGCCCTCACCTCCTCCCTGTAGGCCGTCTCGTCGTTGTTGGTAATCAAGCCTACCACTGTAGTGTCATCCGCAAACTTGATGATTGAGTTGGAGGCGTGCATGGCCACGCAGTCGTGGGTGAACAGGGAGTACAGGAGAGGGCTCAGAACGCACCCTTGTGGGGCCCCAGTGTTGAGGATCAGCGGGGTGGAGATGTTGTTACCTACCCTCACCACCTGGGGGCGGCCCGTCAGGAAGTCCAGGACCCAGTTGCACAGGGCGGGGTCGAGACCCAGGGTCTCGAGCTTGATGACGAGTTTGGAGGGTACTATGGTGTTAAATGCTGAGCTGTAATCGATGAACAGCATTCTCACATGGGTATTCCTCTTGTCCAGATGGGTTAGGGCAGTGTGCAGTGTGGTTGCGATTGCGTCGTCTGTGGACCTATTGGGTCGGTAAGCAAATTGGAGTGGGTCTAGGGTGTCCGGTAGGGTGGAGGTGATATGGTCCTTGACTAGTCTCTCAAAGCACTTCATGATGACGGAAGTGAGTGCTACGGGGCGGTAGTCGTTTAGCTCAGTTACCTTAGCTTTCTTGGGAACAGGAACAATGGTGGCCCTCTTGAAGCATGTGGGAACAGCAGACTGGGATAAGGATTGATTGAATATGTCCGTAAACACACCAGCCAGCTGGTCTGCGCATGCTCTGAGGACGCGGCTGGGAATGCCGTCTGGGCCTGCAGCCTTGCGAGGGTTAACACGTTTAAATGTTTTACTCACCTCGGCTGCAGTGAAGGAGAGCCCGCAGGTTTTGGTAGGGGGCCGTGTCAGTGGCACTGTATTGTCCTCAAAGCGGGCAAAAAAGTTGTTTAGCCTGTCTGGGAGCAAGACATCCTGGTCCGCGACGGGGCTGGTTTTCTTTTTGTAATCCGTGATTGACTGTAGACCCTGCCACATACCTCTTGTGTCTGAGCTGTTGAATTGCGACTCGATTTTGTCTCTGTACTGGGACTTAGCCTGTTTGATTGCCTTGCGGAGAGAATAGCTACACTGTTTGTATTCGGTCATGCTTCCGGTCACCTTGCCCTGGTTAAAAGCAGTGGTTCGCGCTTTCAGTTTCACGCGAATGCTGCCGTCAATCCACGGTTTCTGGTTTGGGAATGTTTTAATCGTTGCTGTGGGTACGACATCGTCAATGCACTTCCTAATGAACTCGCTCACCGAATCAGCATATTCGTCAATATTGTTGTTGGACGCAATGCAGAACATATTCCAATCCGCGTGATCGAAGCAGTCTTGAAGCGTGGATTCAGATTGGTCGGACCAGCGTTGAACAGACCTGAGCGCGGGAGCTTGTTGTTTGAGTTTCTGTTTGTAGGCTGGAATCAACAAAATGGAGTCGTGGTCAGCTTTTCCGAAAGGGGGGCGGGGGAGGGCCTTATATGCGTCGCGGAAATTAGTATAACAATGATCTAGGGTTTTTCCAGCCCTGGTAGCACAATCGATATGCTGATAGAATTTAGGGAGTTTTGTTTTTAGATTAGCCTTGTTAAAATCCCCAGCTACGATGAATGCAGCCTCAGGGTGTGTGGTTTCCAGTTTACAAAGAGTCAGATAAAGTTCGTTCAGGGCCATCGATGTGTCTGCTTGGGGGGGAATATATACGGCTGTGATTATGATTGAAGAGAATTCCCTTGGTAGATAATGCGGTCGACATTTGATTGTGAGGAGTTCTAGATCAGGTGAACAGAATTACTTGAGTTCCTGTGTGTTGTTATGATGATCACACCACGTCTCGTTAATCATAAGGCATACCCCCCCGCCCCTCTTCTTACCGGAAAGATGTTTGTTTCTGTCGGCGCGATGCATGAAGAAACCAGCTGGCTGCACCGACTCCGTTAGCGTCTCTTGAGTTAGCCATGTTTCCGTGAAGCAGAGCACGTTGCAATCCCTGATGTCTCTCTGGAATGCTACCCGTGCTCGGATTTCGTCAACCTTATTGTCAAGAGACTGGACATTGGCGAGTAGTATGCTAGGGAGTGGAGCGCGATGTGCCCGTCTCCGAAGCCTGACCACGAGACCGCCTCGTTTGCCCCTTTTTCGGCGTCGCACAGGGTCGCCGGCTGGGATCAGATCCATTGTATTGGGTGGAAGGCAAAACACTGGATCCGTTTCGGGAAAGTCATATTCCTGGTAGGAACGATGATGAGTTGACGTTAATCGTATATTCAGTAGTTCCTCCCGACTGTATGTAATGAAACCTAAGATTACCTGGGGTACCGATGTAAGAAATAACACATAAAAAAACAAAATACTGCATATTTTCCAAGGAACGCGAAGCGAGGCGGCCATCTCTTTTCGGCGCCGGAAGTTGGCTGATGTCTAAATACTACCTACGGATTCACAGACGGCTCTGCCAGTGACGGCCATATTAGTGTGGCATATTGTTTTGCCGAGAAGCTCTCAAAACAAATACTTTCTGTACGGTGTGGTTCCCATCTCGAGCTCTTCCTGTGTGGCCAGGGAGCTTGGAGTGTGCAGACGGAGATGGGGATGGGGCTGAGGCTGCTTCCAAGGGCTGCCTGCCCTGGAGGGGTGTCCACTTGATTAATTTATGTAATTCAGTCCCTCGCTTCCTACAGCTGGTGGAGCGACTCACTGACTTCCTCCCTCTCTCCCAATATGAAAAAATAAATAATTATTGGCACATTGTTGGGTGAAATACTTTTTCTCTTCACAAACACTGCAGGCAGCACAATATGAAGGGGACAGGCAGAATTTGACACCACAGAGAAATGGTGTCGCTTTTGGGGAGAAGGTGAGATGGAGGATAATCCAGCTCACTAAACTGCTCTGACCACAATGCCGAGAGAGAGAGACTAGAGGGGTGGACTGGGTTCACACCGAGCATTCTTTATGGAACATTATACCGGTTTGGCTGTTAGGATAAAGACACTAGATAAAGACATTAGGAGAAAGCATATAGCACTGACTAAGAGGGCTAAGCACAACTCAGTGGAAAGTCTTAAAGGGGAACTGGTAAGATATTCAGAAAGGTTTGCAGTAACACACTGAGGGGGAGAGGGTAGGTCATGATGCTCAACAAAACAGCAGCCATAGTTTCTATAGCAGCCCCAGCTAGCAGAGATAATACCTCAACTGGACTTTCCTGGAAGCTTCACACAACTTGCGTGGTATGCCATGAATGTTATGATTCCCTGTTTTAGGGAAATGGATCATTTTAAACACTTTTTCCTGCCTTTGGAATGCAAATATGTTATTTTGCAGTTAGGCCTAATTAGAGCGTTATCTGTGACCCAATTAAAATATGGATGACCAGTTGTGCTTTGGAAGCAGACTTTCACTTTAATATTATTATAACACAATCTTGGGAGCGTGGTTGAACATAGGATGGGCCGGAGTTGATCTTTCTCGTCTCATGGTTACGTAGGAGTAAGGCATGAATTCTTTCCACTGGTGTAATTAGACCTTTTTATTGGATGGCATACCTTTCAAACATCTGTTTCCCCTTGCCTTTATGCTTTCAGTGGACTATAGGACATTGTTTGACTGCTCACCTGAGTAACCACCAAATACCCCAGCTATTTTTACCAGCAATGGAGAAAATCGCCAACTCTGGCATTCCTTCCCTCTCCATTTCTTTCTCAGTCTAATCCAGGTAAGATTACTGCTCTTTCTATGGAGTCATGTTCCTCCCCATCCTGACAATTCCACATACACCGCTCGCCTTGCAGCGCATCAAAGGACTAAGTGTGCAGCTGGTTGATTTTTGGCCCTGGATTCCAGCCACGGTGCGGCCACACTTTCTCCAGGTTAACTCTTTCTGGGGCTAGCCTGGGAGTGGAGGGGAGGATGGAGGGAAGTGGGGGAGGGGAGGCCCTAGACTGCAGGCACGGGTAAATTCATGGCTGCCAGCACACACTGGACCCTCTGTGCTGTTAACACGCCAGCTGCCTAGGCTAATTAGTCCAGAACAAACCTAAGCAGGCCTCTGAGGTCATTAAAACATAATGCCACAGGGAGAAGAAAAAAAAGTGTTGATGGAATTTACCTCCCCTTCTACCAAAAAGGAAAATCTTGCAAACAAAACACAAAATGGACTCAAAATTTAGGACCAACCGAGAAAACAAAAAAACTGCACTTTGATGGCCATCCTATCAGCAGGAGTCTATCCCCCTCCCTTACAGACGTTCTATTCATTTTTTACTGAGACAATTAGACATGGCCTTCGCCACTGAAAGATGGGTGCACCATTTTTTCTCCCTGCTCTTTTTCAGAGACAATTATGCACTGGGAGAGTTTTTTTTATAGTGTGAGAACCCTTTTCTTGACCGAGGAAAACATAAACAAAACAGAAAACACAAAAGTCTCATCAGTAATTCAGGGAAAAGTCAATCCTCGGCAGGCTTCAATGCCAGCCAATTGTAAACGTCCTCTTTGCGCCTCAGTGTCATTGAGATGCCTTACAAATTCAATCTGCAGGCCGGGGCAGTGTGACGGAAGGCTGCATGGCCCTCAAAGCCCAGTCTTAGTTTCTACTAGCTAGCAGCTTATAGTGGAACTGACAGTGTTTTAACTACTTTGTAAATATGAAACAAACAGACAATGATAATATCAGTCAAAAATATAAAATTGACAGTTTATGCTTCAAAACCAACTTCATAAGAGGTTTTACAAAAGAGGTTATATTTGACAAAAAATTGCATTATGTAGAGCTGGGATGGTCAACTTTTATTGGGATGGGAGTCACAAAAAAACAGAACTCATCATGAGGGGTCGCAGTGGCTCGTGGGTTTGCGTACCCACATCCATACCACGCCCCCTTTGCAAGCAAAACATTTGTAAGTTAATTTCCTGCAATTCCACAAATTTTTCCATGGTGCGGAGAGAATATGTAGCTATTTGTTTGGCAAGCTAAAACCACAGAGCCTAGCTAGCTGCTGGAAGGATGTCATGTCATTGGATGGACGAGTGGTTGAGTGGCAGACTTTCCTCCCATATCGTTTTTTGGTGGCTACACCTAGAGATGCAGGTGTCATTTGGTAAGCTAGCAAGAAATGTGAATCACTTCCCCTAAAGTAAAGTGAACTTGGCAAAGTTATATAATTTCTCCGGTCAACACAATAATAAATACAATCCTTCAAAACCCTACACCAGAGAAAATTATTTAGCCACAGAGGATCATTAGCTTATTATTTTTCTTTGTTGCTTTAGATTGTTTTAAAATCACAAGGTCAGGGCATAACCAACAGTCGGGAAGCGTGCTATTTGGGCAGTGCGAGCAGCATATGAAATAGCTAGTTGTAAGTGAAAAGCATCTATAATGGACCTAAGCCTATCGCAATATTTCAAAATACAAATCGCGGGAAAAACACAAGAGGATAAAGAAAAAAACAAACCTGTCTTTTGCTACGCTATCAAAATTCTCAACTCACAATAGTTTGAGTGAACAGTAGCTCATCTTATTGGCACTATAGCGAAGAGCATCGGCCAAATCCCGGTGAGTGCGCATATTCACTGTCTTTATCATTGGGTGTCTCCGTGCTCCTGGACAGTTTTTTTAGAACAATAATTTCCTCCTCCAAGACGAGGTCGTTTTCATTTATCTCAGTTTATCAGTGTCAGCCGAGTAGCCTACCCTGTAATTTTTGGGGTATTAAAGATTCTACTAGTGTCTCCAGTCGTGAAGGTAAAGAGTCGTAGAATTGAATGAAATAAGTTTATAAAAGGCAAAAACAGTTACCGATTTTTCTCGGATCTACCAAAAAAATTTCACTAGCTGGGGCAGAGCTCTGGATGTGTGCAAAGAAAGGCGAAGAAAAGCAGAAGTATTTTTTGCGAACAGTGAGTCAGTTATATTGGGCTCCCGAGTGGTGCAGCGGTCTAAGGCACTGCATCTCAGTGCTAGAGGCATCACTACAGACCCAGGTTCGATTCCAGGCTGTATCACAACTGGACGTGATTGGGAGTCCCATAGGGCGGCGCCCAATTTGCCCAGCGTCATCCGGGTTAGGGTTTGGTCGGGGTAGGCCATCATTGTAAATAAGAATTTGTTCTTAACTGACTTTCCTAGTTAAATAAAAATACATATATTATTAGCCTAACTTATGACTATCCAATCTACATCATATTAGGAAAAGTTGGCTATCTTACATTAGTCTGCAAAGGTGATGACAGATGCAGCAATACTTTATAATTAAGGTGATTTTTTAAATATTTTGTTTTGCTTTCCCCAAGTACAGCTATGCTGAACTTGAACGACTGTTATCCACAGTTACCATCGCTTAGTTGTCAATCAAATATATTTGGCATCGATCAAATGGGCAGGCAGGCAAGTTCCCATTGTTGTCACAACGTGGGTTGGGACCGAAGCATGCGTTAGCAGGCAAGCTGCAGAAGCATGAAACACAATGAAATTGTTTCTTCATCATCTTGCTACAGTTGAAGTCAGAAGTTCACACACATCAGCCAAATACATTTAAACTCAGTTTTTCACAATTCCTGACATTTAATCCTAGTAAAAATGCCCTGTCTTAGGTCAGTTAGGATCACCACTTTATTTTAAGAATGTGAAATGTCAGAATAATAGTAGAGAATTATTTATTTCAGCTTTTATTTCTTTCATCACATTCCCAGTGGGTCAGAAGTTTACATACACTCAATGTGTATTTGGTAACATTGCCTTTAAATGCTTTAACTTGGGTCAAACGTTTTGGGTAGCCTTCCACAAGCTTCCCACAATAAGTTGGGTGAATTTTGGCCCATTCCTCCAGACAGAGCACATAATTTTCCTACCTCATGATGCCATCTATTTTGTGACGTGCACCAGTCCCTCCTGCAGCAAAGAACCCCCACAACATGATGCTGCCACCCCCGTGCTTCACGGTTGGGATGGTGTTCTTCGGGCTTGCAAGCCTTCCCCTTTTTCCTCCAAACATAACGATGGTCATTATGGCCTAACAATTCTATTTTTGTTTCATCAGACCAGAGGACATTTCTCCAAGAAGTACGATATTTGTCCCCATGTGCAGTTGCAAACTGTAGTCTGGCTTTTTTATGGCGGTTTTGGAGCAGTCGCTTCTTCCTTGCTGAGCCGCCTTTCAGGTTATGTCGATATAGGACTCGTTTTACTGTGGATATAGATACTTTTGTACCTGTTTCCTCCAGCATCTTCACAAGGTCCTTTTCTGAGGGCTTGGCGGATTTCTTTTGATTTCCCCATGATGTCAAGGAAAAAGGCACCGAGTTTGAAGGTAGGCCTTGAAATACATCCACAGCTACACCTCCAATGGACTCAAATGATGTCAATTAGCCTATCAGAAGCTTCTAAAGCCATGACATCATTTTCTGAAATTTTCCTAGCTGTTTAAAGGCACAGTCAACTTAGTGTATGTAAACTTCTGACCCACTGGAATTGTGATACAGTGAATTATAAGTGAAATAATCTGTCTGTAAACAATTGTTGGGAAAATTACTTGTGTCATTGTCACGAATAGCACCGAAGGTGGCTCCCCTTCCTGTTCGGGTGGCGCTCGGCGGTCGTCGTCGCCGGTCTACTAGCTGCCACCGATCTCTTTTTCCTTTTCGTTTGTTTTTGTCTAATTGGTTTCACCTGTTCCTTGTTGGGTTTTTGGGGTGGGTACTATTTAAGTTCCTTTAGCCCGCTTGTGTTTGTGCGGGCTTGTTGTTATTGTACGTAGGAGGTGTATTGTTGATTTTGGATTTTCGCTGTCCGGTTTATGTAACAGTGGTCTTTGGGTTGTGTTTGCGCCTGTGTTTTGGCTTCACCCATTTTTGTACCTGTTACTGTGGACATTAAAGCGTTTTTCCCCGTGAAACTTCTGCTCTCTGCGCCTGACTCCACACCCATCATTCTCCTGACGTTACAGAAGCCCGCACCAGGATATATGGAGTCAGCAGGAGCAGCGACCACCCCTCTCCCCACGATGGAGGAGAGAGTCCTTCATCACACGTCCATCCTCCATCGCATCGGATCAGCGATGGATCAAATTATGGAGAGGATGGACCGTTGGGAGAGGAGTGGTCTCCCTACTACCCCACCTACCCTCCCACCAGCAACTCTACCATCTCCTCCAGCGGAATCCGGTGCCAGCGCTCTGCGTATTACGCCTCCGAGGGAGTACGATGGAACGGCAGCGGGGTGCCAGGGATTCCTGCTACAACTAGAGCTCTACCTGGCCACCGTTCGGCCGGCTCCCTCGGACGAGGAGAGCGTGAGTGTCCTCGTCCTTGCCTGACGGGTAGAGCCCTAGAGTGGGCCAATGCCGTCTGGAACGGGCCCGACTCAGCGAGGGGCCACTACCCAGAGTTCACCCGCCGTTTCCGGGCCGTGTTCGATCACCCTCCGGAGGGCCGAGCGGCGGGTGAGAGGTTGTTCCATCTCCGGCAGGGGACGAGGAGCGCGCAGGACTTCGCGCTGGAATTCCGGACCTTGGCCGCTGGAGCGGGGTGGAACGACAGGGCCCTGATAGACCATTACAGGTGTAGCCTGAACACTCCTTGGTCACCCCAGGTGAGTCAGCACCACACTCTCCCAGAGCTCGTCAGGTCACCCGGGTATTTCGAGGACGGTGCGAGGTCTTAGAGGGAAGTACTGGTGGCCTACCTTGGTGAGGGACGTGCGATTCTATGTCTCCTCCTGTTCGGTGTGCGCCCAGAGTAAGGCTCCTAGGCACTTGCCAAGAGGGAAGTTACAACCCCTCCCCGTTCCACAACGGCCGTGGTCCCATCTATCGGTCGATTTTCTCACTGATCTTCCCCTGTCTCAGGGGAACACGACGATCCTGGTCGTTGTGGATCGGTTCTCGAAGTCCTACCGTCTTATCCCGTTGCCCGGTCTCCCTACGGCCCTACAGACTGCGGAGGCGCTGTTCACCCATGTCTTCCGGCACTACGGGGTGCCCGAGGACATCGTTTCTGATCGGGGTCCCCAGTTTACGTCCCGAGTGTGGAGGGCGTTTATGGAGCGTCTGGGGGTCTCGGTCAGCCTGACCTCGGGGTATCACCCGGAGAGTAATTGGCAGGTGGAGAGATTGAACCAGGAAGTGGGTAGGTTTCTGCAGTCGTATTGCCAGGACCGGCCAGGGGAGTGGGCGAGATACAGGGGGTACATTAAAGTGTTTTTTCCCCGTGAAACTTCTGCTCTCTGCGCCTGACTCCACACCCATCATTCTCCTGACGTTACAGTCATGCACAAAGTAGATGTTCTAACCGACTTGCCAAAACTATAGTTTGTTAACAAGAAGTTTGTGGAGTGGTTGAAAAACAAGTTTTAATGATGGCCGTGGCCATCTGGCTAGTATCAACAAGGGCTTTCTTCAAAATATAGTTGAAACATTACGTAGAAAGCTTGGAATCTAGATCATAAGCAGTATGCACGGATATGCATTGCCAAACAATGCTACTCTGCCACCGTCTGGTTTGAAGTATTTTAACAAGGCTGGGAGGCTGACGACTTCCAAAGTCTTTGGTGTGTGTGAACACAAGAGATTGTCTGCCGATACTCGGTTCAGAGGTGCCAAATACTGTCGGCAGGCAAACGTTTAACAATCCTACCAGTGTGTCAGAGCCCTTATAGCAGGTGCATTCCAACATATTCCTTGACAGCTACACTCCTGTAAGTTTTCGCTCCCACCCCAGTTGTAACTAACCTGGTTCAGGTTATCAACTAGCTAATTATTAGAATCAGGTGTGCTAGATTCGGGTTGGAGTGAAAACCTACAGGAAGGTAGCTCACCAGGAACAGGGTTGGAGAGCCTTAAAATTACAAGGCCAGGGCATAACCAACAGTCAGGAAGCGTGCTATTTGGGCAGCGCGAGCAGCATATGAAATAGTTGATTGTTGATTTGTGGTTGTAAGTGAAAAGCATCTATAATAGACCTAGGCCTGTTGCAATATTTCAAAATACAAATCGCTGGAAAAACAGAGGATAAATAAATTTAAAAAAAAATGTATTTTCCTAGGCTATCAAAATTCGCTCAAACCCCAGTTGTAACTAACCTGGTTCAGCTTATCAACTAGCTAATTATTAGAATCAGGTGTGCTAGATTCGGGTTGGAGTGAAAACCTACAGGAAGGTAGCTCACCAGGAACAGGGTTGGAGAGCCCTGCCTTATAGGCAACAGAGAGAGAGAGACTACCTGTTCATGGTTGTTTGATCAATAGGACTGTTAAGGTCCCAAATATAAGAGGATTTCCGTAGTATTTATTTACATTTTAGCAGAAAACCATTCAGGGGTATTTTGTGGTTTTTGGCAAACGCTTTCTAATGATCTAAAGTTGAGCTAATGCTGCAGTCTGTAAACACACAGTCCAGTTCAAAGTGTATGATGGCAGGCCCATGTGGCAAATGGCTTATTAACATACATGCCTACACAAGCTCTGATTGGTTATGGCGCACCAGTCTGTGTAGTCTGGGCCTGAACAAAACTGGCACGTTTTTATTAGGTTTTATCTACTGCAGTGGCTATTAATTGTCCAAACGCATGGTTGTATTTTTACAAATGCCTTACTCTACGCCATTCCCAAACATTCTATGAAAGTATGAAAATGACTGTGCTCGCTTCTCAGAAAATATAAAACATTTTATCAAGATTTCCTTTTTGCTAAAAAGCCATCAGTTCCACTTTAAAGCTTCTCTGAGGAAAATGACTGAGGCCTGACCAATGCTCCACACAGACGACAGGAATGGCACACACAGCATTTATGACATAAAAAAACATGTCTTTTTTACCACTGTCTCAAAATTACAGATCATAATTCCAAAGGCCTTTTAAAATGTCAAGCACTAGTTTATCCTATTTCATCTGAATTAAAAAGAATGTAGGCTATAAAGTCAGTGTCCTGAAAAAGTTAGATATTTGTAGTTGTGGGATCTGGGTATTTTCCTGGGTTTGTGTTCCTACCTGCCCATCATATCATTGGGCAGGTAGGAACACAAACCCAGCATATGGCCTGTTGGCTCAGTTTGGGGATCACCATGAAGATGCACATAACAACCTGGTGGACTGCATTACCTGAAGTAGTTCAGGAGAAGCGCACAAATTAAATCTCCACATGAGCATCCCCCAACCCCTTTTAACTGCCAGATTTGATCATTTACACCCCCCCACCAAGGCCACTTCACACGAAACAACCTCCCAATTGGCTTTGAAATGTTATAGGGTTTGGCCAGTTCTTCCGAGGGCCCGACTCGGCAACAAATTATATTATATTTTTATCTGCCGAGAAGAGCGCTGCCTTAAGTCAAACAGAATGTCCATACTGCTTTTCTTTTCCCCTCCAATCCTCCATTATCCTCCCAATCAATCTCAATGTTCCATGCACTTCCCCCCCAACCCCCTTCAGTCCCTTTTCAAGCCTCCCTCTCTTTTCTTTCTCTCCCTCCCTTTTGAGGCTCGACCACCTCCACAGGAAATAAGCAGGAAAGGAGGAAAAACGCTATATTCTCAAATAACATTCAAACTATGTCACCCAATATAAATGTTTCTACTGTTTGAATCCTTTAACAAAAATGTGTTTTAAAAACTAGACTATTGGTTGTATGATCAAATTCTTCTAGAATATGTTTTACTGGCTTGCATGTTGATGTTAGTCTTCACAGACCAATCTTTAAAAATAATTGCTGGATCTCATGAGCTCCTGTATCCTGTTTACAAAATAATCAACATCCTACTGCAATACACATTTATATTATCATAATCGTAGCCCTCCTCTGGAACTCAACATGAGCCTAATATGATGCCGAACTCCCCCCTCAGAGCCTGGGCAAACAGCTATTCCTCACATAGTACAGTAACAGGATTAGCTTATTGCTAGAAAACTATATATAAAATACAATCATTTGGTTATAAAGGCATACCTTCAAATGGTAGATTGAGTTATTTCCTGGCTGAAGAGACATATTAGCCCCACAGGCTCAAGTTGATATACTGGGATTTATAATGTATGGCATGAATATTTTCTTTAGAGTATATCCATACAAAAAAGCTGGCCAAATCCCACTGTACCATATGGACAAACTCCAACACGCACACACCCAGACAGACACACAGAACCAGAAGCAGAGAGGGTCCAGCTCAGTGTTTCCCATACTCAGTCCTCGGGACCCCAGGGGGTGCATGTTTTGATTTTTGCCCTACCACTAGACAGCTGATTCAAATAGTCAACTAATTAAGCTTTAATGATCTAAATCAGCTGTGTAGTGCTAGGGCAAAACAAATAAACGTGCACCCCCTGGGGTTCCCGAGGACCGAGTTTGGGAAACACTGGTCTACCTGTAGCTGAACATAATAATTATTGATCCATGGAACTCCATCTTCTCCTGATCCATACACCTTCCCGGGAGATATGGATATAGTGTCTGGAGAGATTCACTCACAGTCAATCTCATGCACCAGTCTATAAACAGCCATGTATTCACCTACCAGGCCTGCCAACAGTATGTCCAGCATAGCCAAAAAAGTATTACATTTACATGGTGTTGCAGCTTTCACACTCAGACAATCCTGCTGATCCAGGAGGCATGAGTAAATGCATAACTTGGGTAAGAAAAGCTTTGGGGCTCATTTAGGCTGTTCATTCAGAATCATTACAGCAAAGAGTACTGTCAACAGTATACAGAACCAGTATACAAAACATTATTTAGCCTATATTTACAATATCAGTCAATTGTTGAGCCCACCTGCACACACACATAACTTAGGCACAAGTGATGGGGAAATCAACCCTCCAAGCACCATATTCAAGACAAATTGAGCCTTAATGTTAATGTTGCTAGGAACTATCACAGTTCATTCCTTTCTTCTCAACTGGGTTTTCAAAGAACGGTCTAAACAGGCTGGATGTCTCAGCAACTTCTTTAAATGCCACTCAGGCCTATTTGCCTGTAAATTCCAACACAATGTGGTATTTGGGATACATATGGGCTGCATTGTGAACAGACAAGTCAACAGCTGCTGGCAACTCATCACAACACTGCTATGGAACGAGGGGTAGCCACAGCACAATCAAGTTAAGCCACAAACACAGCCAGAACAGGCGCAGAGGAACTCACAGGCCCCCCCCGCCTGCTGACAGATGTGGAAGAATGCACATCCCTATGGAAATGAGACAGATTGTCGTGCAGCATGGAGCTGGGACTGCCTCTCTGGCTGAACACTACGAGACCAGGCAGGCTCAAAGCTGGAGCCAGACAGCACTCTTTACAGGTATTAACCTTTGAAGAAGCCGATCACGTCCTCCCATATAGCAGGGCTGTAACGTCAAAAAGAAAACACGTTCTTGTTGATTCAAGAGCCTACTCTCCAAACCATCTTTAGTTTTTATTTGTTATTTACAAAGGTGCACCGCTATGATCCATCAAGACGATGATGATGAGCGTTTACCGGCGAGGTATCTTGGAAAATTGTAGCAAGACACCTGAAACAGGTAATAGCTAATAGTTCTCTTCCTGTAAAAAATGTATTGGAAAAGAGAGAGATGCGTTTTCTAAAACAGCCATGTCCATGATGTATGGCGAAGTGAGTGAGCAGATGGGCCGATGGGGGTGGAAAATATTACAAAAAGTTAGGTGTCTTTTATTCTCCTCAAACATGGCATCCTTCCTCAGAGCTTGGCACATCAATGTTTTAAGACCTCACTCTATAAGGCAAAAAACAGCAACAATCTGTTACCAGGCAATTAACTTCTTAGCTTCTCCGACAAGGGGCTTTTTAAAGAAAATCTGGGTTTTGACTGAAGTCTCCACAAAAAAAAGTATAATTTATCAAGGCACTGTTAAATGGGAGCAGACCCTTTCAGGGAGAAAGGCCAGTTATTTATTTTTGCGTAATTTAAAGCAAAGGGCAACGGAAGCCAAACTATTAGACTCCAGATGCGGTGACAAGTGAGCTATAAAACGTAGCAGTGCAAACAAAACAAGCCAACAAGGCCAGCACAACAAGCTTGTACAAAGATGTCTTAATGGACACCTCTGAACATGAGATACACATGCCATCACCCCCCTTCCCTCTTAATAAAAGCCACAGATTCCATAGTAAGCCTTTGGACAGCCTGTAGGAAGAGGGGAACATCCCAGCTGATGCTGGGCCAGACTTAATCCCTCAAAAGTCTTACTGAACAAAAACACAGAATTGACTATGATGGGCAAAGAAATCCATTGGGGAATGGGAATTTAAGGAGTTTTTGAACTTTTTTCCTAGAAGTTGGTGGTTTGAGTTTACGGACTGTGGGAGTGGTCGGACAGGCATTAGCAGAGTCAGTCTGCGTGACTCAACTCACCTGTTGATGAGCAGTTGAGACTGACCGATCAGAGGGCTATGTACGTGTTGAGTGCTCTATGGCTTACTCAGCTGCTGTCCCACCCACCGTACTGAATGTGAAGAGGCTTGGACGGGCCACTTACACTGAGACTAAAGCTGTCATTAGCATGGCCAATGTTTTAGAGAGAGGCCCCTTGCTGGAAAATCCTCCACAAATTAAGTTTCACGGCTCAAGACAACAATGTGGCGAGGCCACCTGAGCGACGCTTCGGAGGAACTTTAAAGAAAACATTATTGATCCTTTCAGACGAGAGGGGTTTCAGCCAGCATCCATCAGCACCAGGGCCTTCAGCTGGTCAGACTCAGCTCTCAGGCCTAAATAAAGACTTCCTTTCAGAGCGAGGCTTTTCATTGTGGTGGAGAAAAAGGCCTGGATGCCACTACTTTGACTGTGAAGCACAGAAAACAACTCAATTATCCAAATGCACTCAATTACTCATTGTTGTTCGTGTACTTTCTCCACTTTTTAAAAAATAGAAATAATAGACCACTTCACATAATGATTTATTTGTCATAATAACAGGCAATTTAGAATCTATTTTTGTCCATTTAATCGTAGTTATTTTTTTTGGGGGGGGCCTCGAACCAGGATCTCTAGGGGCACAGCCGTAGTCCCCTGTGCCACTCGGGAGGCCCTAATCTTAGTTATTTTAATGAGATTCATGGCTCAGGAGAGTGCCATAGAAGGAAAAGTGTTATTTTCACACATGGTTCAAAGTTGCCTCTACTCTTTTCTCACCAGCACGTAGAGATGGGTATAGGCCTAGCTGCTGAGATCACAGGAGGTCTTTGAGGTTCAGACCACTTCTGAGAACTAACACCCAGTTCCTGAATATATTTTTCATTCCGCTCATATTTTACAGGAGGAAATTCCATCACCGCCCCCTGTTATTTCCCTCTAATGTACCATATGGAACCCCGCCGCACACACACGGCAATGAAGGGTGACTAAATGCTCCACGGAAGGAGAATCTGCATAATTGTACAACAAAGCAGGAGTTCCTGTATAGAGGACTAGCGCATCAGTCAAATTAGTTATCCTCAGGATCTCACCAGTGATGGGGTGAAAGAGGGGGTTTGCGGCAACATCAGAGGCTTTCACCGGGAGGTGGGGGTGGCGCGGTTGGAGAGGGAGTCAGATTCCTCAAAAAGAGGCAAAAACACAAAGAGAGACAAATAAAAGACCACAATTCCCTTACTGTTTAAGGAAAAACCTGCTAATCCGAGTGCCAATAATTTAGCCTTCTTTCAGATGTGCGAGTCCCAAGATGAAAGGGGACGTTCTTGGACCGTATTCAAAACCAGGCTTTCAGCAGCACGTTTAAAAGGAGGCAGTGGACTCTAGGCCAATCACCATTTCAAACTCCATTGTATCTCGGGAAAAGGAATAGGCCTACTTGGTAGCCCGTCAGCAAAGAAAAGCTCTGTTGACCCAAAATGTACCCAAAATGTACCCAAAATGTGTGGACCCAAAATTGACCCCTGCGGAACACCTTTCGTAATATCGAGGAAACCTGATTTAACACCATAAGTAGATACACATTGAGTTCTATCTGTCAAGTAATTTTTAACCAGTTACATGCAGCCTAATCTAGGCCAATTGAGGAGCCTCTGAATTAGCAGTGAGTGATAAACATTATCGGAAGCCTTTGACAGGTCAATGAAGAGGGCAGCACAATGTTGCCTTTTATCCATGCAGGTAACCACATCATTTATAACTAGGGATGCAGCAGAGATAGTGCTATGACCTGGTCTAAAACCCAACTAATGTACATTTAGAATACATTTCAAAGATAAGAAAGATCTTAGCTGGAAATTAATAAAGGAATCTAATATTTTAGCTAGGCAAGAAAGTTTAGAAATAGGGCGATTAATTATTTAGTTCACAAGGGTCACCACTTTTTTGAAGGGGAGTACATGGGCCGCCTTCCAAACCTTGGGGATAGTACCAGATATAATCGTCAGTTTAAAAATATGGGTTAATGATCCAGCAATCACGGGGGCAGAGAGCTGCAGCACTACTACATACACATCAACAGTGTAATATCTGGATGAAGTTTGCTAATACAAAAGGAACATAAAGTAGGATTACATGGTATGCATACATTGTATGATGTTTATTGATATGTAATGTATTTGTAAAGAATATGAATTAATATTTGACCAAGTGACAACCTTATTCTAAGGGCACCGGCTCATCACAACAATGTGCAAGAAGTTGGCCTACTGTGTTGGTAGTGGCCTATTTCTAATAGTATTGTTAACGTTACACATTCTAGCTACTGTCCATTACTGATACATACAGGCAAGAGTTGCTTTCCTTAGCTCACTACAAAAAGATTTAGGGCCAACTGTTATATTGGTCGTCTAATAACCAGCTAGTGGGGATACTTGTAAACATTACAGCTAGGTCATTCCTGTTGTTGTTTAGTAAACTAACTACATTGAGTACAGTAGTTAGTAGCTACCTAACCATTACTCTTCAGATAATGAAAAACTGTAGGATGGTAGCTAGCTAGCATAGTGACAGGTATTCCTATGATTGAAACAACATCGGAAACAATTATCTACAGTTGCTAATAGTTACCGGTAGCTACCTGGCTAGCTAGCTTTGTTAGTGCAGGGAATAGGTTAGCTAGCCTCTAGTAAGGCTGTTGCGGTAACCGTATTACCGCCACACTAGCGGTCACTAGTCATGAAGGCAGTCAAATTCCACGTGACCGTTTAGTTATGGTAATTAGGCTTCTCGAAGTTGTGATGCTGCTGATGGTTGTTAGTAGCCTACCAAACTTGCCAACTGCCTGGTACACAGCACTATATTGTCCCTCTAATCACTCTGACACCAATGTAAATGTAATAGAAAATCTAATCAAACACTTCATGAGAGCAGCAACATTTCTATAGGCGTTGCAATTGTGCGAGAAAACAGAGTAATGGCCTCTATTAAAAAGAGGAGGATCCCATCAGCTTTCTATAGGCTAGGCCTACTATATTTAATTCTCAAATTTCCTAATATTAGGCACATTGCTTATCTTTGCCACAGGAGTATAACCTACCTGGCATACATGTTTCGAGACAGGTGCATGATAATGGTCCATTCTAAATCAAAAAACAAATTTCATGCAGTATTTAGCATATGTAAAGACAAGATTAAATAAAGAATAGTCTGTTGGGTGACAATATTAGCCTATCACTTGTGAATTATATATTATCACTTGTGAATGATGCCCAGCATAAGGCAAGAAACATTGCCGCCTTATTTTTTGCGATTTTTTTCAAATCATAGTCGCACACCTCATGTAGCCTAGCCCATAGGCCTATATCTTTTGATACGGTTTGTATCACAACTAAAGTGGCCAAATACCATCTTAAAATTAAGCATATTAATCCACTTTACAAGGGGTGTAGAGCCTAACTGGCATAAATAAGCAGCGTGTGAGTTTCAAGTTTGGGGAAGAAAATGTTCACCATAAAAATGCACCTTTTATAAAAGCATTACATGCACAATCGCATTTGCGGTCACTTTTGATAAGTGTTTTCCCTCTAATGGAACATTCGCGCTTATAGCCTACTGTCACACCTGATCTGCTTCACCTGTTCCTGTTGTCTCCACCCCCTCCAGGTGTCGCTTATTTTCCCCTGTGTATTTATCGCTGTGTTTCCTGTCTCTCTGTGCCAGTTCGTCTTGTATGTTTCCAAGTCAACCAGCGTTTGTCCCGTTCTCCTGCTTCTAGTCGTCCCGGTTTTGACCCTTGCCTGTTCCTGGACTTTGTACCCACCTGCCTGACCATTCTGCCTGCCTTGGCCACAAACCTGTCTGCCACTCTGTACCTCCTAGACTCTGATCTGGTTTTGACCTTTTGCCTGTCCACGACCATTCTCTTGCCTATCCCTTTGTATTCATAAACATTGTAAGACTCCAACCATCTGCCTCCTGTGTCCGCATTTGGGTCTCGCCTTGTGCATTGATAGCCTACTGCCATTTGTGCATTGCTGCGCTTATAATGTTAAGAAATAGCCTAATTTTAAGCTAAACGTTCGGATCTGTTGCGTCAGCCACATTGCGTAAAAAAGGTTTGTTGACGCTAGTGGTTGTATTAAGTTGGGAACTATCGCATCCCACAACTGTCCCAGACTATCTTTGGAATATTTACTTCTCGCACAGAATAGGTCAACTTTTGTACTATGGGGGATAGTAGGTTGACATAGGCTAGTGCTTTTGTTCGTTAGGCCTACTCATCTTGTTGGCTGGCGAAAAGTAAATGTGGACAGTTCTTCCAATATCTTCAATATGCACCTTGGAATTAGATATGGACACGCGCAGTTGCGTCCCTGATGTGTCTGTTTTCACTTGTAGCCTGTGAGAAAGACTTGATCACCTGATGGAGAGCCATGCGAGTGAGAGGTGCTTCGGAGCACGCAGCACTCTGGGAGAAGGGCACAACCCAGCACTCTGGGCCAAGGGCACAACCCAGCACTCTGGGCCAAGGGCACAACCCAGCACTCTGGGCCAAGGGCACAACCCAGCACTCTGGGCCAAGGGCACAACCCAGCACTCTGGGCCAAGGGCACAACCCAGCACTCTGGGCCAAGGGCACAACCCAGCACTCTGGGCCAAGGGCACAACCCAGCACTCTGGGCCAAGGGCACAACCCAGCACTCTGGGCCAAGGGCACAACCCAGCACTCTGGGCCAAGGGCACAACCCAGCACTCTGGGCCAAGGGCACAACCCAGCACTCTGGGCCAAGGGCACAACCCAGCACTCTGGGCCAAGGGCACAACCCAGCACTCTGGGCCAAGGGCACAACCCAGCACTCTGGGCCAAGGGCACAACCCAGCACTCTGGGCCAAGGGCACAACCCAGCACTCTGGGCCAAGGGCACAACCCAGCACTCTGGGCCAAGGGCACAACCCAGCACTCTGGGCCAAGGGCACAACCCAGCACTCTGGGCCAAGGGCACAACCCAGCACTCTGGGCCAAGGGCACAACCCAGCACTCTGGGCCAAGGGCACAACGGCCACAGGCCGCAAAAGGCATAGATTTTTTAGGGTGCATTACAGCTACACAAAGGCGATTCCGCCGTGAAAATCGAGGCATTATCAAGTGCTTGTCAAATTGTGAATGAGAGACAGCCTGCGCAAAAATGCCTTTCAAACAACTTTTTTCAAACCCTCGTTAGTCGCATCATCATTCTTACAATGTATTAAAAATCAAAACATAACGTCCAATGTTTGTAGAACAACTAAAGTTACATTAATAACTCTAAATTAAACATATAGGAGTACCCATCTTTGTTAACCGCTCAACACAAAATAGCCGCGTGTGCGCACTCCCTCAAATCGTTTGGAGAAAATATCCTTTCTATTTTATTCAGCTCTGTTCAATTGTATTATTCATACTATACAATAATGCTATGGAATTCTAAGCAAATCTTGTCTGTGTAGCCCACAACCATATAGCATAACCAGATCAGGACCTAACACAAGGACAACTCAGAGTATGCTATTCTGTTCTTCTGAAATATACATTTTCTTCATATCTGTCACATCTTCTCCTGCTCCTCCCCTCCGGCGTGCGACATCGCCAAAATACTAATCACCGGTCCTGGGATTCATCATTATTCACACCTGTACTTCATTAGCTTCATAATTTCCTCCCCTTTATGTGTCACTCTTATGTTTTCTCACCAGTTGGTATTATCCTTGTGTACCGGCATTTAGCCACATGGATTTGTCTCGTTCCTGATTTTGTTGTTTTATTAAACGTTTCACCTGCTTCCCAACTCACAGCTCCGTTATTACAATATCATGCTTCTTTAGACCTGCCCAAAATAAATAATGGATTCATTGTGAAGGTATAGGCTATATTACATGGATTTAGTAGACTTTTTAAAATGTAGATGTTACAAAGATCTGCATCTGTGGCTTGTAGGCTAAACGTGGAAGCCAGATGCTAAATGTGTTTGTTAATTAACGGTCAATTCCCGCCTGACTGACAGTTATTTGCTTGACAATCACCGGCAGACGAAATTTCATGCCAGCCACAGCCCTAGCCTCTAGTTTCGCCGGTAAAACTCCAGTACACTGCTAAACTCTATTCATCCTTGATCATTGTAACTTCACATCAGAAAATGTATTAATATGGACAAAGAAAAACAAATGATATTTACAAATGTACTTAATTGAAAGTGTCTGACTTACTCTAGACTATTTACTCAACAAGCAAGCAATGGAAAATGGCATGTAAAAAATTATACATTTTGACTGAAATGTGCCTCTTCTAGCATACTCTGAAAGGTTGCTACCTCTGGAGATAGAAATGGTGAATTGTAAGCCATAATTATCTTTAAAAACTAGAGTAAAAGTGGTATTTAATACGAAACATCCCCTGAGAGACACTCTCAGCCACATCGAATGATAATGTAAATTGGGTCAGAGCCACACATGCCAGTGCATGAAAGCTATGCTCTGTGTGAAGATGAAAAACATTTAATGAAGATCTAACCCCTCACACATGAAACATTTATAATGGAAATGTATTTGGACCCAAAGGCAATTCACTTTGCAACAGAAAGGAAGAAAGAAATATATTCTCAGACAGGCTCCTTCAACAGCACAGAAAAATAGAAAAAGGGGGACGGAAAGAGAAACTGGGAGGAGGGCTCAAAAGCCTCCAGACCTCTATTTATAACCATTCAGCCAGTGAACTGCCACAGTCCAAATACCAGAAGGTCTTTTTAAAAACGTTTCATTCAATGCCTAATGTTGTTTTCATCTAAAAAGAAAAAGGTTAAAAAGAAAACAGTAACAACTAAATTAACACTTCTTTAAGGAAAAAATAGTCTTGGACAGCCATTACAAAAACACAAAGGGGAATTCAAAACAAAAGTGCTGCATTCTGTAAAAAAACGACTGAGAAATTGCTGATGTCTGAGCTGCATGTGTATTTCTCTCCATTAGCACTTCAAGCACTACTGTCCCTTTCAGCAGCTAAGTGGGTCTGTGGGAGAATGGCCCGGGCCTCCATTAGGTGAAGCTGAAAAACCCTTGTGAAGAGCAGAACAAGACACACTTGTCAGCTGCTGGGAGCCTCTGGAAGCAGGGCTGCCACCAAAGTGTGCATCTGGTTCAGGGGTGGGGGCTGCTGAGGAAGACTAAGGGCCAGCCCCGCCACCATTCTATGCTGCCATTGTGAGGTCCAGTGCAGGGGTCACGGTAGAGCACATGGGCGAGGGGCTTCCCTTGTCAGTCAGCACATTGGTTAGGTGTTTTGTGTTGTGAGAGGAGAGGCAGTGCTGCCCAACCCCCTCCTCTCTGAAGCGTTCCACCACTAGTCCTGCTCGGTTTCTGTTTCTCCTCCATCTGCTCTACACAGACAGAGAGAGTCAAGCAGGGGGGCTCTGGGCTGCAGCGTCCAGGCTACAGACAAAATAAACAACTCTTCACCAGCCAGAAAGTTAAGGAATGTAAGACTTCTGGCAACACTAGTGTGTGACGCTTATAGAAATGTGGCACTTAAATTAAACAGGTTATTACTTCCGATTTAAAGTAACTGTCCAGTGAAAATTTCACTTTTAAAAGTTCGCATTCTGTTAACTTATACCCAAATAATGTAGTGGACTCGCCATATTCTCATATTTTTGACCAAAGCATAAAGTGGGAGAAATAAAAGACCGAACTCAAACAGACTAGAGGTCGACCGATTAATCGGAATGGCCGATTAATTAGGGCCGATTTCAAGTTTTCATAACAATCGGAAATCGGTAATTTTGGACGCCGATTTGGCGTTTTTTTTTTTTACACCTTTATTTAACTAGGCAAGTCAGTTAAGAACACATTCTTATTTACAATAACGGCCTTGGAACGGTGGGTTAGCTGCCTTGTTCAGGGGCAGAACGACAGATTTTTACCTTGTCAGCTCAGGGATTCAATCTTGCAACCTTACGGTTAACTAGTCCAACGCTCTAACCACCTGCCTCATGAGGAGCCTGCCTGTTACGCGATTGCAGTAAGAAGCCAAGGTAAGTTGCAAGCTAGCATTAAACTTATCTTATAAAAAACAATCAATCAATCATAATCACTAGTTATAACTACACATGGTTGATGATATTACTAGTTTATCTAGCTTGTCCTGCGTTACATATAATCGATGCAGTGCGTATTTGCAAAAAAGGACTGTCGTTGCTCCAACGTGTACCTAACTATAAACATCAATGCCTTTCTTAAAATCAATACACAGAAGTATATATTTTTAAACCTGCATATTTAGCTAAAAGAAATCCAGGTTAGCAGGCAATATTAACCAGGTGAAATTGTGTCACTTCTCTTGCGTTCATTGCACACAGAGTTAGGGTATATGCAACAGTTTGGGCCGCCTGGCTCGTTGCAAACTAATTTGCCAGAATTTTACGTAATTATGACATAACATTGAAGGTTGTGCAATGTAACAGGAATATTTAGACTGATGGATGCCACCCGTTAGATAAAATACAAAACGATTCCGTATTTCACTGAAAGAATAAATGTTTTGTTTTCGAGATGATAGTTTCCGGATTCGACCATATTAGTGACCTAAGGCTCGTATTTCTGTGTCTTATTATGTTATAATTAAGTCTATGATTTGATAGAGCAGTCTGACTGAGCGATGGTGGGCACCAGCAGGCTCGTAAGCATTCATTCAAACAGCACCTTTGTGCGTTTTGCCAGCAGCTCCGCTGTTTATGAATTCAAGCCTATCAACTCCCGAGATTAGGCTGGTGTAACCGATGTGAAATGGCTAGCTAGTTAGCGGGGTGCGCGCTAATAGCGTTTCAAACGTCACTCGCTCTGAGACTTGGAGTAGTTGTTCCCCTTGCTCTGCATGGGTAACGCTGCTTCGAGGGTGGCTGTTGTCGATGTGTTCCTGGTTTGAGCCCAGGTAGCGGCGAGGAGAGGGGTGGAAGCTATACTGTTACACTGGCAATACTAAAGTGCTTATAAGAACATCCAATAGTCAAAGGTATATGAAATACAAATGGTATAGAGAGAAATAGTCCTATAATTCCTATAATAACTACACCCTAAACCTTCTTACCTGGGAATATTGAAGACTCATGTTAAAAGGAACCACCAGCTTTCATATGTTCTCATGTTCTGAGCAAGGAACTTAAACGTTAGCTTTCTTACATGGCACATATTACACTTTTACTTTTCTCCAACACTTTGTTTTTGCATTATTTAAACCAAATTGAACATGTTTCATTATTTATTTGAGCCTAAATTGATATTATTGATGTATTATATTAAGTTAAAATAAGTGTTCATTCAGTATTGTTGTAATTGTCATTATTACAAATAAATAAATAAATAAATAAAAATCGTCCGATTTATCGGTATCGGCTTTTTTTGGTCCTCCAATAATCGGTATCGGTGTTGAAAAATCATAATCGGTAGACCTCTAAAACAGACAGTTTAAAAAATATTTGCTATTTCCTCAGAGTATGATGTCATACTCCTGAGGAGGATGAGCTGGCCAATCAGCAGTCTACTCACATGGAATGCCCAGTATAATGCCCAGTATACGCCCACACCATTCTGTTGTTGGGATACACCCACTGCGTTCCAACCAGTGTAAATTCCGTCAACAAAAATAGTGACCAAGGATGTTTTCACATATAGTGCTCTTTAAAATAACATATCTCAGTCCACTTTAAAGTGAACTCTGTGGTAAAAAAGAGCAAAATAACTCTGTTCCCTTTGCATTCACACTGCCCTTGTATTTGGATGAGGACTCAACTATTTTGCCAGTTCACTTCACCTACAGTGGGGAGAACAAGTATTTGATACACTGCCGATTTTGCAGGTTTTCCTACTTACAAAGCATGTAGAGGTCTGTAATTTGTATCATAGGTACACTTCAACTGTGAGAGACAGAATCTAAAACAAAAATCCAGAAAATCACATTGTATGATTTTTAAGTAATTCATTTGCATTTTATTGCGTGACATAAGTATTTGATCACCTACCAACCAGTAAGAATTCCGGCTCTCACAGACCTGTTCGTTTTTCTTTAAGAAGCCCTCCTGTTCGCCACTCATTACCTGTATTAACTGCACCTGTTTGAACTCGTTACCTGTATAAAAGACACCTGTCCACACATTCAATCAAACAGACTCCAACCTCTCCACAATGGCCAAGACCAGAGAGCTGTGTAAGGACATCAGGGATACAATTGTAGACCTGCACAAGGCTGGGATGGGCTACAGGACAATAGGCAAGCAGCTTGGTGAGAAGGCAACAACTGTTGGCGCAATTATTAGAAAATGGAAGAAGTTCAAGATGACAGTCAATCACCCTCGGTCTGGGGCTCCATGCAAGATCTCACCTCGTGGGGCATCAATGATCATGAGGAAGGTGAGGGATCAGCCCAGAACTACACGGCAGGACCTGAAGAGAGCTGGGACCACAGTCTCAAAGAAAACCCACTACGCCGTCATGGATTAAAATCCTGCAGCGCACGCAAGGTCCCCCTGCTCAAACCAGCGCATGTCCAGGCCCGTCTGAAGTTTGCCAATGACCATCTGGATGATCCAGAGGAGGAATGAGAGAAGGTCATGTGGTCTGATGAGACAAAAATAGAGCTTTTTGGTCTAAACTCCACTCGCCGTGTTTGGAGGAAGAAGAAGGATGAGTACAACCCCAAGAACACCATCCCAACCGTGAAGCATGGAGGTGGAAACATCATTCTTTGGGGATGCTTTTCTGCAAAGGGGACAGGACGACTGCACCGTATTGAGGGGGGGATGGATGGGGTCATGTATCGTGAGATCTTGGCCAACAACCTCCTTCCCTCAGTAAGAGCATTGAAGATGGGTCGTGGCTGGGTCTTCCAGCATGACAATGACCCGAAACACACAGCCTGGGCAACTAAGGAGTGGCTCCGTAAGAAGCATCTCAAGGTCCTGGAGTGGCCTAGCCAGTCTCCAGACCTGAACCCAATAGAAAATCTTTGGAGGCAGCTGAAAGTCCGTATTGCCCAGCGACAGCCCCGAAACCTGAAGGATCTGGAGAAGGTCTGTATGGAGGAGTGGGCCAAAATCCCTGCTGCAGTGTGTGCAAACCTGGTCAAGAACTACAGGAAACGTATGATCTCTGTAATTGCAAACAAAGGTTTCTGTACCAAATATTAAGTTCTGCTTTTCTGATGTATCAAATACTTATGTCATGCAATAAAATGCAAATTAATTACTTAAAAATCTTAATATGATTTTCTGGAAGTGTACCTATGATAAAAATTACAGACCTCTACATGCTTTGTAAGTAGGAAAACCTGCAAAATCGGCAGTGTATCAAATACTTGTTCTCCCCACTGTATTTTGTGGTCCGAATCCTCTTTGCATTCACATTGCTAGAAAGGAACCAGGATCTTTTTCCAACATTCACTCAATGCACTCTGGGTTTTCACAAAGTGCAGGACAAGCAATTACATCAGAATGTGTTATCTGACAGCTAGATATACCTATTTACATTTTGGAAGCTAATAGATTGCATTTAGTAAAAAAAAAAATACAATTGTAATCAGATGATATTATTATTCTAATATTTACATGTTAATAGTATCAGAAGAATAACTGCAGATTAATTAATGCTGTAATTGAAAATTGTACATCCAATGTAGTCTACTGCCCCTTTAAGAGCTAGAATAGATTTTCTACCCTGTGTTGGGATCTCACCAAATACTGTATGTTGGTGTTTTCACACTATTCAAACCCCACAATCGACTAAACAGTTTATGAAGCTCTCTTAGCCTATAGATCACATATTGCAAACAAATCATCTGAACTCAAAAACACCACACATACTGTTGAAGTCAAGTTTACATAAACTTAGGTTGGAGTCATTACAACTTGTTTTTCAACCACTCCACACATTTCTTATTAACAAACTATAGTTTTGGCAAGTCAGTTAGGACATCTACTTTGTGCATGACAAGTAATTTTTCCAACAATTGTTTACAGACAGATTATTTCACTTATAATTCACTGTATCACAATTCCAGTGGGTCAGAAGTTTACATACACCAAGTTGCCTGTGCCTTTAAACAGCTAGGAAAATTCCAGAAAATTATGTCATGGCTTTAGAAGCTTCTGATAGGCTAATTGACATAATTTGAGTCAATTGGAGGTGTACCTGTGGATGTATTTCAAGGCCTACCTTCAAACTCAGTGCCTCTTTGCTTGACATCATGAGAAAAATCTAAAGAAAATCAGCCAAAACCTCAGAAAAACAATTGTAGACCTCCATAAGTCTTGTTCATCCTTGGGAGCAATTTCCAAATGCCTGAAGGTACCACGTGCATCTGTACAAACAATAGTACGCAAGTTTAAACACCATGGGACCACACACCCGTCATACCGCTCAGGAAGGAGACGCATTCTGTCTCCTAGAGATGAACGTACTTTGGTTTGAAAAGTGCAAATCAATCCCAGAACAGCAGCAAAGGACCTTGTGAAGATGCTGGAGGAAATTGGTACAAAGGGTATCTGTAGCCACAGTAAAACGAGTCCTATATCGACATAACCTGAAAGGCTGCTCAGCAAGGAAGCAACTGCTCCAAAACCGCCATAAAAAAGCCAGACTATGGTTTGCAACTGCACATGGGGACAAAGATTGTACTTTTTGGAGAAATGTCCTCTGGTCTGATGAAACAAAAATAGAACTGTTTGGCCATAATGATCATCGGTATGTTTGGAGGAAAAAGGGGGAGGCTTGCAAGTCGAAGAACACCATCCCAACCGTGAAGCACGGGGGTGGCAGCAATCAGGTTGTCGGGGTTCTTTGCTGCAGGAGGGACTGGTGCACGTCACAAAATAGATGGCATGAGGTAGGAAAATTATGTGGATATATTGAAGCAACATCTCAAGACATCAGTCAGAAGTTAAAGCTTGGTCGCAAATGGTCTTCCAAATGGACAATGATCCCAAGCATACTTCCAAAGTTGTGGCAAAATGGCTTAATGGCCATCACAAAGCCCTGACCTCAATCCCATAGAAAATTTGTGGGCAGAACTGAAAAAGCAGGTGCGAGCAAGGAGGCCTAAAAACCTGACTCAGTTACACCAGCTCTGTCAGGAGGAATGGGCCAAAATTCACCCAACTTATTGTGGGAAGCTTGTGGAAGGCTACCCTAAACATTTGACCCGAGTTGAACATTTTAAAGGCAATGCTACCAAATACTAATTGAGTGTATGTAAACTTCTGATCCACTGGGAATGTGATGAAAGAAATAAAAGCTGAAATTAATCACTCTACTATTATTCTGACATTTCACATTCTTAAAATTAAGTGGTGATCCTAACTGACCTAAAACAGGGAATTTTTACTAGGATTAAATGTCAGGAATTGTGAAAAACTGAGTTTAAATGTATTTGGCTAAGGTGTATGTAAACTTCCGACTTCAACTGTATTTTGGAATTTCTGTGCATCCTTGACAATCGCTAATCAATAGGCCTATCCAGAAACAACACACATTTTTTCCAATGGGAGGAGGTTTATGGCAGGGGAAACGGTGTTGCATTAGTCTAGTGTGTGGTGCGGGAATAATGACAAGCAAACCTGGGGAGCTTTGTGTTCACATTGCCCTAAAAAAGATGGTCTCAGTTTGGTTCGCTTCGGGGGACTCTTGAATTCAGCAAAATTCAGTAAACCGCACTGAGTTCACGAAAATTGTCTGGAAGGGACAAAGTGTGAAAACACCCTAAAATATTTGTCAAATACCTATTTTTGAGTTTCAATTGACGACACTATAACTGACCCAGAAAAAAACTATAACTAAACAAATTGTATTTTTAATTTAGTTGACTAAAACAAGACTAAATTATCTATGTGACTAAAATCTGACTACTAAATGGACTGAACAATACTTTTTGGAGAGATTAAGAACTTTTCAGCGATAACTTCAATTAATATTAACAGCACAGACGCGCAGCATAGGTTATACAAATCGAGCAGGCGACTCTTGCTTCCCCATAGCTAACCAGTCACCACCAGCCTTATAGTTTGCTACCCTTGCCTGGTTAAGAAAAACAAGCTGCTTTACGAAATTAAAAACAATAGAGCACTGAGTTAAATAGTAAAACAGTTCAGCTATGTTTTTCTCCCCCCTTGAGTATAGAAAAGTAGTCTGTACTTGAATTTGTACCCTCCCACTTTCCCCACTGCATTTCATAGCCATGTTCCGTAGCCAAGATGCCCTCGTTTCCCCAGAAAAAACTGCTTGATTCTAGCCAATACCATTCAAAAGATGTGACCCAATACCGGCACAACGTTTTTTTCTATTTTTTTCTATCGTGCATTGGTGGGATGCATTTTACCATCATAAATCAAGTCCTAGTTTATTGGTCGCGAAAACAGATTTGCAGATGTTATCACAGGTGCAGCGAAATGCTTGTGTTTGTAGCTGCAACCGTGCAGTAATACCTTGCAATAATACTTTTAAAAAACAATACATGTAATCCAGAAATTATATTTTTTATATGAGTGCCTGGATACAGCCCTTAGCTGTGGTATATAGGCCATATACCACAAACCCCTGAGGTGCCTGATTGCTATTATAAACTGATCGAGTATCGATTATCATTATACTAAACCTGGTACCGATGTCAAAATTCTGGTATCGTGACATGTGGACAAGTCTATGGCCTCTCAGTGAGCTCAATATCTCAGCGGGAGCTCCCTAATCCCTGCTCATTCATCTCAGCCTGCACGTCTGACCCCCTTCATGAAAACCAACAGCTTCAGAGCATTCTAGCTAGGCAGGTCAAAATGATGTACAGTTCAACCAAGAGTTTGAGTGAATCTGTAAATGGAATGTCTTCACCCTAGCCACCCCTTTCCCCTGCTGCCCTTCCAACTCTGGAACTAGGGGCAGTTCATGCTTTCAGATACTGTGAACAATGCCCCTGCAGGGTGCAAGGCGACTGAGGCGAGCTAGGAAAACTATTCCCTGGGTTAACTTCCAAAGACTGATGGGGTCAGCCAGACATACTGCTCCTAAACAAGCAGAAACTAAAGGGAGTTCACTAGCCACTGGTAAAAGCATAGTTATGATGAGGGGAATATTCAACCAACAGGAGACACACACACACACACACACACACACACACACGAGAAGGAAAAGGAAAACAAACTTATTTCCATCAAGCCCTGTGTTAAACCTCATCTGGGAGGAGGCTCCGGCTCTTCCTGTATTTACATATTATATGGAGCGTGTGACTGGAGAAAAAAATGGCCACCATGGTATTCAACACCCAGGGACCTGTACATGCAGGTAGACGATAAATCATACAATACAGTCAGAAACCTTGAAGACACACACAGCTATTCCTCTAAAGACATGATCACCCACCGTGCTCTCACATAGGAGGGGCCTAGAACTGTTTCTATCCTCTTCAAATAATTCAGTCCATCACATGGCCCCCCCAAAACAACAATATTGGGCAATATCAGTGTTTTTAAAAAGTAGGCTTTAAACAGAGGCAGTCAGGAAAGATGTACAGTATAAAGTCCTAGCCGTAAGAATACAAACAACGATAAAATGGCAGTGCATGTCTGACAGGAAATCTAGTGTTGCCTCTCCCGGTATTACATAAGAGCTCTCTCTCTGACATTCCTCTGTCGCTCACATGGGATCAATGGTCAGATAAATATCAGGCCACGGCTGCCTCACCTCATCTAAGAATGTGCTCCTGAAGTACTTCTCAACCTCCACAGGCAACACAAACACACCAGACAACCTCAAATGAGGAGAATGAATGAGAGAAAACTGCATCAAACCATGATGGTAATAGTATAGTTGCACCATACACAACTATTTGATGCATAAGAAACACTTTTTTTTTTTTTTTTTTTTACTTACTTCAATTTTGTCCGTCTTGGCATCGCCCCAGTACAGTTTTCCTGCTTCATAGTCGATGGCTAAACCGTTGGGCCAACCCAGCGAGGTATTGAGCAGCACGAGACGTTCCATTCCATCCAGGTTAGCACGCTCTATCTTAGGCTTCTCCCCCCAGTCTGTCCAGTACATGTAACTGTGGAGAGAGGCCAGCACAGAATTAAAACCGAAAACAAAATTGCTTTAAGTGAGAATGGAACTCAAATTATTCAACAGGTTTGGGTTAGTACATACGGAAAATCCATTTGAATGTAAATGGATCTAAAATGGATTAAATATGTTTTTTCTTCTCAGCAACCTACACACAATACCCCATAATAACAAAGTGAAGACAGGTTTTTAGAAACTTTTGAAAAAACAGAAATACCATATTTACATAAGTTTTCAGACCCTTTGATATGAAACTCGAAATTGAGCTCAGGTGCATCCGGTTTCCATTGATCATCCTTGAGATGTTTCTACAACTTGATTGGAGTCCACCTGTGGTAAATTCATTTGATTGGACATGATTTGGACAGGCACACACCTGTCTATATAAGGTTCCACAGTTGACAGTGCATATCAGAGCAAAAAGCAAGCCATGAGGTCGAAGGAATTGTCCGTAGAGCTCCGAGACAGGATTGTGTCAAGGCACAGATCTGGGGAAGGGTACCAAAAACATTCTGCAGCATTGAAGGTCCCCAAGAACACAGTGGCCTGCATCATTCTTAAATGTAAGAAGTTTGGAACCATCAAGACTCTTCCTAGAGCTGGCCGCCAATCCAAACTGAGCAGTCTGGGGAGAAGGTCCTTGGTCAGGGAGGTAACCAAGAACCCGGTGGTCACTCAAACAGAGCTCCAGAGTTCCTCTGTGGAGATGGGAGAACCTTGCAGCACTCCACCAAATCAGGCCTTTATGGTAGAGTGGCCAGACAGAAGCCATTCCTCAGTAAAAGGCACGACACCCCCGCTTGGAGTTTGCCAAAAATAATCTTAGACCATGAGAAATTAGATTCTCTGGTCTGATCAAACCAATATTGAACTCTTTGGTCTGAATGCCAAGCGTCAAGCCTGGAGGAAACCTGGCACCATCCCTAAGTTGAAGCATGCATCAAGCTGTGGGGCATCAAGCTGTAGGGATGTTTTTCAGCGGCAGGGAATGAAAGACTAGTCAGGATCGAGGCAAAGATGAACAGAGCAAAGTACAGAGAGATCATTGATAAAAATCTGCTCCAGAGCACTCAGGACCTGACTGGGGCGAAGGTTCACCTTCCAACAGGAAAACGACCCTAAGCACACAGCCAAGACAACACAGGAGTGGCTTTGGGACAAGACTTTGAATGTCCTTGAATGGGACAGCCAGAGTCCGGACTTGAACCCAACCGAACATCTCTGGAGACTTCTGCAGCGACACTCCCCATCCAGGATCTGCAGAGAAGAATGGGAGAAACTCCCCAAATAGGTGCTTCAACAAAGTACGGTGTAAAGGGTCTGAATACTTAATTACATTTTTATTGAAAACTTTTTTCAATAAATAATGAATTAGTTTGACACCGTTTGTAAGCTTTTAAATGATATCAAACTCAACCGTTAAACTTTTCCAGTAAAGCAGACATGGTTGTCTCATGGTATGGTGGGTCAACTTTGAGCACCTTAATCTCCTGAATGTTTTGGCATTCAGGTCCAAAGTCACTTTTCTGATCACTTCTTCAATGGGCAAAGATGTATGGAAGGTTTTGTTGAAATCAAAAGGAATGCTGTAAAAAAGTTAGTGAATTCAAATACATTAATTCAAATGTTTTGCTGAAATTAGTTAAATTGATTACTGTGATGAAGTAAGAAAAAAGCCACAAATCTAAAATGGACACACGTACCCATTGACAGGGTCCAGCACAATGGCCCTTGGTTCATCCAGGTTCTCTGAGATCAGAATGCGGCGCGAGGTTCCGTTCAGCCTTGTAACCTCAATACGGTCAGTACCCGTATCCGTCCAGTAAAGGTTCCGGGCCACCCAATCCACCGCAATGCCATCTGGGTGGTTGATCTCCGTGGTGACCAGGGTCTGGGCCTCGGTGCCGTCAATGCGGGAGCGGCGGATGGCTTTAACCTCGTCGTCTGTCCAGTACACATATCCATCCACAGGGTCATAGTCGATGGCGATGGCATGGCGGATGTCGTCCACCTGCAGAACGATGTCGGTGAAATCTGGGAGGTCCAGAGAAATCCTCCTCAGGTCAGTCCGCCTGGCCAGCAGTAGAACCTGCTCCGCACCTAGGGTAGAGAAGTGGACATAATTGGGAATGAGTGGGGAGAGAGCATGACATTCAACTGGCACGTGAAATAACAGCTTATTGGGGATTTATCTGAGGTCCTACATAGCCATACCTGACAAGCATAAATTAATATGTTTTAGTAAAGATAACATTTCAGAGGGCGATTTATAGTGTAACTTTAAAATCTTGATTTTATTTGTTTAGCTTATGAAAATGAGAAATGTTAGCACTTTTTCATTAAAAAAAAGGTGAGAAGAGGCTTTAGACAAGATTTTGAAACAAAGACAAAAGACCAGATCTAAATATCCATTTCAAATGTCTTTAAGTTTAGCCTTTATCTAAAAGCGTATAAAGATGTTTTCCTGAGGGGAATCGTAGAATAGCTGAAATAGCAGCTGCATTTGGTCACTGGGGCCACACACTGCAGAGGCAATTAGGTCCAACTTCTCCTTGCCTAATCTCCTGTTTTAGCCATTTACGCTCCAGTACCCTTAAAACCAGCTGCAGACTACTGACACCCAATCAGAAGGGTCATCCATCAGGGGTGACACAAATCAGTAATGAGAGTGAAAAAACAGCCCTTCGTTTTCCACCAAGAAGAGAACAACGCCACGTCTTTGATTTAAATTCGCTCCTCGGTCTGCTTCACATTTGACAAAGTGACAAGACTTCCCCTAAATCCACAACAAATGCCCTCCATTTAGCCACCCAAGTTAAACAAATGAGGAGCATGTATGCTTGCTCTTTTTAAACTTTACACAGCCCCACACACACAATCCCACTGCTTTCCTCCTAATCAGAGCTGATACAATGTGGTATTGTCTTACATTCTGTTTAGCTGTCAACACTGCTGGAGGTCTGTTTAATCCTGTAGTCACTGAATACATATATGTTCTATCAGACCGGGATAACTAACCCTCCGCTACCCTAACACACACACACAGGCCCTCTCTATGTTTTACTTGCGCCTCTGGAATGAAGGCTAGAAGAATAAGACTCATTGTTTCCTGGCCTGGGAATACACCGCCTCAATTTGGAAGAGTTATAAATTCAAATAGAGAGGCTCCGCTGCATCCCTGGTCTGGGAGAGGAGAGTCCTTTTGGGGTAATGAATGGGCTGTCGTTAACAGGACTGGTGCACATAGACAATAGTGTTTTCTGTCCCCTGTAGAGAGGGATGGGAACCAGGACTATGATGGCCTGAACCTGGGTTTCAGAATTAGGACTACCTTGGCTTGACGTTTAACTGGTTCGTCCCAACAAATAAAATAAAATTTTATTTGGTCACATGCGCTGTAAACAACAAGTGTAGACAAACAGTGAAATGCTTACTTCCGGGTCCTTAAAAAAAAAGCAGAGTTAAAGATAAGCGGGGGGAAAAAACAGGGCAGTATTGTCACGACTTCGGCTGAAGTCGATGCCTCTCCTTGTTCGGGCGGTTGACGTCACCGGCCTTCTAGCCATCGCCGATCCATTTTTCATTTTCCATTTGTTTGTCTCGTTTTTCCACACACCTGGTTCTCATTGTCCCTCATTATGTGTTGTGTATTTAACCCTCTGTTTCCCCCATGTCTTTGTGTGGTATTGTTTATTCTGTTTTGATGTATGCGCACATTAGTCTGGTTGCGCTGGGTTATGTATACCCGTTTTGTATTTCGTGTTCATTGTGCCGTGTGCTTTTGGTTCACCTGAATAAAAGGCTCCTCCGTGTGCTACCAAATACCTGCTCTCCTGCGCCTGACTTCCTTGCAGCCACTTACGCATACCTGACAAGTATCCCAGGTAAAACAGCCTCCAATCAGGGCTGTTACTCCATAAACAAGGGTTGACCAAGAAATCCGCAACAACTCAGTTTTTTTCCCTATCACCTTTATACACACACGAGGAGGGTTGTGGGTTGGGTCTCTCCTTAAGGCATCTGCATGCTTCGGTTTAGTTGGTTCGGTTCGATTCGAACTAGTGTGCTCGCATACACCCATTGCTTGAAAAACGAGAAATAAGCGGAAAAAGTAGTGTTTGTCCATCTTGAGATGTCGTAGCCAGTATACACTTCCTCAAAATTGTCAGAACTAATCTCTTTTGCCGAGGACATCTTAGTCGTGCAATTTTACATCTAACTAAGATGTTCGGTACAGTATTTCTCAAGTGAAAAATATACATTAAAACAAGATCTCACGACCACAGACTGAGGCTGGCACTAAGACAGCATTGAATGAGCTGTATTTCACCATAAGCAAACAAGAAAATGCCCACCCAGAGGCGGCAATCCTAGTAGCCGGGGACTTTAATGCAGGGAAACTTAAATCCATTTTACCAAATTTCTATCAGCATGTTAAATGTGCAACCAGAGGGGAAGAAAACTCCGGACCACCTTTACTCCACACACAAAGCTCTCCCTCCCATTTGGCAAATCTGACCATAATTCTATCTTCCTGATTCCTGCTGACAAGAAAATAAATTAAGCAGGAAGCACCAGTGACTAGATCAATAAAAAAGTGGTCTGCTGAAGCAGATGCTAAGCTACAGGACTGTTTTGCTAGCACAGACTGGAATATGTTCCGGGATTCCTCCGATGGCATTGAGGAGTACACCACATCAGTCATTGGCTTCATCAATAAGTGCATCGATGAAGTTGTCCCCACAGTGACGGTACGTACAGTTGAAGTCGGAAGTTTACATAAACTTAGGTTGGAGTCATTAAAACTCGTTTATCAACCACTCCACAAATTTCTTGTTAACAAACTATAGTTTTGGCAAGTCAGTTAGGACATCTACTTTGTGCTTGACACAAGTAATTTTTCCAACAATTGTTTACAGACAGATTATTTCACTTATAATTCACTGTATCACAATTCCAGTGGGCTAGAAGTTTACATACACTAAGTTTACTGTGCCTTTAAACAGCTTGGAAAATTCCAGAAAATTACGTCATGGCTTTAGAAGCTTCTGATAGGCTAATTGACATAATTTGAGTCAATTGGAGGTGTACCTGTGGATGTATTTCAAGGCCTACCTTCAAACGCAGAGCCTCTTTGCTTGACATCATGGAAAATCTAAATAAATCAGCCAAGACCTCCGAAAAAAATTGTAAACCTCCACAAGTCTGGTTCATCCTTGGGAGCCATTTCTAAACGCCTGAAGGTACCACATTCATCTGTACATACAATAGTACGCAAGTATAAACACCATGGGACCACGCAGCTGTCATACCGGTCAGGAAGAAGACGCGTTCTGTCTCCTAGAGATGAACGTACTTTGGTGCAAAAAATGCAAATCAATCCCAGAACAACAGCAAAGAGCAAAGGACCTTGTGAAGATGCTGGAGGAAACAGGTACAAAAGTATCGATATCCACAGTAAAACGAGTCCTATATCGATATAACCTGAAAGGCCGCTCAGCAAGGAAGAAGCCACTGCTTCAAAAACGCCATTAAAAAGCCAGACTACGGTTTGCAACTGCACATGGGGACAAAGATCGTACTTTTTGGAGAAATGTCCTCTGGTCTGATGAAACAAAAATAGAACTGTTTGGCCATAATGACCATCTTTATGTTTGGAGGAAAAAGGGGGCGGCTTGCAACCCGAAGAACACCATCCCAAACGTGAAGCACGGGGGTGGCAGCATCATGTTGTGGGGGTGCTTTGCTGCAGGAGGGACTGGTGCACTTCACAAAATAGATGGCATCATGAGGGAGGGAAATTATGTGGATATACTGAAGCAACATCTCAAGACATCAGTCAGGAAGTTAAAGCTTGGTCGCAAATGGGTCTTCCAAATGGACAATGACCCCAAGCATACCTCCAAAGTTCGGGCAAAATGGCTTAAGGACAACAAAGTCAAGGTATTGGAGTGGCCATCACAAAGCCCTGACCTCAGTCCTATAGAAAATTTGTGAGCAGAACTGAAAAAGTGTGTGCGAGCAAGGAGGACTACAAACCTGACTCAGTTACACCAGCTCTGTCTGGAGGAATGGGCCAAAATTCACCCAACTTATTGTGGGAAGCTTGTGGAAGGCTACCCGAAACGTTTGACCCAAGTTAAACAATTTAAAAGGCAATCCTACCAAATACTAATTGAGTGTACGTAAACTTCTTACCCACTGGGAATGTGATGAAAGAAATAAAAGCTGAAATAAATCATTCTCTCTACTATTATTCTGACATTTCACATTCTTAAAATAAAGTGGTGATCCTAACTGACCTAAGACGTTGCATTTTTACTAGGATTAAATGTCATTAATTGTAGAAAATCTGAGTTTAAATGTATTTGGCTAAGGTGTATGTAAACTTCCGACTTCAACTGTACATATTACCTCAACTAACCGGTGCCCACCTGTATATAGTCTCGCTATTGTTATTTTATTGCTGCTCTTTAATTACTTGTTACTTTTATTTCTTATTCTTATCCATATTCTTTTTAACTGCATTGTTGGTTAGGGGCTCGTAAGTAAGCATTTCACTGTAAGGTCTACTACACCTGTTGCATTCGGCGCATGTGACTAATACAATTTGATTTGATCTATCGTTGAATGACCAAAAAAACACTACTGTAAAGGGGTGTAGCCTTGGGCTTGCCTCAATTTTTTTTTGTGCGCACAAACAGCTGTGAGGCCAAAAACCTCACAAAATGGAGTCATAATATACACTACAAGACCTAAAGTAAGCGGACACCTGCTTGTCGAACATCTCATTCTAAAATCATGGGCATTGTTGTTTTCCCGTTTTGCTCCACTCTTCTGGGAAGGCTTTCTACTATATGTTGGAACATTGCTGCGTGGACTTACTTTCATTGAGCCACAAAAGCATTAGTGAGGTCGGGCACTGATGTTGGGCGATGAGGCCTGGCTCGTTGTCGGCATTCCATTTCATCCTAAAGGTGTTTGATGGGGTTGAGATCAGGGCTCTGTGCAGGCCAATCAAGTTCTTCCACACCGATCTCGACTAATAATTTCTGTATGGACCTCTCTTTGTGCAAGAGGGCATTATCATGCTGAAACAGGAAAGGGCCTTCCCCAAACTATTGCTACAAGGTTGGAAGCACAGAATTGTCTAGAAAGTAATTGTATGCTGTTGCATTTAAGATTTCCCTTCACTGGAACTAAGGGGTTTAGCCCGAACCATGAAAGAAAAACCCAAGACCATTATTCCTCCTCCACCAAACTTTACAGTTGGCACTATGCAGGTAGCGTTCTCCTGGCATCCGCCAAACCCAGACTTGTCCGTCAGACTGCCAGATGGTGAAGCATGATTCATCATTCCAGAGAACGCGTTTCCACTGATCCAGAGTCCAATGGCTTTACACCACTCCAACTGACGCTTGGTATTGCGCATAATGATCTTAGGCTTGTGTGCAGCTGCTCGGCCATGGAAACCAATTTCATGAAGCTCCCGACGAATAGTTATTGTGCTGACGTTGCTTCCAGAGGCAGTTTGTAACTCGGTCGTGAGTGTGGCAACCGAGGACAGACGCTACGCGCTTCAGCACTCGGCGGTCCCATTCTGTGAGCTTGTGTGGCCTACCACTTCGTGGCTGAGCCATTCCTGCTCCTAGACGTTTCCACTTCACAATAACAGCACTTACAGTTTACCGGGGCAGATCTAGCAGGGCAGAAATTTAACCAACTGACTTGTTGAAAAGCTGGCATCCTATAACGGTGCCACGTTGAAAGGCACTGAGCTCTTCAGTGAGGCCATTCTACTGCCAATGTTTGTCTATGGAGATTGCATGGCTGTGCACGATTGTATACACCGTCAGCAACGGGTTGGCTGATATAGCAGAATCCACAAATTTTGAAGGGGTGTCCACATACTTTGTGTATATAGTGTATGAACGAACTGTTTCGGATGGGAAACATGCGGGCGCCTTTAGTCATGGGCAGGAGGGGTTAAGAGATCAGACCCTCCAGAGAGAGAGCGAGACCATAGCAGAGGGATTGTTAAACACACCCTGGGGCAAGTCAAATAAACAGGTTTCATGAGCCCGGGCCGTAACCACTACACACACAAACGGAGCAGTGACCTGATTAGGCCTGGCTACCTATGTAATGTCTCTCTGCCCAGAAGCAAGGCAATGAGATTGGAGTAGCAGAGCAAGGGGAATGACAGCAGCAGAAACATAACAATGCTTAAAAAGAGGTCCAACCTTTCTGAATCTCAGTCAGTCTCGTATGTGGTCTTTGGTAAACTCTGGAAAGTAGGGAATGTGCAGAGAGGAGGGGTGGAGTGCTATGCTTCTAGCCTAAATGTAGCTGTCTGTATGTGGAAATAGAAATTAAGAGCAAACGGCAGGGTAAATTGTGCATTCAGAAGCTTGCCATCTGTCAGAGATTAGGTCTCTGTCATGGCTCTCTGGTTAGGCATGCTAATGTTTTGACGAGGAACAGGATGCCAATGCACCCAAGACAAATATCTCAATTGAACGACTGTATAAAAAAAAAATATCCACAAAATGTTATGCTTAATTACATAGTTATGAAATTAAAAGTAGAGCTTTGTCTTATTTCCTAATCTAGTTAAAGAAAATGGGACAAAATGAAATTTGACACGATAACAATAATTATTAAGAGCAGCTCTTGAAGTTCAATAGGCCTAATTCAAGACAGTCCAAAACTAAAATTACCTCAGGAATGTCAATAATGTCCCATACACCAGATGGGAATGTCTGAAACCACAACACATGTACAGTAGCATAAGCAAAGGGAGTTATCACTGAGGGGGCATTGTATGGACCGAGTCTCAAATGGCACCTTATTCCCTATATAATGCACTACTTTTGACCATTCAGGGACCATAGAACTCTGTTCGAAAGTAGTGCACTGTATAGGGAATAGGGTGCCATTTGGGATGCATAGTGTCCCTATAAATGACTGAGTAGCTAGTAACCCACACCAGCTGATGGTCTAGATGGTCACAGTGGCTAGTCTCTTACCTGGGCGACAGGTCTTCCCATCCTCCTTGAGCTTGACTCCAGTGGGGCATGCACAGCTGTAAAAGGGTTGCATGGGCGACAGCAGGCACAAGTGGGAGCAGCCTCCATTGCTGTCGCTGCATGGGGTATGGACTGTGGGCGCAATGAGCAATGTCAGAAGAGATAACACAGATGGGGTCCTTTCAGTTTCACTGACTAAGACTGAAATCCACACTGCAAACACCCATCAGTCCCTCCAGAATTTTGTTTGGATTTTTTGGTGATATTTTCAGGAAAGGTTATTGACTTTGCTGCATCAATTTTGACATTTTCAAATGATTTTGTCCAAATTCTCACAAAAATCCACTGACTAGGGAAAGTTTGATGATGTGTAACTTGATTGAAACATTTGCGATTGGTTAAAATTGCAAGCCCTCTTTTTTTGTACTGCGGTGATGTGTCAGTTTTAGGCGATAATATTGCAATGATTTGAATGTTTTATGCGGAAATATTGCAGTGATTGGTCAAATTTGCAAGCTCACATAATATGCAGGAAATTTATGATTTAACAAAAACAATTCTATCACAAAATCGCATAATCCTGGAGGGACTGTTCTAGTCATATGCATTGGTGTATATTCAGAGAACCATTTTCACAACATAACAATTGATGGAAAACTTGGGAAGACTAAAAATAAAACCAAAGAAAAACATTTTCAAACAAGACCAACATTGACATTTCCCTCCACAATAAAATCACTGCTTGGACAATAGCTGTGCCATAAAGTTTGATATCATGTGGTGTGATTTTCCTTGTCTACTCTCAGCATGGCACTACAGAGCTACAGAGCCCAGCGGCTAGCACAGCAGAGCAGAAAACACCAACCCTCTCCCCTCCACACAGCACTACAGGCTGATTACAAGGCCACAGTCAAAAGACAAACTACTCAAACTCCTGTCACACAGTCTAAAAAAAGCCAATACATTTTTGGATTTGATTAATGGAGGCTTGATATACAGGTAAGGTGATGATTTATTGGCCAATGTTTATAATTTTTTTAAATGTTTATTTAACTAGGCAAGTCAGTTAAGAACACATTCTTAATCACAATGACAACCTACCAGGGAATAGCAGGTTAACTGCCTTGTTCAGGGGCAGAATGACAGATTTTTACCTTGTCAGCTCGGGGATTCGATCCAACCTTTTGGTTACTGGCCCAACGCTCTAACCACTAGGCTACCTCCTCAATTTCCATGTCATTTACTCAAAAAATCGAACCCTTCTTTCTCTACATCCCCTGCCCTCCCCAAACTCCTGGAGAGAAGCAAACCACCATAATGGTGGAGTTCTTTATCATTCACTCCCATTGGCGCACCAATGTTTACACACTGCCAAAGTAATCAGTTCGTCACTCCCAGTCTCAACACACACCCACGCATGCATACACACATGCCACGGAGATGGGAATCATAGCGTGCTGGAACGGCTCTGTTTCTGCACAGCACAGACATTTATTTGTCCAGCCAGGAATGTCAGACATTTGAAAATGTTCATTTCTTGACAGATTAATTGTACACCATGACCCAATTTTACTGTGTATGGACACTAACTGTCCATCAGGTCAGTCTAAAAAATATCCTTACAAAACAAAGACAATCTGTTGTGTTGTGCATAAGAACACTAAGAGTACTGGGGGGACATTCATGTGTACTTAACATTAACATGTTGCACAGATTGAACTGAAAAGGCACTACATACTGTCTGGTTGTCTGATTGATTTTATTGTTGTGTCATGCATCTTTACAATGCCCAGCCCACATGGGCTTATTAAACATTATTTGCTTAATCCAAACAAGATGATCATACATGAACACACATACATTCATGTAGGCTGTCTAATAGGACACATCATTAGTTAAAGTCTGGCTGGCTGTCTATCTGGACCCAGCACTAGTTACTGTCTGGCTGGCTGTCTAATTGGACACATCATTAGTTAAAGTCTGGCTGGCTGTCTATCTGGACCCAGCACTAGTTACTGTCTGGCTGGCTGTCTATCTGGACCAAGCACTAGTTACTGTCTGTCTGGCTGTCATTCTGGACCCAGCACTAGTTACTGTCTGGCTGGCTGTCTAATAGGACACATCATTAGTTAAAGTCTGGCTGGCTGTCTATCTGGACCCAGCACTAGTTACTGTCTGGCTGGCTGTCTATCTGGACCAAGCACTAGTTACTGTCTGGCTGGCTGTCTATCTGGACCCAGCACTAGTTACTGTCTGTCTGGCTGTCATTCTGGACCCAGCACTAGTTACTGTCTGGCTGGCTGTCTAATAGGACACATCATTAGTTAAAGTCTGGCTGGCTGTCTATCTGGACCCAGCACTAGTTACTGTCTGTCTGTCTGTCATTCTGGACCAAGCACTAGTTACTGTCTGGCTGGCTGTCTATCTGGACCCAGCACTAGTTACTGTCTGTCTGGCTGTCATTCTGGACCCAGCACTAGTTACTGTCTGGCTGTCTATCTGGACCCAGCATTAGTTACTGTCTGTCTGGCTGTCTATCTGGACCCAGCACTAGTTACTGTCTGGCTGGCTGTCTATCTGGACCAAGCACTAGTTACTGTCTGTCTGGCTGTCATTCTGGACCCAGCACTAGTTACTGTCTGGCTGGCTGTCTAATAGGACACATCATTAGTTAAAGTCTGGCTGGCTGTCTATCTGGACCCAGCACTAGTTACTGTCTGGCTGGCTGTCTATCTGGACCAAGCACTAGTTACTGTCTGGCTGGCTGTCTATCTGGACCCAGCACTAGTTACTGTCTGTCTGGCTGTCATTCTGGACCCAGCACTAGTTACTGTCTGGCTGGCTGTCTAATAGGACACATCATTAGTTAAAGTCTGGCTGGCTGTCTATCTGGACCCAGCACTAGTTACTGTCTGTCTGTCTGTCATTCTGGACCAAGCACTAGTTACTGTCTGGCTGGCTGTCTATCTGGACCCAGCACTAGTTACTGTCTGTCTGGCTGTCATTCTGGACCCAGCACTAGTTACTGTCTGGCTGTCTATCTGGACCCAGCATTAGTTACTGTCTGTCTGGCTGTCATTCTGGACCCAGCACTAGTTACTGTCTGGCTGGCTGTCTATTTGGACCCAGCACTAGTTACTGCCTGGCTGGTTGTCTATCGATCTGGACCCAGCACTTGTTACTGTCTGGCTGTCTATCTGGACCCAGCACTAGTTACTGTCTGGCTGGCTGTCTATCTGGACCCAGCACTAGTTACTGTCTGGCTGGCTGTCTATCTGGACCCAGCACTAGTTACTGTCTGGCTGGCTGTCTATCTGGACCCAGCACTAGTTACTGTCTGGCTGGCTGTCATTCTGGACCCAGCACTAGTTACTGTCTGGCTGGCTGTCTATCTGGACCCAGCATTAGTTAAAGTCTGGCTGGCTGTCTATCTGGACCAAGCACTAGTTACTGTCTGGCTGGCTGTCATTCTGGACCCAGCACTAGTTACTGTCTGGCTGGCTGTCTATCTGGACCCAGCACTAGTTACTGTCTGTCTGTCATTCTGGACCCAGCATTAGTTAAAGTCTGGCTGGCTGTCTATCTGGACCAAGCACTAGTTAAAGTCTGTCTGGCTGTCTATCTGGACCCAGCACTAGTTACTGTCTGGCTGGCTGTCTATCTGGACCAAGCACTAGTTAAAGTCTGGCTGGCTGTCTATCTGGACCCAGCACTAGTTACTGTCTGACTGGCTGTCTATCAATCTGGACCCAGCATTAGTTACTGTCTGTCTGGACCCAGCACTTGTTACTGTCTGGCTGGCTGTCTAGACGCAGCACAAGTTACTGTCTTGCTGTCTATCTGGACCCAGCATTAGTTACTGTCTGTCTAGCTGTCTTATCTGGACCCAGCACTAGTTACTGTCTGACTGGCTGTCTATCAATCTGGACCCAGCATTAGTTACTGTCTGTCTGGACCCAGCACTAGTTACTGTCTGGCTGGCTGTCTAGACGCAGCACAAGTTACTGTCTTGCTGTCTATCTGGACCCAGCATTAGTTACTGTCTGTCTAGCTGTCTATCTGGACCCAGCATTAGTTGCTGTGTGACTGTCTATCTGGACCCAGCATTAGTTACTGTCTGTCTAGCTGTCTATCTGGACCAAGCATAAGTTACTGTCTGGCTGTTTGTCTGTCTGGACCCAACATTAGTTACTGTCTGGCTGTATATCTGGACCCAGCATTAGTCACAGTCTGGCTGTATATCTGGACCCAGCATTAGTCACAGTCTGGCTGTTTATCTGGACCCAGCATTAGTCACAGTCTGGCTGTATATCTGGACCCAGCATTAGTTGCTGTGTGACTGTCTATCTGGACCCAGCATTAGTTACTGTCTGTCTAGCTGTCTATCTGGACCCAGCATAAGTTACTGTCTGGCTGTTTGTCTGTCTGGACCCAACATTAGTTACTGTCTGGCTGTATATCTGGACCCAACATTAGTCACAGTCTGGCTGTATATCTGGACCCAGCATTAGTCACAGTCTGGCTGTATATCTGGACCCAACATTAGTCACAGTCTGGCTGTATATCTGGACCCAGCATTAGTCACAGTCTGGCTGTATATCTGGACCCAGCATTAGTCACAGTCTGGCTGTATATCTGGACCCAGCATTAGTTAATAACTGGCTCTCTATCTGTACTCAGCATTAGTTACTGTCTGCCTGTCTATCTGGACCCAGCAGTAGATACTGTCTGACTCTCTAGCTGGACCCATCAGTAGTTACTGTCTGGGCTGTCTATCTGGATCCAGCAGCAGTTACTGTCTATCTGGACCCAGCAACAGTTACTGTCTATCTGGACCCAGCAACAGTTACTGTCTATCTGGACCCAGCAACAGTTACTGTCTGGGTTGTCTATCTGGACCCAGCAGCAGTTACTGTCTATCTGGACCCAGCAACAGTTACTGTCTGGGTTGTCTATCTGGACCCAGCAGCAGTTACTGTTGTCATGACGTTGGGTTGGGGGTAGGTTTACGACAGTCATAAATACCTCTTTCCCCCTTTTTCTCTCTCCCCACTATAACTGATGTGACATAAGGAAACCCACGGGTTAACATAGAGATTCTGGGTAACATCAGAAGGTGGGGGGAAATGAACTATATTCTGGTAATCCAACCAACTGTACATATGCGGTGGTACTTAAGGTATATTATGTCAGTTCGGTTGCCCTCTGACACATTCTCATCAATGATAGAATGACATAAACGCTACTGTGAAAAGTCTAAACGTCAGAGGTATCGGATTCACATGGAATTGTTGTTTAATTCAAATGTTTGAATATGACATTGTTTGTGAAGAGGTGAAATGTAATTTTACCTTCCAAATGAGAGATCTGTGTTTTCATAAATTTGGCTTCTGCTCAACCAGGGGCCCGCCCCTGTGAAGAGACCTGGGTAATAGACTTTTCAGACACACCCCTCTACCTCCACTATATAAAGCCAGTGACAAAAATGTAACTTCCTGTTCCGGGTACATTTTGGATGACGATCCGATGTCAAGATGGTTCAGACAATAACTACAGAACTAGGCCAACATCAGCATGGACTTTGATTGTGAATGGTATGAACTTTGAACTCGTGTTCACTACAGAAGTGATATCTCCTAGCCGTTGAGTTGGCAACAGCTGCTACAAACGCAGGTTAGGAAGGACAGTCCGAGTATCCCGTCTTCCACACACAACGTTACTACAAAGTATCCCGTGACAACCAGAGACATTCTCCAAAGGACAGAGGACTCGGGTTGGCGATACGTTCTTCCATCTACCACCAACCTACTGAAGCGCAGCTCAGAGTAAATATGTATTGCATTTTCCTTGTCAAATGGGCGGTAATTTAGAATGCATAAGAAACTATATTTACGAGAGCACAGCTTTTGCCCTGTTCCGAATCTCCCGCTCTTTCACTAAAATCCCGCCCCTTCCCTTTGTGTAACAAGCTGTCATATCTATTCCGCCCGCTAGGGACGTTTTCTGTATGACGTAATTTGTGATCAAGTTATGATCTAATTGTATATGTGTGATTCTGTGTGATTAGTTAGGTATTTAGTAAATAAATAATTAAACCCAATTTTGTATTGCTGATTCAACTTGTTAGCCAGGATTCTTGCAGATAATCAAGGACTTACAACTTTCAGATGAGACTGAATATAATGACGATTAATGTGACGGCTGTTTAGTAAAATATTACAAAATCTTTAAGAGTTTATTCGAAAGATAACAGCTCTATAAATATTCTTTCGTGGTGTCCCTCTCTAGTTAATTAATATTTACATGATTAGTTCAATCAGGTAATATTAATTACGGAGAAATAATTTTATAGAATAGCATGTCATAGCAATCAATCTGGCATATTCAAAGACACGACACTGTCTATCTGGACCCAGCAACAGTTACTGTCTGGGTTGTCTATCTGGACCCAGCAACAGTTACTGTCTGGGTTGTCTATCTGGACCCAGCAGCAGTTACTGTCTATCTGGACCCAGCAGCAGTTACTGTCTATCTGGACCCAGCAGCAGTTACTGTCTATCTGGACCCAGCAGAACTTATTATCTGGCTGTCTATCTGGACCCAGCAGAACTTATTATCTGGCTGTCTATCTGGACCCAGCAGTACTTACTATCTGGCTGTCTATCTGGACCCAGCAGTACTTACTATCTGGCTGTCTATCTGGACCCAGCAGTACTTACTATCTGGCTGTCTATCTGGACCCAGCAGTACTTACTATCTGGCTGTCTATCTGGACCCAGCAGTACTTACTATCTGGCTGTCTATCTGGACCCAGCAGTACTTACTATCTGGCTGTCTATCTGGACCCAGCAGTACTTACTATCTGGCTGTCTATCTGGACCCAGCAGTACTTACTATCTGGCTGTCTATCTGGACCCAGCAGTACTTACTGTCTGGCTGTCTATCTATCTGAACCCAGCAGTACTTACTGTCTGGCTGTCTATCTATCTGAACCCAGCAGTACTTACTGTCTGGCTGTCTATCTATCTGAACCCAGCAGTACTTACTGTCTGGCTGTCTATCTATCTGGACCGAGCAGTACTTACTGTCTGGCTGTCTATCTATCTGAACCCAGCAGTACTTACTGTCTGGCTGTCTATCTATCTGAACCCAGCAGTACTTACTGTCTGGCTGTCTATCTATCTGAACCCAGCAGTACTTACTGTCTGGCTGTCTATCTATCTGGACCCAGCAGTACTTACTGTCTGGCTGTCTATCTATCTGAACCCAGCAGTACTTACTGTCTGGCTGTCTATCTATCTGAACCCAGCAGTACTTACTGTCTGGCTGTCTATCTATCTGAACCCAGCAGTACTTACTGTCTGGCTGTCTATCTATCTGAACCCAGCAGTACTTACTGTCTGGCTGTCTATCTATCTGAACCCAGCAGTACTTACTGTCTGGCTGTCTATCTATCTGAACCCAGCAGTACTTACTGTCTGGCTGTCTATCTATCTGAACCCAGCAGTACTTACTGTCTGGCTGTCTATCTATCTGAACCCAGCAGTACTTACTGTCTGGCTGTCTATCTATCTGAACCCAGCAGTACTTACTGTCTGGCTGTCTATCTATCTGAACCCAGCAGTACTTACTGTCTGGCTGTCTATCTATCTGAACCCAGCAGTACTTACTGTCTGGCTGTCTATCTATCTGAACCCAGCAGTACTTACTGTCTGGCTGTCTATCTATCTGAACCCAGCAGTACTTACTGTCTGGCTGTCTATCTATCTGAACCCAGCAGTACTTACTGTCTGGCTGTCTATCTATCTGAACCCAGCAGTACTTACTGTCTGGCTGTCTATCTATCTGAACCCAGCAGTACTTACTGTCTGGCTGTCTATCTATCTGAACCCAGCAGTACTTACTGTCTGGCTGTCTATCTATCTGAACCCAGCAGTACTTACTGTCTGGCTGTCTATCTATCTGAACCCAGCAGTACTTACTGTCTGGCTGTCTATCTATCTGAACCCAGCAGTACTTACTGTCTGGCTGTCTATCTATCTGAACCCAGCAGTACTTACTGTCTGGCTGTCTATCTATCTGAACCCAGCAGTACTTACTGTCTGGCTGTCTATCTATCTGGACCCAGCAGTACTTACTGTCTGGCTGTCTATCTGGACCCAGCAGTACTTACTGTCTGGCTGTCTATCTGAACCCAGCACTTGGATGTCCATGGGGGAGTAGATTCCACTGAGTATCTCCCTCCTCTTGTCTCCAGTGTGTTTGTTGCAGGCGTGGATGGAGCGGGTCTGCCAGTCTGTCCAGTAGAGAGTCTCGTCTGACAGGGTGAGGGCAAACGGGTGGGTGAGGGTGCCCTCCACCACAGTCTCCCTGTGAATTCAACATATGTTTACAGATCAGAATACAGTTTTTATCTTTAATGCATGACAGTTCAAAACTAACCACCCAAAAACAACCGAGAGCCCCTTGGTTGGGATCTCTGCGAGACCCTAAAGCAGATCTGTTAAAAACACGTAGCGTTCAGGAGCCGCTTCAAGCCTTTTACATTTACATTACATTTAAGTCATTTAGCAGACGCTCTTATCCAGAGCAACTTACAAATTGGTGCATTCACCTTATGATATCCAGTGGAACAACCACTTTACAATAGTGCATCTAACTCTTTTAAGGGGGGGGGGGTTAGAAGGATTACTTTATCCTATCCTAGGTATTCCTTAAAGAGGTGGGGTTTCAGGTGTCTCCGGAAGGTGGTGATTGACTCCGCTGACCTGGCGTCGTGAGGGAGTTTGTTCCACCATTGGGGTGCCAGAGCAGCGAACAGTTTTGACTGGGCTGAGCGGGAACTGTACTTCCTCAGAGGTAGGGAGGCGAGCAGGCCAGAGGTGGATGAACGCAGTGCCCTTGTTTGGGTGTAGGGCCTGATCAGAGCCTGAAGGTACGGAGGTGCCGTTCCCCTCACAGCTCCGTAGGCAAGCACCATGGTCTTGTAGCGGATGCGAGCTTCAACTGGAAGCCAGTGGAGAGAGCGGAGGAGCGGGGTGACGTGAGAGAACTTGGGAAAGTTGAACACCAGACGGGCTGCTTTCCCAGGAGGAAATAAAACAAATCAGGTTGTCAGACTTTAATGGAGCATCTGGTACACTCTTTAGAAGGGGAACGGTTGCACTAATGGTACAGCTGTCCTGATTCAGTGGGGAAGTAAGTCAGAGCAGAACAGCATAGAGTGCAGCCCCATCCACTAGTACAGCACTCTGCTCCACCAGACAACACAGTCAGGCCAGTGACGACATACATTTGAAGTCGTAAGTTTACATACACTTAGGTTGGAGTCATTACAACTCGTTTATCAACCACTCCACAAATGTTTTGTTGTTAACAAACTATAGTTTTGGCAAGTCGATTAGGACATCTACTTTGTGCATGACACAAGTAATTTTTCCTACAATTGTTTACAGACAGATTATTTCACTTATAATTCACTGTATCACAATTCCAGTGGGTCAGAAGTTTACACACACTAAGTTGACTGTGCCTTTAAACAGCTTGGACAATTCCAGATATTATGTCATGGCTTTAGAAGCTAGGACACCACAAGTCTGGTTCATCCTTGGGAGCAATTTCCAAACGCCTGAACGTACCACGTTCATCTGTACAAACAATAGTATGCAAGTATAAACACCATGGGACCATGCGGCCGTCATACCGCTCAGGAAGGAGATGTGTTCTGTCTCCTAGAGATGAACGTACTTTGGTGCAAAAAATGCAAATCAATCCCAGAACAGCAGCAAAGGACCTTGTGAAGATGCTGGAGGAAACAGGTACAAAAGTATCTATATCCACAGTAAAACGAGTCCAATATCAACATAACCTGAAAGGCCGCTCAGGAAGGAAGAAGCCTCTGCTCCAAAACCGCCATAAAAAAGCCAGACTACGGTTTGCAACATCATGTTGTGGGGATGCTTTGCTGCAGGAGGGACTGGTGCACTTCACAAAATAGATGGCATCATGAGGGAGGGAAATTACGTGGATATATTGAAGCAACATCTCAAGACATCAGTCAGGAAGTTAAAGCTTGGTCACAAATGGGTCTTCCAAATGGAAAATGACCCCAAGCATATCTCCAAAGTTGTGGCAAAATAGCTTAAGGACAACAAAGTCAAGGTATTGGAGTGGCCATCACAAAGCCCTGACCTCAATCCCATAGCAAATTGGTGGGCAGAACTGAAAAAGTGTGTGCGAGCAAGGAGGACTACAAACCTGACTCAGTTACACCAGCTCTGTCTGGAGGAATGGGCCAAAATTCACCCAACTTATTGTGGGAAGCTTGTGGAAGGCTACCCAAAACGTTTGCCCCAAGTTAAACAATTTAAAGGCAATGCTACCAAATACTAATTGAGTGTATGTAAACTTCTTACCCACTGGGAATGTGATGAAAGAAAAAAAAGCTGAAATAAATCACTCTACTATTATTCTGACATTTCACATTCTTAAAATTAAGTGGTGATCCTAACTGACCTAAAACAGGGAGTTTTTACTAGCATTAAATGTCAGGAATTGTGAAAAACTGAGTTTAAATGTATTTGGCGAAGGTGTATGTAAACGTACGACTTCAACTGTAAATACATTCAGGATCAAAGCACGGCATGTCACTGCACAAGTGTTAAGAATCCTGATACAGCAGAATTCTGCTTAGGACCTCATCAAAACTTTGGAGGGTTGGTTGGTAAGGGATCCATTTCCAGAGGGATAGAGGGTGACAGCATGTGCTCCGCAAAACGTTAATAGCGTGGGAAGAACTTGGTTGGGAGAGAAGAAATGTATTACATCCAGATTTCACAGCTATTTCGCATTTGACGTACTTGGAAGTTGGACATGTGCGTGTTTGAAGCCATTAAAAACATACTGGAAACTGCTCCATTAATCAGACGTCTCAAGAATGTGCACATGAAAAGCAAAACCTCTCGCTTTAACACAGAGAATAGGTAAATGCTAACAGAAACTACTTCTGGGATGAAGTTTACATTTCTCTGTAAAAGTGCTTATGATAATTCCAACCAACTTCAACAATGGAGTACCATTACTGGAGGTCAATTATGCAATTCAACTGTCTCTTGCCAATTGGAAAATTCTACCATGGTGCATTTTATTCGTATCCTCAATCTCAAATTGGGAAATCGTTTCCTGAGCAATTTATACACAAACTCTAAGGGCAATACAATGGCATTGGTCTTGAGAAAACAGCCTCTCTCATTCTACATCCTGTAGAAAGTGGTCTATTGTCTAAACAAGAAAAGGTAAACATGCCATACCTCTCTTTATTAATATTGCCATTAAACCTCAATTACATAAAGAAAAGTCAACCCTTGCTCCGAGGGCCCCAATCACAACCATAATGCCAAGTCAGATAGGGTTACAACAGTATGGCGGAGAGGTCATTTCCAATTTAGAGAACCACACGGAGGGAGGGGTCACAACTGGACCTACGTGCAGAGCCAATGTTTGGATTGGGGCCTCCAGATTCAAATGTGTTTGGATTGGAGGTTTCATCCTACCATCCTCTGAAATTAAGTTGAGCCCAGTGCCATAGTTCAGTCTGGGATCCCTGTCTGTTTTTCCACTAAGGGTGTAAAAAACAATAATGAGAAAAACATGGAGAGAGAAAGAGGGAGAAAATGTGTGCTCGAGAGAGAAGACCAACTAACCGTGAGGAGCCGTCCAGGTTGGCTCTGTGTATGAAGCTCAGCTTGGCGTCTGCCCAGTACAGTTTCTGTTCGTCCAGGTCAATGGTGAGGCCATTGGGCCAATAGATGTCCACCTCCACGATGATCTTCCTGTTGCTTCCGTCCATCCCTGCCCTCTCGATGCGAGGCTCCTCCCCCCAGTCTGTCCAGTACATATAGCTGAGAAGGAAAGTAACTGTGTCAAAATCACAACCAATCTGATCAGCCCCAACAAACCCACCCACATAACCACATCTGATACCTATGAAAGAAAAGTCCTAAGAAATGATAGGTTTTTATTTTCACCAGGCAAGTCTTGTGGTTGGAGCCAAATGAAGCTGGAAACAAACTAGACAAAACACCCAGCAAAACACAGAGTGAGTCTTATCAGTGGTGCTCTACAAAGGGCTTGAAAGTTTAAACCTTTTTTCTACTTATCCTCATTTTAAAACCACAGATGCTCGCGCACATACGCATGCACAAACACACACAAATTCATGTGCCTACAGGTCCTCTGACAACACCTGATATACATCTTAAAATTCTGCAGATCTGTCTGCATGTTGTGCCGAGAATAGCTGCAGTCGCTTCAATGTGCACTACATTGAAAGCAGGCTTAATTAGGCATGCTAAATTTCTATTCATAGACAGCTATGGAGGTGGATGGACAGGGAAGCCCACCAGCAAATATAACAGATCTAGGTGTGGGCCCTCGGTTTGTTTAAATAGACAGAATCTAAATGGTCTAAGAACTGAAAAGCGATTCTAAAATAACCGAACCAGACACAAACATACAGAATTTGTGAACAACGTATGAGCTGCCTCCTGGTTTCCCAGTCCTGGGCTGGGCTGTGGTTCACAAAATGGCTAGAGAAGGCGTTGGTAGGACTGGGCGATATGGCCAAAATATCATCACAATATTTTTCACATTTTTGACGGTATGACATATTTGAAGGTATTTTAGTTTTTTTAACAATAAAAGTTCTAAATATGCTTTATGAGTAGTGCATGACCCTAGGGTGGCAACACATACAGTACATTCTAAGTGTTTTAATTGGGGATTTCTCCTTTATGATTGATCGAACAGTATAAAACAAACTTCAACCAAATCTTGGGATATCGTGGGCACTTTGAATTCAATGCTGTTTGACATGACAATGAATGAAAAAGCCAGGGAGGAGTTATTGTGACAGGGCTGGAACCAAAGTGTTGGTCAGTGTTTCCCAGTGGACGCTAATTACATGTTATCTTACTTTATGTAGCTGTGTGTCTAAAACAAGTTTTCCCTTGGAACATTAAAGTTAATCCTGTCATCTGATGCTTCTAAAATATTAATGCTTCGCATATTCTTCCGATTTAAAATATACCGTTGCACACACATGCTGATCTAGGTCTACACTGAACCAGAATCTGGTCTTACAGGAGACGTTGAATATGGCGATTCGCCTTCAAGTTCAGGAAGCAGCCATTCAACTGGCCTTTCACCAGCTTTCAAGCTTAATAATGTCAAAGTATGATCGGTACCTACCAAATAATGGAGTTTCACAGAGCAACTATCGTCATTACTGCCATTACGGCCGGTATGTACTTTCATAAAAGGTCTAAATAAGAAGTTACATGCAACCGAAAAAATGCCTTGTCTGGAAAGAATCTAAGTATTGTTTTTGACCAAGTGCGCATGTGCCAAATCTACCTCTTCTGCACCTCCATTAAAATAAAAATGTAGATTTGTGGAAGAATGGATCATCGTTTTACACTCTTCACCCTTTTAACCTTTGTTTCGTTTTATAATCCCATGTTAATACATTGCAAAACTCAGGTTCTTCATGTATGGTTTTGTGAAAAAAAACTTCAAACCTCTTCAAAAATAGCACCAAATCCATGAAATAAAAAGGTATTCCTGCAGTACTTTCCACTGACTAGAGTGAAATTATACTGACTCAATAATGCTAACAATGGATACACATCCTTAATCCCCAACATATAATTAGAAACAGTGCCCTATGAGAGAAGAGCAGTCAACTCCAGAGGATCTAAGCAACACAACAACAGGAAACAGACCCAGCTGAAAGGCAGGTTTTCCACCATCTCACTCAACCAACAGATGCATACAGTGGGGAGAACAAGTATTTGATACACCGCCGATTTTGCAGGTTTTCCTACTTACAAAGCATGTAGAGGTCTGTCATTTTTATCATAGGTACACTTCAACTGTGAGAGACAGAATCTAAAACAAAAATCCAGAAAATCACATTGTATAATTTTTAAGTATTTAATTTGCATTTTATTGCATGACATAAGTATTTGATACATCAGAAAAGCAGAACTTAATATTTGGTACAGAAACCTTTGTTTGCAATTACAGAGTTCATACGTTTCCTGTAGTTCTTGACCAGGTTTGCACACACTGCAGCAGGGATTTTGGCCCACTCCTCCATACAGACCTTCTCCAGATCCTTCAGGTTTCGGGGCTGTCGCTAAGCAATACGGACTTTCAGCTCCCTCCAAAGATTTTCTATTGGGTTCAGGTCTGGAGACTGTCTAGGCCACTCCAGGACCTTGAAATGCTTCTTACGGAGCCACTCCTTAGTTGCCCTGGCTGTGTGTTTCGGGTCGTTGTCATGCTGGAAGACCCAGCCACGACCCATCTTCAATGCTCTTACTGAGGGAAGGAGGTTGTTGGCCAAGATCTCGCGATACATGGCCAAATCCATCCTTCCCTCAATACAGTGCAGTCGTCCTGTCCCCTTTGCAGAAAAGCATCCCCAAAGAATGATGTTTCCACCTCCATGCTTCACGGTTGGGATGGTGTTCTTGGGGTTGTACTCATCCTTCTTCTTCCTCCAAACACGGCGAGTGGAGTTTAGACCAAAAAGCTCTATTTTTGTCTCATCAGACCACATGACCTTCTCCCATTCCTCCTCTGGATCATCCAGATGGTCATTGGCAAACTTCAGACGGGCCTGGACATGCACTGGCTTGAGCAGGGGGACCTTGCGTGCACTGCAGGATTTTAATCCATGACGGCGTGGTGTGTTACTAATGGTTTTCTTTGCGATTGTGGTCCCAGCTCTCTTCAGGTCATTGACCAGGTCCTGCCGTGTAGTTCTGGGCTGATCCCTCACCTTCTTCATGATCATTGATGCCCCACGAGGTGAGATCTTGCATGGAGCCCCAGACCGAGGGTGATTGACCGTCATCTTGAACGTCTTCCATTTTCTAATAATTGCGCCAACAGTTGTTGCCTTCTCACCAAGCTGTTTTTCTATTGTCCTGTAGCCCATCCCAGCCTTGTGCAGGTCTACAATTTTATCCCTGATGTCCTTACACAGCTCTCTGGTCTTGGCCATTGTGGAGAGGTTGGAGTCTGTTTGATTGAGTGTGTGGACAGGTGTCTTTTATACAGGTAACGAGTTCAAACAGGTGGAGTTAATACAGGTAATGAGTGGAGAACAGGAGGGCTTCTCAAAGAAAAACTAACAGGTCTGTGAGAGCCGGAATTCTTACTGGTTGGTAGGTGATCAAATACTTATGTCATGCAATAAAATGCAAATTAATTACTTAAAAATCATACAATGTGATTTTCTGGATTTTTGTTTTAGATTCCATCTCTCACAATTGAAGTGTACCTATGATAAAAAGTACAGACCTCTACATGCTTTGTAAGTAGGAAAACCTGCAAAATTGACAGTGTATCAAATACTTGTTCTCCCCACTGTATATGAACCATAAATACACATGGATGGAAGGGGCTGCTGCTGTGGATACATCACCAACGTCCCAGTCAGGGGAGAGAGAGAGGCCAGGCCAGAGACTCACCGGTGGGCTGGGTTCAGGGCGATGGCCCTGGGCTGGTCCAGGTCCAACCAGAATAGCACCTTGCGAGAGGTGCCATCCAGGTTGGCAACCTCAATGCGATTGGTCTCTGAGTCGGTCCAGTATAGTTTACGGCCCAGCCAATCACAAGCTAGTCCATCAGGGGAGTCGAGACCCGACACAACAACCGTTTGCCTTGTCCCCGAGGCCTCTTTCAGAGCTGAAAACAAAAGCCCAACATTTCAGTAGGAACACTTAGGTCTAAACTTCAATATCAATATCCCTCCATTAATAGTGACATTCTGCTGTTATTTTCTAGATGTATCCATAGGTGTTGGACCTTTCTTCAAGTTTTTCTATGTTTTGCAGAATAAATAGTTTTTCGATTATATTTGCACCAAACTTAAAAACAACTAAATATTTAACACACTTATAAATGTAAGACAACAACATAAGAACAGTCCCTAACTTGGATGTAGCAGTGTGAAGCTTACAGCCGGTGGACTGATTGTAGTAGGTTTGCTTGATGGCCTCCTCGCTGACATCGGTCCAGAAGATGAGTCCTTCAGAGTAGAGGAAGTCCACAGCAGCAGCATCCTCCAGATCACTGACCACCACTGCTGACTCTGGCCTTCCCATCTCCACATCCACCAGCCTCACATCCCGCCGGTTGGCAAACAGCAGCAAGGGGGATCCTGAGGAAAATGAGAAGAAATACATTACATTAAAGAAAAGGTACACAGCCATATACCCTATTCTCATTTAGTACAGCCACCTACCAAGGTTGAAAAGTAACTAAGCAGAGAATTCCATGACAGTTCATGTTAGTTACATTTATGGATGCACACAGACTGATGTCATCACATGCAGACAGTGCTGACACAATGCCTGCAGAGAAAAGAGGAGAGAGGGCTGTGGGTTGGTGTGCCACGCTGTGGTTTACCAGCATGCCAGGTAACTAAGCACCAAGACACCAGACAAGAGCCATCATTGGTTTCCACCACAGCGCCTCACTGGGACAGTTACTCCAATGCTATTCGACATCAGTTTAATATATGAATAAGACTGAGTGGCATAGTAATAGAAAACTTATGGTGTCAACTCTCTGCCACTTGAATAGACTTTTGTTAAAGAGCATAAAGATCTGTACTTGGCCTAATAGAGTTGAAAAAAAGTATTTCCATCTAAAAGGACCCATGAGCATCAACATGTGAAGTTCATAGTAGCCAGGGTTTCCGTTGGCTGGCAACTGGCAGCTTTTTCCTTTTTTTCACTATTACTGAACTAACAAATTGTTTCCGGACAAAATGACCAGCAGAAAATTAATCCCATAGCAAGATAATGCTTTTTATTCATCGATGGAAATACATTTGACAGTCATGCTTATCAGTTGATAGGTTATTTGTGTGTATTTTTGTTAGTCATCATGTATCTTATTTATCCAACACAACTATCACACGCAGACAGCATACAGAGCCTATTTTGAGTGGGATTTCTCCTGCTGTAGTAAAACGTGCTTTTATAAGCCCATTCATTGCGCAACAATTCTAAATGCAATCGCGTGTTTAAAAAAAAACGTTTTGGTGCATGATTAAAAATAGCTAAAATTGTATTTATTTTTTTAACTGGTAATTGAAGCCCGTATTCCATTCAACATTGAAGTGAAGGCAAAAGGCTATCAGCGCGTTTTTGTTTCTCAAAATCATTGTCACATGGTTAATCATAAAAATCGGAATTAAAATGATAAAAATCTTAAAGTTAAAAGTCAACTAATGCGAGATCACCAGCCTCTGCCATATGGACACATTGATATACCGTGTTCCATTGGCAGCTAAAGAAATTGGCAGCTAAAGAAATGAGTCGAAACATCCCACAGCAATTTTTTTTTTAAAGAAGCTAATGATCCTTGATTCCTCTGTGGCTAATTCATGCATTTTGAATGATTTCCTTTATTTCTGTATAGACAGGACTAATTATATAATTTGGGCAAATGTATTTCCATTTACTTCCCTATTGGACCCACCACTATAACATTTCTCTCCTGTTTTGTTGGTTTTCATATCAACTTTCTTTGTTGTGCAGAAGCTAAAATTCAAAAGGCACTCGCACATCTGAGCAATCTTATTTGCAGGTGCATGGCAACAATTGAACAAGATGAAGGAAAAAGGAAACCGCACACTGCTCTTGATAGTATCACTGGTCTTTAATAAGCTTACGTATCGGCCTCACGGCCTTCGTCAGGGCTTTTGTGAATTTAGTGTGCGGTTTCCTTTTTCTTTCATGTTGTGCAGAAGCCAAAAGGCACAATCCTAGTCATATTAGCAACCCATCCTAGTTGTTGCATCTTTAGATTCCACCTCTTTCAAAATGTATAACAGAGATTTTCATCTTGGTCACATACGGAACAGGAGTTGCACGTTCTGTTAAGATGCATTACCATAATCTAAATGGGATTTCTGTCATTCTGAGCAATGGATATGGGTCCGGGAAATTTCTCAAATGGCCAGTAAATTTTAAATCTTTCTGGTCATATTGTCCGGCGCCACATTTTCCTAGCGGAAACCCTGACAGTAGCAATGTAGGTGTCAAATGAAAACTAAGAGAGTCAATTTTATTTTAAAGGCTCATATTTTTTTTTACCATTTTCCATCAAAAAATTTGGAATAAGCAAAGTCTTTGATTTCTGGTAAAAAATCTACCAGAAAAAAAAAAAGTGTTAAAATGCAGAAGAAATATATCAAACCACAATGTTGAAGTAAAGACCCCTGCCAACTAATATCAACACATTTTTTTGGGGAAATTGCCTTCTGTAAGTTTAAGAAACATTACCATACATTGTAATTGTGTTACCAAAAACCCACATATCTAAGATATTTTCTCATTTCTCTTACTAATGATGAGGGAGGATTATGAAAGTTGACAGAAGTAACAAGTAAAGGGTAGACCTACCAATTAGGTAGTGTTAATGATATCAAGATTGTTTATGAATTATGAAGTGATTAAAACTTAATGCTGTTAACAAAATTGGTAATGGAATTAATGCAATTGAATTGGCTACAATGGAAAATCATCGTAGTCACAAACCAGTTGAGTCACCTCCTACTGTACTCCCTTCCACTGCCATACAGTTATGTTCAACCCATAAGTTATTTTGTCATCTGGTGGTCAGAGTACAGTATAATGTACAGTATAGAGGTCGACCGATTATGATTTTTCAACGCCGATACCGATTATTGGAGGACAAAAAAAGACGATACCGATTAATCGGCGGATTTATTTAATTTAAAAAAAATATATATATATATATATATATCATACACACACACACACACACATTTTTGTAATAATGACAATTGCAACAATACTGAATGAACAATGAACACTTTTATTTTAACTTAATATAATACATAAATATACACACACACACAGCTCTGAAGTGACAATGATACTGAAGAGTCTGCTTAGGAGACAAATACTCTCAACTGTTTGAATAAAAATAGAGTTTAAGTTACCTGTGATGAATGTTGAAAACAAAAACTGTCATTTCTATATGCAGGAAATCCTATTTTAATAATGGGCATGGTAAGAATTGACGACCAAAGTGCAGGTCATAATTCCCATGACACCTTCTAGCAGAATCTGAAAAGCGGTTCCTTCATTTATTCCATAGGATATTTTTTAGATTCACTTAAAATAAGGTCTGTGTTTTGTGTAGGCTTACACCACCTTGCCAATTTTCTAACTGTGTAGATATCCATAGGACAAGGTAACTCTGATCAATATTGGCTAAATATAAGCGAAGATCATTTTTTTTGTAGAGTGAATTTATGAAAATATGTTGACAAACGTTACGTTATCCTAGTGAGATTTACACGGGTATCAAAACGTCGAGGCGGTTTAAGCCTGCACGAAACACAGACCTTATTTGAAGTAGATCAAGACATTCTCTATGGAAGACATGAACGGTAAAATAACGAAGGAACCCCTTTCAAATTCAGCCGCAAGTTATTACAGGAATTATAACGCGTCGACTATTTCTCTCTAAACCATATACCTTTGACTAATCCGGAAACTATCACCTCGAAAACAAAACGTTTATTCCGTTCCGTATTTTATCTAATGGGTGGCATCCATGAGTCTAAATATTCCTGTTACATTGCACAACCGTCAATGTTATGTCATAATTACGTAAAATTCTGGCAAATTAGTTCGCAAAGAGCCGGGCGGCCCAAACTGTTGCATATACCCTGACTCTGCGTGCAATGAACGCAAGAGAAATGACACAATTTCACCTGGTTAATATTGCCTGCTAACCTGGATTTATTTTAGCTAAATATGCAGGTTTAAAAATATATACTTGTGTATTGATTTTAAGAAAGGCATTGATGTTTATGGTTAAGTACACATTGGAGCAATGACAGTCATTGATTGATAGTTTTTTATAAGATAAGTTTAATGCTAGCTAGCAATTTACCTTAGCTTACTGCATTCGCGGCACAGGCAGGCTCCTCGTGGAGTGCAATGTAATCAGTGGTAGAGCATTGGACTAGTTAACTGTAGGTTGCAAGATTGGATCCCCCGAGCTGACAAGGTTAAAAATCTGTCGTTCTGCCTCGTTCCTAGGCCATCATTGAAAATAAGAATGTGTTCTTAACTGACTTGCCTAGTTAAATAAAGATTTAATAAAGGTGTAAAAAAAAAAAATATATATATATATATATATATATACATATATATGTGTCTTAAAAACCCTCAAACTTTTACAGATGCAAAATTGAGAGCATCCTGTCAAGCTGTATTACCACCTAGTATGGCAACTGCACCGCTCACAACCGCAAGGCTCTCCAGAGGGTGGTGCTGTCTGCACAAAGCACCACGCATCACCGGGGGCAAACTACATGCCCTCCAGGTCACCTACTGCACCCGATGTCACAGCAAGGCCAAAAAGATCAAGGACAACAACCACCCGAGCCACTGCCTGTTCACAACTCTACCATCCAGAAGGCGAGGTCAGTACAGGTGCATCAAAGCTGGGACCGAGAGACTGAAAAACAGCTCATATAACAAGGCCATCAGACTGTTAAACAGACATCACTAACACAGAGGTTGTTACCTAAATACAGATTTGAAATCATTGGCCACTTTAACAAATGGATCACTAGTCACTTTAATAATGTTTACATATCTTGCATTACTCATCTCATGTATATAATGTATTTTCATACCATCTATTGCATCTTGCCTATGCCGCTCTGTCATTGCTCATCCATATATTTATATGTATTATTCTTATTCCATTCCTTTACTTATATTTGTGTGTATTAGGTAGTTGTTGTGGAATTGTTAGATCATTTGTTAGATATTGCTGCACTGTTGGAACTAGAAGCACAAGCATTTCGCTACAATTTGATGTTAGATGTAAAGCCACAAGTCATAGCCTAACTCTACCATAAGGCCATGTGTGCCTCTTTCCTTTCTTCCCTGAATCACAGGTTCATAGGTCAAAACTGAAAGAGGATAAGTGAGACCTACAGAGGAACATAAGAACACAATGAACACAGTATCCCTCCCTAAAAAAGGTACAGGAGAACTAGGCCTATGCTCTAGAAATGCCACAATCACAGAAACGCTGCCTCTAGAAAATAGGCATAGTCAACACTTGGCATACAACAAGTAGCCTACATGCTTCTTATGAGATCTCAAGGATGTAGTGTAGAAGAAGTCCTAAGTGGTTGTGTGTATTGGCGTGTTGAAAATAAATATGCAGCACTGGTAATCCAAAGGCATTCCTAAAAAGACAGCAGAATGTGGAGGCCCAGGGAGACACCAACGAAAGCCATCAGTGAGGATTCTTGACACCTCAGCCCCCAGTGGATACAGAACAGCGGGGATTACAAAGATCAATCTCTCCACAACAGCTGATCTTTTTATGAGAACAGAGCAGAGGCAGCAGCCAGGCCTGTCCACTCCACATGCTGCAAAGTAGTCGCACTCTGTCTCTGCCACAACCCAAGAGGCAGGGCCAAGGAGAAGCCAGTCTCACTACAAGAAACAATGCCAGCTCTTTCCTAAACATCCATGACTGGCCTCTGGGCACGATCATTCACTGAGAAGAATGTGGTTCCTTATTTTACCATCATCATGTTCAAGTGGCTCCACCAGCAGGATTATCCAGCTAATATATACATGGAAACAAACAGCCTATGGGCCACATTTTCATTTGGTGTTGTAGCTAATAAGGCTGTAGCTTAACTCAGCACTAACATCTAAGTCTAACCGGTGAGGGAATCATCAACTCTATATACACTAGAACAGGGATCATCAAATAGATTCACCTGGGGGACTTTTTTTTCTTGAGCGGATGGTCGACGGGCCGGAACATAACTACAAATAATTTGTAGACTGCAAAAAGCCCAAACAGATACAGTTGAAGTCGTAAGTTTACATACACCTTAGCCAAATACATTTAAACTCAGTTTTTCACAATTCCTGACATTTAATCTGAGTAAAAATTCCCTATGTTAGGTCAGTTAGTCAGAATAATAGTCGAGAGAATGATTTATTTCAGCTTTTATTTCTTTCATCACATTCCCAGTGAGTAATAAGTTTACATACACTCAATTAGTATTTGGTAGGATTGCCTTTAAATTGTTTAACTTGGGTCAAACGTGTCAGGTAGCCTTCCACAAGCTTCCCACAATAAGTCGGGTGAATTTTGGCCCATTCCTCCAGACAGAGCTGGTGTAACTGAGTCAGGTTTGTAGTCCTCCTTGCTCGCACACACTTTTTCAGTTCTGCCCACAAATGTTCTATGGGATTGAGGTCAGGGCTTTGTGATGGCCACTCCAATAGCTTGACTTTGTTGTCCTTAAGCCATTTTGCCCGAACTTTGGAAGTATGCTTGGGGTCATTGTCCATTTGGAAGACCCATTTGCAACCAAGCTTTAACTTCCTGACTGATGTCTTGAGATGTTGCTTCAATATATCCACATAATTTCCCTCCCTCATGATGCCATCTATTTTGTGAAGTGCACCAGTCCCTCCTGCAGCAAAGCACCCCACAACATGATGCTGCCAACCCCATGCTTCACGGTTGGGATGATGTTCTTCGGGCTTGCAAGCCTCCCCCTTTTTCCTCCAAACATAACGATGGTCCTTATGGCCAAACAGTTCTATTTTTGTTTCATCAGACCAGAGGCCATTTCTCCAAAAAGTACAATCTTTGTCCCCATGTGCAGTTGCAAACCATAGTCTGGCTTTTTTAATGGCGGTTTTGGAGCAGTGGCTTCTTCCTTGCTGAGCGGCCTTTCAGGTTATGTCGATATAGGACTCGTTTTACTGTGGATATAGATACTTTTGTACCCGTTTCCTCCAGCATCTTCACAGGGTCCTTTGCTGTTGTTCTGGGATTGATCAGAGAATCACCAGCAGCAAGAGGAACATCATTGATGTATTCAGGAGCGTCCTGAAAGATAAGGCAGAAAGCCTCCATTGCTCTAGCACTGTGCCCAGCCTGAGAAGTGATTCCCTAACTCTTCTTTTCTTGTTTTGTTTTGGTTGGAAGGAAGACCAACAGTTCCCTGACTCTAAAGCCTTATCAGCGCTGTGCAGTGTCTGGGTGTGTGGGGTTGAGGACAGAGGAAGAGTAGGCCTAGGTGTTGGGGAAAGGAGTGTGGGAGAACCAGGGGAAATCAAGACATCCTGCTACTGAGTAGACTTCCACTAAACTTCCTCTCTAAATCCCCAGATGAAATGAAACCAATAACCTACTTGTATTTCAAAAGTGAAAAAAAAACTGGGAAACTATTTAATCCATAGGCATACATTCTTCACCCATGGAATTAAATAACATCCACACCTCAAGACAAGCTATTTTTTCCATACACTGCAATGCTTTATTTTAAAAGTAGCCAAAACTCAGATCTATTGGATAAATAGCGTAGGTATGAAAGGCTTGATTATTGATGATATGCAGTCGCAAGAAAGCAACACAATTATATAACATGGTCTAACTTATTTTTTAAATGTTGAACACTGAAGTGATCTAAGGGCTGAATCTTACCTGGTATGTGTAATGTGAGATGTGAGTGTTTAATAAAACTTTTATAAATCATATATATGGTCTTATTTTTTAATAAACAGTGATTGATACAAGTCACAGCGCAATATAGGGCATCTCTCTACACACAGCACTGGGTGTTTGGCTTGACTGGTGTTTAATGACACTTGTTTTGTGTTTTAGCCTGTGAGTGTGTATTACATCCGCTCACCCCCTCCCTAAATTCTGTCGAAGCCACACACTGAGATTTTCTCTCAGGTTGATACATACTGCTTATACCGTAGCAGTGACACATGGGTGTAACTAAATTAACAGTTCATTCATCAGAGTTGGCGAAAGAGAGTATTTCATGATAACACACTCGATATGATAATTCACCCAAATCAATGCCAGGAAAATGGATCAACAAATTCATTGTGGGCTTTAAAGAGATGTCCTAATCTGCCATTTTCAACTTGAAAGAAGAATGGCCATAAAACCAAAAAAGATTGTCTATTTCAACTTCTCCAACTTTTGGAAATTGTTGTCTACTGCACTTGATGTGCAGACCTAATCATGCAAGTACACTGCATACAGAAAGACTTGATTTATTTATTCCTTGACATAGCCAGCCTAGGTATTTGATCAAGGATTAACTAATTGTATCCATACAGTCCATTCATCTATAGTGCAAACTCATCCATAGTCAACCTTTTTGAAACAGCGGTCTAACAGTGCATACAATATTTGTATGGGACCTATAACAGTGTAGTAGACAAACGATCCACCAAAATAACCAGGAACTCTATAGACCTAGTCCCACTTGTAGACTTGTATTAGATATGGAATGTAATTGGTGGAAGGTTTGTTATGCATTTTGTTAGTGGTTTACATCTTACAAAATAACTAAAATGTATATTTGTATTCAGAAATATTTGTGCACATTAAGACTGTCTCACCTATCTCATTGGGACATTCTGTAGGCCTATATTTTGCTACTCCAAAACAAAGTGTGTGGAAAGAATCAGAGAAATAACGTCGTTCCTTTCCACAAACCTTGCACACTTTCAAGCAGAAAGGGTGTCCTTATGACACCCGACACCGGCGATCAATCGCGGTGCATTGAGGCCTCGGAGTGTAGGCTCTAAAATGAACTTTTGCTGTCCGTCGCAAGAATGAAGTAAAGTTGAGCTAAATAAAGTCACATTTCCTGTTTTGAAGTGTCACTCTTCTGATCAATTGAAAACGCGAGAAAGTTTAGACTTGAGTGAGCTCCTGCGATAGCCTTGCCATGGAGTGAGTATTCAACTTGTAAAGAAAAGGCTAAAACGTATATTTAAATAAAATATACGAAAATACATGCCAATTTAACTTTAAAACACAAATGGATAACTTAATTATAGCTATTATAACTACCGACCTCTAGCGAGACACATTCACGTAACTAAAGCCACATTGCTTCCCAGTGTTTTCTAAAAAACATTAACTTTGTAAGCTCGGAGCAAAGTCCGAACAATAAAAATCGCTACTTACCATTAACTAGACAGAGCAAGCTACTATAAAACAGTAATTCCACTAGAAAAACGTCCATTGCAATTGCTCGTAGCTTTAATTCCATAACTCCGACTCCATTCTTCTGGTTATTTGTGCAAAATAAAGTTAAAATCCGAGCGACTGTCTTGGTCGATACTTTTGTTGGAACGCTACTCCCGCCTGCCTGCCCTCATCGTGGAGGCACATACGGGAATGACAGCGGGAAAAGGACGACGTCACTAGACATACGGTTATTTTATGCCCGCGGTGTTTCACTTTATAGTTTTTAAATTATAGTTGCACCTTTTTAAAATAAAGCACATATATAATGTCACAAATTAATTTAGACTCATTCAATTCCAAAAGCATTCAATGACAAGATCATTGCTACATTCATATTTTCTATTAAAAAAATAGATGCTATAAGGGTCCCGAGTGGCGTAGCGGTCTAAGGCACTGCATCTCAGTGCGAGAAGCGTCACTACAGACCCTGGCTCGATTCCGGGCTGTATCACAACCAGCCATGATTGGGAGTCCCATAGGGCGGCGCACAATTGGCCAGGCGTTGTCCGGGTTAGGGTTGGACCAGGGTAGGCCATCATTGTAAATAAGAAATTGTTAACTGACTTGCCTAGTTAAATAAATGTTAAATAAAATAATCTCACAGGTACAATAAATATACAGTATATATATAAAAATATATATATTTTTTTTTAGAAGTGTCCACATAAGTGTCCACATACTCTTGACCATGTAGTGTTCTGTCACAAACTAGATTGATATACTGTCAAATATTGATTTATATTAAGGAGTAAATATTGAAATGATTTCTTCTTAGCCTAAAAACACAAAAATAACTTAGTGAGAATCATTTTGACTTCATAAATATATTGTGTCGGCTACAGTGGATGTGAAAACAAAGTGACAAATTTAGTCCTTTTTGGTCCAGTGCAGGATGATTTATCGGAAGACTAACATCCGCTTCTCAATAAGGGTTATAGGGGTGTACACTTCCTTACAACAAATGACCATGTAGGCTTTACTCCATCTACCGAGAGGATATCTGGCATGCGTAACCCTTTATTTTTTTAGCATCACCTATTCTGCACATCTATCACTCCAGTGTCTAATTGCTATATTGTAATTATTTCGCCACTGTGGCCTATTTATTGCCTTACCTCTTTTGCACACACTGTATATAGACTTTTTCTATTGTGTTATTAACTGTATGTTTGTTTATTCCATCTGTAACTGTGTTGTTTGTGTCGCACTGCTTTGCTTCATCTTGGCCAGGTCGCAGTTGTAGCTGCCTCATTGCCTGCATCCGTAATGGGTCAGCGGTCAAACGACCTCCACTCATCACTGTCAAACGCTCCCTGAAACACTTCAGCGAGCAGGCCTTTCTAATCGACCTGGCCGAGGTATCCTGGAAGGATATTGATCTCATCCCGTCAGTAGAGGATGCCTGGACATTTTTTAAAAATGCCTTCCTCACCATCTTGAATAAGCATGCCCCATTCAAGAAATTTAGAACCAGGAACAGATATAGCCCTTGGTTCTCTCCTGACCTGACTGCCCTTAACCAACAGAAAAACATCCTATGGCGTTCTGCATTAGCATCGAACAGCCCCCGTGATATGCAACTTTTCAGGGAAGCTAGAAACCAGTATACACAGGCAGTTAGAAAAGCCAAGGCTAGCTTTTTCAAGCAGAAATTTGCTTCCTGCAACACAAATTCAAAAAAGTTCTGGGACACTGTAAAGTCCATGGAGAATAAGAACACCTCCTCCCAGCTTCCAACTGCTCTGAAGATAGGAAACACTGTCACCACCGACAAATCCACTATAATTGAGAATTTCAATAAGCATTTTTCTACGGCTGGCCATGCTTTCCACCTGGCTACCCCTACCCCGGACAACAGCACTGCCCTCCCCTCTGCTACTCGCCCAAGCCTTCCCCATTTCTCTTTCTCCCAAATACAGTCAGCTGATGTTCTAAAAGAGCTGCAAAATCTGGACCCTTACAAATCAGCCGGGCTAGATAATCTGGACCCTTTCTTTCTAAAACTATCTGCTGAAATTGTTGCCACCCCTATTACTAGCCTTTTCAACCTCTCTTTCGTGTCGTCTGAGATTCCCAAAGATTGGAAAGCAGCTGCGGTTATCCCCCTCTTCAAAGGGGGGGACACTCTTGACCCTAACAGCTACAGACCTATATCTATCCTACCCTGCCTTTCTAAGGTCTTCGAAAGCCAAGTCAACAAACAGATTACCGACCATTTCGAATCCCACCATACCTTCTCCGCTATGCAATCTGGTTTCAGAGCTGGTCATGGGTGCACCTCAGCCACGCTCAAGGTCATAAACGATATCTTAACCGCCATCGATAGGAAACAATACTGTGCAGCCGTATTCATTGACCTGGCCAAGGCTTTTGACTCTGTCAATCACCACATCCTCATCGGCAGACTCGACAGCCTTGGTTTCTCTAATGATTGCCTCGCCTGGTTCACCAACTACTTCTCTGATCGAGTTCAGTGTGTCAAATCGGAGGGTCTGTTGTCCGGGCCTCTGGCAGTCTCCATGGGGGTGCCACAGGGTTCAATTCTTGGACCGACTCTCTTCTCTGTATACATCAATGATGTCGCTCTTGCTGCTGGTGATTCTCTGATCCACCTCTACGCAGACGACACTATTCTGCATACTTCTGGCCCTTCTTTTGACACTGTGTTAACAACCCTCCAGGCGAGCTTCAATGCCATACAACTCTCCTTCCGTGGCCTCCAATTGCTCTTAAATACAAGTAAAACTAAATGCATGCTCTTCAACCGATCGCTGCCTGCACCTGCCCGCCTGTCCAACATCACTACTCTGGACGGCTCTGACTTAGAATATGTGGACAACTACAAATACCTAGGTGTCTGGTTAGACTGTAAACTCTCCTTCCAGACTCACATCAAACATCTCCAATCCAAAGTTAAATCTAGAATTGGCTTCCTATTCCGCAACAAAGCATCCTTCACTCATGCTGCCAAACATACCCTTGTAAAACTGACCATCCTACCAATCCTCGACTTCGGTGATGTCATTTACAAAATAGCCTCCAAAACCCTACTCAATAAATTGGATGCAGTCTATCACAGTGCCATCCGTTTTGTCACCAAAGCCCCATATACTACCCACCACTGCGACCTGTACACTCTCGTTGGCTGGCCCTCGCTTCATACTCGTCGCCAAACCCACTGGTTCCAGGTCATCTACAAGACCCTGCTAGGTAAAGTCCCCCCTTATCTCAGCTCGCTGGTCACCATAGCAACACCTACCTGTAGCACGCGCTCCAGCAGGTTTATCTCTCTGGTCACCCCCAAAACCAATTCTTCCTTTGGCCGCCTCTCCTTCCAGTTCTCTGCTGCCAATGACTGGAACGAACTACAAAAATCTCTGAAACTGGAAACACTTATCTCCCTCACTAGCTTTAAGCACCAGCTGTCAGAGCAGCTCATAGATTACTGCACCTGTACATAGCCCATCTATAATTTAGCCCAAACAACTACCTCTTTACCAACTGTATTTATTTTGCTCCTTTGCACCCCATTATTTCTGTCTCTACTTTGCGCTTTCTTCCACTGCAAACCAACCATTCCAGTGTTTTTATTTTTTATTTTACTTGCTGTGTTGTATTTACTTCGCCACCATGGCCTTTTTATATTTTTATTTATTTATACATATATTTGTTTGCCTTCACCTCCCTTATCTCACCTCACTTGCTCACATTGTATATAGACTTATTTTTTTTCACTGTATCATTGACTATATGTTTGTTTTACTCCATGTGTAACTATGTGTTGTTGTATGTGTCGAACTGCTTTGCTTTATCTTGGCCAGGTCGCAATTGTAAATGAGAACGTGTTCTCAATTTGCCTACCTGGTTAAATAAAGGTTAAATAAAAAAAATTAAATTAAAATTAAAATGAGAGCTTGTTCTCAACTAGCCTACCTGGTTAAATAAAGGTGAAATAATATAAATATATTACCTAACAATATCAGTCTCCAAATGAGTGTTGCACTTTGATTTGCCTTGCTGACACTACACTTAGCACATAATGTCTTCACTGACATTTTCAATCTCTCCCTGACCGAGTCTATAATACCTACATGTTTCAAACAGACCACCATCGTCTCTGTGCCCAAGAAATCGAAAGTAACCTACCTAAATGATTACTGCCCCGTAGAATTCACGTCGGTAGCCATGAAGTGCTTTGAAAGGATGGTCATGGCTCACAACACCATCATGCCCGGAAACCCTAGACCCACTCCAATTCGCATACTGCCCCAACAGATCACACAATCTCAAATCGCACTCCACACTGCCCTTTCCCACCTGGACAAAAGGAACACCTGTGTGAGAATGCTGTTAATTGACTACAGCTCCGAGTTCAACACCGTAGTGCCCACAAAGCTCATCACTAAGCTATGGACCCTGGGACTAAACACCTCCCTCTGCAACTGGATCCTGGACTTCCTGATGGGCCGCCCCCAAGTGGTAAGGGTAGGCAACAACACATCTGCCACACTGATCCTCAACACTGGGGCCCCTCAGGGGTGCGTGCCTAGTCCCCTCCTGTACTCCCTGTTCACCCACGACTATGTGGCCAAGCACAACTCCAACACCATCATTAAGTTTGCTGACGACACAAGTGGTAGGCCAGATCACCGACAACAATGAGACTGACTATAGGGAGGTCAGAGATCTGGCAGGGTGGTGCCAGGACAACAACCTTTCCCTCAATGTGAGCAAGACAAAGGAGCTGATCGTGGACTATAGGAAAAGGAGGGCCGAACAGGCCCCCATTAACATCAACGGCGCTGAAGTGGAGCGGGTCGAGAGTTAAATTCTTTGGTGTCCACATCACCAACAAACTATCATGGTCCAAACACACCAAGACAGCCGTGAAGAGGGCACGACCACACCTTTCCCCCCCAGGAGACTGAAAAGATTTGGCATGGGTCCTGGTTGCATCACTGCCTGGTATGGCAACTGCTCGGCATCTGACCGTAAGGCACTACAGAGGGTCGTGCGTACGGACCAATACATCACTGGGGCCAAGCTTCCTGACATCCAGGACCTATATACTAGGCGGTGTCAGAGGAAGGCCCCAAAAAATTGTCAAAGACTCCAGTCACCCAAGTCATACACTTCTCTCTCTGCTACTGCACAACAAGCGGTACCGGAGCACCAAGTTTATGACCAAAAGGCTCCTTAACAGCTTCTAACCCCAAGCCATAAGATTGCTAAACAATTAATCAAATGGCCACCCGGACTATTTACTGATTTGATAATGTGTCTGAAGCCGCATGATGTTTAAAAAAAAGAAGCCATTTTAAACAATGGCACACTTGGTCTCTACTCATGTTCTCTATAATATACAATAACAGAAAAGGTACTTTTATGATATACAATTTGCCCTTCATTCTTTCACAAGACACCAGGCATTGTAAACACTGAGGATTAAGCCATAGTCCTGGCAGAAAAAGCACTCCTCGGGTTGAATGCTAAGGTTCTCCAACTGGCATGAACTCGAAAGGGGGAAAAGTAGAAGCAGATGTCCCTCTGTGTATGAGTGAGGCAGGCAACCATTCCCAGCCCAGATAAATATGCCATAATGAAACCTGCCTTTATAGTCACCTGCACCATATAGCCTTCAGCATTCCCTTTGATCCACTGGGCCTTATCCACAAAAAAATAAAAATCATTGCTCTTTGTTACTTATAAATATTGTTTTTCTCAGTAATATCCACACTACAGTGTAACAAAGTCCATGTGGAACAGGACCTCTCAAAACAAAAGGCTTATACAGGCATCATGTCAGTGAGCTTATCACTAACCCCCTCGCTATCTGCTTCGCACCAGATATTCATATTGCAGATAATATTGAAATAGCATGTCCTGAAGGCTGTGATTTTCTGCCGTCTCTGTTCTGACAGAGCTCAATAATGGGAGGAAACACACACAACCAGAGCAAATACAACATTCTGTAACATTGAAATAAAAAAATGAATATCAGGTCTTGGCAGCAATATATTGGGCAATTGCAGAGGGGTGATAAATTGTCAATGACAAATACTGTAGCAACCAATTGTTCGTTATTTTTTTACTAAATGCAATGTTCTTTGGCAAGGGGCAAAAAGGTTATTTTATTGCTAACTATTCCAGGAAATGGGAAACTAGAGCCTGTGTGGACCAGGAAGTTCCCAAGAGAACTGTGTGCGGAACAGGGATAAAGTCCAAGGTAATAGATGTCTGAACAAGGACTTTTAGAAAGCACTGGAATGAAGAGAGCTAAGCAGAAAAGCAGCAGAAAAACACCATTTAAAAACTGCCTCAAGGTACCAAAAGTTATTTTCTCCTAAATGTTACTATTGGAATCCATGTTTTTCCCTTTTAGTTTTTGTTTCCCCCCCAAAAATAAATGCGTCACTGGTGAGTGCATTGTTAAGATGTCGGACCACCTCCCTGCTCTCATTTTCTTCTGTCAATTAATTCCTAATCCACACCTTCAAACCTTCTCAACAGACATTACATGTGCATCACATTCCCAGGAAGCAATTACTAGGCTACAGATGTGGGATATTTATGTGCACCACCTTGATTACACCCAGACTGATTGATATGCCCTTGTGATAAACATCAATATTTCTCCCTGCCTGGGAAACACAGCATATACTGTTCATAGGCCTGCAGAAATCTTAAGTCTTACAACAGTTGAAAGACTAGCAGACTACTAATGCATCTTGCTAAAGCGCTGATTTACACCTACTGCCATTTTATCAAACTATCTTTTGTGAAATATGAAAGGAAAATGTATTTTATTCTTACTTTTTTTCCCTTTACTGCAAATACCATATTTAACAGTGCATTAGTAAGATTTAAAATTGGCACATAACAGGCCTTCATACCCATTTCCACCCTTGACAGAAGTTCCTCTGCCTTGGAAAGTCTCTTTTGGTTATCATACAAACTGTTCCTCCTCCTTCATAATGGCTAGACAATTCCCTTGGCTTCAACGTTAATGTGTTTCAGTGATCAATTTGGCATTTAATCTTAATCCAAGGAGAGGAATAGTAAACAAAGGAAATAAGCTAGTCATGAACAAAGAAAAAAGGCATGAAAAATGACATACATATACACAAAAAACAATGGATACAAACAAAATAATAAACACCGGACAAATAAACCTTTTCACCACAGCAATCCAAATGACATTCCTTAGGAAAAAACAGTACTTAACCATCTGTCTTTAGTCCTATGGGTTGGGGATGGAAGCATCTGCGTAGAAATGTAAGACACAGAAATATAGGATAAACAAACCACTGTTGCGATACTTTGGCCCTTGGCCTAATGACCAAGAGGTGCATTTCTTGGCCCTTCGTAAGAGGTTAAGGCCTGAATAAAACCACAGCAGGTCTGGAGCAATTTATACATACAGTAGTTGAAAAAAATATATGAAATTGGCTGGAGTACCATTAAGACAGAAAAGTTACACAATACTACAGCAAAGGCTGGTGCAAAATTGGCAATCTGTTAACTCACAAGTTATTAATCCTGTTCCAATAAAGAAATTAGAAAAACAAACACTCAACTGTCACTTTCAAACCCCTGAATCAGAATACATTCCATTGATGAGATAGTCCACCTGGGTGTAGTCTTTTGTCCTGTAGCTCTCATAGGCCTGTGTGAGGAAGAGGACAACCGTAACCAGGAAGAAGACGAGGCCAAACAACAGGACAGCCAATAGGGTACTTGTGTCCACCAACTGGTGTGTCAGAGGCCCCCCGGCAACAACGTCTATAATGGCTCTGTTGGTATCTCCGTCAAGCCTTTTTGTGCTGACCTCAACAGTGAAGGTCGAAGGGACTATGGCGTTTCTGGAGGTAGCTTGAGAGCTGGGAACCTCCGGACTGGTTGGTGATGGATTCTTCTCCTCAACTGTAGATGAGTCTATGGTGGTAGGGGTGGTTATGTTTGGAAAAGTTAGTGGTATTGTTGTGGTGGTGGTGGTAGTTGGTTGTGTTGTGGTGGTGGTGGTAGTTGGTTGTGTTGTGGTGGTGGTGGTAGTTGGTTGTGTTGTGGTGGTGGTGGTAGTTGGTTGTGTTGTGGTGGTGGTGGTAGTTGGTTGTGTTGTGGTGGTAGTTGGTTGTGTTGTGGTGGTGGTGGTGGTAGTTGGTTGTGTTGTGGTGGTGGTGGTGGTAGTTGGTTGTGTTGTGGTGGTGGTGGTAGTTGGTTGTGTTGTGGTGGTGGTGGTAGTTGGTTGTGTTGTGGTGGTGGTGGTAGTTGGTTGTGTTGTGGTGGTGGTGGTAGTTGGTTGTGTTGTGGTGGTGGTGGTAGTTGGTTGTGTGGTGGTGGTGGTGTTGGTAGTTAACAGCATTGCTGTTATTGGTACTACAGTGGTGATAGTAGTGGTATTTGTTGTTGATAATGCTGTTGTCGTCATCTGTGGATTGGCTGGTGGAGAGGTCAGGGCTGAGGGAGTCGTTGTAGTTCTAGGTTCCTGCTTTACTGAAGTGGTTGTCTCTGAGGTTTGGACTGTTGACTTAAGGGGTATGTCAGGTACTGTAGTTCCTCTGGAGGCATTGCTAACAGTCTTACTGGGAATGAAGGTGCCATTCTTAGCGGCTGGCATGGGTGCTGCAGTCATGGTAGTAAATGCAGTGGAGATGGGGGCCTGCCCATTATCCTCACAAAAATGCAAGGTAGAGTCAGTCTCATTGAGGGCAGAGGTGTCTGTAATTTGATTGGCATTATTGCTGGCTGTCAATTCAGGAGCAGTGAGGTTTTGATAGATTTCTGATGAAGTTTTGGAACTTGAAGACCCAGTGGTAGGTCCAGCTTCACACTTAAGACCACTGATGTTTTTATCTGGGGGAGAAAAACTGATTTTAAAGTCTGACAAATGTAAATGCATTACATGATAAGTATTACAATCACAACATAGATTGTTAATTTACAAACCAAAAGATAACATTACTAGATTTATCAATTACACTGAACAAAAATAACACACAACAATTTCTAAGATTTTACAGAGTTACAGTTCATAAAAGGAAATCAGTCAATTGAAATAAATTAATTTAGGCCATAATCTATGGATTTCACATGACTGGGAATAGAGATATGCATCTGTTGGTCAGAGACCTTAAAAATGGCAGGGGCATGGATAAAAAAAAAGTCAGCATCTGGTGTGACCACCATTTGCCTCATGGGCATAGAGTTGATCAGGCTGTTGATTGTGGCCTGTGGAATGTTATCCCACTCCTCTTCAATGGCTGTGTTAAGTTGCTGGATATTGGCGTGAACTGGAACACTGTCGTACACGTCGATCTAGAACATCACAAACATGCTCAATGGGTGACATGTCTGGTGAGTATGCAGGCCATGGAAGAACTGGGACATTTTCAGTTTCCAGGAATTGTGTACAGTTCATTGCAACATGGGGCCGTGCACTATCATGCTGAAACATGAGGTTATGGCGGCAGATGAATGGCACAACAATGGGCCTCAGTATCTCATTCACGGTATCTCTGTGCATACAAATTGCCATCACTAAAATGCAGAAAAATAAATCAGAAAAACGCGTGCCTGGTACAGTTGAAACCGGGATTCATCCGTGAAGAGCACACTTCTCCAGCATGCCAGTGGCCATCGAATGGGAGCATTTGCCCACTGAAGTCAGTTACGATTCCGAACTGCAATCAGGTCAAGACCCTGGTGAGGATGACGAGCACGCAGATGAGCTTACCCGATACGGTTTTTGACAGTTAGTGCAGAAATTCTTTGGTTGTGCAAACCCAGTTTCATCAGTTGTCTGGGTGGCTGGTTTCAGACGATCCCGCAGGTGAAGAATCCGGATGTGGAGGTCCTGGGCTGGCTTGGTTACACTTGGTCTGTGGTTGTGAGGCCGGTTGGACATACTGCCAAAATCTCAAACGATTTATGGTAGAGAAATTAACATTCAGTTCTCTGGCAACAGCTCTGGTAGACATTCCTGCAGTCAGCATGCCAATTGCACACTCCCTCAAAACTTGAGACATCTGTGGCAGTGTGTTGTGTGACAAAACTGCACATTTTAGAGTGGCCTTTTATTGTCCCCAGCACAAGGTGCACCTGTGTAATGATCATGCCGTTTAATCAGCTTCTTGATATGCCATACCTGTCAGGTTGATGGATTATCTTGGTAAAGGAGAAATGCTCACTAACAGGGATGAAACAAATTTGTGCACAAAATGAGAGAATGCTTTTAGTGCATATGGAACATTTCTGGGATCTTTAATTTCAGCTCATGAATCCAGCACTTTACATGTTGCATTTGTATTTTTGTTCAGTGTAATATTTATATTGATGGTAATAAGAAGTTATATTCTGAACATTTCTAACAATGAGTACACATGCACTTTCATATTTAAACATTCTCCACCAAATGTGTTTAAATATTGCAGCATTTGTATACCTTGTATCCTTATCAGGTCATCGACGGCGATATTATTGCAGTTGGTGCCATTGGGACACTTCAAGAAAAAGCAGGTGCAGTTCTCTTTCCAAAAGACAAAACGATCACAGGTCGTATACAGTAAGCCTGTGGAATGAACACAACAAATGAAAAGAAATTCTTGCATGCAGTCAAAATCTTATATTAAACCACCACCAAATAAGTAATTGCTCAAAATAAATTGTACCCCTTCATGCTTCATTGTGAGCAAGATTCCTGGCACCATGACATTCTGTTTGTCTCAAATGAATTCAGTAAATTTTCCTGGCATGTATCAAATCAATTCAGGCTGAAGAACAGCATGAACCAAAAGCATTTGTTATGCAGGCGACATCAATATGCGACCTCATCACCTTTGGGCTCCAGAGTGGCGCAGCGGTCTAAGGCACTGCATATCAGTGCTAGAGGCGTCACTACAGACACCCTGGTTCTTTTCCAGGCTGTATCACAACCGGCTGTGATTGGGAGTCCCATAGGGCGGCACAATTGGCCCAGCGTCGTCCGGGTTTGGCCGGTGTAGGCCGTCATTGTAAATAAGAATTTGTTCTTAACTGACTTGCCTAGTTAAATAAAAGGTTACATTATTATATTTTTTTTAATACAAAAAAATAGCTGGTCAACAACTTATCCAAACATTTTCCATCCTTATAAAAAAAAGTTAATCAGCCCTGGGAATTTCTTACATTTTCACCACAGTACTATGGTTGGTTTTACTCTATTTTTTTTGTGACTCTTATTTTATTTCATTCCTCTGTCAGTGCTTTTTCAGGAGACCTGGGATCCATTACAGAAACAGATGAGAAAAACAGGCCTGTTTTACACCTCCTTTGATCCCTGCCAAACTTTGTGTGTGACTGAAGAGGTAGCTCCAGTACACCTCAGCCTCAACATCCGGCAGTGCCCGCCTGGTGTCTCTTCTCCCACTTCAGAGCAGACCTACTGATGAGGACAACAGGTGGGGTGAATCTTCAGACCAGAGGCAGACTTGGGCCTGGACCGAAGGAGAGGAGCTAGCCCCGTTAGGGAGTCAGTGTGAGAGATAGCAGAGCTAGTTGTGTGACCTCAAGTCACTCTCCTCCCCTGCCTTATTTTAGAGCTGCTGCTAGGCACTGAGGCATCAAAAGTCCTTTGTGGTTAAAAACTTCAGGTGAAATGGCCTAGAGAGCCATTCCTGGTCAGTGATGGCAAACTAATTGGAAGGCCAGACACTTTGTGTTTTAAATTATTCTGCAGCTGTTCCAAATGGGACGGGAAAAGAGTGGAGGGTTGGGGAAAGCAAGGTCAGTGGGTTTGAAAATCAAAGTTGCAGAGGGCCCCTCACTCCCCTCCCTCTTCAATTACTAGGGGTCACCCTATGCTAGGGGCTTGACGTGTACCAAACATACAGGTCTCTAAGCTGGAATGCTGAATGATTATGTATTTATAGCGCTTTGTCATACCACACATTACATGCTTCCAGATGGTAATACCAACCTTGTTTTCATACCCTACTACTCTCAACCCACATTGCATCGTATGCCTCTCAGAAAAGCTGTCGCTTGTTTAGAGTGGATCATGTGGTGGAACTGGAAGAGGGCTGGGCTATTTACAACTAACTCCTCCCAAGAAGATAAAAACTGCCTGGGGTATATGCATGTACTTGCTGCATGCATCCGACCACTCAGGTGGTGCACCTTGTGCGGCAAAAGTATTGTAAGATTTAATTAAAGAACATGTCATGACAAAGACTCACCAAAGCAGGGCCAGGCTCATAAACACAGCAAGGCCTAAGCATCCCTTTCATCTTAAATCTGAAACACATGGCTTCTTTGAAATTATGTCCTTTAGCAGAGATGTGATTTGAGAAAAAAAATAGAAAAAAGAAACACATGGCTTTGCTTTTAACAAAGACGATATTCCACAGACTATTCCCATATCAGTCGTGTTCCTACTTCATCCAAGAGGTAAACGTTAAGAAGTAGGGAGGTAGAGTTGCGGCCAAATACATTGGCACCCTGCACTTTTATTAAACAATTCCCTATTTCTTCAAGAATAAGTTTTTTTTTTTTTAAATTGATTTTCAACATTGCAGAACAAATGTTATTTTAGTAACCTTAAGTGTAAATTGAGAAAATAAAGGCAAATGGCATGGACAAAATTACTGGCACAAATGTATTATAATCCCTAATAATCCTAATAAGCCTATCACAATAAACACTACCACAGTGACCATGTTATTTTTGCGAAGACTATTTGATTCTGAGTTCCGACAGAAATAGTTTTCACATTCTAACTTTGTAAGACGCATACTTTCAGTTTTTCCTGAATTTATGCCTTGATCACACCGACAGTGTCATTTTGGTACATCAGAAGTACATTCACATTTATTTCCAATGGGCCGCTGCGTTTGTGTTGCAGAGGCAGTTGCAGTACTTTCTGCGTTGTGCGTACGTCGGATATATCGAAAGTATGCATCAAACTGTATATGCATACGGCTTGACAGAATTGGTTGTATAAGGTGAATGTTTAACTTTAGTTGTACACATATCCAAATGATGCTGCGTACCATTTTGCGCAATGACGCTGTGTTTTTTTTACAACTGCAACTTGGCCAAGATAAAGCAAAGCGACACAAATAACAGAGTTACACATGGAATAAACAAACATTGTCAATAATTACAGTAGAAAAAGTCTATATACAATGTGTGCAGATGAGGTAGGATAAGGGAGGTAAGGCCATAGGGGCGAAATAATTACAATATAGCAATTAAACACTGGAGTGACAGATGTGCAGAAGATGAATGTGCAAGTAGAGATACTGGGGTGCAAAAGTGCAAAATAAATAAATAAATAACAGTATGGGGATGAGGTAGTTGGATGGGCTATTTACAGATGGGCTATGTACAGGAGCAGTGATCTGTGAGCTGCTCTGACAGCTGGTGCTTAAAGTTAGTGAGAGAGATATGAGTCTCCAGCTTCAGTGATTTTTGCAGTTCGTTCCAGTCATTGGCAGCAGAGAACTGTAAGGAAAGGCAGCCAAAGGAGAAATTGGCTTTGGGGGTGACCAGTAAAATATACCTGCTGGAGCGTGTCATACGGGAGGGTGCTGCTATGGTGACCAGTGAGCTGAGATAAGGCGGGGCTTTACCTAGCAAAGACTTGTAGATGACCTGGAACCAGTGGGTTTGGCGATGAATATGAAGCGAGGGCCAGCCAGCAAGAGCATACAGGTCGCAGTGGTAGGTAGTATATGAGGCTTTGGTGACAAAACGGATGGCACTGTGATAGACTGCATCCAATTTGCTGAGTAGAGTGTTGGAGGCTATTTTGTAAATGTCATTGCCAAAGTCAAGGATCGGTAGGATAGTCAGTTTTACGAGGGTATGTTTGGCAGCATGAGTGAAGGTTGCTTTGTTGTGAAATAGGGTTTGGATTGGAGATGCTTAATGTGAGTCTGGAATTAGAGTTTACAGTCTAACCAGACACCTATGTATTTGTAGTCGTCCACATATTCTAAGTCAGAGTAGTGATGCTGGACGGGCGGGCAGGTGCGAGCAGCGATCGGTTGAAGAGCATTTATTTAGTTTTGCTAGCATTGAAGAGCAGCTGGAGGCCACGGAAGGAGTTGTATGGCATTGAAGCTAGTCTGGAGGTTAGTTAACACAGTGTCCAAAGAAAGGCCAGAAGTATACAGAATGGTGTCGTCTGCGTAGAGGTGGTTTAGAGAATCACAAGCAGCAAGAGCGACATCATTGATGTATACAGAGAAGAGTCGGCCCTAGAATTGAACCCTGTGGCACCCCCATAGAGACTGCCAGACGTAAGCGAGGCAGTCATTTGAGAAACCAAGGCTGTTGAGTCTGCCGATGAGGATGTGGTGATTGACAGAGTCGAAAGCCTTGGCCAGGTCAATGAATACGGCTGCACAGTTTTGTTTCTTATCGATGGCGGTTATGATATCGTTTAGGACCTTGAGCATGGCTGAGGTGCACCCATGACCAGCTCGGAAACCAGATTGCATAGTGGAGAAGGTACGGTGGGATTCGAAATGGTCAGTAATCTGTTTGTTCACTTGGCTTTCAAAGACCTTAGAAAGGCAGGGTAGGATAGATATAGGTCTGTAGCAGTTTGGGTCTAGAGTGTCTCCCCCTTTTAAGAGGGGGATGACCGCGGCAGCTTTCCAATCTTTGGGAATCTCAGACGATACGAAAGAGAGGTTGGACAGGCTAGTAATGGGGGCTGCAACAATTTCGGCGGATAATTTTAGAAAGAGATGGTCCAGCTCTTTCAGAACATCAGCTATCTGGATTTGGGTGAAGGAGTAATGGGGGAGGCTTGGGCAAGTTGCTGTGGGGGGTGCAGGGCTGTTGACCGGGTTAGGGGTAGCCAGGTGGAAAGCATGGCCAGCCGTAGAAAAGTGCTTATTGACATTCTCAATTATCGTGGATTTATCGGTGGTGACAGTGTTTCCTAGCCTCAATGCAGTGGGCAGCTGGGAGGAGGTGCTCTTATTCTCCATGGACATTAGTGTCCCAGAACTTTTGGGAGTTTGTGCTACAGGAGGCAAATTTCTGTTTTAAAAAGCAAGCCTTTGCTTTCCTAACTGCCTGTGTAGATTGGTTCCTAACGTCCCTGAAAAGTTGCATATCGCGGGGGCTATTCGATGCTAACGCAGTACGCCACAGGATGTTTTTGTGCTGGTCAAGGGCAGTCAGGTCTGGAATGAACCAAGGGCTATATCTGTTCCCGGTTCTCCATTTTTCAATATGGACCTGATGGTGAGGAAAGCACTTTTAAAGAATAACCAGGCATCCTCTACTGATGAAATGAGGTCAATATCCTTCCAGGATACCCGGGCCAGGTCGATTAGAAAGGCCTGCTCGCTGAAGTGTTTTAGGGAGCGTTTGACAGTGATGGGGGGTGGTCGTTTGACCGCAGACCCATTACGGATGCAGGCAATGATCGCTGAGATCCTGGTTGAAGACAGCAGAGGTGTATTTAGGGGGCAGGTTGGTTAATATGATATCCGTAAACACGGGCACCCTCATAGATTTGGGGGTTGTACCTGGTGGGTGCATTGATAATTTGTGTGAGATTGAGGGTATCTAGTTTAGATTGTAGGATGGCCAGAGTGTTAAGCATGTCCCAGTTTAGGTCACCTAACAGCACGAGCTCTGAAGATAGATGGGGGGCAATCAATTCACATATGGTGTCCAGGGCACAGCTTTGGGCAAAAGGTGGTCTACAGCAAGCGGCAACAGTGAGAGACTTGTTTCTGGAAAGGTGGATTTTTAAAAGTAGAAGCTCAAATTATTTGGGCACAGACATGGATAGTAAGAGAGAACTCTGCAGGCCATTTCTGCAGTAGCTTGCAACTCCGGCCCCTTTGGCAGTTCTATCTTGTCAGAAAATTTTATAGTTAGGGATGGAAATTTCAGGGTTTTTGGTGGTCTTCCTAAACCAGGAGTCAGACACGGCTAGGACATCCGGGTTGGCAGAGTGTGCTAAAGCAGTGAATAAAACAAACTTACGGAGGAGGCTTCTAATTTTAACATGCATGAAACCAAGGCTTTTACGGTTACAGAAGTCAACAAATGAGAGTGCTTGGGGAATGGGAGTGGAGCTAGGCACTGCAGGGCCTGGATTAACCTCTACATCACCAGAGGAACAGAGGAGGAGTAGGATAAGAGTATGGCTAAAGGCTATAAGAACTGGTCGTCTAGTACGTTCAGAACAGAGTAAAAGGAGCAGGTTTCTGGGCACGGTAGAATAGATTCAAGGTATAATGTACAGACAAAGGTATGGTAGGATGTGAATACAGTGGAGGTAAACCTATGCATTGAGTGACGATGAGATATTGTCTCTAGAAACATCCTTTAAACCAAGTGAGGTCACCGCATGTGTGGGAGGTGGAACTAAAGGGTTAGCTAAGGCGTATTGAGCAGGGCTAGAGGCTCTACAGTGAAATAAGGCAATAATCACTAACCAAAACAGCAATGGACAAGGCATATTGACATTAGGTAGAGGCATGCGTAGCCGACTTGACTCGCACATATTGCCTCGATCACACCTGCAGTGTCATCGCGCCAAATGTACTGTAGCATCATCTGGATATGTGTGCAACAAAAAAGTTGAACATTTACCTTCTGCTACTATTTCTGTCAAGTTGTCCATGCATTTAATTTGATGCATACGTTCGATAAACCCAACGTACGCACCACACAGAACGCACTGAAACGCAATGCTGGAAGGCAAACGCACCGTTCCACTGGAACTTAATGTACTTCCAGTGTTTTATAATTTTTTATTTAACTAGGCAAGTCAGTTAAGAACTAATTCATATTTACAATGACGGCCTACACCGGCCAAACCCGGACGACGCTGGGCCAATTGTGCGCCGCCCTATGGGACTCCCAATCACGGCCGGTTGTGATATACCCTGAATGTACCAAAATGCAATCTTGCACACTTTTCGGTTTTTACTTTGAATACATTTATCAACATCTTTTGTTTCCCCCTCGCTTAACTTTTTTACCCCAGACACTTTATCTGGATATGGTTCTACAGGATCACCACCAGCCGAAAAAGCTAAGTAGTAACATTAACACTATGCCATCGAATTGCAGTCGCTGTACTCATAATATACAGGAGAACTATTGCCTTATGGTGAGGATAGCCGTGTTGCAAGCACAGCTTCAGATGCAATCGTTAGGCAAGGGTAATTTCAGTGTAGGAAAGGATGAAACAGCATCTGTGCCACCAGTAAGTACAGATAGTAGTATAAATCCCCCCGCACAGTCCCCGCAGCCGGACAATTTTCTCAAGACTTCTGGAAAGAAATGCTGTCGGCATGCTCAACCGGTGTCGCTCATTCAGCCGACAGAAACTTTTAACCGGTTCTCCCCACTAAGCCTTCTCAGGTCTCTCCTCCACCCGTTACAGGGTCTGAGCCGCCGAAGCCTCCCACCATTAGCTCAGACAAATTGAAAACCCTAGTCATTGGTGACTCCATTACCTGCAATATTAGACGTAAAAACGAATCATCCAGCGATCATACACTGTTTACCAGTGGGCGGGGCTACCGACGTACAGGCTAATCTGAAAATGGTGCTGGCTAAGGCTAAAACTGGCGAGCGTAGAGACTATAGGGATATTAATATCCACGTTGGCACTAACGATGTTAGGATGAAACAGTCATAGGTCACCAAGCACAATATAGCTTCAGCGTGTAAATCAGCTAGAAAGATGTGTCGCATCAAGTAATTGTCTCTGGCCCCCTCCCAGTAAGGGGGAGTGATGAGCTCTACAGCAGAGTCTCACAACTCAATCGCTGGTTGAAATCTTTTTTACTTCCCCCCCCCAAAAGATAAGAATTTGTAGATAATTGTCCCTCTTTCTGGGACTCACCTACAAACAGGAGCAAGCCTGGCCTGCTGAGGAGTGACGGACTCCATCCTCTCTGGAGGGGTGCTCTCATCTATGAACATACTTTAGAGACAGGGCTCTAACTCCCCTAGCTCCCCAATGAGATAGCCAGCCTGCCAGCTTAGTGGAGCCAGCCACTAGCAGTCAGCTCAGCTATCCCCATTGAGACAGTGTCTGAGCAAAACATGGCGGTGTTCGCTTTAGCAATCTCACTGGACTAAAAACCTCCTCCATTCCTGTCATTATTGAAAGAGATTGTGATATTTCACATCTCAAAATAGGGTTACTTAATGTTAGATCCCTCACTTCCAAGGCAGTTATAGTCAATTAACTAATCACTGAAACATGGCTCAAGCCTGATGAATTTACTGTGTTAAATGAGATCTCTCCTCCTGGTTACACTAGTGACCATATCCCCCACACATCCCGCAAAGGCGGAGGTGTTGCTAACATTTATGACAGCAAATTTAAATTTACAAAAAAAATAAAAAATGAACGTGTTTCTCTTTTGAGCTTCTAGTCATGAAATCTATGCAGCCGACTCAATCACTTTTTTTTCAGACCTTGTAGTTATGGCAGGTAGTATTCACATTTTTGGTGACTTTAATATTCACATGGAAAAGTCCACAGACCCACTCCAAAAAGCTTTCGGAGTCATCATCGACTCAGTGGGTTTTGTCCAACATGTCTCCGGACCTACTCATTGCCACAGTCATACCCTGGATCTAGTTTTGTCCCGTGGAATAAATATTATGGATCTAAATGTTTTTCCTCATAATCCTAGATTATCAGACCACCATTTTATTACATTTGCAATCACAACAAATAATCTGCTCTGACCCCAACCAAGGATCATCAAAAGCTGTGCTATAAATTAATTGGACAACCCAAAGATTCCTAGACGCCCTTCCAGACTCCCTCCACCTACCCAGTGACGTCGGAGTACAAAAATCGGTTAACCACCTAATTGAGGATCTTAATTTAACCTTGCGTAATACCCTAGATGCAAACAAAAAAACACGTCACAAGAAACTAGCTCCCTGGCATACAGAAAATAACCGAGCCCTGAAGCAAGCTTCCAGAAAATTGGAACGGAAATGGTGCTCCACCAAACTGGAGGTCTTCTGACTAGCTTGGAAAGACAGTACTATGCAATATCGAAGAGCCCTCACTTCTGCTCGATCATCCTATTTTTCCAACTTAATTGAGGAGAATAAGAACAATCCAACATTTATTTTTGATACTGTCACAAAGCTAACTAAAAAAACATAATTCAACAAGAGAGGTTAGCTTTCATAGCAATGATAAATTCATGAACTTCGATGAAAAGATCATGATTATTAGAAAGCAAATTACGGACTCCACTTTGAATCTGCGTATTTCTCCAAAGCTCAGTTGTCCTGAGTATGCTGTTGTGCAGCAACTTACTGCCTTCCTGAAGACAAATAATGTATACGAAATGATTCAGTCTGTTTTTTTATCATAGCGCTGAGACTGCACTCATGAAGCTGGTAAATTACCTTTTAATGGCATCAGACCAAGGCTCTGCATGGGTCCTCTTGCTCCTAGACTAGAGGTCGACCGATTAATCGGATTGGCCGATTAATTAGGGCCGATTTCAAGTTTTCATAACAAATCGGAAATCAGTATTTTTGGACACGGATTTGGCCAATTTCTTATTTTTTTACACGTTTATTTAACTAGGCAAGTCAGTTAAGAACACATTCTTATTTTCAATGACGGCTTAGGATCGGTGGGTTAACTGCTTTGTTCAGGGGCAGAACGACAGATTTTTACCTTGTCAGCTCGAGGATTCAATCTTGCAACCTTACGGTTAACTAGTCCAACGCTCTAACCACCTGATTACATTGCACTCCACGAGGAGCCTGCCTGTTACGCGAATGCAGTAATTGGCCAAGGTAAGTTGCTACCTAGCATTAAACTTATCTTATTAAAAACAAACAATCATAATCACAAGTTAACTACACATGGTTGATGATATTACTAGTTTATCTAGCGTGTCCTGCGTTGCATATTATCGATGCGGTGGCATTCGCGAAAAAGGACTGTCGTTGCTCCAACGTGTACCTAACCATAAACATCGATGCCTTTCTTAAAATCAATACACAGAAGTATATATTTTTTTAAACCTGCATATTTAGTTAATATTGCCTGCTAACATGAATTTCTTTTAACTAGGAAAAATGGTGTCACTTCTCTTGCAACAGAGTCAGGGTATATGCAGCAGTTTGAGCCGCCTAGCTCATTGCAAACTGTGTGAAGACAATTTTTTCCTAACAGACGGCCAACTTCGCCAAACGAAGTTTAACAAAAGCGCATTTGCGAAAAAAGCACAATCGTTGCACGACTGTACCTACCCATAAACATCAATGCCTTTCTTAAAATCAATATACAGAAGTATATATTTTTAAACCTGCATATTTAGCTAAAAGAAATCCAGGTTAGCAGGCAATATTAACCAGGTGAAATTGTGTCACTTCTCTTGCGTTCATTGCACGCAGAGTTAGGGTATATGCAACAGTTTGGGCCGCCTGGCTCGTTGCGAACTAATTTGCCCGAATTTTACGTAATTATGAAATAACATTGAAGGTTGTGCAATGTAACAGGAATATTTAGACTTATGGATGCCACCCGTTAGATAAAATACGGAACAGTTCCGTATTTCACTGAAAGAATAAACGTTTTGTTTTCGAGATGATAGGTCATTAATTTGGTCGAATCCGGAAACTAAGGCTCGTATTTCTGTGTGTTATTATGTTATAATTAAGTCTATGATTTGATAGAGCAGTCTGACTGAGCGATGGTAGGCACCAGCAGGCTCGTAAGCATTCATTCAAACAGCACTTTTGTGCGTTTTGCCAGCCGCTCTTAGCAATGCTTCAAGCATTGCGCTGTTTATAACTTAAAGCCTGTCAACTCCCGAGATTAGGCTGGTGTAACCGATGTGAAATGGCTAGCTAGTTAGCGGGGTGCGCGCTAATAGCGTTTCAAACCTCACTCGCTCTGAGACTTGGAGTAGTTGTTCCCCTTGCGCTGCAAGGGCCGCGGCTTTTGTGGAGCGATGAGTAACGCTGCTTCGAGGGTGGCTGTTGTCGATGTGTTCCTGGTTCGAGCCCAGGTAGGAGCGAGGAGAGGGACGGAAGCTATACTGTTACACTGGCAATACTAAAGTACCTACAAGAACATCCAATAGTCAAAGGTATATGAAATACAGATGGTATAGAGAAATAGTCTTATAATAACTACAACCTAAACCTTCTTACCTGGGAATATTGAAGACTCATGTTAAAAGGAACCGCCAGCTTTCATACAGTGGGGCAAAAAAGTATTTAGTCAGCCACCAATTGTGCAAGTTCTCCCACTTAAAAAGATGAGAGAGGCCTGTAATTTTCATCATAGGTACACTTCAACTATGACAGACAAAATGAGACAAAGAAATTCCAGAAAATCACATTGTAGGATTTTTAATGAATTTATTTGCAAATTCGGGGGGAAAATAAGTATTTGGTCACCTACAAACAAGCAAGATTTCTGGCTCTCACAGACCTGCAACAACTTCTTTAAGAGGCTCCTCTGTCCTCCACTCGTTACCTGTCTTAATGGCACCTGTTTGAACTTGTTATCAGTATAAAAGACACCTGTCCACAACATCAAACAGTCACACTCCAAACTCCACTATGGCCAAGACCAAAGAGCTGTCAAAGGACACCAGAAACATAATTGTAGACCTGCACCAGGCTGGGAAGACTGCATCTGCAATAGGTAAGCAGCTTGGTTTGAAGAAATCAACTCTGGGAGCAATTATTAGGAAATGGAAGACATACAAGACCACTGATAATCTCCCTCGATCTGGGGCTCCATGCAAGATCACACCCCGTGGGGTCAAAATGATCACAAGAACGGTGAGCAAAAATCCCAGAACCACACGGGGGGACCTAGTGAATGACCTGGAGAGAGCTGGGACCAAAGTTACAAAGCCTACCATCCGTAACACACTACGCCGCCAGGGACTCAAATCCTGCAGTGCCAGACGTGTCCCCTTGCTTAAGCCAGTACATGTCCAGGCCCGTCTGAAGTTTGCTAGGGAGCATTTGGATGATCCAGAAGAAGATTGGGAGAATGTCATATGGTCAGATGAAACCAAAATAGAATCTTTTGGTAAAAACTCAACTCGTCGTGTTTGGAGGACAAAGAATGCTGAGTTGCATCCAAAGAACACCATACCTACTGTGAAGCATGGGGGTGGAAACGTCATGCTTTGGGGCTGTTTTTCTGCAAAGGGACCAGGACGACTGATCCGTGTAAAGGAAAGAACGAATGGGGCCATGTATCGTGAGATTTTGAGTGAAAACCTCCTTCCATCAGCAAGGGCATTGAAGATGAAACGTGGCTGGGTCTTTCAGCATGACAATGATTCCAAACACACCGCCCGGGCAACGAAGGAGTGGCTTCGTAAGAAGCATTTCAAGGTCCTGGAGTGGCCTAGCCAGTCTCCAGATCTCAACCCCATAGAAAATCTTTGGAGGGAGTTGAAAGTCCGTGTTGCCCAGCAACAGCCCCAAAACATCACTGCTCTAGAGGAGATCTGCATGGAGGAATGGGCCAAAATACCAGCAACAGTGTGTGAAAACCTTGTGAAGACTTACAGAAAACATTTGACCTCTGTCATTGCCAACAAAGGGTATATAACAAAGTAGTGAGATAAACTTTTGTTATTGACCAAATACTTATTTTCCACCATAATTTGCAAATAAATTCATTAAAAATCCTACAATGTGATTTTCTGGATTTTTTTTCCTCATCTTGTCTGTCATAGTTGAAGTGTACCTATGATGAAAATTACAGGCCTCATCTTTTTAAGTGGGAGAACTTGCACAATTGGTGGCTGACTAAATACTTTTTTGCCCCACTGTATGTTCTCATGTTCTGAGCAAGGAACTTAAACATTAGCTTTTTTTTTTTTTTTTTTTACATGGCACATATTGCACTTCTACTTTCTTCTCCAACACTTTGTTTTTGCATTATTTAAACCAAATTGAACATGTTTCATTATTTGAGGCTAAATTGATTTTATTGATGTATTATATTAAGTTAAAATAAGTGTTCATTCAGTATTGTTGTAATTGTTATCATTAAATAAATAAATCAAAATCGGCCGATTAATCGGTATCGGCTTTTTTTGGTTCTCCAATAATCGGTATCGGCGTTGAAAAATCATAATCGGTCGACCTCTATCCTAGACCTTAGTGCTGCTTTTGACACCATCGATCACCACATTCTTTTGGAGAGATTAGAAACCCTAATTGGTCTACACGGACAAGTTCTTGCCTGGTTACGATCTTATCTATCGGAAAGATATCAGTTTGTCTCTGCGGATTGTTTGCCCTCTGACAAGTTTCACTGTTCCTCAAGGTTCCGTTTTAGGACTATTGTTTTCACTATATATTCTACCTCTTGGGGATGTCATTCGAAAACACAATATCAACTTTCACTGCTATGTGGACGACACAAAGCTGTACATTTCGATAAAACATGGTGAAGCCCCAAAATTGCCTACCCTGGAAGCCTGTGTTTCATACATAAGGAAGTGGATGGCGGAAAATGTTTTACTTTTCAACTTGGACAAAACAGAGATGCTAGTTCTAGGTTCCAAGAAACAACGTGATCTGTCAGATCTGAAAATGAATCTTGATGCTTGTACAGTTGTCTAAAATAAAACTGAAGGACCTCGGCGTTACACTGGACCCTGATCTCTCTCTTGACGAACAAATCAAGAATATTTCAAAAACAGCTTTTTTCCATCTTCGTAACCTTGCAAAAATGACAGTTTAAAATCTAAAATAAAACTGAAGGACCTCGGCGTTACACTGGACCCTGATCTCTCTCTTGACGAACAAATCAAGAATATTTCAAAAACAGCTTTTTCCATCTTCGTAACCTTGCAAAAATGACAGTTTAAAATCAAATTATTAGTGCGCATGTAAACATTACCATTGATGGCTACAAAAATTAATTTGTTGGCAGTTCTTAGCCAAAGGCTATGCAACCAAGTACTAGCTCCGGGGTGCCAATAATATTTTCCATGCCATTTGTCGTTATTTTCTAAATTACATTTGTAAACTTATGTTTACAAATATAAAATTGGTTGCGCAATGCTGAAAATCCAACAAGGTATGGTGAACAATGTATTTAACAATTTTTTGGGGGTCTATTTTAAAATAAATGGGGAATCATTTATGAAAACTGCTTATCTTCTACATGAGCTTTTAGACACCTTATGAGCGACTACCATTTCCACAAGAAGTGGTACGACAACATATCAAAAATTACTTCATTAACTTCTGTGAACAGGGTGTATGTAGGCTACATTGCACAACAAGCTATTTTATACGTTTACAGTCAAATCATTTGTTTATTGAGTTTTATGTGCATTTTCAGTGGGACAACCCACTGCAATATGGCAGTAACACCTGATTTATAGAGGGACTCAAACTTACATGCTTCCAAGCATTGGGTTTGATTTGTCATTTTATGTCTGGCTATAACGCAGTACTCGCTGATAACATGGGATGACAGACAAGGCAGCAAAAAGAGCCCCAGGACCAGGAGAAGATGCAGGGTCATGGTGAAATGGTGGCACACACACTGGGCAGGGAGACGGAGGTGGTGGACAGGAGTCACAATGAAGGCAGGGGACACACCACCATCACAGCTCTAACATCTACAGGACACAGACATGGAAAACGGTATTATTTAAGGTGTTTGCGGTTGTCATCAGCCCATACAAATTCATATAGGCCTACTTTACTTTTTTTTTTACTTGCATTTCATTGTATTTTTTCAATAGAGCAGCAGTTGGAATATATTATAACCATGTAAATTCCAGTTTATTCAAGACACATTTGTATAAAAATATTGTCAATTTTTACATCTGTAGAGCAAAATAAAACGTAGTCGATGTTTTGCTGTAGGCGTGTGCCCTGAGTAACGGGACCTGAGCAGTTTAGAGTCCAAGTTTGACTCATGAGCACCATCTAGCAGGATTGCACTGAAACTGCAAGATGGGCTTGCGTAATTTATTAATCTCGTGTAATGAGTAACTAAAATCTCACGCAATTGGTTTCCGTAGTATGTCCAAGATATTATAATTGTATGGACTATTACACAAATTATACATGAGGTTACAGTTCTAAGATCTAGCTAGCCTGAAGACCAGAGTTAAGCTTGCAGCCAGGCACAAAAGTTGATATTGTACAGGGCAATACCAACTATTGTTAACCTGTACCTGAAGGCCAGAATAGTTATGTTGAGGCACTATAATTGTGATACAATAAATATCACACGTATACAGGTCAGATATTCAACTGAGTAGGCCTCAAAGCAGCTTTTGAATTCCAGTCCTGTTCATTCTTTCTGGACACTCACTGTTTGTAATCAATGCTCAAGTTAACAAAAGGCAAACTCAAGGACACTTTTTCATAACTCCTGTTGGGTCTACCCTAAATAAAATCAGCATTGAGCTGAGCAAATTGTCACAGTTCACTACTGTACATGTATGCCAACGTGGATATAATGTGATGGGTTTAACAATGGATTTGCTCCATTTCACTCCCCAACTGGACAAACGACCAGTTTACAGAGTATGGGTATGAAAAACACCAGAGCATTTGGGCTAGTTATTTATTACAAACGTTTAACCCATTGTGCATTCATTTCGCACTAAGGTTAACCATATACCGTCGCAGGTGCTTGTCAATACAGCTAAACCTGCATTACTTTTTCCTAAACATACAAGCATCTGTCTTCAGACCTCTCCCTTGCTGAGTTTACTCAACTCCACGAGATAGATATCTTAATTTTTTTAACACAGGGATCTGAACTAGAACTAACCACTCCCTAGCCCAGTAATTTGGCTAGCCGCTAACTAATAGCCAACACTGCGTTGCAATGCAGGTTCATCACACTAACGTTAGTTTGTTAACGTTAGCTAGCTAGTTACTTTTTTAGCCAATTGGACAGCTAACTAACAGTTAGTTTTTGACTTCGCTAGTTACTACCACATCCACCACAGCACAGGTCCAAGCAAGTTGTTAGTAGTACCAAACAGAGACTGTAGAGAAATAACCCCATATCTCTGGAAGCAAATGACACTCAACAGTCAATACCCACTTCAATATTATTTGGTAGTAGCTAGGTAGGGGAGCCAGCTAACTAGCTAGCCAGCTAACTAGCTAGCCGCCTAGCTGGATAGCTAGCTAACGTTAGTTGAACACCAAATGCAACTCACCCAGGCAGGAGGCGAACAATACACACCTTCAGTCAATTCAGGTCTCTGTTCTTGTAGCTAGAAAACACCATAGCAGTTGAAAGTCTATAGACAAACCAAAGAGGTGTCATCTCATGTCAACCAACATCAGAAAAACATCCCACTTTCCAACACAGGTGTAGCTAACTGAAGTAGCTAACTGGCTAAGCTAACAACTACTTAAGGGTCATCATAACTAGTTACCACAATCACAAAGTCAGAAGGCCCGCCTACTCGACCAATCATATAAGGGAGTGTGATGACGCGTATGCCGGTTTACGGTTCGTAGTAAACAACCAATCAGATGACGAGGTGTGATGACGCGTATGCCAACCGGGTTGCAGGGACATGCGAGAGACGTATTTATTTGATCTATTGATTCGTCAATGATTTGATTATTTATTAGATATAGAAAAAAAGGTTAAATATATATACACTGCTCAAAATAATAAAGGGAACACTTAAACAACACAATGTAACTCCAAGTCAATCACACTTCTGTGAAATCAAACTGTCCACTTAGGAAGCAACACTGATTGACAATAAATTTCACATGCTGTTGTGCAAATGGAATAGACAACAGGTGGAAATTATAGGCAATTAGCAAGACACCCCCAATAAAGGAGTGGTTCTGCAGGTGGTGACCACAGACCACTTCTCAGTTCCTATGCTTCCTGGCTGATGTTTTGGTCACTTTTGAATGCTGGCGGTGCTTTCACTCTTGTGGTAGCATGAGACGGAGTCTACAACCCACACAAGTGGCTCAGCTAGTGCAGCTCATCCAGGATGGCACATCAATGCGAGCTGTGGCAAGAAGGTTTTCTGTGTCTGTCAGCGTAGTGTCCAGAGCATGGAGGCGCTACCAGGAGACAGGCCAGTACATCAGGAGACGTGGAGGAGGCCATAGGAGGGCAACAACCCAGCAGCAGGACCGCTACCTCCGCCTTTGTGCAAGGAGGAGCACTGCCAGAGCCCTGCAAAATGACCTCCAGCAGGCCACAAATGTGCATGTGTCTGCTCAAACGGTCAGAAACAGACTCCATGAGGGTGGTATGAGGGCCCGACGTCCACAGGTTGGGGTTGTGCTTACAGCCCAACACCGTGCAGGACGTTTGGCATTTGCCAGAGAACACCAAGATTGGCAAATTCGCCACTGGCGCCCTGTGCTCTCCACAGATGAAAGCAGGTTCACACTGAGCACATGTGACAGACGTGACAGAGTCTGGAGACGCCGTGGAGAACGTTCTGCTGCCTGCAACATCCTCCAGCATGACCGGTTTGGCGGTGGGTCAGTCATGGTGTGGGGTGGCATTTCTTTGGGGGGCCGCACAGCCCTCCATGGGCTCGCCAGAGGTAGCCTGACTGCCATTAGGTACCGAGATGAGATCCTCAGACCCCTTGTGAGACCATATGCTGGTGCGGTTGGCCCTGGGTTCCTCCTAATGCAAGACAATGCTAGACCTCATGTGACTGGAGTGTGTCAGCAGTTCCTGCAAGAGGAAGGCATTGATGCTATGGACTGGCCCGCCGGTTCCCCAGACCTGAATCCAATTGAGCACATCTGGGACATCATGTCTCGCTCCATCCACCAACGCCACGTTGCACCACAGACTGTCCAGGAGTTGGCGGATGCTTTAGTCCAGGTCTGGGAGGAGATCCCTCAGGAGACCATCCGCCACCTCATCAGGAGCATGCCCAGGCGTTGTAGGGAGGTCATACAGGCACGTGGAGGTCACACACACTACTGAGCCTTATTTTGACTTGTTTTAAGCACATTACATCAAAGTTGGATCAGCCTGTAGTGTGGTTTTCCACTTTAATTTTGAGTGTGACTCCAAATCCAGACCTCCATGGGTTGATACATTTGATTTCCATTGATAATTTTTGTGTGATTTTGTTGTCAGCACATTCAACTATGTAAAGAAAAAAGTATTTAATAAGAATAGTTCATTCATTCAGATCTAGGATGTGTTATTTTACTGTTCCCTTTATTTTTTTGAGCAGTGTATATTTTTTAAACAACTTAACATAGCCTTGCAGTCCACCTTTTTGGTATTTTGTACCAGTTTCCGTCTCTGTACAAAGACATGGTCTTCAAGCTATAGAAAATAGAAAAACATTTAATAATAATACATTGGACTTACATGGCACTTTTCTAGACACCTAAAGTTTTTTACAGTGTGAAACTCACCACCCACTTACATCCTCTTTATTTGTATTTATTTTATTGGCCCATCCACCCCCCTCTTCGGAGGACAAAAGTTCACTTTTTTTTTTTTTTACAGATATTTTGTTACATATGTATTATTCATACACTTTACATACAATGGTACTTTTATATACAGTATTACATGATAGGAATAGTTTGATGATATACACATGAAGTTGAAAACAGGACAAATATAAGCACCACCCCATGGGATCCTTTGTGTCCACAGAGTTGGGACACCTGTTTAAAGTCCCATAATTTTCAAATTTATTGAGTAACATTCCATTGTTAGTTAGTACTTCAATATTATTCAAATTAAATTGTTGTAAGCGTGTATGGTATAAATTACAGTGATCTGTCTTTGAACCTACTGCATCCTTGTTAATTTTAACAGCATATTTGTCTTTGACTTTAGTTTGTTTGTCCGTCTTCCCAGTGGTGGCATTCATACATCTTTGAAACAGAACATCATTGAGTGGGAGACTTTTACTCTCACAGCAGAGCTTTTTTTCACCTGCCAAAGGCTGTGCATCTGTTGAAGGTCAAGAATATGCAGTGGCGACGCATCATTCAGGGAAGGTGGGGCAGAGCCCCATCTGTTTTGAGCCCCACCTGTTTAGCAAAAAAAGTAAAAAATTATAATATACAGTACCAGTCAAAAGTTTGGACACACCTACTCATTCAAGGGTTTTTCTAAATTTGTACTATTTTATACATTGTAGAATAATAGTGAAGACATCAAAACAATGAAATAACACATATGGAATCATGTAGTAACCAAAAAAGTGTTAATCAAATCAAAATATATTTTAGATTTTAGATTCCTCAAAGTAGCCACCCTTTGCCTTGATGACAGCTTTGCACACGCTTGGCTTTCTCTCAACCAACTTCACCTAGAATGCCTTTCCAACAGTCTTGAAGGAGTTCCCACATATGCTGAGAACTTGTTAGCTGCTTTTCTTTCACTCTACGGTCCAACTCATCCCAAACCATCTCAATTGGGTTGAGGTAGGGTGATTGTGGAGGCCAGGTCATCTAATGCAGAACTCTATAACTCTCTTTCTTGTTCAAATAGCCCTTACACACCCTTGACGTGTGTTGGGTCGTAGTCCTGTTGAAAAACAAATGATAGTCCAACTAAGTGCAAACCAGATGGGATGGCGGTCTAAGGCACTACATCGCTACAGCCCCGGCCGTGATCGGGAGTCCCACAGAACAGCGCACAATTGGCCCAGCGTTGTCCGGAGTTGGCCAGGGTAGGCTGTCATTGTAAATAAGAATTTGTTCTTAATCTCTAGGATAGGGGGCAACATTTTCACTTTTGGATAAATAGCGTGCCCAATTTCAACTTCCTTCTACTCATCCCCAGAATATAAGATATGCATATTATTAGTATATTTGGATAGAAAACACTCTGAAGTTTCTAAAACTGTTTGAATCATGTCTGTAAGTATAACAGAACTTATGTAGTAGGCAAAACCCCGAGGACTAACCATTCAGATTTTTTAAATTTTTATGTCACTGTCTGTTCAATGAGGTTTCATTGGGAAGCCAGATTTCTAATCACCCTGTTCTCAGTTCCTACTGCTTCCACTGGATGTCACCAGTCTTAGGAAATAGGTTGAGGTTATTCATTTGTGCAATGAAGAAGAAGGCCATCAGGAAGCAGTGTAACGTCGTACTGTTTGAGAGTTGCGCAAGACAAAAAAAAGTAGCGTTAGTTTGTTGCTCTCCTGTATTGAAAACAGATAGACCCGTCTTCAATTTGATCGATTATTAACGTTTACAAATACCTTAAGTTGTATTACAAAAGTAGTTTGAAATGTTTTGGCAAAGTTTAGAGGTAATTTTTTAGATATTTTGTAGTGACGTAGTTCAAAAATGGAGCTGTTTTTTTCTGGATCAAATGCTCCAAATAAATGGACAATTTGGACATATATGGACGGAATTATTCGAACAAAAGGACCATTTGTGATGTTTATGGGAAATATTGGAGTGCCAACAAAAGAATCTCGTCAAAGGTAATGCATGTTTTATATTTTATATCTGCGTTTTGAGTAGCGCCGGCAGGGTTGAAATATGCTACTCTCTCTTTGTTGACATTGTGCTATCATCAGATAATAGCATCTTATGCTTTCGCCGAAAAGCCTTTTTGAAATCTGACATGTTGGCCTGATTCACAACAAGTGTAGCTTTAATTTGGTATCTTACATGTGTGATTTAATGAAAGTTTGATTTTATATCATTTATTTGAATTTGGCGCTCTACATTTTCCCTGGCTATTGGCCAAGTGGGACGCTACCGTCCCACATATCCCAGAGAGGTTTTAACTGACTTAAATAAACATTTTTTTTTTCTTCTTTAAAACAACTTAAAAAACAACTTATCAGCATATCGCTGCGGAATGCTGTGGTAGCCATGCTGGCTTTGAATTCTAAATAATTCCCTGAGTGTCACCAGCAAAGCACCCCCACAACGTCACACCTCTTCCTCCGTGCTTCACGGTGGGAACCACACATGCGGAGATCATCCCTTCCCTGCGTCTCACAAAGACACGGCAGTTGGAACCAAAAATCTCAAATTTGGACTCATCAGACCAAAGGACAGATTTTCACCAGATTTTCCATTACTTATGTTTCTTGGCCCAAGCAAGTCTCTTCTTATTATTGGTGTCCTTTAGTAGAGGTTTCTTTGCAGCAATTCGACCATGAAGGCTTGATTCATGCAGTCTCCTCTGAACAGTTGATGTTGAGATGTGTCTGTTACTTGAACTCTGTGAAGAATTTATTTGGGCTACAATTTCTGAGGCTGGTAACTCTAATGAACTCTGGGTCTTCCTTTCCTGTGGAGGTCCTCATGAGAGCCAGTTTCATCATAGCGCTTGATGGTTTTTGCAACTGCACTTGAAGAAACTTTCAAAGTTCTCGAAATGTTCTGGATTGACTGACCTTCATGTCTTAAGGTAAAGATGGACTGTCGTTTCTCTTTGCTTATTTGAGCTGTTCTTGACATAGTATGGACTTGGTATTTTACCAAATAGGGCTATCTTCTGTATACCCCCCTACCTTGTCACAACACAACTGATTGGCTCAAACGCATTAAGAAGGAAAGAAATTCCACAAATTAACTTTTAACAAGACACATCTGTTAATTTAAATGCATTCTAGGTGACTACCTCATGAAGCTGGTTGAAAGAATGCCAAGAGTATGCAAAGCTGTCATCAAGGCAAAGGGTGTGAAGAATCTCAAATATAATATATTTATTTATTTTGTTTATTTAACCTTTATTTAACTAGGCAAGTCAGTTAAGAACAAATTCGTATTTATAATGACGGCCTACCAAAAGGCAAAAGGCCTCCTGCAGGGACGGGGGTTTGGGAATTCTTTTGAATATGTAGAACAAAACAAAAAAACACAACACTACATAAAGAGAGACCTAAGACAACAACATAGCAAGGCAGCAACACATGACAACACAACACAGCATGGTAGCAACACAACATGACAACAACATGGTAGCAACACAACATGGCAGCAGCACAACATGGTAGCAGAACAAAACATGGTACAAACATTATTGGGCACAGACAACAGCACAAAGGGCAAGAAGGTAGAGACAACAATACATCACGCAAATCAGCCACAACTGTCAGTAAGAGTGTCCATGATTGAGTCTTTGAATGAAGAGATTGAGATAAAACTGTCCAGTTTGAGTGTTTGTTGCAGCTCGTTCCAGTTGCTAGCTGCAGCGAACATACGATTTTGATTTGTTTAACACTTTTTTGGTTACTACATGATTCCATATGTGTTATTTCATAGTGTTGATGTCTTCACTGTTATTCTACAATGTAGAAAATAGTAAAAATAAAGAAAAACAGTACCAGTCAAAAGTTTGGACACACCTGCTCATTCAAGGGTTTTTCTTTATTTTTATGTTTGCCCCACTAATATTTACATGCTAATATCGCCACTGAGCATATGATATATTACTATTAGAATGAAAAGCTTGCAGCGGTCTAAGGCACTGCATCGCAGTTCTAAAGGCATCACTACAGACCTGGCCGTGATCGGGAGTCCCATAGGGTGGCGCACAATTGGACCAGTGTCGCCCGGGTTAGGGGAGAGTTCCAGGAATTGTGTACAGATACTTGCGACATGGGGCCCTACATTCTCAGGCTAAAACTTGAGGTCATGGCGGCAGATGAACGGCACAACAATGGGCCCCAGGATCTCATCGTGGTATCTCTGTGCATTCAAATTGCACAGATGAGCTTCCATGAGATCGATTCTGACAGCTTGTGCAGAAATTCTTCGGTTGTGCAAACCCACAGTTTCATCATCTGTCCGGGTGGCTGGTCTCAGACGATCCCGTAGGTGAAGAAGCCGAATGTGGAGGTCCTGGGCTGGCTTGGTTACACGTGGTCTGCGGTTGAGGCCGGTTGGACGTACTGCCAAATTCTCTAAAATTATGGTAGGGAAATTAACATTAAATTCTCTGGCAACAGCTGTGATGGACATTCCTGCAGTCAGTATGCCAGTTGTGTGACAAAATTGCACATTTTAGAGTGGCCTTTTATTGTCCTCAGCACAAGGTGCACCTGTGTAGTGATCATGCTGTTTAATCAGCTTCTTGATATGCCACACCTGTCAGGTGGATGGATTATCTTGGCAAAGGAGAAATGCTCACTAACAGGGATGTAAAGAAATGTATGCTCTAAATTTGAGAGAACTAAGCTTTTTGTGCGTATGGAACATTTCTGGTTATCTTTTATTTCAGCTCATGAAACATGGGATCAACACTTGTAGCGTTTATATTTTTGTTCAACATATTTTATATGAGGTGACAGTATAGAATGTCACCTTTTATTGAGGAAATGTTCATACAAATCTGTTTTACCATTTAGAAATTAAATAACTTTTTGTGTCTAGTCCCCCATTTGAAGGTGTTAAGTATTTGGACAAATTCACGTATAGTGTATTACATTTAATCAAAGTCACTACAGACCCTATTCGATCCCAGGCTGTTAAATAAAGGTTCAATTAAAAAAATTGAAACAAATGCTAACCTCGCCTGTTATTGGTTTTAGGTTCTAATTTCTGGTGCAATCATCCAGACAGACCAAGAAAAACTCAAGCTAAATGTATTCACCACACTGGGTGTTCCTGCTGCATAGCACGTATACAGGTCACACAAGCACATATATTTATACCTTCCGACTAGGCCCTCCCCCCTTCTATGTCTAGGATGGACAATCTGTCTCTGTTGCTAGTCTGTTCTTCCTATTGATGTTATCGTGTCCCAACCTGAGTCCAGAACCTTTGTACTCCTCTGTGCCTTTCATGGGTCTTATCAGTCAGGAGAGGCCTTGAGTTATTGGGAGTACACATTCCCACAGTCTCCTGAAGTCCACTAGATAATTGCACTTCTCATACACAACGAGCTTAAACCTAACACTACTTTCAATCTCGAAGAATATATAAAACATTTATATTCATACTAAGAGTACATAATGATATAAACAGTAAAGACTTAAGACAGTGTTATAGAATAGTAATTACGATCTATCAGCTCCAACCCCAGACATATGGCTCCTATTCAACCCTTATAGAATAATTATTCCACTCAGCCTTTGTACTTTCCCTTTGCCCGAATGCAATGCACATTGATAATTCCAACTAACCCATTACACGATAATTACTACTGCTAGGTTAATTGTACAATTATTAACAGATGACAACGGGCTCAAATCAAATAATCTAACATTGCTCTCACCATTAACAGTGCTTAAATTTGTAAATCGGGAGATACCGGAACAAAAAGTGGGCGTGAGAAGGAGGTGACCTGGGGAGCTCTGAGGTAATGAAATGCATGAGAGAATTTAAAAAAAAACGTTTTAATAAAGCATTGCATGCATATCATCACATTTGCATAGTGGCGTTGGGCATAAAGCAGTAGAGTAGAGACACTACTACATAGTACCCTCTAAGCTTATCATTGAGCTCGGGGGCCTGGGTCTGAACCCCGCCCTGTGCAACTGGGTCCTGGACTTCCTGACGGGCCGCCCCCAAGTGGTGAAGGTAGGAAACAACACCTCCACTTGCTAATCCTCAACATAGGGACCCTACAAGGGTACGTGCTCAGCTCCCTCCTGTACTCCCTGTTCACCTATGTCTGTGTGGCCACGCAAGCCTCCAACTCAATCATCAAGTTTTCAGATGACACAACAGTAGTAGGCTTGATTACCAACAAATGGGGCAGCATGTTGCCTAGTGGTTAGAGCGTTGGACTAGTAACCGAAAGATTGCAAGATCAGATCCCCGATCTGACAAGGTAAAAGTCTGTCTTTCTGCACCTGAACAAGGCAGTTATCCCACTGTCCATAGGCCATCATTGAAAATAAGAATTTGTTCTTAACTGACTTGCCTAATTAAATAATGGTAAAAAATAAATAAGTGACAAGACAGCCTACAGGGAGGATGTGAGGACCCTGGGAGAGTGGTGCAAGGAAAATAACCTCTTACTCAATGTCAAAAAAACAAAGGAGCTGATTGTGGACTTCAGACAACAGCAGAGGGAGCACACCCCTATCCACATCGACAGGACCACAGTGGAGAAGGTGGAACGTTTTAAGTTCCTTTGCGTACACATCACTGACGATTTGAAATAGCCCACCCCCACAGACAGTGTGGTGAAAAATGTGTATCAGCACCTCTTCAACCTCAAGAGGCTGAAAAATGTTAGCTTGGCCCCTAAAACCCTCACAAACTTTTACAGATTTCCAATTGAGAGCATCCTGTCGAGCTGGTACGGCAACTGCACCACCCGCAACCGTAGGGCTCTCCAGAGGGCGGTGCGGTCTGCCCAACACATCACCGGGGGCAAACACCTGCCCTCCAGGACAAACACAGCACATGAAGTCACAGGAATGCCAAAAAGATCATCAAGGACATCAACCACCCGAGCCATGGCCTGTTCACCCTGTTATCATCCAGAAGGCGAGGTCAGTACAGGTGTTTCAAAGCTGGGACCAAGAGACTGAATCGTCATCCAACTCAGATTTCCAAGTGGGGAACTCTGGCCTCTTTTTAGAGTTCAGACTTTCTGTAATTATGGTAGCATCCAAGTGTTCAGAAACATATTGTCACGTTCTGACCTTTATTTCCTTTGTTTTGTCTTTATTTAGTATGGTCAGGGCGTGAGTTGGGGTGGGCAGTCTATGTGTGTTTTTCTATGTTGGGGTTTTGAGTTCGGCCTGGTATGGTTCTCAATCAGAGGCAGCTGTCAATCGTTGTCCCTGATTGAGAATCATACTTAGGTAGCCTGGGTTTCACTTTTGGTTTGTGGGTGTTTGTTTCCGTGTGAGTGTTTGTTGCCACACGGTACTGTTTCGGTTTCGTTCGTTTCACGTTTATTGTTTTGTATTTTGTAGTGTTCAGTTTATATCTTTAAATAAACATTATGGACACTTACCACGCTGCATATTGGTCCTCCGATCCTTCTCGCTTCTCCTCATCAGAAGAGGAGGACGACAGCCGTTACACATATATTCTTATTTCCAATAAAAGTGACTCCAAATAACACAATACAATATTTACCATAAATTTTTATTGGCCCTCAAATAACAGGTAACGTTTTGTACTGTCGCCTCATATTGAAACATCTTCTCTCAAATCCAAAATGCTGGAGTAAAGAATCAAATTAAAAGTTTTAGCTTCACTCTCCAAAAAAATACATATGTGAGTGTATGAACATACATAATAAAGTGTAACCAACGTTTCAGAAACAATGTTTTTGGCATACTTGAACATTTCTAAACGGGATTGTTTTTTTAGATTTAAAGCCACAGTTTAAAAAATAAATAAATACCAACAGCAGTCAGTATTAAGAAGTTGCACCGAACATTTAGCTAACTACTATTGTCTAATTGTGTCAACTGTAATGGTCTACTGGCGTCAATATTCAATACCATTTTATAGTACTATTATCAATACTGTCAGATAACATTACATTCCCTAGCGGTTTTTCTCTCCAATATACAGTACCAGTCAAAAGTTTGGATACACCAAGTCATTCAAGGGGTTTTCTTTATTTTGACTATTTTCTACATTTTAGAATAATAGTGAAGATATCAAAAGTATGAAATAACACATATGGAATCATGCAGTAAACTAAAAGTGTTAAAACAAATCAAAATATATTTTAGATTTTAGATTCTTCAAAGTAGCCACCCTTTGCCTTGATGACAGCTTCAAATCAAATCAAACTTTATTTGTCACATGCGCCGAATACAACAAGTGTAGACCTTAACGTGAAATAAAAGTAACACAATAACATATCAATATCGAGGCTATGTACAGGGGGTACCGGTACCGAGTCAGTGTGCAGGGGTACAGGTTAGTTGAGGTAATTTGTACATGAAGGTAGGGGTGAAGTGACAATTAAACAGCGAATAGCAGCAGTGTACAAAACAAATGGGTGGGAGGGGTCAATGTAAATAGTCCGGTGGTCATTTGATTAATTGTTCAGCAGTCTTATGGCTTGGGGATAGAAGCTGTTAAGGAGCCTTTTGGTCCAAGACTTAGCGCTCCGGTACAGCTTGCTGTGCGGTAGCTGCTAAAAGTCTACGACTTGGGTGATTGGAGTCTCTGACAATTTTATGGGCTTTCCTCTGACAGCACATATTATATAGGTCCTGGGTGGCAGGAAGCTTGGCCCCAGTGATGTACAGGGCCGTATGCACTACACTCTGTGGCGCCTTATGGTCAGATGCCGAGCAGTTGCCATACCAGGCGGTGACGCAACCAGTCAGGATGCTCTCGATGATGCAGCTGTATAACCTTTTGAGGATCTGGTATGCTTTGCAAACTCTTGGCATTCTCTCAACCAGCTTCATGAAGAATGCTTTTCCAACAGTCTTGAAGGAGTTCCCACATATGCTGAGCACTTGTTGGCTGCTTTTACTTCACGGTCCAACTCAATTGGGTTGAGGTCGGGTGATTGTGGAGGCCAGGTCATCTGATGCAGCACTCTATCACTCTCCTTCTTGGTCAAATAGCCTTACACAGCCTGGAGGTATGCTTTGGGTCATTGTCCTGTTGAAAAACAAATGATAGTCCCACTAAGCGCAAATCAGATGAGATGGTGTATTGCTGCAGAATGCTGTGGTAGCCATGCTGGTTGTGTGCCTTGAATTCTAAATAAATCACTGACAGTGTCACCAGCAAAGCACCCCGACAACATCACACATCCTCCTCCATGCTTCACGGTGGGAACCATACATGCGGAGATCATCCGTTCACCTACTCTGCGTCTCACAAAGACAGGACTGTTTGAACCAAAACTCTCAAATTTGGACTCATCAGACCAAAGGACAGATTTCCACCTATCTAATGTCCATTGTACGTATTTCTTGGCCCAAGCAAGTCTCTTCTTATTATTGGTGTCCTTTAGTAGAGGTTTCTTTGCAGCAATTCGACCATGAAGGCCTGATTCATGCAGTCTCCTCTGAACAGTTGATGTTGAGATGTGTCTGTTACTTGAAGCATTTATTTGGGCTGCAATCTGAGGTGCAGTTAAATCTAATGAACTTTTCCTCTGCAGCAGAGGTAACTCTAGGTGTTCCTTTCCTGTTGCGGTCCTTATGAGAGAAAGTTTCATCATAGCGCTTGATGGTTTTTGTGACTGCACTTTAAGACACTTTCAAAGTTCTTGAAATGTTCTGGATTGACTGACCTTCATGTCTTAAAGTAATGATGGACTGTCATTTCTCTTTGCTTATTTGAGCTGTTCTTGCCATAGTATGGGACTTGGTCTTTTACCAAATATATTCTATATTCTGTACATCAACCCTTCCTTTTCATAACACAATTGATTGACTCAAACACATTAAATTAACTTTTAGCAATGCACACCTGTTCATTTAAATGCATTCCAGGTGACTACTTCATGAAGCTGGTTGAGAGAATGCCAAAAGTGTGCAAAGCTGTCATTAAGGCAAAGGGTGGATACTTTGAAGAATCTAAAATATTAAATATGTTTTGATTTGTTTAACACTTTTGGTTACTACATGATTCCATATGTGTTATTTCATAGTTTGGATGTCTTCACTATTATTCTACGATGTAGAAAATAGTAAAAAACGTGGAAAAACCCATGAATTAGTAGGTGTGTCCAAACTTTTGACTGGTTCCTCTATATTGTCTCCAACCACTCACTCAAAATAGGTACAGTATAAGTCATGCAAAATTATGACCAGGAGATTTTTTTATTTTATTGAACTAGGCAAGTCAGTTTAGAACAAATTCTTATTTACAATGACGGCCTACACCGGCCAAACACAGACGACGCTGGGCCAATTATGCGCCGCCCTATGGGACTCCCAATCACGGCCGGATGTGATACAGCCTGGATTTGAACCAAGGACTGTACTGACGCCTCTTGCACTGAGATGCAGTGTGCAACTTGGGAGCCCGAGCGTTATCTTTACATCCCTACCTATCTTTATAGGTTATTAGGCTTTTAAAATATCTACAGGCAAGATCATTACATGGATAAAGTTAGTTCATGTAGATAGGCCATCTTCAATTGAAGGTTATCTACATGAACGTTACAACCTATGTCCTAGAGAAAATATTGCCGTTTTAAAGCAAGTGTTCTGCAATTCTACACATTTTCCCATGGGGCGGAGAGAACATTTTGCAATTTTATAACAAATTTCATGCAATTCTACTCATTTTGCCATGGGGCTGTGCATGCACATTTGTGGCCTGCTGGAGGTCATTTTGCAGGGCTCTGGTAGTGCTCCTCCTTGCACAAAGGCGGAGGTAGCGGTCCTGCTGCTGGGTTGTTGCCCTCCTACGGCCTCCTCCATGTCTCCTGATGTACTGGCCTGTCTCCTGGTAGCGCCTCCATGCTCTGGACACTACGCTGACAGACACAGCAAACCTTCTTGCCACAGCTCGCATTGATGTGCCATCCTGGATGAGCTGCACTACCTGAGCCACTTGTGTGGGTTGTAGACTCCGTCTCATGCTACTACTAGAGTGAAAGCACCGCCAGCATTCAAAAGTGACCAAAACATCAGCCAGGAAGCATAGGAACTGAATTCTGTTACCATGGAATTGCCCACATGAATCTTCCTTGAAGAGAATGTCAGTAGGGGTTTTGCTTTACTTAACCATTTAAATGTCCAGAGTAGTAAAAATATAGTTTCATATCATAATCCCACCCCAATAACTCCCCATCTCTTTTAGAATGGTGATGACCATGGTCTGTGGTCATCACCTGCAAAACCACTCCTTTATTGGGGGTGTCTTGCTAATTGCCTATAATTTCCACCTTTTGTCTATTCCATTTGCACAACAGCATGTGAAATTTATTGTCAATCAGTGTTGCTTCCTAAGTGGACAGTTTGATTTCACAGAAGTGTGATTGACTTGGAGTTACATTGTGTTGTTTAAGTGTTCCCTTTATTTTTTTGAGCAGTGTATATTTTTTATAATAATAACAATAATAATTACTTGCAATAGTAAGTTGAGACCTCGACTGAGTTCCCCCAAAAATAATTTAATAACAAAAATATAATACAAATGGTTGGGGGCTCCCTAGCGGCCGGGGGCCCTAAGCGACTGCTTATGTCGCTAATGCTTGGGGCCGGCACTGCCTGTCAATTCATGTACATTCTTTGTAACTACTTTGGATATCAATGTTTGGATAACATTCCCAAGCCATTGCATGAATCAGGAGTTGATCACAACAATTTGAAGTAACCAGAGATAATGAGGGCTATTATGGAATATTATTAACAGAATACTGCACTTCGGTAAAGCCAACTAGTAGATAACAAAGGACACTGATTAAAATGTTTTTCACACTTTCAGAATAATGACATAGCTATATTTGAACTCATGGTCAAGATCATGAAACAGGTGTGATGAAGTTCTGTTATTAAGTTATATGTGCTGTTTTGCCTCTATAGGCCTTGGGTTTTCAGTGTTGAAATTGTGCAAAACAGAGATAGATCTTTACAGCTGTCTTTAGACTGTCTGGTACATGCTAGATCAATGTGATGATAAGACCACGTGAGGCTGTTGAATTATACAATCAGTATCACATTACTAGACACGAAAGTTGTTCCAGAAAGCCATAAAACCTTTAGTGCATCAAAGGTCATGATGTCACAATGATCTCTTGTTAAATGACAAACATCTACAATGATTATTTCCCTTATCCTAATTGTTTTCTTGTGATGTGCGTAAGCAAATGGACCATTTGTTGTAAACATTATGACAATTTAATTTCTAGAGTGTTTGTGTCAAGGGAAGGGTCAGATGCACCATCCTGAGCAGTATCTGCAGTGAAGTACATGAAGAATCCAGAAGTCCTGTGCAATATCAACATTGGTGACGTCAACGTCAAAGTGCCAAGCTTCTCCTTGTTGACACTTATGTTGATCTCATCTTATATTAACAATGATTTGAAATGCAATCGGTGGACAAAGCAGCCCGTGAAAGATGGAGACAGAAATGTTGTCAGTGGGAATGGAACACATTCTTGACATATTTGTCATGATTGATAAAATGTAATTTACACTGCAGCATTTATGTTGTTCAACATAAGTTTTAATACTCCCTGTCTGTAAGTGTACTGTAATTAACTGAAGCTTAGCTTTGCTCCTCGAGCAATTATTAGGTGTGCTTGCTGAAAGCCAACTGTCGAAATTGTTCATACTTACTATTATTCTCTTTCCGCTGCCACCTGTAGCGCCAAAACCGTAAAAGCTTTTGGCGCTACATTTTAAACCACCTTTAAAATGTTGATGTCTGGCTGACTTATAAATGCTGTAGCATCACTGCATCTTCCCAATGTATTCTGTACACAAATGTCTTAATTTGATCACTCTGTTTTCGCAGGAAATTTTCCTGTGCAGTTGAAATTTGATTTGAGTTATAATCCCCATAATTATTCACATTTCCTGTTGCTGCAGGGTTATCTTCCTGTTGTGAAAAAACTGTTCAAATTAAGATAGTACATCTGTACATCGTGTGTCACACCCTGGCTTTAGTTATCTTTGTTTTCATTATTATTTTAGTTAGGTCAGGGTGTGACATGGGGAATGTATGTGTTTTGGTTTGTCTAGGGGTTTGTACGTTTAATGGGTCAGTGTCTTGTCTAGGTGTTTGTATGTCTATGGCTGCCTAGATTGGTTCTCAATTAGAGGCAGCTGTGAATTATTGTCTCTGATTGAGAGCCATATTTAAGGCAGCCATAGGCAGTTGGGTTTTGTGGGTAATTGTCTATGTTGAACGTTTGTTGCTTGTCTATGCACTTACGTCGTTAGCGTCACGGTCGTTTGTTGTTTTGTTTTGTTTAGTTTGTATTCAGTGTTCGTTTCGTGTTTTTCCCTTCTCTAAATAAAAGAGAATGTATTTTGCACACGCTGCGCCTTGGTCCTCTCTCTCACCCATAGACGATCGTGACAGAATTACCCACCTGAATCGGACCAAGCAGCGTGTAAAGCAGCAATGGGAGCAGCACATAAAGGATTCATGGACATGGGAGGAGATATTGGATGGAAAGGGACCTTGGGCACAACCGGGAGAATATCGCCTCCCTCGTGAAGAGCTGGAGGCAGCTAAAGCCGAGAGGAGGCGATATGAGGAGGCAGCACGGAAGCAAGGCTGGAAGCCCGCGAGTACAACCCAAAAATGTCTTGGGGGGGGGCTAAAAGGGAGTGTGGCGAAGTCAGGTAGGAGACCTGCGCCTACTCCCTGTACTTACCGTGGAGAGCGAGAGTACGGGCAGACACCGTGTTACGCAGTAGAGCGCATGGTGTCTCCTGTACGTGTGCATAGCCCGGTGCGGTACATACCAACTCCTCGTATCGGCCGGGCTAGATTGAGTATTGAGCCAGGTGCCATGAAGCCAGCTCAACGCGTCTGGTCTCCAGTGCGTCTCCTCGGGCCGGCTTACATGGCATCAGCCTTACGCATGGTGTCCCCGGTTCGCCTACATAGCCCGGTGCGGGTTATTCCACCTCCCCGCACTGGTCGGGCGACGGGGAGCATACAACCAGGTAAGGTTGGGCAGGCTCAGTGCTCAAGGGAGCCAGCACGGTCCGGTATTTCCGGCGCCACCTCCCCGCCCCAACCCAGTACCACCAGTGCCTACACCATGCACCAGGCTTCCTGTGCGTCTCCAGAGCCCTGTTCCTCCTCCACGCACTAGCCCTATGGTGCGTGTCTCCAGCCCATTACCACCAGTGCCTACACCACGCACCACGCCTCCTGTGCGTCTCCAGAGTCCTGTGCGTCCTGTTGCTGCTCCCCGCACTAGCACTGAGATGCGTGTCCCCAGCGCGGTACCACCAGTGCCGGCACCACGCACTAGGCCTAATGTGCGTCTCCAGGGTCCAGTATGCCCTGTTCCTTCTCCCCGCACTAGCCCTGAGATGCGTGTCCCCAGCCCGGTACCACCAGTGCCGGCACCACGCACTAGGCCTAATGTGCGTCTCCAGGGTCCAGTATGCCCTGTTCCTTCTCCCCGCACTAGCCTGAAGGTGCGTGTCCTTTGCCCGGTACCTCCAGTTCCGGCACCACGCACCAGGCATACAGTGTGCCTCAGCCGGCCAGAGCTGCCCGTCTGCCAAGCACCGTCAGAGCTGCCCGTCTGCCAAGCACCGTCTGAGCTGCCCGTCTGCCAAGCACCGTCTGAGCTGCCCGTCTGCCAAGCACCGTCTGAGCTGCCCGTCTGCCAAGCACCGTCTGAGCTGCCCGTCTGCCAAGCACCGTCTGAGCTGCCCGTCTGCCAAGCACTGTCAGAGCTGCCCGTCTGTCCCGAGCCGTCAGAGCTGCCCGTCTGTCCCGAGTCGCTAGAGCCGTCCGCCAGACAGGATCAGCCAGAGCCATCAGCCAGAGCCGTCCGCCAGACAGGATCAGCCAGAGCCGTCCGCCAGACAGGATCAGCCAGAGCCGTCCGCCAGACAGGATCAGCCAGAGCCGTCCGCCAGACAGGATCAGCCAGAGCCGTCCGCCAGACAGGATCAGCCAGAGCCGTCCGCCAGACAGGATCAGCCAGAGCCGTCCGCCAGCCATGAGCAGCCAGAGCCGTCCGCCAGCCATGAGCAGCCAGAGCCGCCCGCCAGCCATGAGCAGCCAGAGTCGCCAGCCAGCCATGAGCAGCCAGAGTCGCCAGCCAGCCATGAGCAGCCAGAGCCGCCCGCCAGCCATGAGCAGCCAGAGTCGCCAGCCAGCCATGAGCAGCCAGAGTCGCCAGCCAGCCATGAGCAGCCAGAGTCGCCAGCCAGCCATGAGCAGCCAGAGTCGCCAGCCAGCCATGAGCAGCCAGAGTCGCCAGCCAGCCATGAGCAGCCAGAGTCGCCAGCCAGCCATGAGCAGCCAGAGTCGCCAGCCAGCCATGAGCAGCCAGAGTCGCCAGCCAGCCATGAGCAGCCAGAGTCGCCAGCCAGCCATGAGCAGCCAGAGTCGCCAGCCAGCCATGAGCAGCCAGAGTCGCCAGCCAGCCATGAGCAGCCAGAGTCGCCAGCCAGCCATGAGCAGCCAGAGTCGCCAGCCAGCCATGAGCAGCCAGAGTCGCCAGCCAGCCATGAGCAGCCAGAGTCGCCAGCCAGCCATGAGCCGCCAGAGTCGCCAGCCAGCCATGAGCCGCCAGAGTCGCCAGCCAGCCATGAGCCGCCAGAGTCGCCAGCCAGCCATGAGCCGCCAGAGTCGCCAGCCAGCCATGAGCCGCCAGAGTCGCCAGCCAGCCAGGAGCCGCCAGAGCCGCCAGCCAGGAGCCGCCAGAGCCGCCTTCCAGTCATGAGCTGCCCCTCTGTCCGGAGCTGCCCTTCAGTCATGAGCTGCCCCTCTGTCCGGAGCTGCCCTTCAGTCATGAGCTGCCCCTCTGTCCGGAGCTGCCCTTCAGTCCAGAGCTGCCCCTCTGTCCTGAGCTACCTCTCTGTCCTGAGCTACCTCTCTATCCTGAGCTACCTCTCTGTCCTGAGCTACCTCTCTGTCCTGAGCTGTCTCCTCAATGTAGTGGGGACCTTGGTGAGGATTCCTAGGCCAAGGTCGGGGGCGAGGGTTGCCACTCAAAGGACGCTAAGGAGGGGGACAAAGACAATGGTGGAGTGGTGACCTCGTCCTGCGCCGGAGCCGATGCCCACCCAGACCCTCCCCTTGAGTTTTAGGGGTACGTTCGGGGGTACTGTCACGTCCTGACCATAGTGCTTATGTGTTTTGCTTGTTTTAGTGTTGGTCAGGACGTGAGCTGGGTGGGCATTCTATGTTGTGTGTCTAGTTTGTCTGTTTCTGTGTTCAGCCTAATATGGTTCTCAATCAGAGGCAGCTGTCAATCGTTGTCCCTGATTGAGAAACATATATAGGTGGCTTGTTTTGTGTTGGGATTTTGTGGGTGGTTGTTTCCTGTATTTGTGTTTTCTATGCACCAGCTAGGACTGTATCGGTTTGCCACATTTTGTTATTTTGTTTTGTAGTGTTCACTGTTTATTCGTTTAATTAAACATGTTGAGCACTGGCTACGCTGCGTGTTGGTCTGATCCCTGTTACACCCCCTCTTCTAGTAAAGAGAGGGAAGGCTGCCGTTACAATCTTGGATTATCTGACTAAAGGCTGGTACAGTCAGTGGATGGCTGACCCTGACAACAACCTGTGAGTATATATTCATAATTTATTAATTTATAAACTTTAAGGAGTACCTGGTATACATAATTTAGCCTATACTATATCAGGATTTCTTTGCTCTTTTTTCAACAACAAAGAATTCTACCCTGTAATAACAACTTATAACATTTGATATCAGGATACATCCTAATTGGAGGATGACAGAGTACTGCAGTGACATGGCAGCAGGTGGGAATGCAGAGTGGTATTTCGGTTGGAACGTGTTCAAGAATTTATTACCACTAGTGAATCAAACAAACCGATGCCATCTCTGGCATGTACTAAGGACTATGAACTTCAAAATAGGTAGGTTACATCTGATTATTTTGTTAGGGTACTATTAGAAAGATCATGTTGAACTACTGTTTTGATTTTCCATTGTCTTCATATTGACAAATACAGTCTATCACAACAATCTGTCTATTTCTATCAATACTCTATGGACTCAATACAGGTACCTGGTATAGAGTTTAGATTATGACAAAATCCGCATGCAATGTCTGTCATCATTTACATCTCCAGTAATGTTGAAAGTCAATCATTGGCTTGGGACTTTGTGACACAGAGCGGGGAGTATATGTTCACACAGTAAATTGGACACCAAAAAGGGACTTATCAGTAAACCAAATATACAGTACGTACTTGGTTTGTGTGTATTGGCATAAGTAACGTGTAATTGCCCCACCTCTGGTTTACTGACCCCTGCCTGCTTTGACCTGTCTATTGCATGCCCCTGTTGGATTATTAAACGATTGTTAATTCGACGTTGTCTGCATCTGGGTCTTACCTTCATATCGGATATTTATGTTAAATCAGAGATGTTGGCTACTTCCTGGGGATCAAATTTAGTCAATATATCATACTTTTCTCTGTGGACCATATTGCACAATAATCTTATGACTATCTATTTTAATACTTTTTTTATTTAACCTTTATTTATGAGTATCTATGGCTTTGTATTATTTGAGAGTTTTCAAGAGATAATTTCTATTATATGCTATTTTGTTGAAAAACATTAAACTTGTCCATTAACCTGTCCATTTGTTGTTGGGGAGAGGAAGTGGATGGGACATGGACAGATGAAAAGTGTGACATTCCTCCACTGACTGTCTGGGAATCAGGATACACGAACAGCAGGGGACTAGCTGTCACCTTGACTCACCCACAGCACATGCAGGGAGATTAATAGAAGCTTAACCCCTGCCTAAACTGACCATAAACTACCCACCCACCCCCTCTCAGGTTCACCCTACAGGCAATTTATATAAGGGCTGTGCACAGATATATATACCTCATGACTCTGCCATCTTGATCTTGGACTCATGTAGATCAATCTTGTGAAATCTGGAAAAATGATGTTTCACATAGAGAAAAGCTGTTGATTTGAGTGAACTTGGTGCTCTCTGGACTGAATGAGTAACAGAGGAGGCCTCTTGCTGGGCTAATAGGTTTCATTTGTTTGCTAAGGCCAGGAAGAAAGGACGCTTTAGTGTCAATTAGCTCCATGTCCTGCCACTGAGTGTTAAATACCACCAAGATAATCCTCTGAAACCCTTACAAGCCCAATGATGGTTCAATTAACACTCCTATGTAATGATGATGGGATATGTGTTTGATCTTTCACGGAGTAGACAAAGTTACACTTCAGCTACACTACAGATGTCGCCATCAATGTGAAGCTCTACCTGCTACACAGAAACCAACCAAAATCACACAAAATGAATCCTTATTTCCATTCACAAGATAGAATAAATGCACGGGTCAGCCATCGAGAATTGAACCTCAGCGATTCTTGAGCTTGGACGCTGCCATCATAGCAGTTTTCATTGATTTCAAAGGAAGCATTCACTAAATGGCTGATGGCTGATTGCAATGCCGTACACCAGATGGCTGTAGTGTAGCAGGGGTGTTTTTAGGCTCGTTATTAGGCCTACCATGTTGTATGCAAGCACACTAAAACGTTTTGATGGGAGTGATAAAATAAGATATCAATTTGAACTTTTCTATATATTTAGATTACAGTTGTTGATGTCATGTGATACTCTCTGCAACTCCACGTGCCGATTAAACTCAAATCAACAATTTACGATGGAGTTGAGCGGCGACTAGTCTGGACGGACTGGAGCTCTGAAGTTTTTTTTTTTAAACTACTGATTTCAACACTACAAAAATTGCCCGCAATTACACACCACATTGTTCATTTTATGTGATGTCGGAGCTCCAGTCCGCCTACATTAGTTACCACTCAACTCCATCGTAAATTGTGGAGTTGAGTTTAGTAGGCTACACCTCCACTTGTATTTCTAGCGGCACATCCGCTTCCGACCTGTTCAGTCGAAACACACTACAGTATTATTATTTCAGCGACCTGCATACAGCAACCTGCTGTAATAATAATATGCTGATCTGCTCCAGTATACATTTTTGTAAATGTCTTTGTCAGTAGTTCACTGAAGTTTATCTGCATCATACTGGTTGTATTTTTATATTTTTGTGGACCCATAGGCTAGGCCTATGTTACTATATAAAATGTCTACTCACAGTCAGTAGGCCTGAGCGTAGTTGGTGGTCATCTCCTCTCTGTTTTGCAATGAAAATAATTTTATGCGGTCTAAATAATCCTATCTACTGACAAGTTTTGACGTTAGGTCACAAGTTTTGACGTTAGGTCACAAGTTTTGACGTTAGGTCACACGTTTTGACGTTAGGTCACACGTTTTGACGTTAGGCCTACTGCATGGCTACAGTAATAATTTGTCAAATCTGAAACAACTCTTGAGAATGTTTTAGTTTTTTGTGATTGGGCGTGCCCGAGGTGAACTGGGCACTAATCTGTTTGCCGGCGATGGAGGATATCAACACTGACAGCAGTCAATAACACCTGGAAATGGTAAAGACAGTTACAATAGAGCTCGCCAGTTTATAGTCCTTAAAAACGGAACTGCGTTACCTCTGGTTCGTTCAGCCATTCCTATGGGGAAAATGAATGGGGAAAGAATAGGGTTTGGGGATAAACTTAAAAAATAAGGCCTGAGGTTAACACAGGTTTTGGAGATCTTATATGTTTTGTTCTATGAGATAATATCAGTCAGTTAACATTACCTTTATGAATTATGAAGCCTTTATTTGCTTAGTTTTTTTTATTACATAAATTCTTCACAATTCACAAAAAGTAATGTTAACTGATGAATATTATCTCATAGAACAAAACGTATAAGATCTCCTAAGCCTGTCTTTACCCCAGACCTTATTTTTGGCGTTTATCCAAAAACCCTACAAAAACTCCATTAATTTTCCCATAGGCTTTGTTCAATGAACCATGGCGGAGTTCAGTGCCTATAAAAAGACACATTACAGAATGTCACCTTTTATTTGAGGGCATTTTCATATCTGTTTTAACGTTTAGAAATGTAAAGCACTTTATGTATCTAGTCCCCCACTTGAAGGTGTCATAAATATTTGGACAACTTCCCTTATAGTATATTACATTTAGTCAAAAGTTTAGTATTTGGTCCCGTGTTCCTAGCATGCATTTACAGTTTGTTTTGGTTGTATTTTGGGTTTTTCTTTTGCCCAGTATAAATGAATGGTAGATTGTCACTTTTATTGTACATGAAACACTTCTACATTAATCGGATAATCATGAATGAATTGTGAATAATGAAAAAAGTTAGAAAGTTAGAGGCATAAATGTCATACTCCACAAAAAATGCTACCTCCCCTGTTATTGGTAATGGTGAGAGGTTAGCGTGTTTTGGAGGCATGATCTTTGGGAATTTGTAACTTTCTCACTCATCATTATTTACAATTCATTCATGATTCTCAGTAATCATGGTAGCATCCACATTGATATAGAAGTGTTCAGAAAGATATTCTATTCTTATTTACAATAAAAGTGACTCCAAAACGACACATGATTTACCATTAATTTATTTTGTGCACTACATTATCCAAAAAGAGTTGCAGGCTTGATATAGTCATTGGGTGCTAAGTATATGGGACCAAATACTAAACCTTTCACTAAATGTTATACACTATAAGTTAATTTGTCCAAATACTTATGACACCTTAACATTTTGGAACTAGATACTGTACATATAGTACATTCATTTCTAATCTGTAAAACAGATATGTATGAAAGTACCCTCAAATATAATGTGACATTCTGTACTGTCGCCTCATATTTAACATTTGATCTCAAATACAAAATGCTGGAGTATAGAGCCAAATAAATACATAGGCAAGTGTATATTATCCTACTGTGTAATGTGTGTGCAATTCATGTAGGATTATGTGAGATTGGTGGCCTAATGTGTGACATAGTTACAACGTTGTCAAATGTTTATCCTCATCAGTTTCATAAAGATTCAGTAGTTTACAAGTGGTAAAAATTACGCTTTCTGGGTTATGAATATATCTTTAGCTAGTCTGGCTAACACCTAACTTTCTGGGTTATGAATATATCCTTAGCTAGTCTGGCTAACACCTAACTTTCTGGGTTATGAATATATCCTTAGCTAGTCTGGCTAACACCTAACTTTCTGGGTTATGAATATATCCTTAGCTAGTCTGGCTAACACCTAACTTTCTGGGTTATGAATATATCCTTAGCTAGTCTGGCTAACACCTAACTTTCTGGGTTATGAATATATCCTTAGCTAGTCTGGCTAACACCTAACTTTCTGGGTTATGAATATATCCTTAACTAGTCTGGCTAACACCTAACTTTCTGGGTTATGAATATATCTTTAGCTAGTCTGGCTAACACCTAACTTTCTGGGTTATGAATATATCCTTAGCTAGTCTGGCTAACACCTAACTTTCTGGGTTATGAATATATCCTTAGCTAGTCTGGCTAACACCTAACTTTCTGGGTTATGAATATATCCTTAGCTAGTCTGGCTAACACCTAACTTTCTGGGTTATGAATATATCTTTAGCTAGTCTGGCTAACACCTAACTTTCTGGGTTATGAATATATCCTTAGCTAGTCTGGCTAACACCTAACTTTCTGGGTTATGAATATATCCTTAACTAGTCTGGCTAACACCTAACTTTCTGGTATATGAATATATCCTTAGCTAGTCTGGCTAACACCTAACTTTCTGGGTTATGAATATATCCTTAACTAGTCTGGCTAACACCTAACTTTCTGGGTTATGAATATATCCTTAGCTAGTCTGGCTAACACCTAACTTGAAGTCCTCCTGTCACAGCTCTCCCTGCAATATGAGTCACGTGAGCCGCGTCAGCCAGGCTAATCCTTAGTTATGATGAATGTAAAACAGTCAGTTGTAGGCTACTAATCTCATTAAGGTAGCCTACTTTAAGTAATAGGCTACAAAATCAAAGGATATATTTCACAAATTGCCAAAAACATGATAGGTAATTGATTAATTAAATAAATAAAATACACAAAGCAATATTACTCTCAACATTAGTTTTATTAAAACCTAATCCAAGACATAAATACAATTTAGGAAAAATATAATCTGATAAATAGCTACATACAAATCATCTCTCTTCGAAACAATCAGAATTGTGTCACAGCTTAGATATTTAGGGGATCTTTTGTCCAATGTCTCTGATTTGATCTTCTTCTGGTGCATTCACCCAACAACCGCTTAAATCAGCATTGGAAATAGGCAAAATAAACTAGCTTGTCACTGGAAAACTTGGTTGTGATATATGGACATGTCCTGATAGGAGACATCTGGCATTAGGTAGTCTGTTTCCATGTGTGGCTCTGTGTTGTTGGTATATGATGTAGCCAGTGGCAGACAGTATTGATTATTGCTCTGGATGTTGCCCTGCAGTATCTCTTGACACCCCTGTCCAGACATGGAGCTGCCCTGGGGGCATTGTGGCATATCTTGTGAGTACTGGCATGGTGTGAAATACATTTTTCTTTTCAGACATGGGGTATCCTCGCTGAGTCCCAGCTGGGCAGACAGGTGGGAGATGTAGCTGATGGTGATGCGCAGCGTCTCGATCTTGGTCAGAGTCTGTTCAGGAGGAGCCACAGAGGGGGGCAGGTAGGTCCTGAGGTGGTGGAGGGCTTTGGTCAGGTCTCTCATCCTCAGCTTCTCCCTCTCGCTGGCGCTCTCCCGCTTCTTCCCAGGGAACTTTGACCTAGACCGTCTCTTCTCCTGAGCTGGGAGTTCTTCTTTCCACTGTCTTTTGGCAGCTTGGCTGATGCAGCTTAAAGGGTTCGCAGCCTCCTTCTCCTGAACAACTCCCCACTGGAAACAAGGGGGAGAGAAGCAGCAGGAGTCAATGGAGGAGGCAGGCGATAGGCTACTACAGGCACTGTAGTAACCAGGGTCTAAGGTGGGACAACCAGGCTCTAGCAAGGCAACACCGTCCAGCAGATGATCTCCAGCCTGAAGAAGCAAGAGTTTGGAGAATGCAGCCGTGTCCATGACTGCAGTGTTTCTGAGCAGCAGGGATCTTCAGTTCAGTCAGTCCTTGAAGAAGTTGTGAGGAGTACTGGGGCACCTCAGAGCTGCTCCCCAATTTATCCTGCAGACAGAGGTGTGATGTGTCACCTTCAATGGTCCCTTCAGGATGCCTGGACTACAAAGTGCCCGAGGAGAGATCACACTAGAGGCAGGGGGTCCCTGGGAAACACATCTTCCTAGAGCCAGGTGTGAGGTAGCCGGCAGATTAGAATTAAGTCTGCATCAAGTTAAATAATTCATAGTGGGAGCGATTGTTGTATTGAACAATTCACTAAGTTTGGCAGTAATGGATAGGATTGTATTGATTAATTTTGAATATGGGTAATATTTTGCAAATAACATTTTCATATTTGTTTTTTGGAATGCAGATTATGCAAATAATTATAAACACCCAAAGTCTATCCAATTCTACTTCTACAAAACTGGAATAGTTTAGCAGAATCTCATCATTCTCCATGACCAATACTCCTAGGGCTCTCAACAGCCCTCAGTAGTAAAAGAAGTGTGCCAGCTGTAATGTGTGAAGAGGTCACACCTCGCCTCTGTTTAGACAAGCTCCTACACTGCCTTGAGAAATAGAGGTAGAGCTGTTTTGTCTATAATTTACTATTAATATTGAGAGAAAAAAATCTCCCTTCATGCATACTAGGCCTACATTTAATGTCATATCACAAATGATGGTGAGACGTTGTTATTCTGACAAGATCAAGGCGATGACCGTCTATGCGAGTGAATTAGTCACCGGATGCAAAAAGAGGCCCAATTGTCTGGGATATATCAATGTGATATCACACGTGGATGAAAACTACTCTGTAGTAATTGTTTTGTATACAATAATAATTGTAATAATAACTAATAATAACTTTAGATTTGGAAAGAGTAATTGTATTATAAACCATCTCTAACACCTTTTTCATATTAATAAACCCTGTGAACAGAAATAACGTTGTGTTTTTGTGGTTTTAGCTGTTCTTCTGGCCCTGAGGTGTTATGTGACACCTCAACCTTTCTCAGCCCTGGCCATGTGGATTACAGTGGTTGTGGAACTGGTCATAAGAGAATGTTCCCACAGAAGAGAGTGTCACATTTAACCCCTTTCCTCATAGGTGTAGAGCTGTGATGATGAGACTCAGAACATGGCCAGAACACACACACACACTTTTAAAAAGTGTCTCACAGCAACACAACCAATGGTTCTAATTCATTTCTACAGTGACTAAAAATACACTGAGTATATCAAACATTAGGAACACCTTCCTCATATTGAGTTGCACCAAGTAGCGGTGTGTGTGGGGATCTGACTTCCGGCGCCGAAAAAGAGATGGCCGCCTCGCTTCGCGTTCCTTGGAAAATATGCAGTATTTTGTTTTTTTATGTGTTATTTCTTACATCGGTACCCCAGGTAATCTTAGGTTTCATTACATACAGTCGGGAGGAACTACTGAATATACGATTAACGTCAACTCATCATCGTTCCTACCAGGAATATGACTTTCCCGAAACGGATCCAGTGTTTTGCCTTCCACCCAATACAATGGATCTGATCCCAGCCGGCGACCCTGTGCGACGCCGTAAAAGGGGCAAACGAGGCGGTCTCGTGGTCAGGCTTCGGAGACGGGCACATCGCGCTCCACTCCCTAGCATACTACTCGCCAATGTCCAGTCTCTTGACAATAAGGTTGATGAAATCCGAGCACGGGTAGCATTCCAGAGAGACATCAGGGATTGCAACGTGCTCTGCTTCACGGAAACATGGCTAACTCAAGAGACGCTAACGGAGTCGGTGCAGCCAGCTGGTTTCTTCATGCATCGCGCCGACAGAAACAAACATCTTTCTGGTAAGAAGAGGGGCGGGGGGGTATGCCTTATGATTAACGAGACGTGGTGTGATCATCATAACAACACACAGGAACTCAAGTCATTCTGTTCACCTGATCTAGAACTCCTCACAATCAAATGTCGACCGCATTATCTACCAAGGGAATTCTCTTCAATCATAATCACAGCCGTATATATTCCCCCCCAAGCAGACACATCGATGGCCCTGAACGAACTTTATCTGACTCTTTGTAAACTGGAAACCACACACCCTGAGGCTGCATTCATCGTAGCTGGGGATTTTAACAAGGCTAATCTAAAAACAAAACTCCCTAAATTCTATCAGCATATCGATTGTGCTACCAGGGCTGGAAAAACCCTAGATCATTGTTATACTAATTTCCGCGACGCATATAAGGCCCTCCCCCGCCCCCCTTTCGGAAAAGCTGACCACGACTCCATTTTGTTGATTCCAGCCTACAAACAGAAACTAAAACAACAAGCTCCCGCGCTCAGGTCTGTTCAACGCTGGTCCGACCAATCTGAATCCACGCTTCAAGACTGCTTCGATCACGCGGATTGGAATATGTTCCGCATTGCGTCCAACAACAATATTGACGAATATGCTGATTCGGTGAGCGAGTTCATTAGGAAGTGCATTGACGATGTCGTACCCACAGCAACGATTAAAACATTCCCAAACCAGAAACCGTGGATTGACGGCAGCATTCGCGTGAAACTGAAAGCGCGAACCACTGCTTTTAACCAGGGCAAGGTGACCGGAAGCATGACCGAATACAAACAGTGTAGCTATTCTCTCCGCAAGGCAATCAAACAGGCTAAGTCCCAGTACAGAGACAAAATCGAGTCGCAATTCAACAGCTCAGACACAAGAGGTATGTGGCAGGGTCTACAGTCAATCACGGATTACAAAAAGAAAACCAGCCCCGTCGCGGACCAGGATGTCTTGCTCCCAGACAGGCTAAACAACTTTTTTGCCCGCTTTGAGGACAATACAGTGCCACTGACACGGCCCCCTACCAAAACCTGCGGGCTCTCCTTCACTGCAGCCGAGGTGAGTAGAACATTTAAACGTGTTAACCCTCGCAAGGCTGCAGGCCCAGACGGCATTCCCAGCCGCGTCCTCAGAGCATGCGCAGACCAGCTGGCTGGTGTGTTTACGGACATATTCAATCAATCCTTATCCCAGTCTGCTGTTCCCACATGCTTCAAGAGGGCCACCATTGTTCCTGTTCCCAAGAAAGCTAAGGTAACTGAGCTAAACGACTACCGCCCCGTAGCACTCACTTCCGTCATCATGAAGTGCTTTGAGAGACTAGTCAAGGACCATATCACCTCCACCCTACCGGACACCCTAGACCCACTCCAATTTGCTTACCGACCCAATAGGTCCACAGACGACGCAATCGCAACCACACTGCACACTGCCCTAACCCATCTGGACAAGAGGAATACCCATGTGAGAATGCTGTTCATCGATTACAGCTCAGCATTTAACACCATAGTACCCTCCAAACTCGTCATCAAGCTCGAGACCCTGGGTCTCGACCCCGCCCTGTGCAACTGGGTCCTGGACTTCCTGACGGGCCGCCCCCAGGTGGTGAGGGTAGGTAACAACATCTCCACCCCGCTGATCCTCAACACTGGGGCCCCACAAGGGTGCGTTCTGAGCCCTCTCCTGTACTCCCTGTTCACCCATGACTGCGTGGCCATGCACGCCTCCAACTCAATCATCAAGTTTGCGGATGACACTACAGTGGTAGGCTTGATTACCAACAACGACGAGACGGCCTACAGGGAGGAGGTGAGGGCCCTCGGAGTGTGGTGTCAGGAAAATAACCTCACACTCAACGTCAACAAAACAAAGGAGATGATTGTGGACTTCAGGAAACAGCAGAGGGAGCACCCCCCTATCCACATTGACGGGTCAGTAGTGGAGAAGGTGGAAAGTTTTAAGTTCCTCGGTGTACACATCACGGACAAACTGAATTGGTCCACCCACACAGACAGCGTTGTGAAGAAGGCGCAGCAGCGCCTCTTCAACCTCAGGAGGCTGAAGAAATTCGGCTTGTCACCAAAAGCACTCACAAACTTCTACAGATGCACAATCGAGAGCATCCTGTCGGGCTGTATCACCGCCTGGTACGGCAACTGCTCCGCCCACAACCGTAAGGCTCTCCAGAGGGTAGTGAGGTCTGCAGAACGCATCACCGGGGGCAAACTACCTGCCCTCCAGGACACCTACACCACCCGATGTCACAGGAAGGCCATAAAGATCATCAAGGACAACAACCACCCAAGCCACTGCCTGTTCACCCCGCTATCATCCAGAAGGCGAGGTCAGTACAGGTGCATCAAAGCAGGGACCGAGAGACTGAAAAACAGCTTCTATCTCAAGGCCATCAGACTGTTAAACAGCCACCACTAACATTTAGCGGCCGCTGCCAACATACTGACTCAACTCCAGCCACTTTAAAAATGGGAATTAATGGAAATTATGTAAAAATGTACCACTAGCCACTTTAAACAATGCCACTTAATATAATGTTACATACCCTACATTACCCATCTCATATGTATATACTGTACTCTATATCATCTACTGCATCTTGCCATCTTTATGTAATACATGTACCACTAGCCACTTTAAACTATGCCACTTTATGTTTACATACCCTACAGTACTCATCTCATATGTATATACCGTACTCTATACCATCTACTGCATCTTGCCATGCCGTTCTGTACCACCACTCATTCATATATCTTTATGTACATATTCTTTATCCCTTTACACTTGTGTGTGTGTATAAGGTAGTAGTTGTGGAATTGTTAGGTTAGATTACTTGTTGGTTATTACTGCATTGTCGGAACTAGAAGCACAAGCATTTCGCTACACTCGCATTAACATCTGCTAACCATGTGTATGTGACTAATAAAATTTGATTTGATTTGATTTGATTTGAAATCACTGGGGAAAGCAAGAAAGGAAAAAAAATGTGCGTTGTTTGCTGTATAACCTGTTACTTCATACTGTATGCCTTGCCACTGTGATATATAGGGCTAAGGCCAAGACAATAACAAGACACAGTGGCAGAATAAACTCATTCATATGTTTGTTTCATCACAAAACCGTAGAGCAACATCTGTCCGGTGAAGTCCACAAATCCTATTGCATGTGTCAAACAGTTACATGACCTACAGCATGGTCAAGAAAGTTAATGTTTCCAACATTTTCGGACGACTAAACAACTACTGATTTAGAGTTACTGCAAGTCGCGAAGAAAACAGGTGCTGCATCCACTATTCCATCACTGTTTCAACTTCAACATTTCAACATGATCTAATCACCAATGCTTTGTCTAATACAGTGACAACTAAAAGATACCAAAAACGATTTAGTCCAATCAGTAAGCTAAATATGATGTGTCTGTCCATGGTACTGATTTCTCTCTGTGTGTGCGTGCATGGAAATAGAAAAAGCATGTTGACCCACACTACTTGTAGAGAAATGAGTAGTGTGAGTCTTTCATGTTGCTAAACGGTCTATGACTCTGTAATACAGTTAGCGACGATTGTAGCATGTAAATCTTGGTGGGGCAAAAGAAAAGATGTGGGATGCATGTCAGCAAAGGCCCAACACAACACTAAACAATACATTAATTGCACTATAACAGTGACAAACGGTGCCCACAAACGGCCTACATAAAGCTGTCCCAACAGCAGTCCCAATATCTTACCACTGCTACACCTGGCTATCAGCGGAGCCTTGTCTGGCAGTGAAACAGTTAATTTAGCCTAATTTACTGCCTTTTTAAAAAACATAGCTGATATGGCTGACTTTTTTAAACAAATGTGGTTTCTAATGCCAATTGAGATAGTGTCACGCCCTGACCTTAGTTATCTATGTTTTCTTTATTATTTTGGTTAGGTCAGGGTGTGACTAGGGTGGGTATGCTAGTTTTGTCTTGTCTAGGGTTTTTGTATATCTAGGGGTTTTGTAGGTCTAGGTATATATATGTCTATGGTGGCCTGATATGGTTCCCAATCAGAGGCAGCTGTTTATCGTTGTCTCTGATTGGGAACCATATTTAGGTAGCCATTTTCCCTTGGGTATTTGTGGGTTCTTGTCTATGTGTAGTTGCCTGTTCAGCACTCATTTGTATAGCTTCATGGTTCGTTTTGTTCAGTGTTCATTCTTAGAATAAAGAAGAATGTACGCATACCACGCTGCGCCTTGGTCTCCTCCTTTTGACGGCCGTGACAGAAGAACCCACCATAAAAGGACCAAGCACCGTGTTAAGGAGGAATGGACCTGGGAGGAGATTTTGGACGCAGGCTGGGGAGTATCGCCTTCCGAGGGAGGAAATAGAGGCAGCTAAAGCGGAACGGCGATATTACGAGGAGAAATACCAACGAGGTAGGCCACAGAAACCCCAAGAAGTTTTTTTGGGGGGGCACATAGAGCCAGTCAGGGAGTCGGATGAGGAGTTCGACGCACGATTCTGGAGAGAGGTGCTAGCATGGAGAGCGCTGCAGAGCGGGCATACTGGGGAGTGTGTGACTCGTCAGACACCGTGTTACGCAGTGATGTGCACGGTGTCTCCAGTTTGCATTCATAGCCCGGTGCGCTCTATTCCAGCTCTTCGCACTTGCCGGGTTCAAGTGAGCATTCAGCCAGGACGCATTGTGCCAGCTATACACTCAAGATCTCCAGTGTGCCTCCACAGTCCAGTACGTCCTGTGCCTCCTCTCCGCACTCGCCCTGAGGTGCGTGTCCTCAGCCCGGTACCACCAGTTCCGGCACCACGCATCAGGCCTCCAGTGCGCTTCCACGGTCCAGTATGGCCTGTGCCTCTTCCCCGCACTCGCCCTGAGGGGTCTCCAGCGAGGGTCTCCGATCCGGGGCCTCCGGCGATGATCCGCAGTCCAGAGCCTCCGGCGATGATTCACTGTCCGGATCTACAAAGGCAGAGGGTTCAGTGTAAAGAGGGGGGGGGGGGGGGGGGTCCAGAACCAGAGCCGCCACCGAGGGTAGATGCCCACCCGGACCCTCCCCTATAAGTTCAGGTTTGCGGTCGGGAGATGCGCCAGGACCATTCACAGCTGAGCTCACTCAGTTCAGGTCAACGCTGATTGGCTCTTATTATTATATTATTTTTATCAAGGGAGGCCAAAGGCTCTCTGGTTTCCCTTGCATTCAGTGCTACAGGCGACAACAATGTCATACTCTTTTTGACCAGACAGCATCAGATAGATGCTTTCTCTGGTGATACATTCAACCTGTTGCGAATTGAAGGACATTAAACACAGAGATACGAAAGACACACTATTCTGTGGAAGCCTGGCTTCCCTTGGTATCCATGAATACATGCCACTGGTTGCACCGCCCCACCCCCCAACTTTTGCCCTCAAAACAGTCTGAATTCATCAGGGCATGGCGTTCCACAGGGATGCTGGCCCATGTTGACTCCAATGCTTCCCAAGTTGTGTCAAATTGAATTGATGCCCTTTAGGTGGTCGACCATACTTGACACGCACAGAAAACTGTTGAGTATGGAAAAACCCAGCAGTGTTGCAGTTCTTGACACAAATCGGTGCTCCTGGCACCTACTACCATACCCCGTTCAAAGGCATTTAAATCTTTTGTCTTGCCCATTCACCCTCTGAATGGCACACATACACATTCCATGTCTCAATTGCCTCAAGGCTTAAAAATTCTTCTTTATCCTGTCTCCTCCCCTTCATCTACATTGATTGAAGTGCATTTAACAGGTGAGATCAATAAGGGATCATAGCTTTCACCTGGATTCACCTGGTCAGTCTATGTCACGGAAAGAGCAGGTGTTCTTAATGTAGAGTCACATTTGTTGAAAGTAAGGAGTAGGGGTAGAATTAATTAGTTGAGCGTCTACTAACTGATTTTTCTGGTTTTCTTAAAGAGACGTGGTGTGTGAGGAGACATCGCTGTGGCATGGACAGAACTGACATATGCAGGGATGGACAGGTCAGAAGGTAACATGTCCATGTCTTCTCCTAAACTCAGTCTAACCTCTGAATCTGACCCCTCTGAATGTATTCAAAAATTATTCTTATCTGTGTTTAGCTACTGGGTAGTTTATTGATGTTAATGAACACAAAATATGAGCCGTAATCCTTTGCCATGACTTTGTATCATGTAGTATTTTGTTGGTTACTATTTCTAACTGTGTCATAACTCTTGCTTTGTATATTCTACTTTTCTCAACTCTAAAGGAGATTTGTAACATATGTGATTAATGTCCCTTAAACCAAAATTAAGGATAAGGAAAATATTGCAGTCTTTAGGATCAAAGGTTGATTAGCAAATTAATATGAACTACTTTCATTCCCAGCCTGCATGCTGGATTGTTTATTTACAACGTAAGTCTAAATCTTTGCTTTTGCCTGTGTGTATTGGTGTATTGAGCTTGCCATTAACACATCAAATGCCCTTGGTAAGCTGATGAAACAGGCGCTTATTTTTAATTCCCCAGATATCCAACACCTCACCTCCCCAGTGACACGCATATCCTAACTCATCCTCTCTCACATTAGGGGATAGTTAAGGTTGGTTAAAACCAGGGATCATACCTTCTCTCCAGACTGAGAGGTGCCAACACAGAGGATTAGAAATCTCTCTGGGGCTTGATACACAGTTGATACACAGTTGATACATAGTTGATACATAGTAGATACATAGCTGATAGATAGTTGATAGATAGTTGATACATAGTTGAAACATAGCTTTAAATGTTTTATTTAACCTTCATTTAACTAGGCAAGTCAGTTAAGAACAAATTCTTATTCATAGCTGATACATAGTTGATACATAGGCTGATAGATAGTTGATACATAGTTGATAGATAGTTGATACATAGCTGATAGATAGTTGATACATAGCTGATAGATAGTTGATACATAGCTGATAGATAGTTGATACATAGCTGATAGATAGTTGATACATAGCTGATAGATAGTTGATACATAGGCTGATAGATAGTTGATACATAGTTGATAGATAGTTGATTCATAGCTGATAGATAGTTGATACATAGCTGATATACAGTTGATACATAGTTGATACATAGGCTGATAGATAGTTGATACATAGTTGATAGATAGTTGATACATAACTGATAGATAGTTGATACATAGCTGATATACAGTTGATACACAGTTGATACACAGTTGATACATAGCTGATAGATAGTTGATACATAACTGATAGATAGTTGATACATATCTGATAGATAGTTGATAGATAGTTGATACATAGTTGATAGATAGTTGATACATAACTGATAGATAGTTGATACATATCTGATAGATAGTTGATAGATAGTTGATACATAGTTGATAGATAGTTGATAGATAGTTGATACATAGTTGATAGATAGTTGATAGATAGTTGATAGATAGTTGATACATAGCTGATAGATAGTTGATAGATAGTTGATAGATAGTTGATACATAGTTGATAGATAGTTGATACATAGCTGATAGATAGTTGATAGATAGTTGATACATAGTTGATAGATAGTTGATAGATAGTTGATACATAGTTGATACATAGGCTGATAGATAGTTGATACATAGTTGATAGATAGTTGATACATAGCTGATAGATAGTTGATACATAGCTGATATACAGTTGATACACAGTTGATACACAGTTGATACATAGCTGATAGATAGTTGATACATAACTGATAGATAGTTGATACATATCTGATAGATAGTTGATAGATATTTGATACATATCTGATAGATAGTTGATACATAACTGATAGATAGTTGATACATATCTGATAGATAGTTGATAGATAGTTGATACATAGTTGATAGATAGTTGATAGATAGTTGATACATAGTTGATAGATAGTTGATAGATAGTTGATAGATAGTTGATACATAGCTGATAGATAGTTGATAGATAGTTGATAGATAGTTGATACATAGTTGATAGATAGTTGATACATAGCTGATAGATAGTTGATAGATAGTTGATACATAGTTGATAGATAGTTGATAGATAGTTGATAGATAGTTGATACATAGTTGATAGATAGTTGATACATAGCTGATAGATAGTTGATAGATAGTTGATACATAGTTGATAGATAGTTGATACATAGCTGATAGATAGTTGATACATAGCTGATAGATAGTTGATAGATAGTTGATACATAGTTGATAGATAGTTGATACATAACTGATAGATAGTTGATACATAGCTGATAGATAGTTGATACATAGCTGATACATAGTTGATACATAACTGATAGATAGTTGATACATAGCTGATAGATAGTTGATACATAGCTGATAGATAGTTGATACATAGCTGATAGATAGTTGATACATAGGCTGATAGATAGTTGATACATAGGCTGATAGATAGTTGATTCATAGCTGATAGATAGTTGATTCATAGTTGATAGATAGTTGATACATAGCTGATAGATAGTTGATACATAGCTGATAGATAGTTGATACATAGGCTGATAGATAGTTGATACATAGGCTGATAGATAGTTGATTCATAGGCTGATAGATAGTTGATACATTGCTGATAGATAGTTGATACATAGGCTGATAGATAGTTGATACATAGGCTGATAGATAGTTGATACATAGTTGATAGATAGTTGATACATTGCTGATAGATAGTTGATACATAGGCTGATAGATAGTTGATTCATAGGCTGATAGATAGTTGATACATTGCTGATAGATAGTTGATACATAGGCTGATATATAGTTGATACATAGGCTGATAGATAGTTGATACATAGGCTGATAGATAGTTGATACATTGCTGATAGATAGTTGATACATAGGCTGATAGATAGTTGATACATAGGCTGATAGATAGTTGATACATAGTTGATAGATAGTTGATACATAGCTGATAGATAGTTGATACATAGCTGATAGATAGTTGATACATAGGCTGATAGATAGTTGATACATAGGCTGATAGATAGTTGATTCATAGCTGATACATAGTTGATACATAGCTGATAGATAGTTGATACATAGCTGATAGATAGTTGATACATAGGCTGATAGATAGTTGATACATAGTTGATAGATATTTGATACATAGCTGATAGATAGTTGATACATAGGCTGATAGATATTTGATACATAACTGATAGATAGTTGATTCATAGCTGATAGATAGTTGATACATAGCTGATAGATATTTGATACATATCTGATAGATAGTTGATACATAGCTGATAGATAGTTGATACATAGCTGATAGATAGTTGATACATAGCTGATAGATAGTTGATACATAGCTGATAGATAGTTGATACATAGCTGATAGATAGTTGATACATAGCTGATACATAGTTGATACATAGGCTGATAGATAGTTGATACATAGGCTGATAGATAGTTGATACATTGCTGATAGATAGTTGATACATAGGCTGATAGATAGTTGATACATAGCTGATAGATAGTTGATACATAGGCTGATAGATAGTTGATACATAGGCTGATAGATAGTTGATACATAGGCTGATAGATAGTTGATACATAGGCTGATAGATAGTTGATTCATAGCTGATAGATAGTTGATACATAGGCTGATAGATAGTTGATACATAGCTGATAGATAGTTGATACATAGGCTGATAGATAGTTGATTCATAGCTGATAGATAGTTGATTCATAGCTGATAGATAGTTGATACATAGCTGATAGATAGTTGATACATAGCTGATAGATAGATTATACATAGCTGATAGATAGTTGATACATAGGCTGCAGTGTGTGTGTTTAGTTTAGTTTATTAAGATCCTCATTTGCTACTAATCTTCCTGGGATCCACATAACAAATACAAATACATGATAAAGTACAGAACAGACAAGAACAACATCAGATATTACATTCAATTCAATATAAATGTGTGTGTGTGTGTGTGTGTCTTTGAGTCTCTGTTGTGTCTGTGTGTGGATCTGAAGTGCAGCTGTAACGGATGTGAAATGGCTAGCTAGTTAGCGGGTACGCGCTACTAGCATTTCAATCAGTTACGTCACTTGGTCTGAGACTTAAGTAGGGTTTCCCCTTGCTCTGCAAGGGCCGTGGCCTTTGTGGAGCGATGGGTAACGATGCTTCGTGGGCGACCGTTGTTGATGTGTGCAGAGGGTCCCTGGTTCGCGCCCGTGTTGGGGCGAGGGGACGGTCTAAAGTTATACTGTTACATTGATGCTGTTGACCCGGATCACTGGTTGCTGCGGAAAAGGAGGAGGTTGAAAGGGGGGTGAGTGTAATGGATGTGAAATGGCTAGCTAGTTAGCGGGTACGCGCTACTAGCATTTCAATCAGTTACGTCACTTGCTCTGAGACTTAAGTAGGGTTTCCCCTTGCTCTGCAAGGGCCGCGGCTTTTGTGGAGCGATGGGTAACGACGCTTCGTGGGTGTCAGTTGTTGATGTGTGCAGAGGGTCCCTGGTTCGCGCCCGTGTCGGGGCGAGGGGACGGTCTAAAGTTATACTGTTACACAGCCACTGCCAGGCTCTGCCACACTGTGGCATACTGATCACGATAGAGGTCATTAGAATGTTAATGTCAGAGAGGAGTGTGGAGTCTGGCATATAGCTTCTCTGTGAAAACGTAACTGTGCTCTAAAGTTAAGAAGATTTTGTGGTTATGTACAATAGACATGTTTGTGCTCTGGTTCATGCCCTGTGTTTCATAGTCATGCTAAGTTGTGTGTGAATCTTTTTCTATGTGTTTACTGATACGGCTGACTGTAGGCTTCCTGTATTTCATATAATACTCGTTTTAATATTGACCAACAGAGGGTTCTCTTTTATTGAATTGATCTTGCTGTGGAAATGTTGGCTGGCAGCCTGACTGTGTTTGCATTTATTCTTATAATGGACTTATAATACTGCCATGCTCAAGAATGACTGTGTTTCATAATCACAAAAAGCATATGGGCGGTGTGAACTGACTTACATGATAGACGTAAAATTGTCTAGACAGAATAGCACAGTATATATCATTAATATTTCAATACTGTTACTTAGTACTTTACTTGCAAACAATACTACGTTACTTTAAATACAGGTCAGGAACAACCAAAGACACAGTTAAGTAGTTAGTTAATATTTTATTATAAATATTAGAATACGTTTTGTATTTACAATGATCGTTGTATGAAATATAGAATTTGAAAGTAAAATAAATGAGTTATATTAACATATAATGACTCTGTAAATCGAAGTAAAAGTTAATTGACTGGACACTAGATTCTCTTGATGAGGACATCTGTTACATCCAGAAGTCTTGAGCAATGTTTTGATAATGGTCATCTTTGCTGTATACCTAAAGAAAAAAAATTGTAATTAGTTTACTGGTTCAAATAGGATGTCTAATTCCATTGAATATGGGACATCATCAAACTGGAACACTGCAGTGAATAATCACTGGTAGTACAGAGACAAAATCCAGTGTATCACTCACCATATAAATGGACAATTATTTAAACACCTAGTTGTAACTTACACGTATATTGAATCTGTGCTTTATTGAAATGTGTAGTGGATGGATAATCAGTGTACATACCGGACTTGACTGTGCAGTCTCTGCATACACCGGCGATTCCAACAGAGAATCCATACTTGAGTTGATAACGTCGTCATAAGCACACATCTCACTGCTGATTGGGTGTCTCTCCATCCCAGTCGTATTGTGTAGTGGGTACGTGGACGTGGACGTGGCTGTGTGGTGGAGGGTCTGGTGCTGCCCTGCTAGTCTCCCTATCTCTTCCTCCTCTCCCCAACAGTTCCCTGAGGAGGAGGGGTTGAACTGGCACACCTCTTGTTGAGGTGATATGTGGTGTCCTGATGCGTTGAGGTTCAGCTCCTTCCTCTGGCACAGAGCCTCCTCGCTGAGTCCCAGCTGGGCAGACAGGTGGGAGATGTAGCTGATGGTGAGGCGCAGCGTCTCGATCTTGGTCAGAGTCTGTTCAGGAGGAGCCACAGAGGGGGGCAGGTAGGTTCTGAGGTGGTGGAGGGCTTTGGTCAGGTCTCTCATCCTCAGCTTCTCTTTCTCGCTGGCACTCTGTCTCTGCTTGCTGGGGTTCTTGGAGCAGTTCTTTCTAATCCTCCCTCCAGAGAGTCTTCCTTCGTTGCTGGAGGACGGGGAAGCGGATGCCTTGGCTCCCCCAGAGTATGTTGACCTGTGAGGTCCTGTGGCGGTCCCCCGAGGTAGCCAGGAGAGGGAGAAGTCCATGCAGGAGGTCGGGGAGATGATACAGGTCTCTGGGGAAGAGAGGTTATAGATCTCAGAGTCTGAACTGGGATAACTCCAGTGGTACTGCACACCAACACCATAGTTGCTGAGTAGAGGAGCAGAGATATCCATGCTGTGTCCTGTATGTTGAGCAGTAGGACTGAACTGAAGAGCTTGGCCTGTGGGCTGGTCATTCGGAGAGCCTTGGTTTTATGCAGGAGTCTGAGGTGTGAAGTGACACCTCTACAGACCCTCTCAGACCATCATCATGGCCTCCCAGAGCTCCTGGACAGAGAGAGTCGCCACCAGCAGTCCTCTGCTGGGAAAAAATACAACTAATGCTGCTCAGAGAGTGACGTGTCACATTTGACCCCTCACCAAAACAATAAACAATTTCTCTCTTATAATGTTTTTACCATTGTGGCCTCCATAGTCATCTGTCTTTGTCCCTCATGAGTTACATCAGCTAATCAGCTAATGATTTGAATAACACCACTGTTAATATTCTTTCATTCAGACCGTAGTGGTTCAGAGGCTGAATATTCTGATTGACTGCTTTAATTTTTCTCAAACACATTTTATACCTCCAAACACATTTTGAAAATGATATCCATTTGTGTGCGTAAAGACAAATTATTAAAAAGACTACAATTAAATAAAATATTATTTAAAATTTGTATTAATTGTTTAATATAGGTACAGTGCCTTCAGAAAGTATCCACACCCCTTGACTTTTCCACATTTTTTAATTTAAAATGAATTACATATTTATTTATTTTGTCACTGGCCTACACCCAATACCGCATGATTAATTATGTTTTTTCGAAAACTTTTACTAATTAAGTACAAATTTAAAGCTGAAATGTCTTGAGTCAATAAGTATTCAACCCCTTTGTTTGGCAAGCCTAAATAAGTTCAAGAGTAAACATGTGCTTAACAACTCACATAATAACTTGCATGGACTCACTCTATGTGCAATAATAGTGATTAACATTATTTTGTAATGACTACTACTCTGTACCCCACACATACATTTACAGTATATGCAAGGTCCCTCAGTCGAGCAATGAATTTAAAACAGAGATTCAACTACAAAGACCAGGGAGGTTTTCCAATGCCTCAAAAAGGAGGGTAGCTATTGGTAGATGGGTAAAAAAAATAAACTGACATTAAATATCTCTTTGAGCATGGTGAAGTTATTAATTACACTTTAGATGGTGTATCAATACACCCAGTCACTACAAAGACACAGTAGTCCTTCCTAACTCAGTTGCCAGAGAGGAAGGAAACCGCTCAGGGATTTCACCATGAGGCCAATAGTGACTTTAAAACTGTTACAGAGTTTAATGGCTGTGATAGGACAACAACATTGTCGTTACACCACAACACTAACCTAATTGACAGAGTGAAAAGGAAGCCTGTACAGAATTTAAATATTCCAAAACATGCATCCTGTTTGCAACAAGGCACTAAAGTAATACTGCAGAAAATGTGGCAAAGCAATTCACTTTTTGTCCTGTATACAAAGTGTTATGTTTGGGCCAAATCCAATACAACACATTACTGAGTACCACTCTCCATATTTTCAATAATAGTGATGGCTGCATCATGTTATGGGAAGGCTTGTAATCATTAAGGACTGGGGAGTTTTTCAGGAAAAAAAAAATGGAATGGAGCTAAGCACAGGAAAAATCCTAGAGGAAAACCTTGGGACCACGCAGCCGTCATACTGCTCAGGAAGGAGACGTGTTCTGTCTCCTAGAGATGAATGTACTTTGGTGCGAAAAGTGCAAATAAATCCCAGAACAACAGCAAAGGACCTTGTGAAGCTGCTGGAGGAAACAGGTACAAAAGTATCTATATCCACAGTAAAACGAGTCCTATATCGACATAATCTGAAATGTCGCTCAGCAAGGAAGAAGCCAGTTTGCAACTGGACGGTTTGCAACTGGACATGGGGACAAAGATCGTACTTTTTGGAGAAATGTCCTCTGGTCTGATGAAACAAAAATAGAACTGTTTGGCCATAATGACCATCAGTATGTTTGGAGGGAAAAGGGGGGGCTTGCAACCCGAAGAACACCATCCCAAACGTGAAGCACGGGGGTGGCAGCATCATGTTGTGGGGGTTCTTTGCTGCAGGAGAGACTGGTGCACTTCACAAAATAGATGGCATCATGAGGTAGGAAAATGATGTGGATATATTGAAGCAACATCTCAAGACATCAGTCAGGAAGTTAAAGCTTGGTCGCAAATGGGCCTTCCAAATGGACAATGACCCCAAGCATACTTCCAAAGTTGTGACAAAATGGCTTAAGGACAACAAAGTCAAGGTATTGGAGTGGCCATCACAAAGCCCTGACCTCAGTCCTATAGAAAATTTGTGGGCAGAACTAAAAAAGCGTGTGTGAACAAGGAGACCTACAAACCTGACTCAGTTACACCAGCTCTGTCAGGTTAAGTTAAACATTTTAAAGGCAATGCTACCAAATACTAATTGAGTGTATGTAAACTTCTGACCCACTGGGAATGTGATGAAAGAAATAAAAGCTGAAATAAATCATTCCCTCTACAATTATTCTGACATGTCACATTCTTAAAATAAAGTGGTTATCCTAACTGACCTAAAACAGGGAATTTTTACTAGAATTAAATGTCAGGAATTGTGAAAAAGTGAGTTTAAATTTATGGTGTAATGTTAACTTCTGACTTCAACTGTATATATATATATATTAAAGGTTTGTAGAGCCTTTACCCACGAAATACTGTATATTGATGAATAAAAAAATACAGTGGTTTTATTAATCCTGAAAGTTGTCATATTCAAGTCCATGAAATATTGAAAGGTGGGAAAAAAGTGTACAATAGGGGTTAAACAATAATCCTATAACTCTACCCTAATTCTCAGTAATAATGGAACTGTATGACAACGATCCAGTCATCGTGAACTGTGCGCCAGGCTCCAGGTTTAACCTGCTACGTGTGGTCTGAGTTCCATAATGATTCAAATAGGCTACATGTCCCAAAGTATTGCTCAAAGTTGACTAATATGGTCCACTAATGCTAACGACCCTCGGTAACAATTTACAAGGACGTGACAGAGGAAAGTAACTTAAACGGAATGGAATAATGCAAAAATACATGAATGTGGCTATTACTCACGGTGGCTCCCGATAGTGGCTAATATTTAACATATTTAATGATACAAAAGATATTTAATGATATAAATTGTAAAATAAACTGGAGAAAAGCCCGGGCATATAATCAAAACGTTCTTAAGCGCATACATCAACTCGACAGGTTCAGTCTTACAGAAGCCTATAGCTTGGTCTCCAAATTTCATCCACACAAATTATGAGGGCACACAATTAGAAATCTAAATAACATAAGTATATTTATAGACTATTTCACTGTGGAAAAGAGACCGCAATACATGTCATGTTGATATGATTTTCAGTTCGCTTCCATATGGCTGGTTTCACATTCGTCTCCAGAGATCATAAGAAAAATGTGTATTGTGTGTATTTGTGTATTGTGTGTATAAAATTTGTATTTACAATCCCCTTCTACAAATGGATTAATCATTCTCTATAGATCTTATGAAGTTATAAATTACAGTTCCATTTACGGGCGCTTAATTCTGGTCATTATAGGGTTTGGTATGTAGATGGGTGAAAAAAATCTAAATTTAATCCATTTTGAATTCAAGCGGTATGAATCATTTCTGAAGGCACTACACATATCGCGTACAGCATGGCAGTTTAAGACCACAACATGAAGAGCCACCAGATCGTAGGGTGTACACTGGTGGTCAGTTTAGAGCAGGGGTAACTCTCTCACAGCCAAGGTGTCACTTGGCACCTGTAATGAGCTCAGCTAAAGACACAGCCACTGTTCTCTGGACTGTGTGAACCAGTAATGGGAAGTCACACCCCACGTGTAACTGGGACTAAAGAGATGATCAAACATAATTAAGGCCTTTCATAGTTTGCTGTGATTGAGAAACATGCTACAGTATGCTGACACTATGAGATAGTATAACGGACTTATTAAATAGTATGCAACAGTCGTTATATTTTATTAATGTTATATTTATTATGTGGATATTTTCACTTTGAAGGACCAGTCCTGAAACCCCTACTAACCCATATATATAAAAAATTACAATATGAGGAATTTCAAAATAGATTGTGATTTTATATGACCAGTTAAAGAACCAATGAGTTGCCCACCTCATGCACTGGGACTGGGGAGGTTTGTGGGGGTTTTCCTCACACAATCATGTTTATAATGAAGCCTGGTCGTGTTAACTCATACACAACCCATCTTGACCCTTGGTGAACATGTCAATATCACTCAATTCCCTCTCTTATATCAAGTAAATGTAAAGTTTCAGTGTGTGGATGGAATATCTAGATAAATAATGTCTAATGCACACTGTAAGCAACCATTTTCAGTTATATGTGACCATATATCTCAATATAACTAACTACAATTTATGATGCACTTTTGAGAGATGAGATACCAAAGACTTGAAAATGCTTGTCACATTTCAAGTATCACAGTTTTACACAATTGCTAAGTGCCCCAAGTAGTGGCTCTCTATAACAGTATGTCATTATTGTGTACATTGTATAATGAAAACCCTGTTTGGTGTCTATACCCAGCTGCCCTAGCCCTGTGTGACCCTAGACTAACACTGGTGGGGGCTAGAGGGGCCTTTGGGGGAGAGCATTGCCGTGGGAAGTAGGAGTGCATAGGGTGCTGCAGCGCACACTGAAAAATCGGAATAAAAATAATGGGCTGTCGTTTCTCTTTAATTATTTGAGCTGTTCTTGCCATAATATGGACTTGGTATTTTATCAAATAGGGCTATCTTCTGTATACCCCCCTACATACTCTACAACAAAGCTTTCTTAGTGTCCAACCAGTTTTCTCTACCCTTAGCCTTGTTATGAACACCTCCAAAACAAAGGTCATGTGGTTTGGTAAGAAAGCTAGAGCCCGAGCTAGCACCTGTCCTGTCCCCTCCCCATGCCCCCAAAACCTTCAGCCAGCTTGACATGGCCCGAGCCTTGCCAGGGGTGCACAATCAGCACTCACTACATCCAGAGTTGTCTAAAGCCGTGAGTCTAGTTCTCGCCATTAGAGCCCTGTTTGGGGTTTTAGAGAAGAGCAGTGATGAATGTTCTCTAGATTCATATTTGTAGCAGTTGACCTCTATTATGTCAGTCAATCAAATGTATTTTATGAAGCCGTTTCTACATCAGCAGTTGTCACAAAGTGCTATACAGATACCCAGCCTAAAACCCCAAAGAGCAAGCAATGCAAATATAGAAGCAAGTGGCTAGGAAAAACTCCCTAGAAAGGCAGGAACCTAGGAATAAACCTAGAGAGGAACCAAGATAGCACGTCCAGTTCAGCAGGTCAGAGTTCCATAGCCACAGGCAGAACAGCAGAATTGGATCACAAGATAAAAAATAAAAAATCTTAACCTTTATTTAACTAGGCAAGTCAGTTAAGAACAAATTCTTATTTACAATGACAGCCTAGGAACAGTGGGTAAACTGCCTTGTTCAGGGGAAGAACAACTGATTTTTACCTTGTCAGCTCGGGGATTCGATCCACCAACCTTTTGATTACTGGCTCTACCTGCCGCTATATATATGTCCTATATAATTGTTAACAATTCTTCATATAATATGCAAACAAAGAAATACGATTTATTCATTGTTAGCATTCTGTCCCAATCTACCTATAAATATTCACAGCTCCCATTTTTACTCTGCTTTTGGACCTGGTGTCCTGATGTTGTCCCTGGTGAAATAAGTTGTTTCACACCTCTGGTAGAGTAAACAGCACCACCCCTCCCCCCCTCTCCAATGCTCTGTTTTGAGAAGTACCCCCCCACTCAAAATAGGTGAAATGATGGGACCCCTGAATGGGTTCTATGCTGACTCAAAACATCTCAACCAAGCGTAAGAGAGCATGTTTCTAATTCAGAATGAACGACTGGTGTGCAGTTCCTCATGTTCCTATTTTACAACTTTCATATCACTGTAGAAACCTGAATCAACCAGGTCTGTCTACCACTCTGTGGCCTATTACAGACTTAATGCCAAGAAGAACAAACCAACCATCGCTCACAGTACACTGATAGATTTATTTGATTCGTTTCATCTTTTCACAGTCACAAAACCCCAAAACAAAAAATGTATGCAAAATATTTTTTTCCACGACAGACAATATTTTGAGATAAAAATATAAAAACAAAGAACAACGTATGGCTTTCTGTTTTACAAAGATGCAGACACAAACATGAATGCACCCAAGAAGTGTATTCATAAGCCAATCCCTTGATAACAGTGATGCTGCAGCTCAAAAAGATGCTTGAGAAAGAAACAAGGTTTTACTGAAAACACAACTTACGGCTCGACAGAATCCTTGCATTCAGTTAAGGCTGATTACTTCCCGAAGCTCAATTGATAACAGGTATTACACAATGTATTGGCAATAATTGTGTATACCTCCATATAATGGTACAGATGTTCTATAGACTAAAGGTAACCAAACCTACACTTTGAAAAAGGATAATTCAACATCACCTTTATTCTTGTTTTGTAGCTTTCTCTATTTTGAAATATGTTATTGTGTGAATATACTGTAGATACAATAAGGATAGTCAAATGCAAAATAGTGTTTCAACAGCAAAGCCTCAGTTTGTGTAACTGTTCGATTGTTAGTATGACAGAAATAATTGGCAAAAGTCTTGTTTTGTATTGGAAAGAAATGCAATTGTCTCCACAATACTTGACAAAAACAGCTAAGAAATGCTTAAACTAACTAAAGTGATTGTTAGTTCAAGCCGGTACAGGCTACAATCCAGTCAGTTATTTACAGTGACACAGACAGTAATCATCATTCAGACTACTTGCTTTTTGACCAACACATGAAAAAGACAGAAACATTACTAACATGCAACTCAGTCAACAGTTAGCAGTAACAGCACTGTGTGCTTCACTGAATCTCCCATCACCAATAAGAGCATTTCCTCCACATATTTTAAAACTTGTTTTTTTTTCATATTCCTATGTGGTACCACTTCAACAGAAAAACTAAAGATGTTGTTGCATAGACAACACAAATAAACCACAGCCCAAGTGAGAAACGGAGAACATTTACATCAAGCACACGAACACACTGTAGGACCAAACAGTTTGCTGAATGAAGTTGCAAGTTAGATTCAATTGGAAAATTGGAATGCAAAAATCTAAGAAGAAATAGATTTATTGTGGTTTGATTGCAGGTGCATATTCAGCAGGATTACATTTTCAGAGCATGTCAGAAAATAAGATTTGAATGGAACGGCCAAATAAGTTATCTCCTCAATTTGATGGAGAATACTGCAGTAAATTGCTGTTGTATGCTGTTCCCTAAGTGGCAACCTACTGAATGTACCTATTGTTGATGGACTATAACCTCAAACACTCAACTAAAGGTAATTATTCAAAAATACAGTATAGATGTGGTGAAGGATATTTGCTGTCCTCCCACTACATACTGTGGGTTGATTGAAACACAAGACGAGAATACATGGAGGGAATGCTACACTACAGTCAATATAGTTTATATTTTGGAGAAAAGTTAGAGTGTTTGAGTTGAGAACTATTCATTAAGGCAGGGCCAAGATTAAAACAACATAATTTTAGCAAAACAAAACAGTACCTGAATTCAAAATGGCACTGGAGAAAGATTCCCTTGACCAGAAATCTGTTTCTGGTTACCAGTCTCCATCAAGAGGTTTACATATTTTCCAATTCTTATCTTGTGTCTCAGGTCGACAATATCGTACATTAATGGGGCAAACTATGGTTTTTAGACCAATAGATAAGGAATTAGAGAAAAATTCCCATTTAGTCCCAATAATAATTTAGATTTTTGGAGTTGATTTTAAAGCATTTCACTCCAAACACATCATAACTAGTGAGACAGAACAGACAATGAAGAACACTGTTAGTTAGCATGTAGTTAAAGGATCTCTATGTTGGTGGAACAAACTCTTGTCAGCTCCAGGTGGTTACAACCAATCTTGCTTAATGCCTGTGTGTCTCAGAGGAACTCCGCCTGTAAAGGTGGCTCCTTGCTCCTGTGACCTTTGACCTCCTCACTGGAGGATCTTCTCCCGGGTCTCGGGCAGCTTGAGGGCCACCAGACCTCCACACACCAGAGCAGTGCAGGAGAGGAGGATGGGGACAACTTTGGTGACCCCCACAAAGGAGGCAAAGATGGAGGTGCCCAGGATGGCCGCCAGCTTACAAAGAGCATTCAACACCCCAAACGCTGTGGCTCTGTGGGAGGAGGTTAGGGACATAGGTTAAATACACCACAGGGGACACAGTGGTGCAGCTGTCTAAGGCACTGCATCTCAGTGCAAGAGGCGTCACTACAGTCCCTGGTTCGAATCCAGGCTGTATCACATCTGGCTGTGATCGGGAGTCCCATAGGGCGGCGCACAATTAGCGCGGTTTTTGGCCCGGGGTAGGATATCATTGTAAATAAGAATTTGTTCTTAACTGACTTGCCTAGTTAAATAAAGATTGAATTTAAATGATTACATTTTACATCCATTTTATTCAGTAACTGATGATAATGGGTTGACATACTTTCAACAGTATAAAGCAAATCATACAATATCATATCAACAATCTATTTCCAATAGGCACAATATAATAAATTAGATGGGCCTAGCTAATACATTCATGTCTGATTTCCAGATTGCTGTACTGTACCTTTTGGAGGCTGGATAAAGTTCCACTGTGATGACCTCAATGCCGTTCCACGCTGCCACGCTGACCCCACAGAACAGACACTGCCAGGCTATGATGGCCGCCTGACTGAAGCTCAGGAACAGGAACAAGGTGCAGCCAGCTGAGATCAGCATGGAGAGGCCTGCAAAGGGAGGAGCAGATTGGGCTCACAGTAGGAAGCAGTGAGCTCAGTGGCACTGGCACATCATGTGCAGAGGGAGATGGAGCCGTGATGTGTGCGGTAAGATTCAATCACACTTCGATGTTCCTTGATCATATTTCAAGGCTCACACCCATATAAAACTCAATGCTCATACTTTTCTCATCTGCCTATTGAAGAGCAGAATGTCAGAACAATAGCTGAGCTGCTGCTATACACTTCATCTACACTTGTCCTACCTGTCCATTGTAAGAACCAATACAGTTAAAATCATAGAAACCTATTACCATTGTACTTTGTCCAATACAGACCAACTCACCTATGATTTTAACCCTGCCTATCTTCTCCATGAACAGAGCTGATATGATGTTGCCGGGTAGAACAGCCAGGGACCCCAGGAAGCTGACCAGGTAGATGAGCACATCGTTCTCCTTGTCGATGTCCAGGTGACAACCCTTCTTATTATGGAGGAATGTGGTGTTCTCCAGCCTACAGTCTATGAACCTTTCCTCATACAGATCTGGAGGAAACGTGACAATGCCAACGATATAACATAAATAGTGTTCGTGGATAAACATTAATGGCTTTGCAATTCTCAGTCCACTGGTCAATATGTACTGTCTGTTTTCAGTGAAATATAGCAACGGTAATTGATGATTTTGAAATGCATTACATACTGCATTGTCATTATACTTCATTCATTCATATTGAGCAGGACTTGATTTTTGCAAAAGTTCAATCTCTGTTTAACCTTTTTTCATTTTGGAAAGTTTCCAAAGGGTTAAACTTGTTAACAATGTGATGCATTGGTTGGCCTACTGTAACACCTCCAGCGGCCCCCACCTGTGTTATAGAAGACAGTGGATCTGATGGTGCAGTTCTCAAACATTGTTTCAGTGGACTCGATGTCCTCAAAGTAACAATCTTCAAACAGTGAATCCTCAAACTTAACAGACTTCATCTGTATGTTGATAAACCTAAAGGGATGGAACACAAAAGCAAGATTCCTGACTTTTTGATGACTTGGCATATTACATGCTAGAATGACAGACAGCACTATCCTTCCTCAATATTGTCTGTATCATTTTGAAATAAATAATACGTGCCATACTTACATAGAATGATATGTTACATTGTGATATTATCAAGAGACATGACAATGATAAATTACTGTTGTAATACAGTATTACTAGGTGTTGCTGTGGTGTAGTACTTAGAAGGGCCAGAAGGTGGAGCATGGACATTACATACTTGTCATTGATGTATTCTCCCTCTCTGTGGATCTGATTCTCCAGGGAGAAGTTGAAGTGGAAGCGTTCTACTCTCTCTCTGTGGAACACCTTGACTTTGGACTCATACTCCTCTTGCTGCAGGTATTTGATCATGTCAGGGAACCACACACCCAGTCCATAGTAACTGAAATACGATGGTATCAGCGTTATTGGACCACAGTAGACAACATTAAAATACAGTATTTTGGCATCCCAAATGGCACCCTATTCCCTATATAGTGCACTGCTTTTGACCAGGGCCCATGGGAGGAATATGGTGCCATTTGGGACACAGCCTGTATCTACAGCTGCACACAGTGTACAATCTTTCCTGTTTAGCATCACATATATTGTACATATACAGTGCCTTTGGAAAGTATTCAGACCCCTTGAATATTTTCACGTTTTGTTACGTTACAGCCTTATTCAAAATGGACTAACAAAAAAATTACATTGTCAGCAATCTACACACAATACCCCATAATGACAAAGCGAAAACAGGTTTTAGAAATTAACAAATTTATTACAAATAAAAAGCAGAAATTCCTTATTACATAAGTATGCAAACTCTTTGCTCAGAGCAAAAAGGTCGAAGGAATTGTCCATAGAGCTCCGAAAGAGGATTGTATCAAGTCACAGATCTGGGGAAGGGTACCAAAAACATTTCAGCAGCATTGAAGGTCCCCAAGAACACAGTGGCCTCCATCATTCTTAAATGGAAGAAGTTTGGAACCCCCAAGACTCTTCCTAGAGCTGGCCGCCCGGCCAAACTGAGCAATCGGGGGAGAAGGACCTTGGTCAGGGAGGTAACCAATAACCCGATGGTCACTCTGACAGAGCTCTAGAGTTCCTCTGTGGAGATGGGAGAACCTTCCAGGAGGACAACCATCTCTGCAGCACTCCACCAATCAGGCCTTTATGATAGAGTGGCGAGATGGAAGCCACTCCTCAGTAAAAAGGCACATGACAGCCCGCTTGGAGTTTGCCAAAAGGCACCTAAAGACTCTCAGACCATGAGAAACAAGATTCTCTGGTCTGATGAAACCAAGATTGAACTCTTTGGTCTGAATGACAACCGTCACGTCTGGAGAAAACCTGGCACCATCCCTATGGTGAAGCATGGTGGTGGCAGCATCATGCTGTGGGGATGTTTTTCAACGGCAGGGACTGGGAGACTAGTCAGGATCGAGGCAAAGATGAACGGAGCAAAGGACAGCGAGATCCTTGATGAAAACCTGCTCAGGACCTCAGACTGGGGCGAAAGTTCACCTTCCAACAGGACAATGACCCTAAGCACACAGCCAAGACAACGTAGGAGTGGCTTCAGGACAAGTCTCTGAATGTCTTTGAGTGGCCCAGCCAGAGCCCGGACATGAACTCGATCGAACAGCTCTAGAGAGACCTGAAAATAGCTGTGCAGCAACGCTTCCCATCCAACCTGACAGAGCTTGAGAGGAACTGCAGAGAAGAATGGAAGACCCCAAATACAGGTGTGCCGGAGGGGATGGCTGCCGTTTTACAGGCTCCTAACCAACTGTGCTATTTTGTTTTGTTTTTTCACATTGTTTGTAACTCATTTCGTACATAATGTTGCTACTACCATCTCTTATGACTGAAAGAGCTTCTGGACATCAGAACAGCGATTACTCATCTGGAACTGGACAAAGATTTTTTCTTTAATGAGTGCAACGCAAAGGATATACTGCTCTGTCAAGACAAGGCCCAAATCCCAGTCATAGGTGTGAAGAAAGACAGAAAAAAGGGGGGAGGAGGACGGGGTGCCTTGTAAGAATTAGACGAGGAGTAGGTTAACCACCACTACCCTCTGTATTATTGGCCAACATGCAATCATTTAAAACAAACTGGACGATGTACGATTAAGACTATCCTACCAACGGGACATTAAAAACTGTAATATCTTGTGTTTCCCCGAGACATGGCTAAATGACGACACGGATAGTATAGAGCTGGCTGGCTTCTCCGTGCATCAGCAGGACAGAGCAGCTACATCTGGTAAGACGAGGGGCGTGTCTATTTGTCAATAACTGCTGGTGAGCGATGTCTAATATTAAAGTATCGAGGTATTGCTCGCCTGAGGTAGAATTCCACATGATAAGCTGTAGACCACACTATCTACCAAGAGAGTTGTCATCTATATTATTCATAGCCATCTATTTACCACCACAAACCGATGCTGGCACTAAGACCGCACTCAATGAGCTGTATAAGGACAAGACAATGCTCATCCAGAAGCGGCGCTCCTAGTGGCCGGGGACTTAATGCAGGCAAACTTAAATCCGTTTTTACCTTATTTCTACCAGCACGTCACATGTGCAACCAGAAGGGAAAAAAACTCTGGACCATCTTCACCCCACACACGGAGACGCATACAAACCTCTCCCTCGCCCTCCATTTGGCAAATCTGAAAATAATTATATCCTCCTGATTCCTGCTTACAAGCAAAAACTCAAACAAGAAGTACCAGTGACTCGCTCAATACGGAAGAGGTCAGATGATGCAGATGCTTCGCTACAGGACTGTTTTTCTAACAAAGACTGGAATATGTTCTGAGATTCATCCAATGGCATTGAGCAGTATATCACCTCGGTCACCGGCTTCATCAATAAGTGCATCGAGTGACCGTATGTAAATTTCTCAACCAGAAGCCATGGATTACAGGCAACATCCGCACCAAGCTAAAGGCTAGAGCTGCCGCTTTCAAGGAGCGGGACACTAATCTGGATGATTATAAGAAATCCCGCTATGCTGTCAGATGAATCATCAAATAGGCAAAGCATCAATACAGGACTAAGATTGATTCCTACTACACCGACTCTGACGCTCGTCGGATGTGGCAGGGCTTGAAAAATATTACGGACTACAAAGGGAAACCCAGCCACGAGCTGCCTAGTTACGCAAGCCTACCAGACGAGCTAAATGCCATTTATGCTCCCTTCGAGGCAAGCTACACTGAAGCATGCATGAGAGCACCAGCTGTTCTGGATAATTGTGTGATCACGCTCTCCGTAGCCGACGTGTGCAAGACCTTTAAACAGGTCAACATTCACAAAGCCGCAGGGCCAGATGGATTACCAGGATATGTACTCAAAGCATGCGCAGACCAACTGACAAGCGTCTTCACTGATATTTTCAAACTCTCGGTGACCGAGTCTGTAATACCTACATATTTCAAACAGACCACCATAGTCCCTGTGCCCAAGAAGTGAAGGTAACCTGCCTAAATGATTACACCCCGTAGCGCTCACGTCTTTAGCCATGAAGTGCTTTGAAAGGCTGGTCATGACTCACATCAACAGCCCCATGCCGGAAACCCTAGACCAACTCCAATTCGCATACCACATCAAAAGATCCACAGATGATGCAATCTCAATCGCACTACACACTGCACTTTCCCACCTGGACAAAAGTAATACCTATGCGAGAATGCTGTTCATTGACTACAGCTCAGCGTTCAAAGCATAGTGCCCACAAAGCTCTTCACTGAGCTAAGGACCCTGGGACTAAACACCTCCCTCTGCAACTGGATCCTGGACAACACATCTGCCACGCTGATCCTCAACACTGGGGCCCCTCAGGGGTGAGTGCTTAGTCCCGTCCTGTTCTCCCTGTTCAGCCAAGCATGACTCCAACACCATCCTTAGGTTTGCTGATGACACAACAGTGGTAGGTCTGACCACTGACAATGATGAGACAGACTATAGGGAGGAAGTCAGTTACCTGGCAGTGTGGTGCCAGGACAACAATCTCTCCCTCAATGTGAGCAAGACAAAGGAGCTGATTGTGGACTTTAGGAAAATGAGGGCCAAACAGGCCCCCATTAACATCGACGGTGCTGTAGTGGAGCAGGTCGAGAGTTTCAAGTTCCTGGGTGTCCACATCACCAACTAAAGATCATGGTCCAAAGACAACAAGACAGTTGTGAAGAGGGCACAACAACAACTTTTGCCCCTCAGGAGACTGAAAAGATTTGGCATGGGTCCCCAGATCCTCAAAAGGTTATACAGCTGCACCATCGAGAGCATCCTGACTGGTTCCATCACCGTCTGGTATGGAAACTGCTCGGCATCTGACCGTAAGGTGGTACAGAGGGTAGTGCGTACGGCTCACTAAATCACTGGGGCCAAGCTTCCTGACATCCAGGACCTATATACTAGGCGGTGTCAGTGGAAGGCCCCAAAAATTGTCAAAGACTCCAGTCACCTAAGTCATAGAGTGTTCTCTCTACTACCGCACGGCAATCGATGCCAAGTCTAGGACCAAAAGGCTCCTTAACAGCTTCTATCCCCAAGCCATAAGACGGCTGAAAAATTAATCAAATGGCCACCCGGACTATTTACATTGACAGCTGGTACTCGCTGTTTATTACCTATGCATAGTCACTTTACAAATTACCTCGACTAACCTGTACCCCCACACATTGATTTGGTACCGGTACCCCCTGTATATAGCCTCATTATTGTTATGTCATTTTCTTGTGTTACTTTTTGATTTGATTCAATATTTTTACTTTAGTTTATTTAGTAAATATTTTCTTATCTACATTTCTTGAACTGCATTGTTGGTTAAGGGCTTGTAAGTAAGTATTTCAAGGTAAGGTCTACACTTGTTGTATTTGGCACATGTGACAGACTCAATGCTGTAATCGCTGCCAAAGGTGCTTCAACAAATTACTGAGTAAACGGTCTGAATACTTACGTAAATGTGATATTTCAGTTTTTTCTTCTTAATGAATTAGCAACATTTGCAGAAAAACTGTTTAAGCTTAGTCATTATGGGTAATTGTGTGTAGATTGATGAGGAATAAAAACAATGTAATACATTTTTGAATAAGGCTATAATGTAACAAAATGTGGAAGGCACTGTATTTACCTGAAGGCCATGGTGAACCAGATGATGGCCATGAACAGTGTACTCAGTCTCAGCTCAGGTCCCAAGAGAGAAGCAACATTCTTCAGCACCTGCAATGAAAACACAGCATAGTGACACATCACATACTAATAGCCTGTTGGTGTTAATGTTGGTCTCATTAGTAATGTGTTTGATTTCAGAACATTTTTGGTCCTACCAGTTTGCACAGAGTGAGGGTCCGGATGGCCCAACGCTGTATAGCCGTCCCTGTGGCACTCTGGATCTCAATGAACTCATCTTCCTGGGTCTTAGGAGCCTTGATGTGTGTCACCTGAGAGGAATGAAATGATGTTCACTTTGTTTCATTATATTATGTGAAGCTGAAAATGCCAAAGCAGCCCTTCAAGCACATGTTATTTAGTAGTCATCTGTGATGATGTCTCTACACACCTGGAAGACCTTCTCAGGCTGGCCCTTTGCCCTCCAGTTGGTGTCATGGACATTCTTCAGGATCATCCAGGCCTCGTCATGTTTGGCATTCTGACAAAGACAGCCACATACTGTATTTCATGTCTGTGCGTTGTTCGTGTTTCGTATTATGTTGCGTTTATTTATTAAAAACACTCACTCCCTGAACTTGCTTCCTGACAGCGCACATCGTTACACTGTAAGTCAAAACCTCCCTATAGTCCACACATTTCAGTTGTGTGTGTTTTTAAACCAAATACATCTGCAAACTCGGTTTGGGGTTTTGTATGAAAATATTGTATGATCAACACAATATGTTAAAAGTCCTGAGTATTACGTTCCTGTACTGTTCATCTTAATCTTAAGGAAATAGATCTTACCTCCAGGAGGAACCTGGGGCTCTCAGGCATGAACATGAGCCCCACCAGGGAGGTGATGGCAGGCAGGGCACAGACCAGCACAAACACCCTCCAGCTGTGGAACTGGAACTCTGTCCCCATGCTGAAGCCCCAGCCTGGAACACAACACACAACCTCAGTCATTATCTCCGTCTAGAGCCCCAGCCTGGAACACAACACAATACAATACAGCCACCACACAATCATCATCCATTACCTGTGTCTAGACTCTAGAACCTGGAACACAAGCCAAATCACTCCCTGGGTCTATAGGTGTGTTTACAGACTAATATTAGGATTACAAATCTATCAGCCAGTTAATTAACCCAACACATATGCTTAGTCCAGTGGAGACTGCTGAGGTGAGGACGGCTCATAATAATGGCTAGAACGTAGCGACTGGAATGGCATACCATTCCACTTATTCCACTCCAGTCGTTACCACAAGCACGTTCTCCCCAATTAAGGTGTCGCCAACCTCCTGTGGCTTAGTCGTGTTACATTTCCATAACATCCAATGCAGGGACCGCTGTAGCTGAACTTGGGTGAACTTGCTTATGTCAGCAAGGAGGATGATATTAATCCCAGGTCATGGCTGCTATAGTAAGGGTTGTCTGTTGAGTGTTTAGTATGCAGTATTGTACTGTACCATAGTGAGGGATGATGCCCCAGGCTGTGAAGGAGGCATAGATGCCTCCCACCATCCAGAACATACACAGCCAGCTCAGGTGTTCCCCCCTCTTATCCATCTGAAGGAACTCTGAGAAGTAGGAGTAGACGATAGGGACAGAACCTCCAATACTGAAGGGAGATACAGAGGATTAGTATAGGAACTCACTGACAGATTTAGATTGTAGATTACACAAGATATTTGCTTTTTTATTTCACCATTATGAATCCAGGAAGTCCCTAGATGAATCATCTATTTTTCGAGGAAGAACAGACTTCTGTTCTTCCTGATTTCACAAGTATTATCCTGACATTATGTTGTTGTTTTTTTTAAAGAGTCCAACACTGATATTTTTCCAAACACAGATCACGGAGCAAGTTACTGGTCTGGTACTGATCTCCTAGCTTCATATAATCTTTGAATAGTATTTTTGTAATCAGGTAAGTTTCCGAAAGGTCAGTAGTTTAAGGTCAGTAGTTTGAGCTTCCACTAATATCCAACCATACATAGATACACAATAGTCTAATACACCATGCTCCTCCAGCTGAGGTCTTCTTTATACACAATGTTTTTGCATACGCTTTGACCTGATTCCGGAGTCAGTATGCAAAGCTTGCTTACATCCCTGTGGAACAACGCTATTCTGAGACAGCACAATGCTGCATTGTTGTAGGTGGAGGAGGAGAGTAGCTCTGAATGTGCTGAACATGGGAGGAAGTATAATCTAGCACAAGTCCTACAGTAACTACTGCCTCTTCCATGTAGCTTCTTCAGAGGCTGTGGTTTTGTAACTGTTACGTTGTTCAAAGTATATTTTATCAGGTAGAAAGGATCATGTTCACTTGTCCTATAGCATCCCAGTCACAACCCTAATTCCTTCAAGTAGAAACTCATCCCTTGTTTCCCCTCTCTCTATAGACGGGGGTCTTTCTTACCCGATGCCGGAGATGAGCCTAAAGAAGAGAAAGAAGCCATATCCCTGGGCGAAGGAGGAGAGGAAGGCGAAGACACAGTTGATGGTGAGTGCCCAGATCAGACACTTCCGGCGGCCCAGTTTGTCTGCCATGCCTCCCCAGATGAACGCCCCAACCATCATGCCCAGGAACACTGTCAAACCTGCAGGAGAGAGAGAAAGGCAAGACACAGGTAGTAGCCAGCACAGGTACAGTTCACTAGCAGACATGTATCTAGTGATTTGAACTCAGTGAATAAAGGGGAAGGTAGATTCCACTCAACACACTTGAGGTAACCATACATTCTGGTGATGCGGTGTGCTTTTATGGATCACAGAACTGTATTTTAGGGAAACACCTTTGATGACATCCAATATACAGAGTTGTGTTTGAATGCTCAACAACTACCACAGCCTCAGCAGCAATGCTGAAACTGGATATCTGGACATTGGTGCCACTTTTGATGTTGTCCACCAGGAGACAGGCTAGTACATCCCTCCTGACAGACAGGCAGTGGAGGGCAATGTCCTATGGGCAGTATTGAGAAATCTCTCGGTGTAATACAATATATTTTAACTGAAAATACCCAAAAAACGAATAAAAACATTTTTGGAATAGTTGTGCATTTGTAAATATATTTTTGTACTCTGCATTCTGACTCATTCTCAAGGTTAGGTCAGAGATGTAAAATTGCGTTTCTAAGGTAACGACAGACAAAATGTATTTTTGGTCAAATTGAATAGCCTTGAATGGTATTTTGTGAAGCCTTAACAGGTATCATATTTCTATGTCATACCACTTTTAGGGCTTTAACCTGTCTCAAAAGAAACAGAACATTATTTAATGTGTGCATTTGTCCATCTCTCAACGCTTGACTGGAACACCTATTTTTAGCATATAATGAATGCTGGCATCAAGTATGACTTTTTGTTTATGTACGCTAAACGCTGACATTTGATATAATCATGAAGGTGTATGTGTTTCTGCCTCAGAAAGTACAGTATTTTCTAACCTTTGGTAATAAAGCCTATTAATTTAAGCCCCAGATAAGTACAGTTGAAGTACAGTTGAAGTTGTAAGTTTACATACACCTTAGCCAAATACATTTAAACTCAGTTTTTCACAATCCCTGACATTTAATCCTAGTAAAAATTCCCTGTCTTGGGTCAGTTAGGATCACCACTTTATTTTAAGAATGTGAAATGTCAGAATAATAGTAGAGAGAATGATTTATTTCAGCTTTTATTTATTTCATCACATTCCCAGTGGAAGTTTACCTACACTCAATTAGTATTTGGTAGCATTGCCTTTAAATTGTTTAACTTGGGTCAAACGTTGTGGGTAGCCTTCCACAAGCTTCCCACAATAAGTCGGGTGAATTTTGGCCCATTCCTCCAGACAGAGCTGGTGTAACTGAGTCAGGATTGTAGGCCTCCTTGCTCGCACATGCTTTTTCAGTTCAGCCCACCAATTTTCTATGGGATTGACGTCAGGGCTTTGTGATGGCCACTCCAATACATTAACTTTGTCGTACTTAAGCCATTTTGCCACAACTTTGGAAGTATGCTTGGGGTCATTGTCCATTTGGAAGACCTATTTGCAACCAATATTTAACTTCCTGACTGATGTCTTGAGATGTTGCTTCAATATATCCACATAATTTTCCTGCCTCATGATGCCATCTATTTTGTGAAGGGCACCAGTCCCTCCTGCAGCAAAGCACCCCCACAACATGATGCTGCCATCCCGTGCTTCACGGTTGGGATGGTGTTCTTCGGATTGCAAGCCTCCCCCTTTTCCCTCCAAACATACCGATGGTCATTATGGCCAAACAGTTCCATTTTTGTTTCATCAGACCAGAGGACATTTCTCCAAAAAGTACAATCTTTGTCCCCATGTAGTTGCAAACCACAGTCTGGCTTTTTTATGGCGGTTTTGGAGCAGTGGAGCAGTCCTTGCTGAGCGGCTTTTCAGGTTATGTCGATATAGGACTCGTTTTACTGTGGATATAGATACTTTTGTACCTGTTTCCTCCAGCATCTTCACAAGGTCCTTTGATGTTGTTCTGGGATTGATTTGCACTTTTCACACCGAAGTAGGTTAATCTCTAGGAACATGTCTCCTTCCTGAGCGGTATGACGGCTGCATGGTCCCATGGTGTTTATACTTGCGTGCTATTGTTTGTACAGATGAACGTGGTACCTTCAGGTGTTTGGAAATTGCTCACAAAGATGAACCAAACTTGTGGAGGTCTACAATTTATTTTCTGAGGTCTTGGATGATTTCTTTTGATTTTCCCATGATGTCAAGCAAAGAGGCACTGAGTTTGAAGGTAGGCCTTGAAATACATCCACAGGTATACCTCAAATTGACTCAAATTATGTCAATTAGCCTATCAGAAGCCTCTAAAGCCATTACATAGTTTCTGGAATTTCCCAAGCTGTTTAAAAGGCACAGTGAACTTAGTGTATGTAAACTTCTGACCCACTGGAATTGTGATACAGTGAATTATAAGTGAAATAAGCTGTCTGTAAACAATTGTTGGAAAAATGACTTGTGTCATGCACAAAGTAGATGTCCTAACCGACTTGCCAAAACTAGAAACAAGAAATGTGTGGAGTGGTTGAAAACGAGTTCATGACTCCAACCTAAGTGTATGTAAACTTCCAACTGTAGATATAAGTCATGTGCCCATTTAAGTACTGTACATCAGCGGCCTGCTTGACTATTGCAGATGAGAGCACTTTTCTATGCACTTTATTTGTACATCTAAACCATTACTCAGCTTACCTGTAGCCTATCAACCCAACCCTATCACTGGGGAAGAATCTCCCAAAAAGAACACATTTTACCACCAGCAGCCTGTGCCAAGTGCCAGCGCCTAGCATGGTGGCATGATGTCACTGCAGATGGCAATGCCATGGGGGGTGTGGGTGATGACTGGTGTGAGAGCGAAGACTCGGGCCTGCTGTCAACGGATAAACATATGGAGATGAGGATCAATCCCCCAACCTCCTCTCCCTGTAGAACAGTGACATTGCTACCACTCTGCCTTCTGATTGGACAGTTTACATCCATTGAGTCAGAATGTATGCAGTGATCACAGTGAAAGTGTGAATTAGAGCCATCTCATATTTTAGTAGACCCATTGAGGCTGATTGATTATGGTTAGGAAGTCAAAATTTAAACCATTGAAGTAAACTGGAGCGTATACTGTACATTTGGACTGAAACATTGAGGGGCATTGGATAAACTGTAGATTAAATTACTGTAAAGAGCAACATTTAGGGCAAGATGAGATAGTGAATAACTAATAGGATACCTGACTGAATTTGTAATCATGCCACACTTAAACAGAAAAGCTGCTAACTTGTTCCTTTTAAATCTAGATGTTACACAAGATAATTATACCGAACAAAAATATAAACATAACATGCAACAATTTCAAAGATTTCACTGAGTTACAGTTCATATAAGGAAATCAGTCAATTGAAATAAATAAATTAGGCCCTATTCAATGGATTTCACATGACTGGGAATACAGATATGCATCTGTAAAAAGGTAGGGGCGTGGATCAGAAAACCAGTCAGTATCTGGTGTTGGCACCATTTGCCTCATACAGCGCGACTCATCTCTTTCGCATAGAGTTGATCAGGCTGTTGATTGTGGCCTATGGAATGTTGTCTCAATCCTCTTCAATGGCTGTGCGAAGTTGCTGGAACACGCTGTCGTACATGGTGAGTATGCAGGCCATGGAAGAACTAGGATATTTTCAGCTCCCAGGAATTGTGTACAGATCCTTGCGACATGGGATCGTGTATTATCATGCTGAAACATGAGGTGATGGCGGCGGATGAATGGCACGACAAAGGGCCTCAGGATCTCATCATCTGCATTCAAACTGCCATCGATAAAGTGCAATTGTGTTCATTGTCCGTAGCTTATGCCTGCCCATATCATAACCCCACCGCCACAATGGGGCACTCTATTCACAACGTTGACATCAGCAAACCGCTTACCCACACGACTCCATACACATGGTCTGCGGTTGTGAGGCCGGATGTGAGGCCCGCCCTCCTTTTGGCAAATCCGACCATGACTCCATCTTGTTGCTCCCCTCCTATAGGCAGAATCTAAAACAGGAAGCTCCCGTGCTTAGGTCTATCCAACGCTGGTCTGACCAATCAGATTCCACGCTCCAAGATTGCTTCAATCACGTGGACCGGGATATGTTCCGGGTAGCCTCAGACAATAACATTGATGTATACGCTGACTCGGTGAGTGAGTTTATAAGGAAGTGTATAGGAGATGTTGTACCCACTGTGACTATTAAAACCTTCCCTAACCAGAAACCATAGATTGATGGCAGCATTCGCACAAAACTGAAAGCACATACCACCGCATTTAATCATGGCAAGGCGACTGGAAACATGGCCGAATACAAACAGTGTAGTTATTCCCGCCGTAAATCAATCAAACAAGCAAAGCGTCAGTATAGAGACAAAGTGGAGTCGAAATTAAACGGTTCAAACACGAGACGTATGTGGCAGGTTCTACAGACAATCACGGATTACAAAAAGAAAACCAGCCCCGTCGCGGACATCGACGTCTTGCTTCCAGACCAAGTAAACAACTTCTTTACGTGCTTTGAGGACAATACAGTGCCACCGACGCAGCCCCCAACCAAAGACTGAGGGCTCTCCTTCTCCGTTGCCGATGTGAGTAAAACATTTAAATGTGTTAATCCTCGCAAGGCTGCCGGCCCAGACGGCATCCCTAGTCGTGTCCTCAGAGCATGCGCAGACCAGCTGGCTGGTGTGTTTACGGACACATTCAATCAATCCCTATCCCAGTCTGCCGTCCACACATGCTTTAAGATGGCCACCATTGTTCCTGTTCCCAAGAAAGCTAAGGTAACTGAGCTAAATGACTACCGCCCCGTAGCACTCACTTCTGTCACCATGAAGTTCTTTGAGAGACTAGTCAAGGATCATATCACCTCCACCCTACCTGTCACACTAGAACCACTCCAATTTGTTTACCGCCCGAACAGGTCCACAGACGATACACTCGCCATCACACTGCACACTGCCCTATCCCATCTGGACAAGAAGAATACCTATGTAAGACTGCTGTTTATTGACTACAGCTCAGCATTCAACACCATAGTACCCTCCAAACTCATCATCAAGCTTGAGACCCTGGGTCTCGACCCTGACCTGTGCAACTGGGTCCTGGACTTCCTGGCGGCCGCCCCACGGTTGGTGAAGGTACGAAACAACATCTCCACTCCGCTGATCCGCAACACTGGGGCCCCACAAGGGTGCGTTCTCAGCCCCCTCCTGTACTCCCTGTTCACCCACGACTGCGTGGCCATGCACGCCTCCGACTCAATCATCAAGTTTGCAGACGACACTACAGTGGTAGGCTTGATTACCAACAACAAGACAACCTACAGGGAGGAGGTGAGGGCCCTCGGAATGTGGTGTCAGGAAAATAACCTCTCACTCAATGTCAGCAAAACAAAAGAGATGATTTTGGACTGCAGGAAACAGGAATGGGAGCACCCCCCTATCCACATTGACGGGATAGCAGTGGATAGGTGGAACGTTTTAAGTTCATCGGTGTACATATCACCGACAAACTGAAATGGACAGTGTACGCAACAGCACCTCTTCAACCTCAGGAGGCTGAAAAAATGTGGCTTGTCACTGAAAACCCTCACTAAACTTTTACACGTGCACAATTGAGAGCATCCTGTTGAGCTGTATCACCGCCTGTGAGTCAGTCTGAGATCTGAGGGCTACAGAATATACAGTGCAGTGAATAAAAGTTGCTTGTGATTGTGATTGCCAGAGTGTAGTTAGCCAAAGGGAAGTGAAGCAGCAGGCGAACAGTATGTATCCTAGACACAAGGTCAGTAGAGTGGCTATTGATCTCCTCTCCTCAGCCACCTGCTGACTCAGTCCTACCAACCAGTACAGCCTGCTGGGCCGCTGAGGCTGGGAAGGCTGGGGAGAGGGAGAAAAAACTGCCCTCTCATCCCAGATACTTGTCTCCTTGGACAGCTTCCACCCACAGGTTTCAAAGGTTTCAAAGTGGTGTCTGACTCTGAATTTCAAATCCACCACTGCACTAGAACAACGTGTCCGACTCTTCAAAGAAGTCCTATTCTCAACCCCATTTTCTCAAGTCTAGTTTGATATATCTCTGTCAGTTCTTATAGATACAGTGAGGGAAAAAAGTATTTGATCCCCTGCTGATTTTGTACGTTTGCCCACTGACAAAGAAATGATCAGTCTATAATTTTAATGGTAGGTTTATTTGAACAGTGAGAGACAGAATATCAACAAAAAAATCCAGAAAAACGCATGTCAAAAATGTTATGAATTGATTTGCATTTTAATGAGGGAAATAAGTATTTGACCCCTCTGCAAAACATGATTTAGTACTTGGTGGCAAAACCCTTGTTGGCAATCACAGAGGTCAGACGTTTCTTGTAGTTGGCCACCAGGTTTGCACACATCTCAGGAGGGATTTTGTCCCACTCCTCTTTGCAGATCTTCTTCAAGTCATTAAGGTTTCGAGGCTGACGTTTGGCAACTCGAACCTTCAGCTCCCTCCACAGATTTTCTATGGGATTAAGGTCTGGAGACTGGCTAGGCCACTCCAGGACCTTAATGTACTTCTTCTTGAGCCACTCCTTTGTTGCCTTGGCCGTGTGTTTTGGGTCATTGTCATGCTGGAATACCCATCCACGACCCATTTTCAATACCCTGGCTGAGGGAAGGAGGTTTTCACCCAAGATTTGACGGTACATGGCCCCGTCCATCGTCCCTTTGATGCGGTGAAGTTGTCCTGTCCCTTTAGCAGAAAAACACCCCCAAAGCATAATGTTTCCACCTCCATGTTTGACGGTGGGGATGGTTTCTTGGTGTCATAGGCAGCATTCCTCCTCCTCCAAACACGGCAAGTTGGGTTGATGCCAAAGAACTCCATTTTGGTCTCATCTGACCACAACACGTTCACCCAGTTGTCCTCTGAATCATTCAGATGTTCATTGGCAAACTTCAGACGGGCATGTATATGTGCTTTCTTGAGCAGGGGGACCTTGCGGGCGCTGCAGGATTTCAGTCCTTCACGGCATAGTGTGTTACCAATTGTTTTCTTGATGACTATGGTCCCAGCTGCCTTGAGATCATTGACAAGATCCTCCTGTGTAGTTCTGGGCTGATTCCTCACCGTTCTCATGATCATTGCAACTCCACGAGGTGAGATCTTGCATGGAGCCTCAGGCTGAGGGAGATTGACAGTTCTTTTGTGTTTCTTCCATTTGCGAATAATCACAGAAACTGTTGTCACCTTCTCACCAAGCTGCTTGGCGATGGTCTTGTAGCCCATTCCAGCCTTGTGTAGGTCTACAATCTTGTCCCTGACATCCTTGGAGAGCTCTTTGGTCTTGGCCATGGTGGAGAGTTTGGAATCTGATTGATTGATTGCTTCTGTGGACAGGTATCTTTTATACAGGTAAGAAACTGAGAATAGGAGCACTCCCTTTAAGAGTGTGCTCCTAATCTCCGTTCGTTACCTGTATGAAAGACACCTGGGAGCCAGAAATCTTTTTGATTGAGAAGGGGTCAAATACTTATTTCCCTCATTAAAATGCAAATCAATTTATAACATTTTTGACATGCATTTTTCTGGATATTTTTGTTGTTATTCTGTCTCTCACTGTTCAAATAAACCTACCATTAAAATTATAGACTGATAATTTCTTTGTCAGTGGGCAAACGTACAAAATCAGCAGGGGATCAAATACTTTTTTCCCTCACTGTAGGTGAACTTTCATCTAGCCTTTGAGTAGAAAACTTTCAACATTTGGATGCCCCTTTTTGTGTTGCAATATTCTACGGCAGTCTCTGAGAGCAACTTTTGCATATAGCTAGCTGCTTTTGTTAGGGTGGAACGGAGAGAGAACCACATTTCCCTCAGACATGGGCCTACAAAATACTGCATAGTCTCAATCAGTTTGATTGGTGGCATGCCGCAGATCGCTCCGGTTGCCAAAACTCGTGTTATTTGCTGTGGAGAAACGGATAATCAATTTTCCCCCTGCTTCACTAAGCAGGAATATATTGAAGTAAAGTAGAGCATAAAAAGCATCCAGATTCATCTTGGAATCAACTGTGCCATTAGCTTATTTGAGAACTTTTCTAATTTACGGAGCACTTAAGTTCCTGCCGGCTAGTATTGAGTGCAAGGCTGCTATTGGCTGGAACCGTCCCCAATACAATCCACAACTTAGCTTTGATTTTACACAGTTTGCATTGATATCCACAGAATGTCTTGCAGGGACTGAATTGTGTCCTCTGATAAATTATTTCATTTGGTATCAGAACTTTAAGTAAGACTTTTTGAAGATATAACATTATTATTTTCCCATTACAATTCAGACTCTTAATTCAGCCTCGTATTCCTTTTTCCCAGAATGAATTGACCAATACATTATACAAGACAAGTGTTAATATGGGTTGTATGTCTTCCAACAAGTGTTGGCATTTAGCCATGACTCACCTAGCATGCCTTTCTCTCCATTGGATAAGCACATGTCCTTCTCCGCGCTGGGCAGCACGAACCCCACCACAAAGCACTCCACCCCATCAGCCATGAGGGCCAGGCCCAGCACTATAAACAGGGTCCACTGGAACCGTCCATGCCCACAGTCCTCCATGATGTCCTCATACTGCTCAGCCAACTCATCCAGCTCTGTGGCCCCTGCCTGAGCCTGCCTGGCCTTGGCCCTCGCTGCCCTCTGGGCCGCCTTCACCTCGTCAGGGTGGGGGATCCCCTGGTACTCTCCCTCGTACATCTGGTCCTCGTCATCATGGCCCTCCGTGGCATCGCTGGCTGCATCCTCCTCCTGAGGGTAGGACTCGCCCTGGTAACCGTAGCCCTCCTGGTCTCCTCCCTCTCCGTAGGTGCCATAGGTGTCACCTCCTCCTTGGTGGTACACATTGTTCTGGTAAGGGTCAGCCATGCTGTCGCTGAGATGTTACAGCCAAGTCAGCACTGTTGCAGTAAGATCCTTCAGGGGATTCTGACTAGATTGGCATAATTCTGGGCACCTTGGTCCGGTGTTCTGCTCCGTATGTGTTCTGGTATTCCAGGTGCTACGCTGTAGCTGTTTCTTGTTCCTGTTCTGCTAATCTGAGGAGGGTGTTGTTCAAGTAATCTTTTGAACAATACCTGGACTGGAACAATAATGATTGTTTTCGAATAACTACCTTTGACTGTTCAGTTCTTCACAAGGCCTCATGCTGAACCTGAAAGAGGAAGTTTATTCAGTTATGCCATCCATATTTCTCATGATTGATAACAAAATCAATACTCTGTTGATTTATTAAGAAAACATGGGAATGTTTCTTCATTTTGAATAGATTTGACTGGGAGCTGACACTAGAACTCAGACACACTGTATATTATTGGGATCTACTGCATATGGCCTATCTACTGTATCTATCTATTGGGTCTGTGCAACAGCCCTGATATCTGCATGCTCTTCTCTCTTAGAACAGAATAAATAAAACAGTTATCCTGCACTTTAGTTTTCAATCTAATTTGTTACCACACAAAAGGCTTATAATGAGACCATTTTTGCTGTTCTAATGCACTCAATACTGAAACAACTTAAGTGTTTCAAATGTAATGAATATGCCTCAGGGGGTTCATTTGTTCACTGGCATGATAAAATAATTCCTTAACATGATCAATTTCAATATGTTCCTTAGAGAATTCCTATTGCTACTTATACATGTATTTACTAACAATAAGCTACCTCAGGTCATAGACTAGATGTATAATGTAATAACCTCTCAGACCATTCAGCTAACACTAAAACACAACAATAATAAGGCACCACATACCTGCCTTATAATTGTAATGTAATATACAATTATATATATGTAATATATGTAATATAATTGTGTAATTATATATATCACTTTCACAATTTCTCTGTACAGTTTATAAATTAACTGGCTGGGTTGTGGGACAGTGGATGGGCATTGATAATTCTAATGGAACTGTTAACATGCATTACCTGGAGAATGCGAGGATTGTGGTGCTATTACTCTCTGCTATAAATCAATCAGCATCCAGGATCCAAACAACCCGTTTTATAATTGTAAATTATTCTAAAGTTTCATATGGTGCAGATTGGAATCTAGATTCTTGTTAAACCTCTGAACATTCATTCTGATATTGAGATCAGCGGAACCGTAACGAATCTCCCCCACTAATCCACCCCATAACAGGGCTCTTTTACATCTCTATAGCCAGAGAGCAGTGAGGGAGGGAAGACACACTGTCACAGTCACAAGCAGGCCTTTTCTACAGCCCTCTCACACACCAAAGAGCCTGGTAATGCAACAAATGAGATTTGTCTCGCCCTGGGCGACGCTGGCTGGCTGTCACTAGTCTCTACTGGCTCTCTGGATAGGATGCCTCCACTCCACCTTCCCCTTCCTCTCTATCACTTGTTCCCACCATGTCACTACACTGAGATGACACTATGGCTGCTGTCGAGGAAGTGTTGCCACATGGGCATCAGAGTCTAATCATTCATCTGGTAGGAATGAGGCAAATGTGACTCACTGAGAATTATCTCTACTTTTTGTATCTTTTAGAAGTTTTGTGAATCTACCCCACTAAATATTCTATATCAGCCAACCTTTGAGTATTTAATAGCCTATTTTTTAGTGGTAGTCAATGAGAATAGGATTAATTTGTTTCTCCATTTTAATCATGGTGTAATGAGGGACACTGGAAGGTACATGGGCATCTTCTTGGATTCATTAAATGGATAAGGAGACCCAGGAGGCCAAGCCAGGAACTGCGTGTGTGCGTTTGTGCGTGTGTGATGATGATTCCCTGGATCTACACTACATGACCAAATGTATGTGGACACCTGCTCGTCGAACATCTCATTCCAAAATCATGGGAATTAATATGGAGTTGGTCCCCCCTTTGCTGCTATAACAGCCTCCACTCTTCTGGGAAGGCTTTCCACTAGAACATTGCTGCGGGGACTTGCTTCCATTCAGCCACAAGAGCATTAGTCGGGCACTGATGTTGGGCGATTAGGCCTGGCTCGCAGTCGGCGTTCCAATTCATCCCAAATGTGTTTGATGGGGTTGAGGTAAGGGCTCTGTGCAGGCCAGTCAAGTTCTTCGACAACGAACTCGACAAACCATTTCTGAATGGACCTCGCTTTGTGCGTGGGGGCATTGTCATGCTGAAACAGGAAAGGGCCTTCCCCAAACTTTTGCCTCAAAGTTTGAAGCACAGAATCATCTAGAATGTCGTTGTAAGCTGTAGTGTTAATATTTCCATTCACTGGGACTAAGGGGACTAGCCCGAGCCATGAAAAACAGCCCCAGACCATTATTCCTCTCCACCAAACTTTACAGATGGCACTATGCATTGGGTCAGGTAGCGTTCTCCTGTCACCCACCAAACCCAGATTCGTCTGTCGGACTGCCAGATGGTGAAGCATGATTCGTCACTCCAGAGAATGCGTTTCAACTGAGTCCAATGACGCCGAGCTTTTCACCACTCCAACAGACGCTTCGCATTGTGCATTATGATCTTAGGCTTGTGTGTATCTGCTTGGCCGTGAAAACACATGTTATGAAGCTCCCGACGAACAGTTCTTGTCCTGATGTTGCTTCCAGAGGCAGTTTGGAACTCGGTAATGAGTGTTGCAACCGAGGACAGAGGATTTTTATGCGCTACAGCACTCGGCGGTCCCATTCTGTGAACTTGTGTGGCCTACCACTTCACGGCTGAGCCGTTTTTGCTCTTAGACGTTTCCACTTCACAATAACAGCTCTTCAGTAAGGTCATTCTACTGCCACGGATTGTCTATGGAGATTGCATAGCTGTGTGCTCGATTATATACACGTCAGCAACAGGTTTGGCTGAAATAGCCAAATCCACAAATTTTAAGGGGTCATACTTTTGTATATATAGTGCATGTCTTCCTCTCTGACATCTAATCAACACTTCCCATCCTCGTTCACACACACCCACCCAGCCTGCCTGCCTTCAGCCATACAGCAGCATTCTCTCACCTCTCCATGCAAGCACTCTAGTTCACACAGCACTCATGCACCAAGGCCCTTCTCTCTACAAAGAGGAAATGAATGGCAAATTGGATGAGAACAGGGAGCAAAGAGGAGCAAAGCAATACCTGTGACAGATTGGAGGGTTGTCTTGTATGATACAATCATACTGCATGAATAGAATAGGGGTTCAGGAAAAGAAGACTGCTCATGCCATGAGGTATAGTATCATTAGTAATGCATGGGACGAGAGCTCCCCAAGGCATTGTTCCCACTAGTTTGAAAAGGGTTGTCTGAGTAAAATCAATTTATAATACATTTTGCAGCAGCTGTTCCCCCTGCCTAATTCCATAGCTGTCGGAATGATATTGTTTGTCCATCTGTGTTTAGTTTAAATCTGGAATCCTTAGTTGCTACATACATTTTTGGACTCATAAATTAATTATATATACCCATTTATTCTTAGAGAATATAATTTATAAATGCCTCATGAGTTAGTTTAACTGTTGTACCCATCAGAACCCAAAATAAGATTGTTTTACTCCAAGGTTTGTAAACAATGTAAATGTAAACAAACACTGTATAGCCTCAGAACATAGTTAAAACTATAATTTTGATCTCATGGATGGTCAGTCCTTGCATCCAAACCTCTGTCTATGAATTAGAGAGAGGTTACATTTTGCCAGGCCCATCCCTCAGCTTTTTCCACATACTTTTGGTCATGTAGTGTATTTTGTTTAATATTGCAGTGGCAAGACCATGAAGAACATGGGATATGGGCCTTGAAGTTCTGCAGCATTGCTGGTTTTCCTCCTGCCCATCTAGGCTCTTAATAAAGGACTGTTCCAGACCCCAGGTGAGTGGGCTCTCTAACCAATCGATTATACTGTGGAGTACCAAACTGAATATCTATCAATTATCTGTGATGTAGAAAAGAAAACCAGCAGCAGCTTGAGACCTGGATTTGAATAACACTGATGTGGATATATATTTTCCTTCTACTATTTCTCTTCATAAAGTGTGAAAATGCATACTGAAAGCCTTGGCCCTGCCTCTATACTGCTGAACCTACTCTAGTGCCACTTCCTTGTTTGTTGACTAAGACAAGTGAAGGTCACGTTGCCCATATGGACTTGGCTCAGGGAGGGAATCACTTTCAGCATGGTTGCCAACTCTACCTGATACCCTGTATTCTGAGATCCCAGAGAGATGAGCGGTTCCTTTCTGAACAGGTGTTGGACAGAGAGAGGGAAAGAGATCAGTAGCTAACCCATGCTCTGTTCGACAAGTACTGGTAGCAGAGTACAATACAATGAGGTGTAAATGGTTGAAATCACTGTCGGATAAAGACTGCAGGACAGTACAGTAAAACATTTGATCAAACACAAATGTATGGCATGTGAGAACCGTGTAGAACAGGGTTACTTAACCCTAACCCTATGAGGTTCGGAGTCTGCTGTTCTACATGATTATTAATTGCACACACCTGCTGTCCCAGGTCTATATCAGTCCCTGAAAACATTTAATGGAACTGGCTTCGATGTCCAGGGTTGAGTTTGAGGTGTGTACGAGTCCAGCACTGTAGGTCAGCGTTTCCCAACTCCGGTCCTCCAGTATCCTCAACAGCAACAGCACACATTTCTGTTGTAGCCGCAGACAAAACACCTGATTCAACTCATTAAGGACTTGATGATTAGTTGACAAGTTGAATCAGGTGTGCTTGTCTGGGGCTACAACAAAAATGTGTGCTGTTGGGGGAAACACTGCTGTAGATAATGGCCCTTTCTTGTTTTGGTTTAAAATAATAGGTTTTAGTCTATTTCATTTATATTATGGAGGGAGCACCATGTAAAGACAGCTTAAATTTCAGGCTTGCAGGAATCTTACTACACAGCTACATTACGTTTGAATGAATTCTTCTCTGTTCTATTGTGATGACATGATGAACGGAAGGCACTCTAACACCAGGAGAGGGCACAGACCTCTGGAGGGAACCAGCAGGAGGGAATCAAAGATTTGAACAACTCATTGAATAAGCAATAGACTGTCAACAACAGTAGTGTCATAATGTGACACAGGAAGCTTGACACAGGAGGCTGTCTATGGGAATCGAATCATCCTTGAGCGAGGTAGAACACTTTGCAGGTAGCCTAGAGATGTGCTTTTCAAACAGCAATTCCTTCTCACCAATGTCTGAACAATATTTGACGTTATGTGGGAAGCAGCAACATTAGAAATATCAACAAAATGCAGAATAGTAGGTGATTATCAAAGCACAGAGTGGCATATTATACTGTGTTACTTGCGCCAGTCCAATATAATATGTGCTTTCAACTGCCCAGGAATTGACCCCTGAATGGAGATTGCTTTGAGGCATATAGACACTATAACAAAATCTTCTACGCTATTATAGAGCTGAGGTTACTAGAGTGTGTCTCAGAACATTTGCGTTTATAGTTCACTAAATATTTCAGTTTTATATGATAGTTTGCAGTTTTTCCTGCCAAATCACCAGCAGGTATCAGGATAGGTAGGCTTTATCCACAGTGTGAAGTGACAGCTTAACATTCTGTTGTTCTTGCCGACTGAAATTAATCCTACTCAACCTGTCTTCTTTCGTTGTCATGGAGTGGATGATTTAGAATCTATAGCCTTTTGAATGTGTTGGTAGGGAAATCATATTTTGTGGTGCGATCAAGTGCTCTTTCATAGTGTTACTCAGACCGTGCAATAAATTGCAAATAAAGGTTATGTGATAATCAGCTGAGCCCATCCAGTGCTGTGGTATTTAGTTTAAAGGATATATATCAAACTGATCTCTCTACCATTTGCTTTGAAAACATCTAAAGCACATTATTTTGAGTGGAGCATGACATGAGAAACAACAGTTCCTTTACACAGACACCATTTCATGCACACTAAGCCTCCTTCCAGAAATTGAGTGAAAAGGCCATTCTGTGGTGAAGGATATCATGGTGGATGTCTGAAGTGAGTTTGGTAAATGAAGGGCCATTACTTGATGATGATTACTGTGTATTGTGGTATTGGCTGTCTGTTTCTGCTTCAGTAATGACAACCATTCAGAAAAGGTGCTTGTGTATTTTATAGACAATGGAAAGGGCAATAAGGAGCTCCCTTAAATCATATTGGAATATCCAGCTACATGTATATTTTTGTTGATGCTCATCTATATGAATTCAAATTTTCCAGAGGCAGAATGCCAGAGTGAATATGAGGTTTATGTATTGATATTGTTTCTTCTGACTAATTTAAGAGATTGAGGCAGACACTCCCTAGGCTACACACAGACTGCTCATACACTGCATGTACAAAACATTTGGAACACTTTCAATGACAGACTGACCAGGTGAACGCTATGATCCTTATTGATGTCACTTGTTAAGCCTTGAGACAATTGAGACATGGATTGTGCATGTGTGCCATTCAGAGGGTGAATGGGCAAGACAAAATGTTTCAGTGGTTGTAGGTGTCAGGCGTACCGGTTTGAGTGTGTCAAGAACTGCAACGCTGTTGGGTTTTTCACACTCAACAGTTTCTGTGTGTATCAAAAATGGTCCACTACCCAAAGGACATCCAGCCAACTTGATACAACTGGGGGAAGCATTGGAGTCAACATGGGCCAGCATCCCTGTGGAATACTTTCGACACCTTGTAGAGTCCATGCCGTAACGAATTGAGGCTGTTCTGAGGGCAAAAGGAGGTGCAACTCAATATTAGGAAGGTGTTCCTAATGTTTTGTACACTCATTGTATATTTTTTTCCTCTTCAGAAAAAAATGTAATATTTAACACATAAACATTGGATGAATCTGACACAAACAGATCAAGTAAACTCCAGTATTTCTACACCAGACAGTGGTGTGTAGGTAGTTTACTAGAACCGACCTGGAGCTGATTACCACTACAGTACAGTGATGCTTTCCTTGCACCACCATTTTATTGTCTGTGAGCTGAGTGTGTGCCAGCCACCCTCCCAGTGTAGTCTCACCAGAGAGGACAGTCTCTGTTTCCTGACACTGAGCACCACCACGACTACACCAGGTAGAGACATCCTGAGCGAGACATTCTGGCACAGGATAGGCACGAGTCACAACTTCCACTCCAGATGCCAGAGAATTATACCATTATAAACTGGGTGGTTCAAGCCCTGAATGCTGATTGGCTGACAGCCGTGCTACTCCGTGTTGCGTCGTGCATAAGAACAGCCCTTAGCCGTGGTATATTGACCATATACCACACCCTTATTGCATAAATAGACTGAGGCAAGAGCTACATTTTGTTTGGGGTCTATAACATTACAACACTATAATGCTATAATAGCTGACTCACCAGGTTATGCCCTGCCCACTGGGCACAGACATCAATTCAACGTCTATTCCACGTTGATTCAATGTAATTTCCCTGAAATGACGTGGAAACAATGTTGATTCAACCAGGGTGTGTCCAGTGGGTGAGCAGTGATTCTGTTATGCTGGTGTCTTCATAATAAACAATTTATTCTGCCCTCTCATTTAAATCACGTTATGAGATGATGTGATGATTTCAGCCTGCATCATATACATTTGCATCCGTGAGTTTTGACCTTTCTTTCCGTGTCTAAGGGGAGGACTACTCCAAACATATAACAAATGTATTTCAATCAAAAGTATTTATAAAGCCCTTTTTACATCAGCAGTTGTCACAAAGTGCTTATACAGAAACAGAGCCTAAAACCCCAGAGAGCAAGCAATGCAGATGTAGAAGCATGGTGGCTAGGAAAAACTCCCTATCAAGGCTACGGACGGTCACTCCCTTGGTACCTGCTGCCTACATAGGCTACATCTGAGGGAAACTGCAGGTGGTTTGCAGGCATGAATCTATGTCAACCTGGAACATACAAATGGTCTATGTTTCCATGGTCAGGATTCTACTGGTTTCCCCTGACTTTATGTAAGGAGCAGCATATCTCTCAAGTGTCTGAGTAGGAATGTGATCTAGGATCAGCTTTTCCTTTTAGATGACACCATGAATAAGATTACATGGACAGGGGTGACCTGATCCTCGATCAGCGCCTTGTGCCTTATTGTATATTTTATGTTCGTGGTGTTGTTCTTTAAGGGAAAGTTCACCCAAATTACAAAATGACACATTGGTCTCCTTACCCTGTAAGCTGTCTATGTACAGGGTATTACAGCAATCCATGCTTTGGTTTAGTTTCCCTGGCAGTGGCTGGCACTGTTTCCAAATGCTAACGTTTTAGCATTTGTGGCACAAATCCCATTCAAATCATGGGACCGATATTAGCATTTTTTGCGCATAATGTTCAAATCATCTATAAGTGTGATGATGAGGAGGTTTTTTCTTGGGCAGTAGTACATCATTACTGCCTCAGGGATCAAAGGACCAGAAACTGGCATAATGCAGATAATCAAGTAGAAAGGCACATGAGAACCAGTGTGGAGCTACAGCCACAGCACAGCAGAGAGCACATGGGTGCTGCATCAGGTCTGCACACATGATTGTGGCAACCTTAATAATACAGTAGCAACCTTCTCTAACAACCTCTGTGTCTGCCCCCTGACTAATCAGGCCACATCAATGTTTGAGGAAAAGGTTAGTCAGCCAACATGAACCATGGGAAGCCAAATGTCATACATGACATATTGATGACATCTGAACAGGTATAGATATAATTCTCAGTTTGTATGTGTAACAACTTTCACTAATTGGCAGGCACGCAACGCATACCCAAAATCTCCATATTTAACAAAGTAAGAAGTCTTTAGAGGGTGTGTGTCATGGTGATTATTGGCATGGCTGGATGGAATATACATGTTGACCAATGAGACTGGTGGTTGGCTGGAACTAACACAGTGCACAATCTGTAATCCCCCGCATTGAGATTAAACCTCAGCCAGCCCACTTATTCTCAGTGACTGGACTGACCCCCCCCCGATCTGTGTCCATCTCTTTCTCTCTCTAACCCACCCTTACGCTAATGCAGAGAGAGAGAGAGAAAGAGAGAGAAAGAGTGTGTGAAAGGGACAGAGAGAAATCAGCCATTGAGATCGACTGCCCCGCAATTTAATCTTGCTGAAGACTGCAGAAATGTAATTGTGTCCAGCGCTGCTCCGAAAGCTTTAGATTATTGTTCCAGCAGCAGAAAAACAGGGACAAACATAAAAGATGCAGCACTCCATGCTTCGATGTCAACACTGAACTGATAAAGTCAGGAGTGAAGGATGGCAGGAGAAGACCCGGCTTTTATTGCTGCGTATGAAAAGGAAATGAATGTCTGGCTGAATGAAAAAACCCTCCCTCCCTCCCTTTCATTGGTGTCTTTCTACACACGAGTAGGCTGGTTTTATTAGAGCACGTTGACATCTCTATTCCTTGACTGGATCTAATCTGGACATTAGTTGTTGTAGCCTTGGAAACGTGAAATCTTACCCTGAGAAGTGGCATAGGAGGCCATTCATAACTCATCTCAAACCAGGTTGTCAATTTTCACCAGTTTTCATTGTCCCGCTCTGAAAACAAACAAAATAAACTCTGTCTTATGTGAACATCCTCGCTCTCTCTCTCTCTCTCTAGTCAGAGGACAACACTTCTCCCATGATCCAGAGTGTTTCAGGTTACTGCCCTGCCTTGCCCATCCTGCCGTGGTTCTCTCTCTGCTGACGCCATGCCCAGCTGGGAGTTTCATAACACAAGCTTGTGCCTTTCAGTTGGGTAGGTACTCTATCCAGAACCATATAAATCTATCTATGGCGTCTGTGACTCCGTCTACCTGGCTTTGACTCCACCTGTCTTTGACTCCATCTATGCCTTTCTCTATCATGTATCAATGTATATCTCCAAGGCCATTAGAAGAATATAGAGGACACTATAGGACTATGAGGTTTGTTTGGTTGGAAAAATACAGTACTTTATAGAATGCTTCGGAAATTGATTTAAAACATCTTGCGAAACTGTTACTAGGCAGGTTTCCATTGACCCAGGTTTATTCGACAAACGCAATGTCGCAAAAAATATATTATATTATATATTATTATATTAACGCGCAATTTGCCTAAATGGGTAATGGAAACCCTTCAACCACAATATTTTCATTCGACACTAGGTTTTTGAGATATATAGTTTTTAGGTGTGACATCCTTACGTCAAGCTGTTTTCAAAGTTCAATGGAAACGCACCCTAGCAGGTAATTGTCGCATCTATTTTCTATGCAAACTTTCTAAATGTTGACAGAAAAATCACTGGACAAGTTAATGGAAACATAGCTAATGATGCTGCCTTGTTCTTTTGCATACGTGTTCATTTAAAATAGTTTTCTTCACATCAGTGTTTGTAACTGGCCTCCCAAGTGACGCAGCGGTCTAAGGCACTGCATCGCAGTACTAGAGGCATCACTACAGATCTGGGTTCGAGCCTGGGCAGTGTCGTAGCCGGCTGCAACCGGGAGTCCCATGAGGCGGTGCAAAATTGGCCCAGCGTCGTCCGGGTTAGGGGAGGGTTTGTCTGGCTGGGATGTCCTTGTCCCATCTCGCTCTAGCAATGCCATGTGGCGGCCGGGCACATGCATGCTGACTTATGTCGCCAGCTGTACGGTGTTTCCTCCGAAGCTGGCTTTTGGGTTAAGCGAGCAGTGTGTCAAGAAGCAGTGCGGCTTGGCGGGGTTGTCTTACGGAGGATGCATGGCTTTCAACCGTCGCCTCTCCTGAGTCCGTACGGGAGTTGCAGTGATGGGACAAGACTGTAACTACCATCTGGATATCACGAAAAAGGGTTAAAAGAAAAAAAAAGATAAAAAAATGTGCTGTCCTGTCATCCCATCTCATCCCCTCTTCCCACTAATTGATGTGATGATTCCGTTGCTTATATTTGTATATCTCCATTAGAGCTACATATGTCTGTATTTCTATCTTAATTAGTGCTAAATCAAAAGAGGTTTGTTTTAAGCATCTGGTGTATCAGATTCAGATCTGATGCTTGAGTGAATCTTGTTATAAAGGGAAGAATACTGCACCTAGTGTTCGGTGTTGTTACGTCATTAAAGTTTGCTGGAGCTTTTTGCGCATAAAGGCAATGACTCATAGTTTGGTCCAAAACAGAACTGAAGCCAAAACCTAGTCATTTAACATCTGCTCAAGAAACCAAGCAAGACATTGTAGTCTCAGCAAATTAAAATGCTCACACGTAGGCTAATTTCATGGTTCTGCTCTGGCAGTATTATTTGTTTATCTTCACCACTATCACTACCTCTCCATTGCGATGTATTTCATCAACATCTCACATACAAATAAGATAGATATGTTCTGATACATCCCAATTTTGGGTGTATGGTAAATATCAGAGATATAAACCAAGCCATCCCTAGGTGGGGTAATAAAATATATGTTATAAGGCCTGTTGTGCCAGTCAGGGGCCAGGCTGAGGGGTGGCAGTGTGCTGGTCTCATGCTGTCATCTACCCCGCAAATAAAGAGGGAGAAATAAAATTGAGAGGTCCATTAAACGGAGAGGGGGAGGCCGACATCTATTACTCGGCCCTCCAGTGTGTACCGCTATGCTTCAAGGCACATAGAGCAGAGCACACATTAGTTCCAATAATTTGTTATTGATTCACTTTCTGACCCTCAGTTCTTTAAGAACACTACCAATGGACAGAGAGATTCCAGATTGCTATGGGGCCCGTTCTACAGATAAAATAGAATTTACTGGTTCCTTCTTATAGCCTCTTGTTAATTGAACCCACTGTTCATTTCCGGCCAGTCTCATCGGTGTCATTCAACAAGTGTCCAAATGACATTGCTGTGTGACCAATGATTCAGCACAGGAGATTGGATATATTGTTAGGAGTAAACCATTGGTCATCAATGATCGTCATGCCCAGGTAGCAATTGAAGATTGCTAATGACATAGTACCGCCGATGGTACTTCCTTTGCTGGCAGTGTGTCATCATGAGGTAGCCATACCATCTATTGTAGCTTTACTGATCACCAAAGACAGAGCTGAGATAATAACCTCGGACTAGAACTCATCATGTTGTTATTGACGAGCTCCCAATGACTGTCACTGTGTTTTCTCACTACAGTGGCTGTGGGGAGAGACTAATCACTGTGTGCACCAACAGGGTCCAATGTTCAGGCAGACAGAGGACATGTCTCCTATGACCAATAACCCTGGGCAGCTATCACTCACTTCAAAAGGAATGGTCACAATGACAAAGTCAGGGAATCAGTTGGGAAGCCCTAAGCTGCTTGACATGTGTTAAATGAAATATGATGGCATGGGTCTGAACAGCCTTTGTGACCTGAGGGGAGAGCAAAGGGTCCACTGGAAGAGGTTCAGTGATGATAGCCAAGCCGTGGGTTTAAGATGAAGTGGAGGATCTTCTGTGTCGTTAGGAGAAGTGCCTCTATGCTGTTGTAACTCATGGTTAAATATTAAAGAACCCACTGGCGTCTGACTGCACATTCTATTTACTGCCTCCTACAACCGTCCATCCTAGAGCCAGAGAGAGACGCTTTCTCTGAGATGGGTCTCAGGAAGGACATTGCTATGCTATTTTCATTACTGGTATTGTTCTGGAAGACCATTTTGTTGTAATTATGTAATGTCCAGGGACGTACTGTAGCGGTAAAATTCAACATTATGAATGGCGTCAGCAGATAAAATAAAAGAACAATGCTTCAAAACACACCTTAAGGTGTTCAAAGAGGCCACGGAGAGAAGGAGGGTCATGAAAAGGAAGAGAGAACAAGGGAAAGAGAGAGAATGGGGGAGAGAAAGAGAGAGAACGGGGGAGAGAAAGAGAGAGATGCTTTAAAGTGCAGCATATTAAAGATTCATATTCAGGGACAGTCTGTACCACAGTATTTTCAGCCCCCAAAGCCCTCAGCTGTACAGCTAAATAGCATCAATAGACTCTTAAGCAATTAGCATCAGAAGGAATACTTTCAACCATTTTTGAAGAGTTTTGATGATTCACTGGATATAGCTTCTAATGTATAGTATCATGAATGTAACATTACTGAAGTTGTCCTTTTTATTTAAAATTCATATTTTCTTGCCACAAATGCAATCGTCTGCGTAGATTGCAGGCAATGATTTTGTATGTGTACAAGCATTAGCATATTCTATGGCTTTTTCTCGTTTGGGCAAAAGTCCGTCCTCCTTCCTCTCTCCTCTGTGACCCAGAAACCGATAAGTGGCCGAGTGGTCGAGGAGTGCCAATTCGTTAGCAGGCAAACGGAAGACGGTCCTCCCCTCTATAGCCTCCCTTTGGCGAAGAAGCACAAGTGTACCTTACCGCGGAAAAGTTTTGATATCTGCCAAACATCCTTTGAATCAGCTGTTGTATTGTCGCAGGAGAAAAGCATGCAGACATTTAAAAACGATCTGGTACTAATCATTTTTAATTATTACATCATTTTAATCATTTACTTATTTAGTTTTTATCACTTTACAAGTTTTTTGAAATCCACTCTTGTAAACATAATTTGCCTGATGACAAGCGAGTGGAAAAGGAGCTTATTTCAAATAAGAGCATTTTCATCTCCATTCACATTCCTCACCACCTCTCCTCGATTACCTTTGACCTTTTTTAAAAGGAGGCTAGAGAGGTTGGAGGAGTGAGGATGCAGGAGTGAGGATGCAGGAGTTGAGCAAATCTAATTGAGAAAAGGCCGGTCAGTCAATTTCCTCACTCGATAGTGGAGGGCACACTATGAAAACAATCCACTGGTCCTGGCTCTCAACTCACAGTAAATTGAACTAACCACATAATGTCCCTGGTACATACAAAGAGCATTGAGTAAGTATTTGGCATTTGATTAATGTATTTGTTTTATAACAATCAGCATTTCTCCAAATAGATTGACCATCAAATTCAAACAGATTAAATTACCTTTAAATATTTTGAATGAATCTATTTAGTTATATTTGTTTTGGGGTTTTACTTTATGCATGAAGTATTGCTACCTGGTTTTAACATAGTCCTGGTGTTTTCTCTTTTTAGAATCTACATATTGTCCCTGTATAGATCATCAGACGTACAGGATTGAAAACAACATTCTCTCGACCGTTCAACAGGGACAAACTGTCAGATTGTCAAGATGAAAGTAAACCTTCGATTGTGTTATTTTCCCTTGGACATCTAAGTTAGCTACAGAACCTGTTGCAGCAAAGCATTGATGTTTCGTCCCGTAGCTTAATATCGAGTCTCCCCTCAACCTGTCTTTTTTGATTAAACACACATTTTACCGGCAACACTTTATTGGTACACACCATATCAGCCCTATCTCAAAGCACACCAGCCATCTCAGAGATCTTATCGCCTAATCCTGTCAACTTATAAATGTTGGATATTTTGCTCTGGAGCATTTGATTTAGCTCTTACACACATACGATCTTCTTCCTGATTGTGGTCAAGATGAATGTGGAATACAGATAAAACGTAACTGAAATACCCAGGGACCTCTCTGGGCTCACTGGCCTCCTTCCTCTGTGTTCTGGTATGGAGGGTGCTTATGGGAGTCCCATTCCACCCTCCCATCTGTCCACACTTTGCATGTGACAGCAGGATAAGAGAGAGTGTAAGTGGGCTTTTTCTGGCTGTTGTCTTCTTAGGAGGAGGATAACGTGCTAACAGGCCAGCTCTGGTTATGTGATCTAAAGACAGTAATGCACCGCCGTGCTTTGCTTCTGCCTTGCATAGGCAAGATTATTATTGATAAATAATGCATATGTTCCTTTCCACTGCAGGAAGCAACCTGTCCCCTCACACACACTCCCTCAGTAAAGCCCAGCTAAGTAGAGCAATATAACCTACACTAATTTAGCTGCAGCATCACATCAATTCTGTGATCTATGTAGTATGCTGTTCCTGTCCATTAGTGTTCTGTATTTTGTCATATTCTATGTTTTGTGTGGACCCCAGGAAGAATAGCTGCTGCTTCTTCAACAGAGGATCCAAATAAAAATCGTATAGCACAGCAACAAACTCTTGGTACATTCTTTGATTTAAACAACATTCTCTCATCCGTAGCAACTTTTGCTGCACACTACAGTAAAAATGAATCGCACTGGAATCTGTGGCAATCGCTTTCATGAGTATCTTCGCAATATTACAGTATATTGGAAACAAACATAAAATGTCAAAATATGCATTTCACTGTTAGTCTACACCTGTTGTTTACGAAGCATGTGACAAATCAAATTTTATATGATTTAAAGTTTTTTTTTTGCATTTGTTTTCACATCCTTGCTATTCTTGTCATGATTTCTTACCCTAACAGTGGTTTTCCTGGTTAAATAAATGAATAATAATACAAAAAATGTAAGTATCAAATACATTTTCATTGGCAATGCTACATTAATGACATTTCAGGGAAAAGTGTATCTGAAATATATCTATTGATTGTGTAATATCACCCGTAATCTATCTTGCTGAAATGGAGTTTCTTCCTCAGTGTCCTCATTTATTTGAAGACAGTGTTTACTGCATTTGCTTATCTGTAAGGTTTTCCCAAAACTACCCTGGAATGATTTCTGTTTTAAGATATGAAAAAAGTGCTGAAAAGTGCAGGGCTTTTTGAGATCGCATCCTCAGCCTTTGCCTCCAGCCTTTTTTCTAGGATAAAAACACCAGCAAATATTCTATCAGAATCTAATCTAAAATCAAGAGAAAATAATGCATTTGAAATGAAAAAACAGCAACAAACAAACAAAAATGTGTCATCTTACCAGTGTTGGCATCAAAACAGTAATTCCTCCTTTAGATAAAGACCAAAACATCCCATAAAATAGGTTCAAATCCAGGACTGGGGCCTATGGTAGTAAAGTAACAGAGGATACCCTCCTTTAGCTTCAGTGTACAGCTCAGGAACAGATTAGGGTCCGTGCCTGCTATCCGCCCCACTCATCAAAGGAGGAGCTCCCTATCCCTGATCACGCCCACCCCATCACACTCACAATGGTAGAGTCCACCCAACCTCTCTGCAACAACAAGCTCACACCTCTTCCCCGGCAGGAAGGAGAGACACACTACTGAGCTGAATTGTGCGTGTGTGTGTGCGTGCGTGCGTGCGTGTGATGGAGGGAGAGTGAAAATGAGAGGAGAGCAGAGATGTGGAGGAGGGATTGAGGCTGGCAGATGGGTGGCTGGTGATACCTAGTCAGTTGCACAACTAACTGCATTCAACCAAAATGTGTCTTCCGCACTTAACGCAACCCTTCTGAAACAAAGAGGTGCGGGGGGCTGCCTTAATCAATGTCCATGGCATCGGCACCTGGGCAGCAGGTGTTGTTGGGGGGTTAACTGCCGTGTTAATTTTTCCACCAGATATACGAACCAGCGACCTTTCGTTTAGTAGCCCAATGCTCCTAACAGCTAGGTTTTCTGCTGCCTCTGTGACACGTGTTGGCTTAGGTTAAAGTGGAAATGGATGATCTTGCTGTACTCCTACAATAGACAGTGGGAGGAGAGGCAGCTCAGCTCAGAGCTGCTGTTTGTCTTGTGACACTTTCAGATGCGTTTTCAGGAGCAGGAGTTCAGCAGTGTCACACAGGACAGGTGAATTACTGCAGGCCATCTACAGTATGCTGCTCTGGCTCCTCTCTAAGATGGAGTGATGTTACACACAGGAGGATGCGGCTGGCAGCATACTGTCAAATACAACTGTAGGCTTCCACACTCAACTGAACCTTGAATGTTTTACAATAGTGCTTTAAAAAAAACATATTTTAGCGGTTTGTATGCTAAAGCGTGGCAGGTAATTGAAGCTACCCTGTCATATTTCTCGTTCATCTTAATTGATGAGAGTCCCTTGGGTAGAATTGTACAGTGATAAATAACCAGCTATTATAATGGAATAAAAGCTTGCTGTCAGGATTAGATTAAACAGCCACACTGGCCCACAGATTTCTGTCCAGAGCTGTTTACCTGATCCAGATCAGCAGGCCCTCTATTCTCACCTTTCTGTCTGCCTAACTGTGGATGAGTGTGTGTGTGTGTGTGTGTGTGTGGGGGGGGGGGGGGGGGGTAAAGCACCAAAGGCAGTCCATATGGAGCAGCACCCACTGTGCTCATTAAAAGGCTTGGCACAGGGGGACCCTGGTCCTTGACTTTCACAGACAGATGATGTGGCTGCTGTTTACTCTGCCAGAAGACCTATGCTGTACTGAATAAAGGTAGTTGTCTTCTAAGATTCAGAAAGTTGTCTTGACTTAATATGGTGAGTCCATAAGATGGTCATTCAGGATGTCAAGTTATCTGACAAATTCCAACTACATAATGTACATAACGTTCAATAAAAATAGTTTGACTGGAAATGGCATCTGTGAGATGAAATAGCCAGTCTGTCTAGAACACAGTTAATTTCTCCTATTACCAGTGACATTCAACTGAACATTTGAATGAATTACATTCTCTGTCTCTGATGAGCCATGAAAAGCACAGAACGAGAATAAAATGTTGGTACTTCCTATCCTCAGACTATCCTCAGATTGGTCATCAATAATTCAAATATCAGCATTCGCATCCATCTCTTGTATATTAACTGTCTACGATGATGTATGTACTGTACATGCTTCTCAAATGGTGTAGTGGGACTTCCGCTATCGTCCTAAAATGGAGTTCTGCCCTAACTGCACAGCTGTGATGTGGGTGATTCCCCCTAAGCCCCTCCCTGTAGCCAGGCAGCCAGGCATACAGGCAGGCAGGAGGGCCCACCCCTGGAGAGGGCCAGTTGGTTTGTCCTGCTGCTGCCTACTAGGACATCATTATGGAGAGTAGATGGCCAACACAGCATAGGGGGAAAGATCCCTAATCCCCATGCCATATAATTCTGATCGAAAGAGGATTAATTCCAACAGATAGTCAGTCAGGCGGAAGAACCATCCACTAAATATATTTAATAGACTGTCTTCATTATTGACAATTACTTTACTACAGTATAGTACATTTATAAAAAAAAATATTTAACCTTTATCCATTCACAAACCTCATTCTTACCGGTCTGACGTAAAATAACTATATGCCATCCGGTCCAATTTACCCTCCACCCTGAGAGCAAACCAACACGTCCAGTTGTTGTAGTCGTCAACACAGGATCGATAAGTGTTGATTCCAACCGACCCCGTGTATCTGTTTGCTTTTCAGGCAGGATGCTCTCTGAGGTAGATATAGGGATTATGCTGGGTACACACTAGGGGTATAAATCAGCGTTTTATTATTCTCAGTGGTTTGAATGAGTTGAGTTCAATTCATAATTCCTGGCTGGTTTATATTTCTCCAGTGGTCATCCATCATCCTTTGTATGCATAACCACTTTGATTATATCAGTGCGGCTGCATTTCATTAAACCTCATAGGGATCACTATGCCCGCCGCCTCAAGATATTCTGCCATAGAATTCGTTTATATGCAGATGACAAAATGCTACATTGCTTGAGATGGTATCAGTGACTGGTTAACTGGTAGGAGAGAGAGGGAGAGAGGGAGAAAAAATATATCAGCCTGTAGGGGGAGGGTCCTGGAGGAATGGGGCGGGTGTTTAAACCCACACCAGCATCATCAAATCCCTCTGAACAGATTGGTGCAGCAGGGCTTCAACATGAATCATTGAGCTGTCTCCCTCCATACTATGCTGCCTGCCACTCTGCAGGCCCTGACACAAATCATCATTACAATCCAGTGGGGCAGAGTCCCCCCTCCCTCTGGCTCTCCCTTTCCCTCACTCCATCTCTCCCTCCCTTTCTCTCTCATAAATCAGCGTGGACCCAGATGAGCATCTCTCTCTATTCTTCTGCGGAGCCTATCATCTCTCCTGGATCAACCGCCGTTAAAAAGGGATAATGTATGCTTTACTACCGTCAGCTGTACTACCACTTTACCTCCCTCCCAACAGATCATTATCTACAAACAGATGGCAGTGACCAGATAAGACAGGCCCATTTGGCATCAACCCCTCAAAACAGGGTAATTAACACCCAATGGGCATTTACCAGTAAATTACACAAGTTAATTTATAATTATTATCCAGAAATATACAATGACTCCCCCCCCCCGATCAGACCTGCTGTAGATATCCTAGATACACAATTACCTTACCTAACTTTGTATTTTTTTATTTCCCTGGTTTATAACCCCCTCTGGACGCCACATAAATAATGATCAGGCCTTGTAATGTCTGCCTCCCCTTGATCTAGCCCAGGGAAAAGAGGGTGATTCTTAAAAGACCTAAAAGGGAACAGAGAGCGCTACCTGCCTGACAACCATGCCCATGAGAGAGACCAGGTGCCGAGGTGTGGGGGCGGAGTGTCTATTCTCCTGCTCTTTACACAGCTGAAAGGCACTAGGGCAGGTGAATGAATGACGACACCCACTGCACTAGCGCTGCGCTGGCTACACAGTATGTTAGTAGGGACACCAAGGGCCACCTGTGGTAATTTTCTTCAATAACTATATTATGTAAGTAATGAATAAGTCATCTTTGATATAGTACAATGGCAGCTCTTTCTAATACTGTATTATGTCATGCGTGTCAAATACTACTAGTATCATATAAACGTGTACTGCTGGAACATGTTAGGATAAACAGGAAACGCTCCTATCCATACCATATCAAAACCACTTAAAATATATATTTTGAATGGTGCCCATATCACTATGATCTTGTTAAAGCATTACTCTGATATATATCTGGTGTATTCAAATATCCTGAGAGCATAACCCTTCATTACAAATGGGATGTAGGGACGTAACACCAGCTCCAGCAGCTCTTGACCTGTTGATTGGTAATCCCTATAATTATGTTATGGGGTGTGTGAGCTGAATGAAAACTATGATAATGATGGACTGCATATTTTTGAGCCGCGTTAGCTGCCCTGTAGGGTCAATGGCCTCTGTGTCCCCGTCTTAGCCCTCATACATAATTTCTATGATTAATTACCTGGTACTGAGGCTGCGTTTACACAGGCAGCCCAATTCCTATATTTTGCCCAATAATTGGCTAAATATCTGGGCCGGTTTCCCAAAAGCATCTTAAGGCTAAGTTCATCATTAGAACCTTTGTAGGTGCATCGTTAAATCTGTTTCCTAAAACCATTGTTACTAAAATTGCACTTGAACCCGCTAGTTATTTACCAACTGCCTCAGACCACTTGTAGAAAAGCTAAGTGGGTCGTTAGATGCTTTAATGCCCTTCCGCTTCACTTTATGCCCAGAAGGGTCGTGTTCCCCTGCTCACATATTACGTGTTTGTTTTTCATGAATCGTTTGGGATACGTGGATAACTCACCTCCCAATTAACTCCAGCAAAAGAAATGGCTTGAGAATCAATAGATTTTCTATTTGTATTAGTTTTGTACATCCAAGTGATACCCATCAATCCACAGCCTTTGTTAGGATAGTGGACTGTGGATGGAATAATGTGTTCTCATAGTTCCATCTGAAAAATGGATGTGCTTCATACATTTTCCTTTGAATAACTGGGACATTGCTGGATGCACTGAGGAAATGAAGGCTTGAATCAGAAACATCAGTACCTGTCTCAAGTCTATATCAGTTCTCTCAATACTCTTTATCCTTTCAGGCAGCCCATCTCATTATGTTTTGAGAAACATAAAGACATTCCACTCCTTTTTAATCTAACCATTTTCACAATCATGGGATGTTAATGTTACGAAGGGAATTCAAATAAACAATGTGATCAAGATTCATGAAATGCAGTGATACTGCAACCCCAACCCTACTGCATCAGAGCACAACCAACACCACAACTAAACCCAGAGTTCTTCAAGACTGAATGATACAAATCTGAATATTCACAAATATAATTCGAATACAAATAGAGAATATTAGCAAATCAAAGTTGCAATAAGCTACAGGTGAATCCCCACCTTGGGACTGTGCAAGTGAATCTCCTGACCAACTGCAACAGCGCTGTCTTTATGCAACATTATAAATTCTGCCTTACATAAAAAACCAACAATAAATTGAAATTGTATATGAAAACCTGTTCATGTATCAATTTATCGATTGATCTTTCTACGGAGTCAGAATTGTCATCAGTAGTGATAATAGAGTAATGAGTCAAGAGGGAATGCTTCAAAGACATGGGATTATGCTGCAGTATGTTTTCCATAAGTACACTGATATTCCCACAGCAGTTACGTAATGAGGAACCTCTGTAAAATCATCATGCAGAACTTACTGTACACCCAGTGAGTCCAACAAGTATTGATTTGCTTTTTAAAAAACCTTACAATAAGTTGAGTGCTGTTTATTTTTTGTAAAAGCAAGAGAATATGGAATTTTGTTTACCTTCATCCCTGAGATTGGAAGACCCCTGCACGGCATTCACTTTGTATTGGAGGGTCCTCCCGGTCCAGCAGAATGATGCAGAGAGAGCGAGAGAGGTGAAAGGGAGGGAGAAAGGAGTGTGGAGTATTAGAGCAGTGGAGTTTCTTGATGCAGTCTGGGCACTAGCTGAATGCTAATCAGATAGTGGAGGCCTTTCCCCATGAGTGGAGGAGAGCAGAGCAGACCCCCTCCATATATCTCCCTGTAACACCCACTCACAACCAGAATCCTGCCCAGTCAGCACTATCCACTGGCTGGATCAGACCATAGACCCACTGCCAGCCTGCATCTAACTCTTGACTGACTGCTCATACTGTAACAAGGGTTGTATGTACCCGTATGGCAGGTAGAGCCAGGTATCCTACAGGCAAAGTACACTCTCTATGGGAACAAACAGGATCAAACTAAGAACTGCAACCTTATATTTTCAACAAAAAAATGCATTTCTATTATATACTGTATTTGTTGTATCACCAACTCCAGAAGCCCAGGGTCTCTGACTGCATGCAGTTCACAGCTAAATAATGTATCAATATCAACGTGACATTACACACTGGCTGCTGCAGGGCCATGCTGGCGTCTGTCATACATTATTGCAGAGTACAGCTTGTAGCAGTCATCTTTCATATTGTCTGCAGCGTGGATGGGCATTCCACATCACATACCACCACCACCATGCTGAAGAATTTATACATCAAATCAAAATTGAATTTTATTGGTCACATACACATGTTTAGCAGATATTATTGCTGGTTTAACGAAATGATTGTACCAGAACCTGGTACAAGCATTTCTGGAGTTGTTTATGGCACACCCCTTATCTCTGAATGTGTAAGTTTGATTCCTGTTTTGTGTAATCAGAGATGGAGGTACTGACATAGGGGTAACTTAAACTGGTTTCCATTTTATTGCCATGTTATTATCCCTCTTTTCTGTAATGTAAGGTGTTATCGAAAAATTGCTGTTTTATAGTGTAGTCTTTGAGAGAAAGAATATGTTGTTTAAGAACATATTCACTCCATAACTTCAGGTGTAATAATGCTGCCTTCAACGCAAAAGATGAAATGTGTGCAGTCTTGTGTACTACAGTCTTGCAGCAACAGACTATATTAGATTCATTGTTCACGGGTAGATCACTTGAATACAAGCAATATAAAATGTCATGTGGCAAGCAACTAGATGTAAATTGGGGTTTTTAAACTGTCAACCATTGAAACCAAAGACTAAATGCAGGCCCGGAGCCAGGATAAGGTGACTAAGGGAGCAGTTGTAAATGTCAATGGGGGCACAATTTTTGGGGTTCTTGCATTGGAATTATATTGAATTCTGCTTATATCACACTATACCACAATAAACAAAGTTCAAATGCCGAGATTCCGAGACCATTGAGTGCTTTTGAAGTGACAGATTGCCACGAAATCTGTAGCCTTTCTCCGCTGCGCTGTATCAGCACAATGGACAGCGCCCTACACACTAAAGCAAGGCCATTTTGATAATGAATATAGGTTACAAGATAGACTGTTTGTAATAGGTGAATTACCCTATGTGAATGCAGCCATACACACCGCTGTCTTACCAAAATAATGCAATTTAAATGTTGAACGTAGTAGCCTAGTTATTCATGCATGCAAACACTGAATAGCAGTTTGGCTTAGAATACCGACAACTGCGAATGCAAACGAATGAATGCAAACAGAACAAAACAGAGCTACCAAGTAGGCATAGAAAACAAAATATCAGATCGATAAAGGCATGACACAATCTATATTTTACATTAATAGTAAACAAACACGGTAAACAAAAGGTGAATGGAGATCCAAATAAACAAAACATACCCTACAGCCTACTACAGTGAAATGCAGCCATCCACAGCTGTCCTGTCAAATACATAGACCTATAGGTCGATTCAAACATGGAAATCATGAGTTGTAATACAGCACGATACACTTCTGTGAATCAAATTCAGCCCACATAATCAATTAAGCAATTCCAGCTTACCATAAACACATTTCCAATTCGTACAGTACCATTCATAACCACGAAAACCAATAGGCTACCAAAAAAGTCTATTATGGTTATCTATTTCTATGGTGAAACATACCGATATGTAGCTATACGCAGGGGCGTCATTTGGGTTCTTGCATTGAAATTAGCTCATTTCCCCCCAACATCGGACCGGGCAACGAATTGAAAAGTTGACAGGTACGTTTTTTATTTATTTTATTTTACTGGACGACTAGCCAACTAGTCAACTATCTAGTAAACACTTCGCATACGAGGTTGGTGTCTCTTTTTTGAACAAATTAAACAGATATATCTTGTAATTGAACAAAATAGTAAGGTGGCCAATATGCCGATGATAAAGGATGTATTTATTTGCTAAAACACTTATCAAAAAGCTGATAGTAGTAGTATTTCCACTGAAATGTCAAACATGCTAATTGTAACCCATTAGCTAACTTTTTTACGACACCAATAATCACAAAACATTGATGGCTTGATCACAAGATAACATTATTGAAGGCAATATATTTTTTAAATGCTGTTGAATATGCTGATAATACGGATTGTTACGTTATATTGAATTCTGCTTACAGTTGAAGTCGGAAGTTTACATACACCTTAACCAAATACATTTGAACTCAGTTTCACAATTCCTGACATTTAATCCTAGTAAAAATTCCCTGTTTTAGGTCAGTTAGGATCACCACTTTATTGTAAGAATGTGAAATGTCAGAACAATAGTAGAGAATGATTTATTTCAGCTTTTCTTTCTTTCATCACATTCCCAATGGGTTAGAAGTTTACATACACTAAATTAGTATTTGTTAGCATTGCCTTTAAATTGTTTAACTTGGGTCAAACATTTCGGGTAGCCTTCCCACAAGCTTCACACAATAAGTTGGGTGAATTTTGGCTCATTCCTCTAGACAGAACTGGTGTAACTGAGTCTGGTTTGTAGGCCTCCTTGCCACAATTGCTCTATAGGATTGAAGTCAGGGCTTTGTGATGGCCACTCCAATACCTTGACTTTGTTGTCCTTAAGCCATTTTGCCACAACTTTGGAAGTATGCTTGGAGTCAATGTCCATTTGGAAGACCCATTACTGACCAAGCTTTAACTTCCTGACTGATATCTTGAGATGTTGCTTCAATATATCCACATAATTTTCCTACCTCATGATGCCATCTATTTTGTGAAGTGCACCAGTCCCTCCTGCAGCAAAGCACCCCCACAACATGATGCTGCCACCCCCGTGCTTCACGGTTGGGATGGTGTTCTTCGGCTTGCAAGCCTCCCCCATTTTCCTCCAAACATAACGATGGCCATTATGGCCAAACAGTTCTATTTTTGTTTCATCAGACCAGAGGACATTTCTCCAAAAAGTACGATCTTTGTCCCCATGTGCAGTTGCAAACCGTAGTCTGGCTTGGTATTGTGGTTTTGGAGCAGTGGCTTCTTCCTTGCTGAGCGGCCTTTCAGGTATGTTGATATAGGACTCGTTTTACTGTGGAAATAGATACTTTTGTACCTGTTTCCTCCAGCATCTTCACAAGTTATTTTGCTGTTGTTCTGGGATTGATTTGCACTTTTCGCACCAAGTACGTTCTTCTCTAGGAGTCAGAACGTGTCTCCTTCCTGAGCGGTATGACGGATGCGTGGTCCCATGGTGTTTATACTTGCGTACTATTGTTTGTACAGATGAATGTGGTACCTTCAGGCATTTGGAAATTGCTCCCAAGGATGAACCAGACTTATGGAGCTCTACAATTTTTTTTCTGAGGTCTTGGCTGTTTTCTTTTGATTTTCCCATGATGTCAAGCAAAGAGGCACTGAGTTTGAAGGTAGGCCTTGAAATACATCCACAGGTACACCTCCAATTGACTGAAATGATGTCAATTAGCCTATCAGAAGCTTCTAAAGCCATGACATCATTTTCTGGCATTTTCCAAGCTGTTTAAAGGCACAGTCAACTTAGTGTATGTAAACTTCTGACCCACTGGGATTGTGATACAGTGAATTATAAGTGAAATAATTTGTCTGTAAACAATTGTTGGAAAAATGACTTGTGTCATGCACAAAGTAGATGCCCTAACCGACCTGCCAAAACTATAGTTTGTTTAACAAGAAATTTGTGGAGTGGTTGAAAAACGAGTTTTAATGACTCCAATGTAAGTATATGTAAACTTCCGACTTCAACTGTATATCATGCTATACCAAAATAAACATAAAAGTTCAAATAGCTAGACCATTGAGTGCTTTTGACCAAGAAGGAACAGGTTGGCGCGACATCTCCGCTGCGCTCTACCAGCACCATGGACACACTAATGCAATGCCGTTGAAAACCAAGGCTGGCTAAGGAAGTCCTTTTGCCATTCCATACCCTAGGTTTTTGCTGAAAACACCAATATTTTGATTTAAAAAAGAACCAGCTAGATTGTTTCTTACCTTTTCAGAAGAGTTGCAGCCTCCTTGAAGCTCTGTGGAACTTCCTGAGTAATCGATCATTCCATTCTTCTCGTAAGATCCCCCTCAAATGCCAATTGTATTAGTTGAGCTTTCCTCAGGTGTAGCATATTCCTTCTGTGCTGACTGAACATGTTTGTCAAAGTGAAAAACAAGTTCTCGCATGTAGCTCTGGACGCACCAAAAGTCAATACATGTTTCAGTGCAGTAAGCACAGTCGGCATAGCGGAGAAAAGCCCAGAGAATAGTTGCAGGATATCAAGTGGGGTCCATTTGTCCTCATTGGAGCCAGAGCCGGCAATTTCAAACTCCAAAAACTAGTGGGCAACACTAAACTCAGCTTCCACCAAATTTGATTTGCGTAGATCCAGCAGTGGTTTAATGTTTTCACGTCTAGAAAGGTATGGCTCTCTCGGTCAAGGGCACGCAGGCCCTCCACCAGTTGGCTCTTATGTTAGCAGAATATTTCGGACTTCACCAATGACAGCATCCAACGGGCTGAAGAACAGTCTTTTACAGTCTCTTCTCCTCTGTCCTGGAGGCCTACGGTACTGTCCACCACGTATTACTGGTTATTTGTACTCAGCCTACATAAGGTAGTCGTTTGCTTGGAGCTGGTGGTGCATCAGTGCCTCTGGCACTCCACTGTGCCCAAATAACTTCAAACTCACTGTCACACCTCAGCTTCTCGCGCACTCCAAAGTACTGCGGACCACTTTGATTCAAAGTGTAAAAATCTGTATCGAAAAGACTGAGGATTCTGTGCACCATGGTGGCTGTAAACTTAAAGCCGGGGTCCATCACTGCCTTCAGCAGCCCTGTAGCTTTGAGTCTTACTTTGATGTCAGAGAGGAACTTTTAACAACCACTGACACAGTAGCCAGGTTTCCCCTTCTCCTTTCGCTTTGTTTGGATACTTTGGTGAAACCAATTTCTGATATCCATCGTGGCTGTTGCAGATTAGCTGGTTCGAGCTAGCTAAATATGCTAATAACACTAACGCTTTTTACAGCTAGCTAAGAAGCTAACTTAACTCTGAAATTATGGTGGGGCATGAGGCAATGTTGAGTGAAGCAGCTTCAATGGTAAATTTAACCCATAACCCTTATAAATCAAAATAAAATATTACAGGCGGAGGCACATCACCTTATTCACTTAGTCTACCACAGAAGAGAAGCGTGTTTTCACTATTTTTATGGAAACCCAAAGGATTCATACCTAATTGTCCCAGTGGCTTTCCATAGCCCCCCTACACACATGGCGCGCTCTGTCCATTGCTTACACTGTGCAGCGGAAATACAGATTTTGCTCCAACCTGTAACTCAATAATGTGTACCTTTTTGCTATTTTTATATAGGGACATAAAACTAAAACTGAGGGGGCACAAGTTTCAACTGAGGGGGCTAAGTCCCCTTTTCCCTCTCATGGAGCCGGGCCCAAGTAAATGTCTCCCATTGAAACAAACAAACATCCATTGTGTTTTAATTAAAATGACAACAGTGCCCTCTACTTGACAAATTATGTAATCATTTTTTACTGATAATGGTCCCACCGTCTGTATAAACAAACTTTATTTTATTCAATTTACATAAATGGCTTTTGCATTGTCCAAAACTGGACACATTTCATTGCTTAGAAATGTCTCATGAATTACCTTGAATGGAATACCACTTCCAGATCAAGCAAAGGCAAAATAATGCTTTGGGGTGGCAGGTAGCCTAGTGGTTAGAGCATTGGGCCAATGATTGAAAGGTTGCTAGATTGAATCCCTGAGCTGACAAGGTGAAAATATGTTGTTCTGCCCCTGAACAAGGCAGCTAACCCACTGGCTGTCATCATAAATAAGAATTTGTTCTTAACTGACTGGCCTAGTGAAATAAAATGCTGAATCTAAAGAATTACAGGGGGATGAATCTCATTATTGTTAAGCACATTAGAGCTCCTGCAGGATTAGAGAAACTAAATTTAGACTCTTTATTACCTCTGTCTGTCAGCCTCAGACATTACTGCCTATTGCTCTTGGCAGGAATCTCTGTAACATATCACTTGTGTTCCTTCCCTGCCTGTAGGTCTCCTGCCTGGTGGGTATTTAAATGTGATATGCAGTGGATCAAGATATTTTTCTTAATTATCAGGTGAAAAGATATTATTGCCTTTGTATAAGTACCATACTATATAACGGATGACTGAAAACTATAATGCAATTGTATGCACATATCAAGATGTCCTCTAACCCACAATCACTGATGCTGTAACACAGAATCTACTTTGTGCTTATTTGTGTCCTAATGGTCATTGGTTAGTGGTTCCTCGTGTCTTTTTCTCCATCCATTCATCCTCCCAGGCAGCCCACAGTAGCAGCGTCCCACAGCACCGCCGTTGAGAGTACCCCTACGCTCCTCCACCCTCAGAATCAGGCCTGATGCTGCCCTGGACAAATGCGTTTCAAATCAGCCCAACGTGATAGAAAACCTGAGCTGCATCTCCTCGCGCCCAGTGTACTATTTATCTAACCTTTGGGCTGCTTACTGAAGAACCAGGAGAGAGAGAAAAAGAGACAGCGACGCATTCTCAGCCTAAAAAAACATGACAGTTCTTCAAAGCCCACTAACACGTGGTAGTCATGGAACCAGTGTGTACTCCAGGGGCCCCGTTCTCGGAGGGGGCGAGGAAAGGAGGGCGGAGAAGCAGGAAAAGGGAGAGGGAGGACGGGAAAAGACAGGAATGAGAAAGGGTTGAATAAGAAAAGAGCAAGAGGCAGACTCACTTGATTGAAAAAATATACATTGCACCAGTTTGAAAGATTCACACTAACCTGAGTCTCTAGACTTTAATGAATGACCTTCAAACAGTTTGATATAACATCAGCACCTTTAAACAGTTTATAACCGCAGCACCTTTAAACAGTATGATATAACCGCAGCACCTTTAAACAGTATGATATAACATTAACACCTTCAAACAGTTTGATAAAACAGCAGGACCTTTAAACTGTATGATATAACAGCAGCACCTTTAAACTGTATGATATAACATTAACACCTTCAAACAGTATGATATAACATTAACACCTTCAAACAGTATGATATAACAGCAGCACCTTTAAACAGTTTATAACCGCAGCACCTTTAAACAGTATGATATAACCGCAGCACCTTTAAACAGTATGATATAACAGCAGCACCTTTAAACAGTATGATATAACAGCAGCACCTTTAAACTGTATGATATAACAGCAGCACCTTTAAACTGTATGATATAACAGCAGCACCTTTAAACAGTATGATATAACAGCAGCACCTTCAAACCGTTTCATATAACAGCAGCACCTTCAAACAGTATGATATAACAGCAGCACCTTTAAACAGTTTGATATAACAGCAGCACCTTTAAACTGTATGATATAACATTAACACCTTTAAACAGTTTGATATAACAGCAGCACCTTCAAACAGTATGATATAACAGCAGCACCTTTAAACTGTATGATATAACATTAACACCTTTAAACAGTTTGATATAACAGCAGCACCTTCAAACAGTATGATATAACATTAACACCTTCAAACAGTTTGATAAAAAAGCAGTACCTTTAAACTGTATGATATAACAGCAGCACCTTTTAACTGTATGATATAACAGCAGCACCTTCAAACAGTTTGATATAACAGCAGCACCTGTAAACTGTATGATAACAGCAGCACCTTCAAACAGTATGATATAACAGCAGCACCTTCAAACAGTATGATATAACATTAACACCTTCAAACAGTTTGATATAACAGCAGCACCTTTAAACTGTATGATATAACATTAACACCTTTAAACCGTTTGATATAACAGCAGCACCTTCAAACAGTTTGATATAACAGCAGCACGTTTAAACAGTTTGATATAACAGCAGAACCTTTAAACAGTTTGATATAACAGCAACACCTTTAAACAGTTTGATAAAACAGCAGCACCTTTAAACAGTTTGATATAACAGCAACACCTTTGAACTGTATGATATAACATTAACACCTTTAAACCGTTAGATATAACAGTAGTACCCAAGATAATGCCACAGTCTTCAGAAGACAGACCGGCTTTCAAGCGGACTCCCTCCCTGGATGAATAGAGAATGGCGAGCTATACTGTACACTGGTGTTAGTGTGGTGCACTTTATTTGAACCCAGAGGCCCCAAGTTTGATTAATCTAGCCCCACTCCGACTCTCACACTCTCTTCTTCATCCCTAGTATGCAAGGCCTGTGTTCAAAGTCCATTGCTCCCTATAACACCTAACACTGTCTCTACCATACTGATACCCCAAATACGAACAAGGAGCTGTACCCTACCCACACTGGGTGCCTCACTCACACATGCATGCACTGACTACACAGCACAGGCCCATACATGTTTCCATTTGTAATATTTATTATTGAGGATGCATGATCCACTTCCAGCCAGGTGGTCCTGGGTGGTGGTATAAACAGATCTTAGCTGAACTAAATTATTCTAACTCACAAAACCCATCTACTAATGGTTATAATGTGTTTATTATGGCTATGTCTTGTGGCACCCCGGCTGTGCTTGAAATGACTATACGGCCGGCTGGGGCCGAGGACAGTTCATGTGAACAGTTATCTCTCAGAGGTGACCAAATAGAGGGGGCCAGTGTTCCTGGAGAGCGGGCCTCAATCACCTGTTTTCTGACAGACTGCCACACTTCCTGAGAACATAAAACTGTGGCGTATTCTCAGCATGACCACACAGCACTCGCACTGTCTCTCCTCTCTCTCTGTGTGTGTGTGTGTGTGTGTGTGTGTGTGTGTGTGTGTGTGTGTGTGTGTGTGTGTGTGTGTGTGTGTGTGTGTGTGTGTGTGTGTGTGTGTGTGTGTGTGTGTGTGTGTGTGTGTGTGTGTGTGTGTACACGTACACAATGTTGTTTCAGCTTGGGAGCAGCTAACCCTCTGTTTACCCCCTCTCCCGTTCCAGGAATAAGGACCAAAGTGCTATTGGGCAGCTTGCACGTAAGCTGCTAATTAAAGGCCCCATTCTTGGACCTGCTACTAGATCTATTGTGCATTAAATAGAATTTATGACAAACAGTAAAACCATTAAAGTAGTAGATAATGGGTTTCTCACCTATGTTTTTTCTTTACCAATAACCACCCTTAATGACATTTTCTACAGTAGCTGAGGCAAAATAAACTACATTGACAGGTACAGTGCGATGGCATTACTTGCTATTGGTCATGCAGAGCAATGCATGATTGCCATGTCAATCACAGTGCAGTCTGAGCTTATGCATTTATAAGTTAGAGACATTAATAAACCATGTCCCTTCACATAGCCACTAGAAGTCCACCTTACTTACATGAAGTACATTCATTATTACCTAATAAATGTACTGTGTTTACCCTTCACACACAATACTCCATGGTTTCAAAGCATACAGTACAGTCTTATGCAATGATGTGAAAATGACAAGTTGTCAACTTTATATGCAGTTGTTTCATCGCCTATAATTGATGCATTTTAAAAACGTGAATTGCATAGAAAGAAACCCGAAACAATGCCAATGCCCACCCTATTTTATAACTCTGACGTCACCCCACTGAAGTTTACACTTAAAATGGTTAAGGTTAGGGTTAGGATGTAGGGTAGGGATGTCCCAAGGATCTCTGGTAGCACTAACCTATATTTTATAGGGATGACTGAGTGACAGCTCGTTGGACCGGTGAGAGAAGACAATGGAACATAGTTCCAACTAAACCTCTTCTCCCTAGAGATGGTATAGCCGCCCTCTGATGCATGCGTCTTGTGATTACCGTTCTCCTAGCAGCAGGATATATTATACTGTAATAGTTAGCAGGATTGCCGATACACATTTTTCAAAATAAAGTCCCCAGGGAAAGACATGCTAAACTTTGGGATTATCGATTTGTTTAGCCATCTTGTGCAGTACAACTGTTTATCACAGCATTGCAACCGCCTTTCAAGCAATAAATTGATAATTTTATGTATTTTATTGTTCATATTGTATAATTTAAACCAGCATTTCTTTTGAAAGTTTAAACTATATTTAAAGAAATACACTTGTAATAAGGTACAAATATATGTTTTTGGAATTACTCAATAGTCTGCAAAACTTAAATTGTTATACTCTGCTGGGCAATGGTTTTAATACAGAGTGCTGGTGACTCCTTACTCCATCCACTCCATTCACTGCAATGCAATGCATTGTATCTGGGATACTTATTGGGTTGTAGAGAATTTTTTTTACTACCTGTCTCATAGGTGGGAAATACTCAGTTGATTCTTCACTAACCAAATATGGTTCATTTTTGAGGGGGACTGTGTCGCATGGCCTGCTGCTGGCTTTTCGCTCCGCCCCCTCCATAGCCCACAATGCAATCTGCTGTAACAAACTGTACATTGGATACATATTGGCTTGTAGAGAAAAAACTTTTCTACCTGTCTCAGCTAATGTGGGGTTGAAAATACTCAGTAGGGTCTATACTAACCAAATATGGATCGTTTTGGAGGAGGACCATGCCAAACATATCCAGCTTTAAATAACCATGTCGTACAAATAACCTGGTACTATCCATGGTCCTGAAATCAATACACACTCAAGCCAAACCTTTTTTCCATCAAAACGAAAATCTAATTAATTTACATTTTACATTTACAAATTACATGTAATGACTATTACCAGGCATTTTCTGTAGATTTAAAAAAAAAAAAGTATTACGAAGTAATTTTCCCTCTGATAACTCATATAAAAATGCCATTGTGACAAAGCAAGACTGCTAATAAGACTGCTTTAGAGAATAAGTAAGTAAGAAGGGACATGTAAGACAAAGTCCAAGAGGCAAACCTTTTGGATTAATTGCGACCAAGCTGGGTTTAATGAAAGTGTTAGAAGGCTATGCATTATTGGGGTGATATAAACCTAAACAAATATTTTATTTGCCAGGCCAAGAGATTGACCTGATGCATTTTTGTCAAGGCTGGCCTTGGGCTGATTTAAATGTGTGAAGGTGCAGCCATTACTATCACCATTAAGTTAATCTAGGTCAGTAACAGGCATGCCAGTCCATCAGTGTTTACATTGTGTCTTTGAAGGAGTGGTCTTTGACTAATCAACTGCTAATAATCAATATTTGGCACCTCCATTAGGGCAAGGCAAGAATGCATGAAAGTTTAGGATGGAATGGAATTTTATTTCACACTGGGAGCAAACAGAGTAAGTAACAAAAAAAAAGTGTTAAGGGGTTTTGTATTTCCAACTGATATTCAACACAACAACAGTACATTAATGTGTTGTTTGAAATTGTCACGATCGTCGTCAGGGTGGAAATGACAGGACCAAGGTGCAGCGTGGTAAGCGTACATTTCTTTTAATGTATTAAATGTCGCCAACAAAACAAGAAATACCAAAAACTAACGTGAAGCTGACTAGGGCTATACAGGCCACTAACACAGACAACTACCCACCACTAAGGTGGAAAAAGGCTGCCTAAGTATGATTCCCAATCAGAGACAACGATAGACAGCTGTCCCTGATTGAGAACCATACCCGGCCAAAACATAGAAACAGAAAACATAGAAATAAAGAAACTAGAATGCCCACCCTAGTCACACCCTGGCCTAACCAAAATAGAGAATAAAAGCCTCTCTATGGCCAGGGCGTGACAGAAATGAATATAACACGCAGGACTAAATGCATATGTCTATAAAACAGTCCACCTCCAAAACTTAGTAGAGACCCGACTGAGTATTTTCCACCCCACTTTAGCTGAGACAGGTAGAAAAGGACAATATTCTCAGCATACTCGTGTCAACATTGTATTTTGCCATTGTTGGTCTTAATTCTATTTTTATTTTACATATTTGTATTTGTTTTCATAAATTACATTGCATTTTCTTGTTGGAACAATAAAAAGGGGCCATTGATTAAAATGCAATATACACTGAACAAAAATATAAACACAACATTCAACAATTTAAAAGATTTTACTAAGTTAGAGTTAATGTAAGGAAATCAGTATATTTATATAAACATATTAGGCCCTAATCTATGTATTTCACCTGACTGGTAATACAGATATGCAGCTGTTGGTCACAGATACCATTTTTTAAGGTAAGGGCGTGGATCAGAAAACCAGTCAGTATCTGGTGTGATCACCATTTGCCTGATGCAGCGCGACACATCTCCTTCGCATAGAGTTGATCAGGCTGTTGATTGTGGCCTGTGGAATGTTGTCCCTCTCCTTTTCAATAGCTGTGCGAAGTTGCTGGATATTGGCGGGAACTGGAACACGTTATCGTACACATCGATCCAGAGCATCCCAAACATGCTCAATGGGTGACATGTCTGGTGAGTATGCAGGCCATGGAAGAACTGGGACATCTTCAGTTTCCAGATCCTTGCAATATGGGGCCATGCATTATCATGCTGAAACATGAGGTGATAGTGGCGGATGAATGGCACAACAATGGGCCTCAGGATTTCGTCACAGTATCTCTGTACATTCAAATTGCCATTGATAAAATGCAATTGTGTTTGTTGTCCGTTGCTTATGCCTGCCCATACCATAACCCCACCGTCACCATAGGGCACTCTGTTCACAATGTTGATGTCAGCAAACCGCTCACCCACCATAAACGCTGTCTGTCATCCGCCCGGTATAGTTGAAACCGGGATTCATCCGTGAAGAGCACACTTGTCCAGCGTACCAGTAGCCATCGAAGGTATGCAGTTGCCCACTGAAGTCGATTACAACACCAAACTGCAGTCAGGTCAAGCACGCAGATTAACTTCTCTGATATGGTTTCTGACAGTTTGTGCAGAAATTCTTTGGTTGTGCAAACCCACAGTTTCATCAGCTGTCTGGGTGGCTCATCTCAGACCATCCAGCAGGTGAAGAAGCCGGGTGTAGAGGTCCTGGGCTGGGGTGGGGCCTGCGGTTGTGAGGCCGGTTGGACGTACTGCCAAATTCTCTAAAACGACATTGCTGATTGTAGAGAAAATAACATTTAATTGTAAGGCAACAACTCTGGTGGACATTCCAGCAGTCAGCATGCCATCTGAACGCTCTCTCAAAACATTAGGCATATGTGGCATTGTGTTGTGTAACAAAACAGTTTTACATTTTAGAGTGGCCTTTTCTTTTCCCCAGCACGAGCTGCACCTGTTTAATGTTCATGCTGTTAAATCAGCTTCTTGATATGCCACACCTGTCAAGTGGATGGATTATTTTGGCTAAGGAGAAATGCTCACTAATAGGGATGTAAACACATTTCTGAGAAATATGTTTTTTGTTTGTATGGAACATTTCTGGGAACTTTTATTTCAGCTCATGAACATGGGACCAACGTTTGTATTTTTGTTCAGTTTATTATGAATGCATTATCCACATTGCAGTGTTTTGAAATGCGGGCTTTTATTTTGAAGGTTTCAAAATTACCATATGATAGTCACGTCATTGTTTGTGATGCTGGCAGAATACTCGTCTTCTGGTGAACTGAGAATAGAGTTTTAAGCGTGATCAACAAGTGGGCGCTCTGGGAACTATCTAGTAGCCCTACTGCATTTAGAAGTAGCGGCCATTCATTATGCTGAGAAGAAGGGGGACTTTATATGAAAATTAGATGCCCAAGGGATCTGGACTTCTCTCTGCAGATCAATGAGTATACAAGGCACGAAAAGGTTGTCGTTTGTGTTCTGATAACTTGTGAATGGAGAGGGGAATGCTTCGGAAAGAGGAACGCACGCTTTAAACACCCGCTAAATTCGAGGTAAGATACATTTTAGGCTGTAGCACGAGTTGAGAAAAAGGACAGTAGTATTTGGGAAATGTGAATAAACTGTTATCTGGAAACTATTTTGAAACAATTATCTCGGTCTCTTTTGCACGAGATACAATTATTTTCCCCCCCATGTTAGAGGTGGCACATTGTAGCCGGTTAATTGCGTCTAGCCTCATGATTGCACCAATGTAAAAGTGTTAAGAACGTTGTCGTAGTGACCCTGAGGTGGCCTTGCTGCTTAGAATCCAAAAAATCTAAGCTATGTCCGTGGTAAATAATTGTTGCACACACCGGTACAGTTAGGCAACCCCGTCCCATGCACCCCTCCTAAATTCAGATCAGATATAAATGCTAAATGAGTGTCCACCAAAAAGACATGGGGGGTTGCACTCCACTATTGTGCCACTAAAACGGACACATTTATTACCAGACTGAATAGAATGACCTCCTAAAAGTTCTCCCCTTCAATATTAATACAATGCATAGTTTCCATGACGTAATTAGCCTACATGTAATTCTGATGTTATTTCATGTAGTTATTATAGAACTCGTGCAATACAAAATCAGGCCTGTTACCTTTTCACTATACAGGTGTCTCACCATTTAAGATTGTATTACTTTGTAAAAATTCAGATTACCAAAGTACAATAGCTATATGTTGTTAGGGGACTATTTCTTCTGTAAGGTCAGGGGCTCGGGAATGTGGTCTGAAACACACAGCCACATTGAATCAGATGTGATGTTAATGTAACATTTATTACTAGACTACAACATTAGTATTGTGATAAACATAATACATGTTTTTTTATTTTAAACAATCTATTTGTTTAGATAAGACATTTATACCCAATGTGCTAGAGTAGCAGTAGTCATTCACATACATACCCATGACACTGTTGTTGTCTCATCATACAACATCTAAATGATTGTGAGACAGACTTCGGTGTGACTTCTCCAAGAGAGCTTGTGATTGCCAAGGCCTGGGAGCTAGCCTGCAGTACGTGTTACATGTTATTGTTTTGGATGTTTCATTGCTTTTAACTCCTGTCTGATTACATTCTGTAGCGTTGAGTTTGTTGTTAAGAATTGGAGTAGTGGAATTCCCAACATATGTTGGGTCTCTGTTTCCCACTGCACTAGCATGCATTACAGATCACACACACACACACACACACACACACACACACACACACACACACACACACACACACACACACACACACACACACACACATAGTTGGACTCGCAGTCTGTCTGGCATACATGCATGTTTCATGTTCCCCCTCATAGCTCTGTATGTGGCTCATCTGCACTTGGTTCTTGTCCAAGGGCTAGGCCTTAATGTCTGTAAGAAATCAGGATTGCAGTACAAGTCATCACTTTTAGCCTAGATATAGTGCCTTCAGAAAGTATTCACAGCCTTGTGTTACAGCCTGAATTTAAAATGGATTATATTGTTGTGTCGCTGCCCTACACACAATACCCCATAATGTCAAATGTATTTATTATTTATTAAAAAGGAAAATCTGAGTCAATAAGTACAGTGCAGTTTAGAGGTTGACCGATTAATCGGCATGACCGATTTCAAGTTTTCATAACAATCGGTAATCTGCATTTTTGGATGACGATTATGGCCAATTACATTGCACTCCACAAGGAGACTGCGTGGCAGGCTGACCACCTGTTACACAAGTGCAGCAAGGAGCCAAGGTAAGGTGCTAGCTAGCATTAACTTATTTTGGCTCAAATCCCGTTAACGGGATCGATTTGACTACAGCCAGTGAAAGTGCAGGGTGCCAAATTCAAACAACAGATATCTCATAATTAAAATTCCTCGAACATACAAGTATTATACACCATTTTAAAGATAAACTTCTTGTTAATCCAACCACACTGTCCGATTTCAAAAAGGCTTTACGGCGAAAGCATACCTTGTGATTATGTTAGGTCAGCGCCTAGTCACAAAAACAGCCATTTTCCAGCCAAAGAGAGGAGTCACAAAAAGAGAAAATTAATCACTAACCTTTGATGATCTTCATCAGATGGCACTCATAGGACTTCTTGTTACACAATACATGTATGTTTTGTTCGATAAAGTTCATATTTATATCCAAAAATCTCAGTTTACATTGGCGCGTTATGTTCAGTAATGTTTTGCCTCCAAAACATCCGGTGATTTTGCAGAGAGCCACATCAATTTACAGGAATACTCATCATAAACGTTGATAAAAGATACAAGTGTTATACATAGAATTAAAGATAGAATTAAAGATATATATGCAACCGCTGTGTCAGATTTCAAAAAAGCTTTATGGCAAAAGCACACCATGCGATAATCTGAGTACAGCGCCCAGCCACCTGCCATGTTGTGGAGTCAACAAAAATCAGAAATAGCATTATAAATATTCACTTACCTTTGATGAACTTCATCGGAATGCACTCCCAGGAATTCCAGTTCCACAATAAATGTTCGTTTTGTTCGATAAAGTCCATCATTTATGTCCAAATACCTCCTTTTTGTTTGCGCGTTTAGTCCAGTAATCCAAATGCACAAGGCGCAGGCACTAGGTCCAGATGAAAAGTCAAAAAAGTTCTATTACAGTTCGTAGAAACATGTCAAGCGATGTATATAATCAATCTTTAGGATGTTTTTATCGTAAATCTTCAATAATGTTTCAACCGGACAACTCCTTTGTCTTTAGAAATGAAAAGGAACAGAGCTCGTGCGCGTGACTAAACTAATGGCTTTCTGCCAGACCACTGGTTCAAACAGCTCTTATTCGCTCCCCCTTCATAGTAGAAGCCTGAAACAACGTTCTAAAGACTGTTGACATCTAGTGGAAGCCTTAGGAAGTGCAATCGGACCAACATTTACACTGTATATTGGATAGGCAATCACTTGAAAAACTTCAAACCTCAGATTTCCCACTTCCTGGTTGGATTTTTTCTTAGGTTTTTTCCTGCCATATGAGCTCTGTTATACTCATAGACATCATTCAAACAGTGTTTTTTATCCAAATCTACTAATTATATGCATATTCTAGCTTTTGGGCCTGAGTAGCAGGCAGTTTACTCTGGGCACCTTATTCATCCAAGCTACTCAATACTGCCCCCTAGTCCCAAAGAAGTTAAACTTGTCTTATAAAAAACAGCGGTGCCTGTTAATTTATCATCGAATCAAAGCCTACTTCGCCAAACGGGTGATTATTTAACAAGCGCATTCGCGAAAAAAGCACTGTCGTTGCACCAATGTACCTAACCATAAACATCAATGCCTTTCTTAAAATCAATACACAAGTATATATTTTTAAACCTGCATATTTAGTTAAAATAAATTAATGTTAGCAGGCTATATTAACTAGGGAAATTGTGTCACTTCTCTTGCATTTTGTGCAAGCAGAGGCAGGGTATATGCAGCAGTTTGGGCTGCCTGGCTCGTTGCGAACTGTCTGAAGACCATTTCTTCCTAACAAAGACCGTAATTAATTTGCCAGATTTTTACATAATTATGACATAACATTGAAGGTTGTGCAATGTAACAGCAATATTTAGACTTATGGATGCCACCCATTCGATAAAATATAGAAAGGTTCCGTATTTCACAGAAAAAATAAACGTTTTGTTTTCGAAATTATAGTTTCCGTATTTGACCATATTAATGACCTAAGGCTCGTATTTCCGTGTGTTTATTATATTATAATTAAGTCTATGATTTGATATTTGATAGAGCAGTCTGACAGAACTTTCCTGCGTTTGCCAGCAGCTCTTCTCAATGCTTGAAGCACAGCGCTGTTTATGACTCCAAGTCTATCAACTCCCGAGATTAGGCTGGCAATACTATAGTGCCTATAAGAACATCCAATAGTCAAATGTATATGAAATACAAATGGTATAGAGAGAAATAGCCCTATAATTCCTATAATAACTACAACCTAAAACTTCTTAACTGGGAATATTGAAGACTCATGTTAAAAGGAACCACTAGCTTTCATATGCAACTTAAACGTTAGCTTTTTTACATGGCACATATTGCACTTTTACTTTCTTCACCAACACTGTGTTTTTGCATTATTTAAACCAAATTGAACATGTTTCATTATTTATTTGAGACTAAATGTATTTTTCTTTATGTATTATATTAACTTAAAATAAAAGTGTTCATTCAATATTGTTGTAATTGTCATTATTACAAATATATATACACTGCTCCAAAAAATAAAGGGAACACTTAAACAACACAATGTAACTCCAAGTCAATCACACTTCTGTGAAATCAAACTGTCCACTTAGGAAGCAACACTGATTGACAATAAATTTCACATGCTGTTGTGCAAATGGAATAGACAACAGGTGGAAATTATAGGCAATTAGCAAGACACCCCCAATAAAGGAGTGGTTCTGCAGGTGGTGACCACAGACCACTTCTCAGTTCCTATGCTTCCTGGCTGATGTTTTGGTCACTTTTGAATGCTGGCGGTGCTTTCACTCTTGTGGTAGCATGAGACGGAGTCTACAACCCACACAAGTGGCTCAGGTAGTGCAGCTCATCCAGGATGGCACATCAATGCGAGCTGTGGCAAGAAGGTTTTCTGTGTCTGTCAGCGTAGTGTCCAGAGCATGGAGGCGCTACCAGGAGACAGGCCAGTACATCAGGAGACGTGGAGGAGGCCGTAGGAGGGCAACAACCCAGCAGCAGGACCGCTACCTCCGCCTTTGTGCAAGGAGCAGGAGGAGCACTGCCAGAGCCCTGCAAAATGACCTCCAGCAGGCCACAAATGTGCATGTGTCTGCTCAAACGGTCAGAAACAGACTCCATGAGGGTGGTATGAGGGCCCGACGTCCACAGGTGGGGGTTGTGCTCACAGCCCAACACTGTGCAGGACGTTTGGCATTTGCCAGAGAACACCAAGACTGGCAAATTCGCCACTGGCGCCCTGTGCTCTTCACAGATGAAAGCAGGTTCACACTGAGCACATGTGACAGACGTGACAGAGTCTGGAGATGCCGTGGAGAACGTTCTGCTGCCTGCAACATCCTCCAGCATGACCGGTTTGGCGGTGGGTCAGTCATGGTGTGGGGTGGCATTTCTTTGGGGGGCCGCACAGCCCTCCATGGGCTCGCCAGAGGTATCCTGACTGCCATTAGGTACCGAGATGAGATCCTCAGACCCCTTGTGACACCATATGCTGGTGCGGTTGGCCCTGGGTTCCTCCTAATGCAAGACAATGCTAGACCTCATGTGGCTGGAGTGTGTCAGCAGTTCCTGCAAGAGGAAGGCATTGCTATGGACTGGCCCGCCCGTTCCTGAGACCTGAATCCAATTGAGCACATCTGGGACATCATGTCTCGCTCCATCCACCAACGCCACGTTGCACCACAGACTGTCCAGGAGTTGGCGGATGCTTTAGTCCAGGTCTGGGAGGAGATCCCTCAGGAGACCATCCGCCACCTCATCAGGAGCATGCCCAGGCGTTGTAGGGAGGTCATACAGGCACGTGGAGGCCACACACACACTACTGAGCCTCATTTTGACTTGTTTTAAGGACATTACATCAAAGTTGGATCAGCCTGTAGTGTGGTTTTCCACTTTAATTTTGAGTGTGACTCCAAATACAGACCTCCATGGGTTGATAAATTTGATTTCCATTGATAATTTTTGTGTGATTTTGTTGTCAGCACATTCAACTATGTAAAGAAAAAAGTATTTAATAAGAATATTTCATTCATTCAGATCTAGGATGTGTTATTTTAGTGTTCTATTTATTTTTTTGAGCAGTGTATAAAAATCGTCCGATTAATCGGTATCAACTTTTTTTTGTCCTCCAGTAATCAGTATCGGCATCGGCGTTGAAAAATCATAATCGGTCGAACTCTAGTGCAATTGGTAAAGAATTCGGACCTCTTCCCTTTTTCCACTTTTTGCTACATTGCAGCCTTATTCTAAAATGGATTAAAGAAAAAAAATCCCCATCAATCTACACACAATACCCCATAATGACGAAGCGAAAACAGGTTTTTAGAAATGTTTGCAAATGTATTAAAAATAAAAAACAGATGCCTTATTTACATATGTAATCAGACCCTTTTGTTATATGACTCGAAATTGAGCTCAGGTGCATCCTGTTTCCATTGATCATCCTTGAGATATTTCTACAACTTGGAGTCCACCTGTGGTAAATTCAATTGATTGGACATAATTTGGAAAGGCACATACTGTACCTGCCTATATAAGGTCCCACAGATGACAGTGCGTGTCAGAGCTAAAACCAAGCCATGAGTTTGAAGGAAATGTCCGTGGAGCTCAGAGACAGGTTTGTGGCGAAGTAGGCTGTGATTAGATGATAAATTAACAGGCACCGTATTGATTATATGCAACGCAGGACAAGCTAGTTAAACTAGTAATGTCATCAACCATGTGTAGTTAACTAGTGATTATTTTAAGATTGATTGTTTTTTATAAGATAAGTTTAATGCTAGCTAGCAATTTACCTTGGCTCCTTGCTGCACTCGCGTAACAAGTGGTCAGCCTGCCACACAGTCTCCTCGTGGATTGCAATGTAATTGGTGTCCAAAATGGTGATTACCGATTGTTATGAAAACTTGAAATTGGCCCTAATTACTCGGTCATGCCGTGTAAATATAAAAAAGCGCAGACTGAATATGCTTGTCATCGGCAAGGACTAGGGAGTAAAAATAATAATATATATATATAAAAATAAGCAGAACATAACTATGTTGTCACATCCTGACCATAGAGAGCCTTTATTTTCTATGGTGGAGTAGGTTAGGGCGTGACTGGGTGGTTAGTCTAGTTTATATTCTCTATGTGGGGTTCTAGGTTGTGTTTTTCTATGTTGGTTTTGGTATGATTCCCAATTAGAGACAGCTGGCTATCGTTGTCTCTAATTGGGGATCATACTTAAGTAGCATTTTTTCCACCTGTGGGTTATGGGATATTGTTTGTTTTGAGTTAGTGTGTTAGTCACAGTTCGTTGTTTGTTAGTTTGTTGTTTATTGTTTTGTCTTTGCTAAAGTTTCACTTCGTTATTAAATTATGTGGAACCCAACATACGCTGCGCCTTGGTCCGTTAATTCTACAAACGACCGTGACATATGCACAGACAAAATCCTAGAGGAATACCTGGTTCAGTTTGCTTTCCAACAGACACTGGGAGAAAAATTCACCTCTCAGCAGGACAATAACCTAAAACACAAGGCAAAATATACACTGGAGTTGCATACCAAGATGACATTGAAGGTTCCTGAGTGGCCTAGTTACTGTTTTGACTTAAATCGTTTTGAAAATCTATGGCAAGACTTGAAAATGGTTGTCAAGCAATGATCAACAACCAACTTGATAGACCTCGAATAATTAAAAAAATATATATATATGTGAAAATATTGTCCAATCCACATGTGCAAAGCTCTTAGAGACTTACCCAGAAAGACTCACAGCTGAAATCACTGCCAAAGATGATTCGAACTTGTATTGACTCAAGGGTGTGAATGCTTATGTAAATTTGATTTCTGTATTTAAGTTTCAATAAATTTGCAAACATTTCCAGAAGTTTTTTGTGTATAGTCAATTTAACACAACAAAATGTGGAATAATTCAAGGGGTATGAATACTTTATGAAGGCACTGTATTTGAATCTGTCTGATATCTTTTGGCATGGGGCAGTTAGTCACATTGGTTCATAAAGACTGCTATAGCACTTTGATGATATAGGCCTAAAACCATTAGAAACATTGTATTCTGAAGATTGACGCATTGTATTCTTGAATATGACGTTTAAAACAGCCACTCTTGTGGGAAAAAATTGCTCTGGGAATAGAACTGTAAAACAGGAGAAAGTGGTTTCTAACATTCCATACAGTGGAATTCTCTGTCTAATGAAACACAAGAGGGTCCGTCTGCCACTCACTGCCTGGGTTTCAGTTTCAGCTCCTTATAAGAGTAGTTCCTCACAGACTACAGGGCCTGCTAATGAATGACCTGAAAGTGCTTTCACATTTTCCTGGGGTTAAACATTGGGGTATATGAAATTATCCTGTCTGAGTTTCACTTTGAGCAATGTGTCTGTTTCTCGCCTATTTCATTACTCGCTGATTGAAATATGACCTTTTTTATTTTTCAAGTGTGACTTTAAGGATGGAGGTGTTAAAGGGAATGGCATACTGGCATCTTGTCAGCAACATTCTCCACAGTAGAACAGTAGATATGCTGCCAAGCCAACATCTCTGGCTGGTTGGGATCCTCAGGCTGGCTAGAAGACATAGACAGGAAGGTTAGACCTCCAACTTAAATTCATAGGAGGTCTTTGTATGTAGTGGATGATTGAAGAATGCATTCACTGCCTGAGTTTCCTCCCTTTTCAATGTGGTATGACAACATTAAAAACCCTCTATTAACAAAGCGTGCACCCCCACACATGCCCTTGTGTCTAAACACCCATTACACCAGCTGGATATCCTGGTAGAGAGGGGGGACGAGTGACACGGGGGAAGACCACACCACACCTCTGAATCACCAACACCTCTCTGGATTGTTAGAGTTTTATTTCAGTTTTTCAATCTACGGTGGGTATCATACAGTGCCTTCAGAATGTATTCACACCCCTTGACTTTTTAAAAATGTGTTACAGCCTGAATTTACACACAATACCCCATAATGTCAAAGTGGAATTATGTTTTTAATTTTTTTTAATTAATTAAAAAGGAAAAGCTGAAATGTCTTGAGTCAATAAGTATTTAACCCCTTTGTTATGGCAAGCCTAAATCATTTCAGGAGTAAACATTTGCATAATACATTGCATGGACTCACAATGTGTGCAATGGTAGTGTTTAACATGATTTTTGAATAACTACCTTATCTTTGTACCCCATACATACAATTATCTGTAATGTTCCTCAGTCAAGCAGTGAATTTCAAACACAGATTCAACCACAAAGACCAGGGAAGTTTTCCAGTGGTAGATGGGGTAAAAAAAAAGACGTTTAATATCCCTTTCAGTGCATTCAGTGTTGGTGCATTTGGGGTGTGGAATGGAATTAATTGTATTTTTGATTTTTCTTCTTGGGGGGGACTGTGGGAGGGGTCTCGAATGGTTGAGGGACAGCTATTGTGGAACTGTGGGGGTGGGGGGGGGGGGGATCTTGGAGGGTTTGGGTTCACAATGTGCCCTTGTGCAGGGCATTGACCCTGGATGCTTCTGTGTGTCACTCTGAATGGGAGTCTGTTGGATAACTGGTATGGTGTAGTTATTGAGCGGCTTCACTGCAAGTATGTTGTATTTTTCGGATATTCAATAAAAAAAATATATAAATAAATATCCCTTTCAGCATGGTGAAGTTATTAATTACACTTTGGATGGTGTACACCCAGTCACTACATAGATACAGGCGTCCTTCCTAACTCAGTTGCAATAGAGCAGTGGTCACCAACATTTTCTGAGTAAAGATCACTTTTGCAGTCAAAAAACAAGCTGACATCTACTGCTCAGATTTTTTAAAAACATGACTTAAATGTAACACTAACCTAATAAAAACAATTCTGTAGGAATGAGGTTTGTGCAGTAGGTAGGCCTAATACATTATCACAGCATATTGGCTATATGCCTGGCCTGCTAATATTGTTCTTCTCAGACCATATTACCTTTCAAAGCTCAAGCTTTGCTAACTAAATAGATCAGTTCAGGACCTGAAACTAACTTTTTGGTCCACCAGCCAAATCTACCAGCCACTCATAATGTTTTACCAGACAATTTGTTGTTGCCATTATTACACTAAAACAAAAAACGGATGAGCATGCTTTGTAATGTTTCTAAAACAATAAAGGTGTTACTTGTAAGAAGTGATGTGGTATATTGCTACATTTTATTTCATTTTTTGTGACCCGAGTCTTTTAATCAAAATATCACAGATGAGACAGCGTGTCACTACTTCACAGGATAGGCATTTGAACATAATCTTAATTCTTTTTCAAAATTGTTTTTTGGGCAGAAATGCCTTCCAGAACATGTGAACTTTCATGTGCCTTAAAAACAAACGTGTATGCCATCTGTAAATAAGAATAAAATTGTAAAAATTACGAGCCTAGTTGGTTTAGCCATGGAAAAAGCCAGGAACCTTCCCGCTGACCGTGATTGGCTAACATAATGGATGGGCTAGACATGCCGTGAGATGAGTTCGGATTGGTCTCCCATGTAGCATGCTTCTGTCTATAACATGATCTGGTCAGTATGCGTAGGTAATCCTTTCTAACACAGCTTTTTTGAAAGATATCACGTAGTAGAACTGCAAAAGTGTGGCTCTCCACTTTCTGGGAGACCGAGTTTTGAAATCAGTGGAATGCCTGTTGGAATTAGAGTATGATAGTTAAGGAGATGGAGAAATTCTGGCGTTTGATTGCAAATATGCTGAGGGAGTCGAAGAGAACACACAGAAGGATTTTGTATAAACACTCGTCTCCGGATTACATCTTCAAACTAAGGGCAACCATGGCATCCGTGAGAGAGTGAGAAGCGTCCATCCATGTAAGATAGTCTAGCTAGCTACATTTTCAGATATTAAACGTTTCAAATTTTTTCTAAGTTATTTCCATTTCGAGTTGAAGTGTACTGTTAGCAAATCTAGCTTATGTTAGCTGGCTGGCTCACTAGCTAACGTTACGTGTATGATCTGTGTAGTAATATTATTCGTATCTCAGAACCAATTGCATTGCTAGCTTAGCCAAATGTTAGCTAGCTAACATTGAACCTGGTTGGTTGGGTACCTGCAGATTAATGTAGGGTAGTAACGTTATGAGTTGGGATTATGGTTCATTGTTTAGCTAGCTAGCTACATGTCTAACAAAAGACTCCACTATGCAAGTAACTATTTCACCAAACTTTCTGTATCCTCTGCATGTGACCATGGGCCAACCAAACAGTGTCCGAGTTCTACATTATCTTGGTAGAATGCCCTACTTTTATTTGTCACACTCACACTCACAACCTTAAGCTTTTTTCTGTAATTGGCTCGCCATTAACTTGTAAATAAGGATCTTGTTGTGAGTTTATTTTCCTGTAATAGTGAAGACAAATAAGCTAAAGTGAAGACGTTGTCAGTGATAGGATATGGTCATTATTTGAAATGGCTAGCCAGCTAACTTTACATTAGCTAGCTAGCTAACAAGCTAGAAACAAACCAAAACATTGTTTATAAAGTTGTTTTTAGTTGCCTGGTTTGCTAGATTGACATATACTAAATCCATTTTTAAATGGGTGGGTTTATTGGTGTTAAAATACACTAGTTATGCTATTTTGGACAACCAGGCTGCTGATGTCATGCAGCTTGAGTTTTTTTCATAACGACAGCGACTAGTTTGATGTCGGACGACAATAGAATGTTAATGATGTCATTGCGACAACTGATGATAGACGTAGAATTAACCAGCCTTTAGTCTTGAAACCTTTGGTTGTTTAGTACATGGCCTCATAGGTGAATCCTAAAAGAGATGGATGGGGCTAAGGCTTAAGAGGGTGTGAACGATGATGAATGGGTGTAGACAAAGAAGCGTTCTCCAGTAGGTGTACCAAAACATTCAAGGGCCATTTTCTCAAAAGTGAGGTTACAAGTTCATCAACTTTCAATGCAGAATTACTTTCCCATTGTTCCTAAACTGTAGTGTATAATATACTCTCTACTTTTATCCAATGTAAAAAACACAATTTAACATACAACATACAGTGGAAGTCGGAAGTTTACATACACCTTAGCCAAATACATTTAAACTCAGTTTTTCACAATTCCTGACATTTAATCCAAGTAAAAATTCCCTGTCTTAGGTCAGTTAGGATCACCACTTTATTTTAAGAATTTGAAATGTCAGAATAATAGTAGAGAATTATTTATTTCAGCTTTTATTTCTTTCATCACATTCCAAGTGGGTCAGAAGTTTACATACACTAAATTAGTATTTGGTAGCATTGCCTTTACATTGTTTAACTTGGGTCAAACGTTTCGGGTAGCCTTCCACAAGCCTCCCACAATAAGTTGGGTGAATTTTGGCCCATTCCTCCAGACAGAGCTGGTGTAACTGAGTCAGGTTTGTAGGCCTCCTTGCTCACACACGCTTTTTCAGTTCTACCCACACATTTTCTATAGGATTGAGGTAAGGGCTTTGTGATGACCACTCCAATACCTTGACTTTGTTGTCCTTAAGCCATTTTGCCACAACGTTGGAAGTATGCTTGGGGTCATTGTCGATTTGGAAGACCCATTTGCGACCAAGTTTTAACTTCCTGACTGTTGTCTTGAGATGTTGCTTCAATATATCCACATAATTTTCCTACCTCATGATGCCATCTATTTTGTGAAGTGCACCAGTCCCTCCTGCAGCAAAGCAGTCCCACATCATGATGCTGCCACCCCCAGTGCTTCACGATTGGGATGGTGTTCTTCGGCTTGCAAGCCTCCCCCATTTTCCTCCAAACATAACGATGGTCATTATGGCCAAACAGTTCTATTTTTGTTTTATCAGGCCAGAGAACATTTCTCCAAACTACGATCTTTGTCCCCATGTGCAGTTGCACACCATAGTCTGTTTTTTTATGGCGGTTTTGGAGCATTGGCTTCTTCCTTGCTGAGTGGCCTTTCAGATTGTCGATATAGGACTCGTTTTACTGTGGATATAGATAATTTTGTACCTGTTTCCTCCAGCATCTTCACAAGGTCCTTTCCTGTTGTTCTGGGATTGATTTGCGCTTTTCGCACCAAAGTACATTCATCTCTAGGAGACAATGTGTCTCCTTCCTGAGCGGTATGACGGCTACGTGGTCCCATAGTGTTTATACTTGCGTACTATTGTTTGTACAAATGCATGTGGTACCTTCAGGCATTTGGAAATTGCTCCCAAGGATGAACCAGACTTGTGGAAGTCTCCCCCCAAAAATTCTGAGGTCTTGGCTAATTTCTTTTGATTTTCCCATGATGTCAAGCAAAGAGGCACTGAGTTTGAAGGTAGGCCTTGAAATACATCCACAGGTACACTCCAATTGACTCAAATTATGTCAATTAGCCTATCAGAAGCTTCTAAAGCCATGACATCATTTTCTGGAATTTTCCAAGTTGTTTAAAGGCACAGTCAACTTAGTGTATGTAAACCTCTGACCCACTGGAATTGTGATACAGTGAATTATTGTAACGGTTCTCGTCCTCTTCGTCTGAGGAGTAGCAAGGATCGGACCAATACGCAGCGTGGTAAGCGTCCATTTTAATTTATTAAAACTGAACACTGAAAAATACAAAATAACAAAGTGAAATTACCAATTTCTAAGTCGCTCTGGATAAGAGCGTCTGCTAAATGACTTAAATGTAAATGTAATGAATAATACCGAAACCCGAAACAGTCCTGACATGTGAAATAAACACTACAACAGGAAACAATCACCCACAACACACAATGAAAAACAGGCTACCTAAATATGGCTCCCAATCAGAGACAACAACTGACACCTGCCTCTGATTGAGAACCATACTAGGCCCAACACATAGAAATCTAACAACATAACAAAACATAGAAAAACAACATAGAATGCCCACCCCAACTCACGCCCTGACCAAACTAAAATAAAGACATAACAAAAGTAACTAAGGTCAGAACGTGACAATTATAAGTGAAATAATATGTCTGTAAACAATTGTTGGAAAAATTACTTTATGCACAAAGTAGATGTCCTAACCGACTTGCCAAAACTATAGTTTGTTAACCAGACATTTATAGAGTGGTTGAATGAGTTTTAATGACTCCAACCTAAGTGTATGTAAACAGGTCGGTCACACATGTTCAGCTGCCCCTTTTAGGGCAGAAGGTTACTGTGGCAACAAGGGCACCCGAGCAGCTGGAGTCCTCCATTGCAGTGTGCCTGCCTGTGAGAGATGAGAATCTGACTAGTAGCCAATGTCTTCGATGAAGCATACACTCAAAGATCAAAAAACAACCTAGCTTGTTAACAAACAATGTAAATAGCCAAGAAAAACAAGGACAAAGGCTCACTTTAGTAGACTTTTGAATAAATTAGACCAACTTTTATGTCTGTGAGCAGCACTTCTAAAAATGTATATTCACTTTAATCACAGTGAGCACAGCTCCCCAGCCAGGCAGTGTTGACGCGCGTCCTGTGAGGTGCGATATATAGGAATCGCTGTGAGGTGCGATATATAGGAATCGTAGGTCTTTGTGTGATAAGCTACTAGCTATGAAACAAAAATACAGAAACAGTAGAAAAAAGCTACTGCAGAATTTATTTAGCTATAAATGTGCTCATACTTGACTTCTATCTCTTTTTATTCGCAAAAAAAATACGAGTGAAATGCTTGCACTATGGAACCCTGACCACCCGCCAACGTGTCTGGTGAAATAGGCATTTTACCCGCAAATTCCTAAATCTACCCGCATTGGGGGGTGTGGCAGGTGTTAAGTTTTGGCCCTGGATCAGTTGGTGTAGCACTTGCAAGGCACAGCTGAGTATAACTTGAAATAATTTGCAAATAATTATCTTTTTTATTTTACTGGACTGATGTTACCTGCATCTGATGGTCATGGTGCTTTCAAGACAAGTGGGAACTAGAAAGAAAAAAAACTAGTGATGGTCAGGTCGGAAAGTCGGGGCTCTAGAAAGATGCCAGAGTTTCCGACTTGGAATTCCGAGTTGGATGACCATTAAGAACGATTTTTCAGTTGGATCTCGTTTTTTTCCAAGTCCCATTTGTCTTGAACACACTGAAGTCGGAGATGTCAGAGTTCCCAATTGTTTTGAATATGGCATTAGACTTAGTGCAGGGAGGGAGAGAGCAGCAGAGGGTCAGATTCTTGCAATCCCTGCTCTCCCTCCTTTCCTCTGGTGAGACTGACCAGAGAGAGGGGACCCCGTCTTCCATCTGATGGAATAACTTGAGTCGCACCCCATCCGCATCTGCCTAAATCACAAATTAATGTTGTTCCTATGACCAGAGAAAGTGAAATACTCCTTAATATTAATATAGACACCACAAGCTGCTAATAATAATAAAAATGCAGGGCTATCGATACACTTGGCTACTCATTCACTGCAGCGTGAGTGGGAGTAGGGAGAAGGCGTTGAATGTTTTATAATAGCGTTGAATAAAAACAGTGACAGTGCTGAATAATACAATAAAACAGCAGCTCTTTGCTGTATTCTTTGACAGTCTCTCTTTGGTCATGATTTAAACAGTTATGAAATCTCACATAGGCTAGTAATCAAACATGTAGGCATAGTGATTTGAGCTATTCGATTGCCCAGCACAGTAGAAACACTCTATTTAGCCACAGATCTTTCGGTCCGCGGGTAGGCTGAATTTGTCTTTTCAGTCAAATGAAATGGTTCAAAATGGGAACACTTTGCCTACCCGGTGCGCAGGGATTCTGAATCAAGTGCACTTACTGCCAACAACGCAACACAAATAATAATAAAAAGGAATGCAAGCATTTATCATTGGCTTTTCTACAGAAATATTTGGTCATCGTCTTGGAAGGCCTTGAAGATCGACCAGTTGGTGATCGACCGGTTGGTGAGCACTGCCGTAGAGAAAGGATTTCACCATGAGGCTGACCAATGGTGACTTTAAAACAGTTACAGAGTATAATGGCTGTAATAGGAGAAAACTGAGGATGGGTTAACAACATTGTAGTTACTCCACAATAATAACCTAATTGACAGAGGGAAAAGAAGCAGTGGTGATCCATCATTCAGGGCAGAGCATTTTATTTTGGCATTAATACGTGTCACATATCAGTTTGCAAACAATGTAAAAAAAACTATGACATTGAGTTAATAAAGCCTCATACAAACATGGTCTCTGTTTTGCAAACATGGTCTCTTTTCAATCCTTGTCATATGAAGAGAAATTATGAAGAGAAATTATATATAAAACGTATCAGTGCTCATCGGCCATTGGACATAAACATTACACAACAAGTTGGAAACTGCAAATTCAACAATGAGTGGTTTGGAAGGAATTAGCGGCTAACTGCAAGCATTGCAAAGCAATCACTAGCCTGCTATTCAGTGGAGTGGGTGTGTGGTCCAAGTCTGGGTTTAAGGGTCTCTTTTCCAAGCTTAAAAGGATAAACATTCAACACCATGGGCCGTAAAAGGTTGAATACATGGGCCATGCTGTCAATCCAGCATGACTGCTGCCGCGTTCAAAACAACTGGAAGCTCGGAACTGGGAAATCTCAGACTTCATTGAGTTTAAGACAACTGGGAACTCTGGGGAAAAAAATTGCTCACACTGGGAAAATACATTTTGAACCGTCATCCAACTCGGAACTCCAAGTCGGGAACTCAGGCCTATTTCTAGAGTTCAGACTCTTTCTAAAGCTCCGACCTGAAGACCACTGACGTCATGATTGAACTTAGTTTTTTTCCCAGAGTTCCCAGTTGTCTTGAAAGGACCATAAATCCAGAGAATACCAGACTTTGACAAAGTTTGATGACAAAATTTGCCCATGATGGACCGCCACGCCACCTTCCTGTTTAAGTGAGCACAGCACAACGAGTCCAAAATGATTTAATATGCCAGGGAGATATGTATACCGTAGCTAAGAAAGTAATACTAAATGTATGTTGTAGTGATGCACCGATATGACATTTTTGGGCGATACCAATATCCGATATTTTCTCTGACAAAAACAACGATACCGATAACCAATATGTAACATTTTTGTGTCCTTTTAAGCATTCTAGTACAGTTAAATAGTTAACACACACATGGACACAGTGGTCTAAGACACCGCATCTTAGTGCAAGTCACTACAGTCCCTGGTTCGAATCCAGGCTATATCACATCCAGCCATGATTGTGAGTCCAATAGGGCGGCGCACAATTGGCCCAGCGTCGTCCGGGTTTGGCCGGGGTAGGCCGTCATTGTAAATAATAATTTGTTCTTAACTGACTTGCCGAGTTAAATAAAGGTTACACACACACACACACACACACACACACACACACACACACACACACACACACACACACACACACACACCACACCACACCACACCACACCACACCACACTGACCAAAAAGTTATTTTGTTGGCATTTACGTATGTCCCCATTTACCAGTAAAACATAATCAAAACCTATTTCTTTCACTTACTTGTTCATTTGTTCAGTCGTTTCATTCTGAAACAGGATTTCTAAGGAAATTCCGTTTTGAGTCTTTGCTTGTCAAAAAAGATACACGTCAAATAACACTATTTGACGTGTCAAATAAGCTTGTTGACCAATCAGGACCTGAATATGACTGCATGTCACAAAACGACAATCTGTTTCAATAGCTATAGTTAGCTAGCTAACTATATAGCTAGGTGTCATCATCTAAAATAACCCTAATTTATAAGACAGTTCTTATTTGATTGTACACATCTATGTGAAGCTAGCCACAATAGTGGACTGTGCAGTTAGCCTTCAAAATAAAAGTGTCATTGACAGTGATGCAAATTAATACAAATAGTAGAATTGTGCCATAATTGAATAGATCTTGCTAAACGAGGTTGGAATGTTGTTATTTAAAATCAACAAAGGACAATAATTTGTTAATTTGACATTTGTTGGAATCACACTGGATGTATTATACTTTAGAATTGCATTGGGGCCATACTTATTTCACTGTACAGCCATTGTGGATCAATGACATGGGGTATCAGTCAACTCAGTGACACCCAGAGAACATTAGCATCATAGCTCTTATTGCGGGACTCTGAAACAACTATGAATTGAGCCACATTTATTGTCAACCTATGTGTATTGAACACTATTCCCGAGGAAAAACAATACTGCGTGGATGTTTTGGAGTCTGATAACTCTGAGGAGGACGTTGGGAAAACATCTCTTGGGTATTGAGTAGACTGATACCCTATTTCATTGATCCTCGATCCTTAGGTAAAGCTGTACAGTCAGTATGAATGTCAATACACACAATAGGCTGACTGGGGAGGTGATTTCACACAGTCACTGTCCCGCGGTAAGAGCTACAACGCTAATGTTTGTGTAAACGCTTTACAGTTGTGTTCTGTGGGTGTCACTGAGTAGACTGATACCCCATATCATTGCTTCACATTCCAACCTTGTTAAACATGATCTAGTTTAAATATGGCATGATTCTATCAATTGTAAATGTCTCCATCACGTTCAAAGAGGTACTTTTATTTTGAAGGCAAACCGCAAATTCCACTATTGTGCCTAATCATTATTGTTGCTAGCTTCACAACACATATCGCGGTCCGGTCGAGCATCACTAGCCAGATGAAGCTAGCTGACTGCCTATGACGTTAGCTTTGGGCAACAGGGTTAAGTAGCTGGCTAGCTGATTATTTTCATGAACTGAAGTTCAATTTCAATAGGAGAACAACAAGTGACTACCTAGCTAATACTTACTCACAAGCAGTCCTAAATCATTGCTAAGAATAATGAAAATGACTGCAGTTTCTACTGGTCATTGTTTTCAGGCTGGTTGTATTAGTGCTAGCTGGGTACCAAGCTAAAGCTAGCTACCCCAAAAGTTGTGGTCGAACAAATAATGCTTTATTACCAACGCAGTATTGTAAACATATCGTTCGTGGCTGGTGTTTGCTTGTTTGCAGACTTTTTTGTACGGCTTTGGCTGATAGTAGTGGTGGTGATTGGCTTGCACATGCTAATTCAGAACACACAACATTCTATAATAGAACTGTGTTATTTGACGTCTCAAATTAAAACCTTATTTAACTCGTCTAATAGGGTAATTTTACCCGTCAAATAGTGTTATTTGACGTGTATCTTTTTTGATACGCAAAGACCCAAACGGCATTCCATAGTATGTCGTGAAGCTAATAGCAGTGACGCTATTACTGTGTAACTCCGGTAGGGCAACATCTGAAAAATAGCGCACTTGACTTGGTAGTGTGTACTGGTGCTCGACCAGTCGGTGAAAGCCAACATCACCCACGACAGAGAACGGTTAATTGTCAAGGGCAATGAATTCCATTATCTTGGCGTTAATGGATTTCGCCTTTGAGTTGTTTTGCTGAAAATGTCTAACTCTTTCAAATGACTGCTCTACTTGTTGACTGCTCGATTCACACAGCAGACATTGTGGGCTAGGTTTGGAATGCTGTGTTGCATGTGTAGCGCAATATTTTCCTTGGAGTCATTATTTCATGTACCTACGTTATATAGGTATACACATCTGTTTTGACATCGGTTTTGCACATCAGCGTTAAACTAGATATCGTGCCGATACCAATGTTGGCATTTTTAGCTAATGTTGTCCAATTCCGATATGTTCACATATAAAGACATAACAAAAGGAACTAAGGTCAGAACGTGACAGTTATAGCAATGATGAGTTCTCTATCTCTATAACAACAGGCACAACTCCGATATAAAGTTGTTTTTTTCAAAGTTGCCGGAATGCCACGTGCGTCCACTTATATCAGCGCATTCGTAACAACCTAACCATTATGGAACTTCTATTCAATCAAATATGCATCACGTGGCAAATTAGCAATTACATTTTTAGTTGACCAAATTCAACAATCTCATTGACCTTCATAAAACAAATACTCAATTCGTGGGCCTATTTTTGTGGCCAGATTTTTGATGGAGTTAACCTCATGTAACAAATGGGGTGGTACGTGCAGCACAATGCACTCAACACTAAATCACAGAGTTTCTAAACCCAGAGGCGCAACATCGTTATATTGAAGGAGTGCCTTTGATTTGACTGCCTGCACAAGGGCAGTTCAGCGCGAGACGACCGTTACCCTCGAAGACGTGTTTCTGCGCATTAGCTTAGCTAGCCAATGTCGCCATGACATTGCCTACAAGCGTGATCTGGGATTTATATTGGAAAAGCAGTTTCTAACTATCTTCATACTCTACTGTGTTTGACCAAATGCTTTACCAAGCTAGCTATCTAGTAAGATGATGAAGAAATCATTTAATTCACTCTCCACTATCCCATATCGCTGGTTTTCTTGCCAGCTAATGTTAGCCAAATGGTTAACATCACCATTTAGCAAAATATAGCTAGCTAGCTACTCCACCGACTCTCGACAGCTAACATGCAGCTGCTACGTTCAATAATAGTGCTGAGTAATTAGTGCTTTTTGAAGTCAGTTCGGTTTCGGTTCGGTTATCAAAAAATAATCACAGTTTTTGATTTCGGTTTTGATCATTTTTTAAATATAAAAAAAACACATGAAATGTACTATGCATTATCACATCAAAACAAATCAAATTGTATTTGTCACATGCTTCGAATACAACATGTGTAGACCTTACAGTGAAATGCTTACTTACAAGCCCTTAACCAACAATGCTTTAAGAAGAAAAACATGTTAAGTAAAAAATAGATAAGTAAAAGAAAATAGAAAATAAAAGTAACAAATAATTAAACAGCAGCAGTAAAATAATAGCAATAGCGAGGCTATAAACAGGGGGTACCAGTACAGAGTCATTGTGCGGGGGCACCGGTAATTGAGGTAATATGTACATGTAGGTAGAGTTAAAGTGACCATGCATAGATAATAAACAGAGAGTAGCAGCAGCGTAAAAGAGCGGTCTGGATAGCCCTTTGATATTATGTGGGTTGAATGCTGTAATAATACAGAATAAAACAATTAATCAAAGTCCCATGATGGTAGTGACTGCTCACCACTGCTTATCACTTATTAACCATCATTTATTCACATTACTTTACTTTAATCAAATATTTCAGTTGTTGTGTGTATTACATTTGTGCTATTTGATCACTTTATTTCATTCCAAGTCATCATCTCATCTCTAAAGAGCTGCTGCCTATGCTATCTGACAAAATCACAATTTTAGTGATTAGCTTGCATATTTTTATGAATACCAACTGAATTCCAACTATAAATCACTTAGATCATGTATTTTCCTCGCGAAGCAACTGCTCTCTAGCCCTCTCAATCGCGTGTTCTTCCGTCTTCTCTCCCTCTTCGTGTCTGCCCCACACAGACGGACAAGTAGGTCCGCAGTGGATTATGGTCATTGTAGTTAATTACCACATTTTCGGCACTAAACTTTGTAGAATATTGGCCTGTTGGAGACTACAGCTCCCTACATTGCACAGTTCAGGCTTGATTTGACTTATCTCTAGATAAACTGTGCATTGAGCTCACAGAAAAAAACAGAACAAAATGGAATTAAATAATTGACTTCGGACTTTGTAACACAATAAAATGTAAAGAAATCCAAGGGGGTGAATACGTTTTATTTTTTATAATATATTTTTTTTAAATAAAAATAATTCACACCAGATACACATACGAACATCAACTTACAGACGCACACAAACAACAATCTCATCTGCCCAGATCCACATGATCACATCCCCATCCCTAGTGCCTGCATTATTGATGGCCACATGGCCTTAAATTGTACCAATTAGTTTTTCTCGGTCGCCCATGCTATTTCAATAATAAATAATTAGAGTTTTATATTGTGTTAATGATGGCAGATTGATTGATTTCCAAGTTTTTAGTATACGTTTTTTCTAAGTATACGTTTTTTTCTAAGATGAGTCTTTCTTGTCTTGAAATATGCAGACAGACGGATTAAAAGTAATACTTCTGACAGGCAACTTTCTAGCTCCACCCATAACTTTTGTACTTTATAGCATTCCCAGAAAGCATGGATTATTAAGTCATTATTAGTTTACACTTAAGACATGACTTTGTTGTTGTGCTGTAGAATTTGTGAATTTTGTCTCTTGTATAATAAATTATATACATTAGATAATACTGGATTAAGCATACACTTTAATTAACTGTAATTTCGTTAGTTATGCTGCAAAATTCCCTCCATCTTGTGCCGACGTCAGTTCTTTTTAAGTCTTGGTTCAAATAGTTAAAACAGTTTTCAAGGAGGTGAATACTTATGATACCCACTGTATATAAACTTTCTTTGGCTACTGTAGCTGTTGGGCTGTTTCACAGATGGACTGGGTGAATTATTGGGGTGCTATTATTTCAGACTGTGGGAAATAATGTATGGAAGCAGAGCTCAGTGTTCTATACTGTCTTCCCTGTCATGTGATTTTGTTTTCTCTTCACTCCCCGTATATGTCTGTGGTTATTCTGTTCACTCCCCGTATATGTCTGTGGTTATTCTGTTCACTCCCCGTATATGTCTGTGGTTATTCTGTTCACTCCCCGTATATGTCTGTGGTTATTCTGCAATGGTACGCATGGTCACATGCGTACGCTTTTCCGGTTTTAAGCTGCTCTCCGACTTGAGAAGTGGTTTTCCAGTGCCCAACTGTCTCGGTCTGATACGAAGCATGCTTGACTTACTGCTAACTCCCCCTAATGAAAGATTGCACACGGAACTCTGGTTGTGTCCTCAATTGCAGCGCACATTAAGAGCCCATTTATACTTGATCCGAAAATGTGGTCGGAAGTGCTGTATGGATGGTGTGACGCAATTGCGGAGCCTCTGGAGGCACGCAGAGGCCAAATTGAGCTCCGTACCACATCGCCGTGCGCCTCTCAAATTATCTAACAATGCAGAGGCCTCCGTATAGATCAGCATTGACATGATTGGTTGATGGTAGGTGACGGTGGGAGGTCCTGTATAAACTCAAACTCACTTCCTTGACAACTTCCTTTACAAGTATGAATGCCCTGACTTCTCAGAGGCCATATCACCGTAAATGCTGCATGGCCAATGCAGACGTCGGATTGATCATGCAGCACCTTTTACTCCAACAAAGGATGGGACAATAGAATGACAGTACTTAGAGTAGATAGAGGCTGTGTTAGAATATGTTGAAAACTTGATCCCACTACCAAGCAAAACCTCTATTCATAGCACTGATTCAAAAGTATGGAATTAGCTAACCAAGTTAGGCTTTCTTTTTGTTGAGTCATACTGTCACACTTGTGCCATGTGTTGTAGTGAACGACATTGATTGCAAACAGATAGGCCTGGGAGTTCTATCTCTGCCATTTTACTTCATCAAATTAAACTTGGTTCTTCCTTGATCTGCCCGATGACTACAGAAGGTTTTATTTTGTTAAATTTCATCATAATAAACATGAATAACTCACTCCAGATCCTCTGTACCAATCTTTCATTTTTAGCATTCCTACTACAGGGGAGTTTACAGAAGGGCCATCAACTGTTCAGAAGGGAGCATGTGTTAAACAAGCCAAGTCAAATCTGCACTAGAGAGTGCAACCAACAGCACATGTCCCAGACACTCCAGTGCTGTTGACACACACCTGCCTGTGGCCTGGCTGCCTTTCCCCCTCTCAACTGTGACATCACAGCTTTTATCTTCCCTCACCACCATCTCCATATTTAGCCCTTCTGTAATCAGTGTAGTGGGCCTCAGCCTGGCCAAGCACACACACAGGATCCTCTGGAGTCACTGCATGTTCCGAACACTGTCTTGCTTTCTATTTTTTTGTTGATGTAAAGTCTGCATTCGATATGTATTGAGCTTCCATGTAAATGGAAGGAAAATAAGTTATGAAAATCACTTACTCAGACCTTAAAAGGCTGGCCTTTCCTAGTTACAACAAGTGCCTTCAGTTAAGCACTCTGCCAGTGGCAAGAGTTTTAAAGTGCTGGGATACTTTCAGATCTGAATGTTGCCGTGAACTTTGGTGACCTTTAGTTACCTCTGAGATGAATGATTCTTCAGCTTCCTTTTCAACTTGTCCTCCTTTGTATCAGTTGAGCCCACATCTGCACTTTTAATGATGATGTGCCTGCGTCTGGACAGCTTCCTGTGAGCAGAGCAGCAGTGTACTAGCTGGACCTATCCACATCCACTACACTGCTGTAGCTTTCATGACCATCTGCTCAGCCTCGGTCTGCCTTGCCTTTTGTCATGCTCTGTGGTGGTGGTAGATCTCTGTCGCTAATATGCTACTACTGTAATCATAGCAGTCATTGGTCAGAGTCTTGTTGAAAAATTATTTTAGCTATTTGCAGTATTCCATTTGTAGCCAGTGTGCAGTGAATGGTAAACATTGCCATTTGTGCTGTGTTATCAGTAACAACGTTTGTTTCTACTTTTCTGAAAGGTTAGGTCAGTGAGACACCAGTTTTTTGTTTTCTTTTTCATTTGTTATTTTATGAATTCACTACACCCACTTTGTTACTTAATCCACAGCAACATCATTTCATATTTTTTCAACCCTTAGAACAGATGCCGTATTTAGCATTTGGGTGTGAGCATGGGCTTGGTTAGAGCGTTTAAATGTCTCCTCTTAGGAAGTGTGTTGATAATGACTTTTAATGAGCACTATTTCATGGTCCACTTCATATCAGAAGTTTGGAGTGTTTAGTCATGTCCTTCTGGGAAGTCAAATCATTCATCAAAATGACCTTTGTACATCTTGTGAACAACAGTGAAGTTATCTACTGATGTGGACTGCGCGCTGATGTGTAGCCTTTGTTAACTAGTATTGAATATCCAGTGTGTAAACATAGTGGCACAGGATTGTACAATAGGCCTTTTCAGGGCCTGATAGGGTGTTTAGATAAGACGAACCAGCAGCAGGTGATTTAAAAACATCCTCTCCTCCTACACCTCTATAAAGACGTTAGACTGCACTCTGTCTACCTCAGCCTACTGGTATCAAATTTATCAAATGTATTTATAAAGCCCTTACATCAGCTACAGAAACCCAGCCTAAAACCCCAAACAGCAGCAATGCAGGTGTAGAAGCACGGTGGCTAGGAAAAACGCCCTAGAAAGGCCAGAACCTAGGAGGAAACCTAGAGAGGAACCAGGCTATGAGGGGTGGCCAGTCTTCTTCTGGCTGTGCCGGGTGGAGATTATAACAGAACATGGACAAGATGTTCAAATGTTCATAGATGACCAGCAGGGTCAAATAATAATAATCACAGTGGTTGTCGAGGGTGCAACAGGTCAGCACCTCAGGAGTAAATGTCAGTTGGCTTTTCATAGCCGATCATTCAGAGTATCTCTACTGCTCCTGCTGTCTCTAGAGAGTTGAAAACAGCAGGTCTGGGACAGGTAGCACGTCCGGTGAACAGGACAGGGTTCCATAGTCGCAGGCAGAACAGTTGAAACTGGAGCAGCAGCATGGCCAGGTGGACTGGGGACACCAAGGAGTCATCAGGCCAGGTAGTCCTGAGGCTTGGTTCTAGGGCTCAGGTCCTCAGAGAGAGAAATAAAGAAAGAGAGAGAGAATTAGAGAGAGCATACTTAAATTCACACAGGACACTGGATAAGACAGGATAAATACTCCAGATATAACAGACTGACCCTAGCCCCCCGACACATAAACTACTGCAGCATAAATACTGGAGGCTGAGACAGGAGGGGTCGGGACACAATGTGGCCCCATCCGACAATACCCCCGGACAGGGTCAAACAGGCATGATATAACCCAACCCACTTTGCCAATGCACAGCCCCCACACCACGAGGAATATCTTCAAACACTAACTTACCATCCTGAGACAAGGCCGAGTATAGCCCACAAAGATCTCCGCCACGGCACAACCCAAGGGGAGCACCAACCCGGGCAGGAATATCACATCAGTGACTCAACCCACTCAAGTGATGCACCCCTCCTAGGGACGGCATGGAAGAGCACCAGTAAGCCAGTGACTCAGCCCCCGTAATAGGGTTCGAGGCAGAGAATCCCAGTGGAGAGAGGGGAACCGGCCAGGCAGAGACAGCAAGGGCGGTTCGCTGCCCCAGTGCCTTTCCGTTCACCTTCACACTCCTGGGCCAGACTACACTCAATCATAGGACCTACTGAAGAGATGAGTCTTCAATAAAGACTTAAAGGTTGAGACCGAGTCTGCGTCTCTCACATGGGTAGGCAGACCTTTCCATAAAAATTGAGCTCTATAGGAGAAAGCCCGGCCTCCAGCTGTTTGCTTAGAAATTCTAGGGACAGTAAGGAGGCTTGCGTCTTGTGACCGTAGCGTACATGTAGGTATGTACGGTAGGACCAAATCGGAAAGATAGGTAGGAGCAAGCCCATGTAATGCTTTGTAGGTTAGCAGTAAAACCTTGAAATCAGCCCTCGAATTAACAGGAAGCCAGTGTAGAGAGGCTAGCACTGGAGTAATATGATATTTTTTTCCCGTTCTAGTCAAGATTCTAGCAGCCGTGTTTAGCACTAACTGAAGTTTATTTAGTGCTTTATCCAGGTAGCCGGAAAGTAGAGCATTGCAGTAGTCCAACCTAGAAGTGACAAAAGCATGGATTAATTTTTCTGCATCATTTTTGTACAGAAAGTTAATGATTTTTGAAATGTTACGTAGATGGAAAAAAGCTGTCCTTGAAACAGTCTTGATATGTTTGTCAAAAGAGAGATCAGGGTCCAGAGTAACGCCAAGGTCCTTAACAGTTTTATTTGAGACAACTGTACAACCATCAAGATTAATTATCAGATTCAACAGAGTATCTCTTTGTTTCTTTGGACCTAGAACAAGCATCTCTGTTTTGTCTGAATTTAAAAGTAGAATATTTGCAGCCATCCACTTCCCAGGGCTTCACCATGTTTCATCGAAATGTACAGCTGTGTGTCATCCGCATAGCAGTGAAAGTTAACATTATGTTTCCGAATGACATCACCAAGAGGTAAAATATATAGTGAAAACCATAGTGGTCCTAAAACAGAACCTTGAGGAACACCAACATTTACAGTTGATTTGTCAGAGGACAAACCATCCACAGAGACAAACTGATATCTTTCCGAAAGATAAGATCTAAACCAAGCCAGAACTAGTCCGTGTAGACCAATTTGGGTTTCCAATCTCTCCAAAAGAATGTGGTGATCGATGGTATCAAAAGCAGCAATAAGGTCTAGGAACACGAGGACAGATGCAGAGCCACCTTCAGAAGTGCAGTCTCAGTGCTATGATAGGGTCTAAAACCAGACTGAAGCGCTTCATATACATTGTTAGTCTTCAGGAACGCAGTGAGTTGCTGCGCAACAGCTTTTTCTACATTTTTTGAGAGGTATGGGAGATTCGATATAGGCCGATATTTTTTTCTATTTTCTGGGTCAAGGTTTGGCTTTTTCAAGAGAGGCTTTATTGCTGCCACTTTTAGTGAGTTTGGTACACATCCGGTGGATAGAGAGCCGTTTATTATGTTCAACATAGGAGGACCAAGCACAGGAAGCAGCTCTTTCAGTAGTTTAGTTGAAATAGGGTCCAATATGCAGCTTGAAGGTTTAGAGGCCATGATTATTTTCATCAATGTGTCTAGAGATCTAGTACTAAAAAACTTGAGTGTCTCCCTTGATCCTAGGTCCTGGCAGAGTTGTGCAGACTCAGGACAACTGAGCTTTGGAGGAATACCCAGATTTAAAGAGGAGTCCGTAATTTGCTTTCTAATGATCATGATCTTTTCCTCAAAGAAGTTCATGAATTTATCACTGCTGAAGTGAAAGCCATCATTTCTTGGGCAATGCTGCTTTTTAGTTAGCTTTAAGACAGTATCAAACATACATTTGGGATTGTTCTTATTTTCCTCAATTAAGCTGGAAAAATAGGATGATCGAGCAACAGTGAGGGCTCTTCGGTACTGTCTTTCCAAGCTAGTCGGAAGACTTCCAGTTTGGTGTAGCGCCATTTCCGGTGTTATGGTTTCAGTCAGGAATAGAACAGACAGACAGACAGACATGGCTTGCTTTGGGCACAATGTTATTCCTGCCTTACACCTGTATCATTTACTATTTGGAGATCCATGTTTTGTTTTTACTTCAAATGGATGGCAGTCTGTGTAGAGGTGGATGAGAATTGGGGATTGTCAGCACAGCCTCCTGTCTGTCTGTCTGTCTGTCTGTCTGTCTGTCTGTCTGTCTGTCTGTCTGTCTGTCTGTCTGTCGCTCTTTGTCTGTCTGTCGCTCTCTGTCTGTCTGTCGCTCTTTGTCTGTCTGTCGCTCTCTGTCTGTCTGTCTGTCGCTCTCTGTCTGTCTGTCTGTCTGTCTGTCTGTCTGTCTGTCTGTCTGTCTGTCGCTCTCTGTCTGTCTGTCTGTCTCTGTCTGTCGCTCTCTGTCTGTCTGTCTGTCGCTCTCTGTCTGTCTGTCTGTCTGTCTGTCTGTCGCTCTCTGTCTGTCTGTCTGTCGCTCTCTGTCTGTCGCTCTCTGTCTGTCTGTCTGTCTGTCTGTCTGTCTGTCTGTCTGTCTGTCTGTCTGTCTGTCGCTCTCTGTCTGTCTGTCTGTCTGTAGCTCTCTGTCTCTCTGCCAGAGTGTCCAAGTGGCCAAGCTGCCTGGGAGGTAGTGTCATCAGACTGGGTTTTTAATTGGACTCTGATTTCTGCTTGTGATGGTGTGACTGTCATAGTTATGGTGAATAGAGGCAAGCAGATGCACCCTCTCTCCTGTTTGAGAGACTATTTAACTGATTTATGTGTTAGAAACAGTGACCGGACAGCTACTATTTAACAAGGTATTTTCTTTACCTGCAGTTCAAGGGCTGATCCTCATCTTACTTTATCTCCCACTGCTCCTCCTCTAACATCCCCAGAGCCTTGCTTTCTTCTGTGCGCCAGTGGTTCTTGCTGGCATGAAAACCTCTTAAAAGGCTCTTAGCGATCTCTTAATTTGGGCACCGCCATTTTCAGAGCAAGCGGTTATCAGGTTCCTTTTAGATGCTCCGTCTGTTCTGAGTGTTCTCCATCCTTGGTATGCATTCCACCAAAACCCTTCACTGGTTCAGAGCAGCCACTCAAATGCTAAACCTTTTTAAGAAGACCCATGTTTACTTCAAAGATGTCTCGTTACATTTATATATATATATATTTTTTGCACTCTGAATAATTGCTATACCAAACCTGATCTTTAGAGATGCTACATGTTCCATTTTGTCTCCTTGTTTCTCCTCTTCCCTCTGGAGGAGAGGTGGCTCATGGTGGTTTGTGGGAGGCCAGTTTCTCCTGCGGTGACCAATGGGGTGAGCATTAACCAGGCCTCTGGTTAAACTTTAACGCCATCAAACCCCCATCTTCCTGTCCTGCTGACCTGAACAGATTCTGTCCCACCCTCAGAACACACAGTCGCACACAGGCCATGACCACAAACGAAGGAGGCTTGTTTACAGCACCAGAGACAGATTTAGACACAGTGAGCATCAGGCTATTTCTGCTTGACTCTTTATTTCTGCTTGACTCCTAGCTGTTAAGTGTTCCACCAGGCTATTGGTCTGAAGACTGATTAGATACTATTGTATTACAAAACGCATTAACAGTGAGATCAATCATCAGTTGTTGGGTAATTTTTTAGGACATTGAATATATCTGAAACCAATCTTGGCCTTGCTACATGATGATCCTGTGCCAGCTGTAGCTGTTATATATTCCCATCTGATTTACCAGCACTACAGTTCCCTAACTCCCTTAATGGCTAGGGCTCCATTTAGAAATCCTGGGATTGACTTGCAGCAGGGATCTCCTAACTGAGCTGTTTTTGTTTGTCTGTCGGCATGGAGACCTTAACTGTGAGACAGCTGATTTGTTGAGCTCCAGGAGGTGAGACAGGCAGCTAAAATCACAAAGTGTGACTGAAGTGAAATGATTAAGCCAGATATGCAATCTAATCACTCCTTGTACGAACAAAATCTGGGCCAATGTTCCACCTTTGTGTGTGTGTGTGTGTGTTAGAAACATTACCTTGCCATTATCTCGGTCACAGTGGTGCCAATGGTATCATGTAAAGGCCAAGGTGACTTCTTACAGACCCCCCGTCCCCCCCCCCCGGTCTATGGTAAACAAGTGTAATAGATAAGAAAGGTGTTGAATGCATAAAGAATGATTTGCCAAAATTGGAATCGTGTCATGGTAGAGTAGATAAGCTGGAGCGCTTTGAAGGTCTCAACTTAAGCTGGTATTTCCCTCGTCTAGTGAATGCTTCCGGTGCTTAAAGACATGCTCCGTAGCATTGGAGGCTAGTACCACTTTTGGCTCTTGAGCACTACTTTTAGAACTACCGGCTAAAAAAATATACAAACCTACCGGAGAATCTCTTTAATTTAAACATTACCTAGCATAATGATTTGTTCCCACCACATGGCTTGGTCATAGTTAGAGAGATACCAGTTTTTGATTAACAATAATTAAGAATAATTCAGATAGCCCATAGCAAAGACTATGTACTCTGTTGTCCTGCATATGGCTATCAGCTACACAACCAGTTATGTAAGGCTGCAATCTGCAGGCGATGGTGCACATGACCCTTGACCTCTCAGAGGGCCTGACTGGTCCACAGTACAAAGGTTTTCTCATGTTCCACTAGGAAGTTCCTTAGAGAGTGACACATGCTACATCCTGTTAATGTCACAAGGGTGTGTGTGTGTGCGCGTCGACGGCATCAGCCCCCCATGCACTGTTATCCCTCTGAGTCGGCTCTGTAAATACACACACAGACTCGCAGCAACAACACCACCACCGAGAGGGACATTGACATCCAAACTATTTCTGCAGACCCTTGTGAATGAACATCAGCCCCTGTAGCTCAGATTGTTCATGCATTCCTCCACCATAAACGGTGGCATGCACATGTAACAGCATGAGAGTCTCCACCAGGGCTCCAGCCGTGCTCTTATACCATGATACCTCATAGCTGCCATGCTTTTCATATAATAACTCATGACGGTCATTGTGTTGAAAGACATGGGAGTCCTTATCATCCATTCATTGTTTTTTGTTTCTCTGTTGAGATGGATTGTGCAGATGAGAGGGTTAAAGCTAACCAAATGTAATGTAATGTAATACATGGGTTAGCGTTAGCCAGCTAATCCGTAATCACCTAATGCTATTTCAGGCTTCATGATGTGGATGTGGATGATGCTGTTGTCTCAGCATCATCCACATCCACACTAATATCCCTCCCTGGTAATTGTGTAGTTCAACAGGGAGTTGGCTTACCTAGGCTTGAGCTACAGTACATCAATGCTGTCTCTCTCTCTAGACTTACTGCTGGGGTACTCCCTTGCATTTGATTTGCACTATATTAGTTCTGCAGCAGAACTTTAATATTTTATGATTTTTTAAAGAGAAATAGACAGTTTAAGTGCAGTTAATGCCTCCCTAACAGAGACCAGAGGTAGAGCCTAACACTGAGGAGTCTGTGGTCTGATGTATTTACTCAGACTAAACAAACAGGTGTCTGGCCTTAGTTGCTGAACTCCTCAGAGTTCTCCACTCATTCTGGGATTGACCATAGTTGTGTGTTTTTGTTTAGTGGGACACTCTACTTCTAGGTCTTTAACCTGAGAGACTCTGCAGCCTGCTCTAACTATCTGTGTTGCTGGTCTGTGTTTCACCAGATTAATAAATCAAGTTAAACTCACTGACCTTGTTCTTGTTGCGGAACAATGTCTCTTTCTACCACACTGAGGTATGTGCCACAATTCCTCTGTTTACTGATTACCCATCCTGGCCACCACCACCACTGAGGCTGGGGTTGCAGAGCAAATCATCTCCACACACACTCCTCTCATCCACATAGACTGAGACAACAACCCAAGGATGTACACAAACAGAGTAAATATGTTAGTTGTGTCGTGGTTTGTCAGTCTACACGCTCCATTACTGAGTAAAGCCATTATCAGTATTACAATACCGGTAAGCACTTTCTCGCCTTTTACTCAAATGTTTTCGAGTGCAGAATGAGTGGCTGGTCCTTTTTCTGCTGATGCAAATTTTTGGCATGAAAATGCAAAACCAAAAATACAATAAAAAAATAAAAAAATATGAATTTCACCTTTATTTAACCAGGTAGGCCAGTTGAAAACAAGTTCTCATTTACAACTCCGACCTGGCCAAGATAAAGCAAAGCAGTGCGACAAAAACAACAACACAGAGTTACACATGGGATAAACAAACGTACAGTCAATAACACAATAGAAAAATCTGTATACAGTGTTTGCAAATGAAGTAAGGAGGTAAGGCAATAAATAGGCCAATAGTGGCGAAGTAATTTCAATTTAGCAATTAACACTGGAGTGATAGATGTGCAGATGAGGATGTGCAAGTAGAAATACTGGTGTGCAAAAGAGCAGAAAAACAAAACAAATATGGGATGAGGTAGGTAGGTGGTTGGATGGGCTATTTACAGATGGGCTGTGTACAGCTGCAGCGATCAGTAAGCTGCTCTGACAGCTGACGCTTAAAGTTAGTGAGGGAGATATAATTCTCCAACTTCAGTGATTTTTGCAATTCGTTCCAGTCATTGCCAGCAGAGAACTGGAAGGAAAGGCGGCCAAAGTAAGTGTTTGCTTTGGGGATGACCAGTGAAATATACCTGCTGGAGCACGTGCTACGGGTAGGTGTTGCTATGGTGACCAGTGAGCTGAGATAAGGCAGAGCTTTACCTAGCAAAGACTTATAGATGACCTGGAGCCAGTGGGTTTGGCGATGAATATGTAGCGAGGACCAGCCAACGAGAGCATACAGGTCACAGTGGTGGGTAGTATATAGGGCTTTGGTGACAAAACGGATGGCACTGTGATAGACTGCATCCAATTTATTGAGTAGGGTTTTGGAGGCTATTTTGTAAATGACATCGCCGAAGTCAAGGATCGGTAGGATAGTCAGTTTTACGAGGGTATGTTTGGCAGCATGAGTGAAGGATGCTTTGTTGCGAAATAGGAAGCCGATTCTACATTTAATTTTGGATTGGAGATGCTTAATATGAGTCTGGAAGGAGAGTTTACAGTCTAGCCAGACACTTAGGTATTTATTGTTGTCCACATATTCTAAGTCAGAATCGTCCAGAGTAGTGATGCTGGTCGGGCAGGTGGATGCGGGCATCGATCGGTTGAAGAGCGTGCATTTCGTTTTATTAGCATTTTAAGAGCAGTTCGAGGCCACGGAAGGAGTGTTGTATGGCATTGAAGCTCGTCTGGAGGTTTGTTAACACAGTGTACAAAGAAGGGCCAGATCTATACAGAATGGTGTCGTCTGCGTAGAGGTGGATCAGAGAATCACTCGCAGCAAGAGCGACATCATTGATGTATACAGAGAAAAGAGTCGGCCCAAGAATTGAAACCTGTGGCACCCCCATAGATACTGCCAGAATTCCGGACAACAGGCCCTCCGATTTGACACACTGAACTCTATCTGGGAAGTAGTTAGTGAACCAGGCGAGGCAGTCATTAGAGAAACCAAGGCTGTTGAGTCTGCCGATAAGAATACGGTGATTGACCTTGGCCAGGTCGATGAAGACGGCTGCACAGTACTGTCTTTTATCGATGGTGGTTATGATATTGTTTAGGACCTTGAGCGTGGCTGAGGTGCACCCGTGACCAGCTCGGTATCCGGATTGCATAGCGGAGAAAGTAAGTGTTATGTTAATAAAAACATTGCTTACATAACTTATAGCAGCAATTTAGCTTACGCTGGAACAGTATTAGCTTACGCTGGCTGAACTCGTTCTGTGGTCTATTGTGCAACAACTACAACTTCAGGGCAGTAGCAGCGAGCCAGGCCCTCTTCTCTCTCTCCCTTTGAAGATCAGATGTTATTATAGGTTAGTAACGGGTATTTCTCTGGATGTATAGAACAATCTCCAGGCAACGCTCTGTCATGCACCACAGGTACCCTGGCCTGTTGTTAAGGATTAATATCAGGGAACACGAACTTACTACGGAAGCCCTGCAGGTTCATCTACAACTAACACGAAACATATGTGTCCAAATCTTTTTCCAGGTAATGGAAATCATTTTGTGTTATTTGTTTGTGTCTTTGAAAGACATTGGTATGGTTTGTGTAACTTTAACAAAAATATGCTGCATAGCAGAGACAGAGTGTGAAATTCTGAAAGACAAGCTTGGCTAGCATCTTGGGCTGACCCCAATTTGTCGACTGGTCGATAGGCTGTTGGTCGACCAAGATTTTTTAAACAAACATATAACTAAAAATTATGGCACGCGCGAGACACATGTCTGATTCATGCCTGTCTAAGTGGACAAATCCATTAACATCACCAGTGGTACATTTACCATTAATTCCCATCATTTCTAATCTACAATGTTTGTTTTGGAATGGTGATTTCTGTTAATGCATTCAATATACAGTGCATTCGGAAAGTATTTAGACCCCTTGACTTTTTACACATTTTGTTTATGTTACAGCCTTATTCTAAAATAAATTAAATCTTTTTTTTGCCTCATTAATCTACACACAATACCCCATAATGACAAATCAAAACAGGTTTTTAGAAATTTTGGCAAATATATTAAAATAAAAAACGGAAATATCACAATACATAACTATTCAGGTAATTTACTCAGTACTTTGTTGAAGCACCTTTGGCAGCGATGACAGCCTTGTGTCTTCTTGGTTATGACGCTACAAGCTTGGCACACCTGTATTTGGGGAGTTTCTCCCATTCTTCTCTGCTGGTCCTCTCAAGCTCTGTCAGGTTGGATGGGGAGCGACACTGCACAGATATTTTCAGGTCTCTCCAGAAGTCTCTCCAGAGATGTTTGATCAGTTTCAAGTCTTGCCACTCAAGGACATTCAGAGACTTGTCCAGAAGCCACTCCTGCCTTGTCTTTTTTACACCTACCTATATAGACATACATACTTTTTAAAAAGAATATACCTTTATTATTATTCCCCGCAAACCCTACCACCGATCCCCCAATTGGAGTAAACTAATAAACACATTTCACAGATCCCGTATGCCCTACATTGTTTATCTTGTTATTAGTCCCACCCTTCAGTTCCACTCAACCCTTCCCATCTATCCTCCAACATCATCCATTTTGGATTTTTATTTGCCATATATTTTTCAACTGTGCTGTGATGCTTCACAAAAGATTTGAACCTTCCTATTCTCATAGCTTCTACAGATTGTAAATTAAAAATAAACATTTTTGCTAAAATAATTATTATATTATTGATTGATTGACTATGGCTTTTCAAATCCCCCAGTATTGCTATCTGTAGCGTTAGTTCTAGGCAAATGTTGCAATTCTTAAGCCATTCCTGGACCTGTGACCAAAAACGAGCTACATATGGACAATACCAAAATAAATGATCTAATGACTCTGCCTCCTCACAGCAGAATCTGCAGAGCTGGGAAGATTGTATCCCCCATATATATAACATTCTATTAGTTGCAAGAATTTTTTACAGTAATTTAAATTGAAAAATTCGAAGTTTTGAATCCGGTGTTGTTTTGTGTATCAATTCATAAACATGTGCCATGGAATGGATACATCAAATCTCTTCCCAACTATTTTGCAATTTATATGGCACAGCTGTCAGTTTTTTGGTCCTTAAATGAAATTGGTATATGTTTTTATTTATCACACTTTCCTTTAACCATTTATGTTCTTTAATATAGGGCCGACATACAAGTTCCTTACTTTTTTCCCCTTCTACTTGCCTCTTCCATTTTTGTGGTAATGCTGCAATTAATTGGTTGTAATTTTGGGTAGAGCAGACATTTCCATATGTCTGTGTTAGCTGCATGTGTGACATAACTCCACCAGTCCTATTTATGATATCATTCACAAAAATTATACCTTTTAAAAAAAAATCTTCGATAAATACAGTTTTTTTGATCAATTACTATATTTGAATTTAACCACAATATTTGTTGTACTATTTGTTCCGTCCTTTCAGGTGGATTAAACTGAAATTGCAACCAACTTTCTAAGGCTTGTTTAAAAAATAAGGATATTTTGGAGATTATTTCCTTTTCAAACAACCGAAAGTGAGCAGGTGTAATCTGAATAAAGGGAAAAAGGCCCTTCTTGAACATAGGATGAGACATTAGTACCAATTTACTAGAGAACCAGTTTGGATTTAAGTATAACTTTTGTATGACTGATGCCTTTAGTGAGAGGTCTAATGCTTTAATATTTAATAATTTCTGCCCCCTGAATTCATATTCATTATATAAATAGGCCCTTTTAATTTTATCTGGCTTGCCGTTCCAAATAAAATGGAATATTTTTTGTTCATATAATTTAAAAAGCAGGTCACTAGGTGTAGGCAAAACCATAAGCAAATAGGTAAACTGTGATATGACTAAAGAGTTAATCACGGTGATTTTTCCACAAATAGACAGGTATTTTCCTTTCCATGGTAGCAAGATCTTATCTATTTTTGCTAACTTTCTATAAAAATTTATTGGAGTGAGATCATTTCTTTCTTTTGGGATTTGTATACCGAGTATGTCCACATCTCCGTCAGACCATTTAATTTGTAAACTACATGGCAATGTAAAATGTGTATTTTTTAGTGATCCAATACGTAATATGGTACATTTATCATAATTTGGTTTTAATCCAGAGAGGACTTGTCCCAAAGTGACTCCTGCCTTGTCTTGGCTGTGTGCTTAGGGTCAGTGTCCTGTTGGAAGGTGAACCTTCGCCCCCATCTTAGGTCCTGAGCACTCTGGAGCAGGTTTTCATCAAGGATATTTCTGTCCTTTGCTCCGTTCATCTTTCCCTCGAACCTGACTAGTCTCCCAGTCCCTGCCACTGAAAAACATCCCCTCAGCATGTTGCTGCCACCACCATGCTTCACCGTAGGGATGGTGCCAGGTTTCCTCCAGATGTGACAGTTGGCATTCAGGCCAAAGAGTTCAATCTTGGTTTCATCAGACCAGAGAATGTTGTTTCTCATGGTCTGCTAGTCCTTTAGGTGCCTTTTGGCAAACTCCAAGCGTGCTGTTATGTGCCTTTTACTGAGTGGCTTCCGTCTGGCCACTCTACCGTAAAGGCCTGATTGGTGGAGTGCTGCAGAGATGGTTGTCCTTCAGGAACATTCTCCCATCTCCACAGAGGTACTCTAGAGCTCTGCCAGAGTGACTATCAGGTTCTTGTTCACCTCCCTGACCAAGGCCCTTCTCCCCCAATTGCTCATTTTGGCCGGGCGGACAGCTCTAGAAAGAGTCTTGGTGGTTCCAATCTTCTTCCATTTAAGAATGATGGAGGCCACTGTGTTCTTGGGGACCTTCAATGCTGTTTTTTGGTACCCTTCCCCAGATCTGTGCCTTGACACAATCCTGTCTTGGAGCTCTAGGGACAATTCCTTCGACCTCATGGCTTGGTTTTTGCTCTGACATGCACTTTCAAATGTGGGACCTTATATAGACATGTGTGGACCTTTCCAAATCATGCCCAATCAACTGAATTTACCACAGGTGGACTCCAGGTTGTAGAAACATCTCAAGGATGATCAATGGAAACAGGATGCACCTGAGCTCAATTTCGAGTCTTATAGCAAAGCGTCTGAATACTTCTGGAAATAAGGACTTTCTGTTTTTTATTGTAACATTTCTAAAAGTCGTTTACATTATGGGGTATTGTGTGTAGATTGATGAGCATAATTTTTTATTTATTCCATTTTAGAGTAAGGCTGTAACATAACAAAATATTGAAAAGTCAAGGGGTCTGAATACTTTCCGAATGCACTGTATTATTATTACAGTCTTACCGTTGTCAGTGTAGGAGTTGACACGTTGTTTGCAGAGGGCACTACCTTTATTTCATTCCATTTACTATTTGTCAATTTATTCATTGTCTTTTGTTTGGAGAGCTCCTGTCAATCTTGAGTAAGGGCATGCACCTGATTACGCATATTGAAGTAGGACTAATCTACCTGGCTTGCGAGCAAATGTAGGCCTAAAAGTGTGCCCAGTTGGGGATCTGATACTACTTCTGATTGTCTTAACTAACAATCACTGTGGAGATTCTCAAAGTATTTTTTTCTTTGAATCAAACAGCAAGTAAACAAAAAATGTCATGTTCTGATCTGGTGGAAACGTCATAAAATAGGCCTACCTGATTTACTTCTTATCCCTTGCGCAAAATAGCCTACAGCTGTGTCTGTCTGCCCGGAGCTCACTGGCTCAGGAAACTCTGAGGACCCAGAATATTCTATACAATGTTGCAAGTTTGCTAGCACTGCTTAGGTCTGGACCAAGTTAATACAAAAATTGATACAATTTTTCAAGTTCCTTGCAGACAGGCCATACGTAGCCAATGTGATTTATAGGATATTTTCATCAGGATATTTTCTACCTGCGGGCTGCAATTTGTTGGCTTATGTTGGCTATTTTACATATTGGCAATGGCAATAGAAGTTACTTGTAGATTGATATAATTTCATTTAGAATTTTGATTTAACCACATGACATTTGATTTTGAGATATGAAATTAAATGAAACTGTTCCACAAAAATGTGCATGTAAAAATCATAACTGGCACGCAGATCAGTAGAAATGTTAGGATAACTTGGCATTCCAAATGGAAAAGGTTGCAGACAGCTGGTGTAGCCTATTACCAGCAACTTCAGGAGCTTAACTGGGCAGCGGAAGGAAAAGGGTCAGGAACAGTTTTTTTTCTTCTTCTGGTTAGGCCGTATTGATCTCTGGCTCCCTCTTTAGTAATTTGTGTCTTCATTTTTCATTGCAGTGCTTAAAGCATCAGACAAGCTCAGTAGCCTACATATAGTTGATTTTATTCAAACATAGGGTGTGTCTATATATGGAAAAATACAGGTTTGAAAATGTCTACCAATCGATTGGTCGAAACAGACAACTCTCGGTCGACCAAGATTTTTTTTTGTCTGTGACAGCCCTACTAGCATCTCTCCTTACAGCTTTTTTGACAGTCAGTTGATGTCCAGATGCTTTACAGGTCAGAGTTCAAGCTCTGTCTGTGTGAGTCAGTATGTATAGGGCTGTGTGTGTCCATCCGATGAACGGAGCAAAGGACAGAGATATCCTTGATGAAAACCTGCTCTTTCTGTATGCAAGACTGGACTGTGAGGACTTAGGGCATCAGGATGAGATCAACGTGTATAATTAGAGATAGCTGATTATCCCTCTATCTTGTCTGTGTATCTGACTCCAACAGTAGCACCATTTATGGAGGAAAGAACTAGAAACTGTCCCAGGAACAGTGAGCATGACCTGCCCCATGATGGATGCCCCCTCACTCCTCCAGACTTATTCATGATGCTGGGAGGAGCTGACTCTGAGCTACTTGTTGTCCATACCCCCTATTTGGATCCCCACTTCCTGTCCTGTCCTCTCCCCCTCTGGAATGGTGGGCTTTTTATTGGGTTTATGGGGTTTTGGAGCAGACCAAATGTACGGGTCGAGTTTCAGCGGTGCCAGAGAGAGCTAGCCAAGGCACACAAACAACAGTTCCCCCTCTCTACTTTTTTGTGAATGCCTTTAGACATGGATATGGTTGGGAAACCGCAGCCTTGCTGATTCTGCAGTTTGCCGCTACAGTCGCTCTCCTGGCCCATCCTATAGGGTTTTTCTACTTCAGGGAGCCAGTTTTGTCTCTTTGCGGTTTCTTTTCCTTCGTCATTCTTAATCTCCCGTCTGTAGCCATGTTCAGCAGCTCACCGTACAGCACTCTGTCAGGCCTTTCTTCCTCCTTCTGACAAACTGTCCCTGCCTGGTCCTGGCTACTGGCAGAGATTGAGATGTTCCTTGCTGGTGGTGATCACTTCACTGCTCAGTATATGGACAAGCTGATGATGTGTTTGGAATGAGTTCCATGTTAAATCAGCACCTGTTTAGTGAGTGAGGCCAACAGCAGCAGGCTGTCTGGTCCCTGTCTGACGCTTGTGGCTGGGGGTCAGCATGTGGCTGGGTCTAAGGCCCTATTCCCACTATGAGAGAGGAAGTCGGAGGAGTGGAGTGGCAAAAGAGATTTCTACTTTTCAATTCACATTAAATCCTTACCTTTCATTGTGGCTGGCAATGTGACATTCTTGGTCCGGAGCTCATTTTGACCGTAAATATCCCAGTAGCCACTAGCCAGTAAGCACAAACTATTTAACAATCCGAGCAACTTTTCTTCTATAACATGTTGCAATATTGAATAATGCAACCAAACCATATTACACTCTTGAATAATGCAACAATTCACAAGCATGTGCAGACAATTAAAGTGTTTATTTTCTCATCCCTACACTTAAATTAGCTGACAATAGGCTATACAGCGCACTCCTGCTGGCTAGCTAGCTAACTAACAGCATGCTTCATGATCAAGTAATTTTAGCATATCAATAATGAACATTTACCTCTCCCATACCAATATTAAAGTACAGTAGCGTTATCATACAGTGTAATTCATATAATAATATAGGCTACACAGCTAGGTAACATTAGCTAGCTAAACAAAATCATTTTTGGGGACTGGGGATGAGGCTGGAGCTGAGGCTGGGGCTTTTACTCACTTTGAGGGTTCATGGGGGTTAAGCTGGGACTGGAACAGGGGCTTTGATGAGGGAAGGGTTAGAATGGGGCTGGTGCTCGAGCTGCAGCAGTGGCTTATAGTGGGGGTTGGGCAGGCAGGGCTATGGTCTGTGCAGTTGTGCTGGTGGTTTTAAAGGGAATTATAACTGGGAGTTTGACATCACAATGAAGGATTTGAGAGACAATCTATGTGAGTGACCGGCACCTACAGGACTGCAATTCAGTTTAAAGTCATATATATTCTTCCAAAAACAAATCAGTTTTTCATTTTGTCAGTGGGCATGGGTACAGTGTGTGACTTGAGACTCAATAATCAGATTGCCTCTTTAAACTCCCCCCTGCAGAACGTGACTTGAGGCTGATTGCTAAACAATAGTGGGGGGTGGATTATCATCTGAAGTAGACAGAAGGTGGACAAGATAATAATGAGAAGGAAGGTTTTTCCATTTACTCAGCTCCCATTTGAATGGTTGCTTCACAGATAAAAAGGACGCCCTAATGGATTGACGAGAGAACATTCTCCTCAATGATACAATAAAGAGGCTAGTTCCGACTAGTTCAGTCAGTGTTGCTGTGGTCTGAGTAAGGCCTAGTGTGTGTGGTGCATAGATGTTTTCATGCCCGGGTAGAGCTGGTTAGAGCCCACACCCTGTTTCACATGGGTATCACACTCGGCAGCACACTGAGATTCCAAAGCATGGCAAGGGCACACGCACATAGTCTCAGACCTGCTCTGTTCTCTCAAAACATATACCTGAAGTGAGGTCTGTGTCACAGTCACTCTGTGTTGTGTAGAAGGCAGGCAGCCTCATGCGCGTTTGTTTGTGTGTGTGGTTTTATGTATTGATCAAATACGATATAACAACTGATGCAAGTTCAAAGTGTGTTCATAGTACATTATGAAGTAATGCTAAAGAGGAAATAAGTATTGCAGTTGGAAAACTAATGCTACTGTCTCTTTAAAAGTTACCATTGCTCAATGCAGTGCAACATTGTCTGTGTTGTATTTATTGGGCCATAACAGTTTCCCTGCCTGTCTGCCTGTGCATATCTATGGGTCTCTACTTGCCATGCAAAGTGATATGTTTGGGATGAATGGCAGGGCTTGTGCCAGCCAGGCCTGTTAGGCCTCTCTGTTCACTTTTCAATGGAGACACTTCCTGTTGCTGCTTTGAACAGAGCCTTGTCACACAGATCAGCTGACCCGGGATCAGAGTTTGCATTTAATTTGTTATGGACCGGCTCAATTCGGTCTTATGTAGCAAAATTTGAAATTGTGTTTTTTACATTGGATAAAAGCAGAGACTCAGAGCTAGAAAATGGTATATCATACACTACAGTTGAGGAAAAATAGGAAAGTATTTCTGCTTTGAAAGTTGATAAACTTGTAACCTCACTTTTGAGGAAATTGTCCTTGAATGTTTTGATACACCTACTGGAGAGCTCTTCTTTGTCTACACCCATTCAGATTCGTTCACACCCTCTTAAGCCTAAACCCCAAACCATCTCTTTAAGGATTCACATGAGGCCATGTACTAAACAACCAAAGATTTCAAGACTAAAGGCTGGTTTATACTACGGGTGTGTTCGTAAATTCAATCTGGAGTGCCAGAGTGTGCTCAGAGTTCGCTTTGGGCATTCATAATCTCAGAGCGTTGTCAGCTTGTCCGTTCGTAAATTCAGAGCACACACTGGACGCTCTGGCCAAGGAGTAGGGTTGATCCGAGCGCTCTGACCTAACAACAACCAAGCTAACTGGCTAATGTTGGCTAGCTTACTAGCTACTTCCTGACATAAATGAGGGAACAGCTCATTTTACTCTAGCTGGTTAGGCTGTTTTTATGTTATTCAGAGCGTTGATGACTGCAACTGTGCTGCTGGCAACAATTTAATTACGCTTTTTTGCCAACGTTTACTGACACCGGCCATATTCAACGGGTGTTGAGTATTCGTAAATTCGTCCGTTATTCTGCGCTCTGGCACACTCAGACGAGAGAGCTCTGAAATCGGAGCGAATTTACCAACTACGTCTATCGACAGTTGTCGCAGTGACATCATGAACGTTCTATTAAAATGGTTACTTGCATAGTGGAGTCTTCTGCTGAGACATGTAGCTAGCTAGCTAAACAATGAGCCATAATACCAACTCATAACATTACTACCCTGCATGAATCTTCTGGTAGCTAACCAACCAGGTTCAATGTTAGCTAGCTAGCTAACATTAGGCTATAACTAGCAATGCACATAGCTATGAGATATGAATAATATTACTACACAGATCATATACGTAACTTTAGCTAGCTAGCCAGCCAGCCATCCAGCTAATGTTAGCTAGCTAGCTAACAGTACGCTTTAACTTGAAATGAAAATGACTTTCTGACAAAATTAGAAACGTGTAATATCGGGAAATATAGTTAGCTAGATTCTTACCCGTATACATGTATGGACACTTCTCCCTCTGTCACGGATGCCATTGTTGCCTTAGTTTGAAGATGTAATTGGGAGACCGTGTTTTATACAACAGCCTTTTGTGTGTTCTCTTTTCGACTTCATCTGCATATTTGCAATCAAACGTCAGAATTTTCCCCATCTCCTGATTTCAAAACTCGGTCCTCCAGGAAGTAGAGAGCAACACTTTTTGCATTTCTGCTATGTGATATCTTTCAAAAAAGAGTTAGAAATTATTACCTACACATACTGACCAGCACATGTTATAGACAGACGCATGCTACATGGCAGACCAATCCGAACTCATCCTTCGGCATGTCCAACCTACTCATTATCTCAGCCAATCATGGCTAGCGGGAAGGTTCCTCGCCTTTTCTATGGCTAAACCAACTAGGCTCATACTTTTAACAATTGTATTCGTATTTACAGATGGCATACAAGTTTGTTATTAAGGCACATGAAAGTTCACGTTCCAGAAGGCATTTGGATTAAAAAAAGAGAAGTTTACGTTCAAATGGATATCCTGTGAAGTAGTGACGCACAACATACGCCTAGTTTCCTGAAACTAGTCACATTTACATGCAACTGGCTTAGATGATTTATGTTGATAATTTTGTGTAGAGATTTTATAATATACAATCATGGCCAAAAGTTTTGAGAATGACACAAATATTAATTTTCACGAAGTCTGCTGCCTCAGTTTGTATGATGGCAATTTGCATATACTCCAGAATGTTATGAAGAGTGATCAGATGAATTGCAATTAATTGCAAAGTCCCTCTTTGCCATGCAAATGAACTGAATCCCCAAAAAACATTTCCACTGCATTTCAGACTTGCCACAAAAGGACCAGCTGACATCATGTCAGTGATTCTCTCGTTAACACAGGTGTGAGTGTTGACGAGGACAAGGCTGGAGATCACTCTGTCATGCTGATTGAGTTTGAATAACAGACTGGAAGCTTCAAAAGGAGGGTGGTGTTTGGAATCATTGTTCTTCCTCTGTCAAACATGGTTACCTTCAAGGAAACATGTGCCGTCATCATTGCTTTGCACAAAAAGGGCTTCACAGGCAAGAATTGCACCTAAAGTAAGATTGCACCTAAATCAACCATTTATTGGATCATCAAGAACTTCAAGGAGAGCGGTTCAATTGTTGTGAAGAAGACTTCAGGGCGCCCAAGAAAGTCCAGCAAGCGCCAGGACCATCTCCTAAAGTTGATTCAGCTGCGGGATCGGGGCACCACCAGTACATAGCTTGCTCAGGAATGGCAGCATTCAGGTGTGAGTGCATCTGCACGCACAGAGAGTCGAAGACTTTTGGAGGATGGCCTGGTGTCAAGAAGGGCAGCAAAGAAGCCACTTCTCTCCAGGAAAAACATCAGGGACATACTGATATTCTGCAAAAGGTACAGGGATTGGACTGCTGAGGACTGGGGTCAGGTCATTTTCTCTGATGAATCCTCTTTCCGATTGTTTGGGGCATCCGGAAAAAAGCTTGTCCGGGGAAGACAAGGTGAGCGCCACCATCAGTCCTATGTCATGCCAACAATAAAGCATCCTGAGAACATTCATTTGTGGGGTTGCTTCTCAGTTAAGGGAGAGGGCTCACTCACATTTTTGCCTAAGAACACAGCCATGAATAAAGAATGGTACCAACACATCCTCAGAGAGCAACTTCTCCCAACCATCCAGGAACAGTTTGGTGAAGAGCAATGCCTTTTACAGCATGATGGAGCACCTTTCCATAAGGCAAAGTAATAACTAAGTGGCTCGGGGAACAAAACATCGATATTTTGGGTCCATGGCCAGGAAACTCCCCAGACCTTAATCCCATTGAGAACTTGTGGTCAATCCTCAAGAGGCGGGTGGACAAGCAAAAACCCACAAATTCTGACAAACTCCAAGCATTGATTATGCAAGAATGGGCTGCCATCAGTCAGGATGTGGCCCAGAAGTTAATTGACAGCATGCCAGGGCGGATTGCAGAGGTCTTGAAAAAGAAGGGTTAACACTGCAAATATTGACTCTTTGCATCAACTTCATATAATTGTCAATAAAAGCTTTTGACACGTATGAAATGCTTGTAATTATACTTCAGTATTCCATAGTAACATCTGACCAAAATATCTAAAGACACTGTTGCAGCAAACTTTGTGAACATTTATATTTGTGTCATTCTCAAAACCTTTGGCCACGACTGTACATATGTAAAGTGCTCAGCTGATCAGAATCAAGGTCCACCACATCTTCACAGACATTTTTTCAACCTGTAGTCCATGAAAATAGCATAGAAATGCTAAAATATTTAGACCTTAATCATTAACAACAAAAGCCCAAACCTCAGGAATGGTCTCTCTGTCTGCAGTGTTCTACACAGACAAAGAAAGCAGCTAGATTCCGTAGTTTAGGGAAAAGAGAAAAAGGAAGAACAGGGTAGCCATTATAGGCCCAGGCAGCTACATTTCTGTAATGTGCCCTTAATGATGGTTATTAGGCCTGATTTTGTCTGTTAAATGCCTCGTCTGAACCCAAGGCTAGTGCTGCCGCAGCCCCACCGCCTTCCATGGTCTGACTTAGGCTGTTGGCCTGTTGTGTGGAGCTGACACAGAGAAGTGGTAGTGTAAGACTATATAATTGCTGCTTACCTCATGCTGCCCTCTGCTTTGGGGTTTACTATATTTATTAACTCTGATGTTCTCCCTCTTCTCTCCACAGTGTCCAGTGTCATGAAACTAAATCCACAGCAAGCTCCGCTATATGTAAGTATGCCATTTTAATCCAAAATCGTATTTCTGTCTGTGGTGCATCTGGGAAATGGATTCAAACCATTAAAACCTATTATGGTTGTTGGAATACATGTTCTATAGATATTAAAGAGTTCTGTTTTGGTGACACGTAAATTAAATATTGACATTTTCATTAAAGGAACCTAAGAATTAAAGAGTGAAATGTATTCATAATATAGATGGTACATAGGATGTATGTGTAAATAACATTGGTTTGAGTTAGTGATAGAGTCTGTCTGTGCTATGTGACAGTCAGGGCCAGTGGGTCGGGTTATATGGCTGCCCTGGGTAATTGCATGTTGGTGTTTTGCTTGGGTTAGAGCATGTTTAATTACATTTACACAGTGCAAGTGGTGCCCAAGTTTCAGAAGGGTGGCTGGGCTCGAGACATAACACTGTTATTAGATTATGTGGGTTACTGTAACATACCTCTCGTTAAAGCTGGTTGTCCATGTTCAAATCAAATCAAAGTTTACTTGTCACGTGCGCTGAATACAACAAGTGTAGACCTTACGGTGAAATGCTTACTTACAGGCTCTAACCAATAGTGCAAAAAAGGTATTAGGTGAACAATAGTTAAGTAAAGAAATAAAAACAACAGTAAAAAGACAGTGAAAAATAACAGTAGCGAGGCTATATAGAGCCGTGGCCAAAGGTTTTGAGAATGACACAAATTTTAATTTTCATAAAGTCTGCTGCCTCAGTTTGTATGATGGCAATTTGCATATACTCCAGAATGTTATGAAGAGTGATCAGATGAATTGCAATTACCTGCAAATTCCCTCTTTGCCATGCAAATGAACTGAATCCCCCAAAAACATTTCCACTGCATTTCAGCCCTGCCACAAAATGACTAACTGACATCATGTCAGTGATTCTCTCGTTAACACAGGTGTGAGTGTTGACGAGGACAAGGCTGGAGATCACTCTGTCATGCTGATTGAGTTCGAATAACTGACTGGAAGCTTCAAAAGGAGGGTGGTGCTTGGAATCATTATTCTTCCTCTGTCAAACATGGTTACCTGCAAGGAAACACGTGCCGTCATCATTGCTTTGCACAAAAAGGGCTTCACAGGCAAGGATATCACTGCCAGTAAGATTGCACCTAAATCAACCATTTATCGGATCATCAAGAACTTCAAGGAGAGCGGTGCAGTTGTTGTGAAGAAGGCTTCAGGGCGCCCAAGAAAGTCCAGCAAGCGCCAGGACCATCTCCTAAAGTTGATTCAGCTGCGGGATCGGGGCACCACCAGTACAGAGCTTGCTCAGGAATGGCAGCGGGCAGGTGTGAGTGCATCTGCACGCACAGTGAGTCGAAGACTTTTGGAGGATGGCCTGGTGTCAAGAGGGCAGCAAAGAAGCCACTTCTCTCCAGGAAAAACATCAGGGACATACTGATATTCTGCAAATTGGACTGCTGAGGACTGGGGTAAAGTCATTTTCTCTGATGAATCCCCTTTCCGATTGTTTGGGGCATCCGGGAAAAAGCTTGTCCGGGGAAGACAAGGTGAGCGCTACCATCAGTTCTGTGTCATGCCAACAATAAAGCATGCTGAGACCATTCATGTGTGGGGTTGCTTCTCAGCCAAGGGAGTGGGCTCACTCACAATTTTGCTTAAGAACACAGCCATGAATAAAGAATGGTACCAACACATCCTCTGAGAGCAACTGCTCCCAACCATCCAGGAACAGTTTGGTGACAAACAATGCCTTTTCCAGCATGATGGAGCACCTTGCCATAAGGCAAAAGTGATAACTAAGTGGCTCGGGGAACAAAACATTGATATTTTGGGTCCATGGCCAGGAAACTCCCCAGACCTTAATCCCATTGAGAACTTGTGGTCAATCCTCAAGAGGCGGGTGGACAAACAAAAACCCACAAATTCTGACAAACTCCAAGCATTGATTATGCAAGAATGGGCTGCCATCAGTCAGGATGTGGCCCAGAAGTTAATTGACAGCATGCCAGGGTGGATTGCAGAGGTCTTGAAAAAGAAGGGTCAACACTGCAAATATAGACTCTTTGCATCAACTTCATGTAATTGTCAATAAAAGCCGTTGACACTTATGAAATGCTTGTAATTATACTTCAGTATTCCATAGTAACATCTGACAAAAATATTTAAAGACACTGAAGCAGCAAACTTTGTGGAAATTAATATTTGTGTCATTCTCAAAACTTTTGGCTACGACTGTACAGTAGCGAGGCTATAAAAGTAGCGAGGCTACCATTTTTATGTCTCTGCGTGCGGTTTGAAGGAAGTTGCTAAATATCGCTAGTGCAATTGCTAACCAGCGTTAGCACACAAAGTTTATGGGTATCTGCATGCGAACAGATAGCCATATCATTGTGCTACACTGGCTCGCAAAACTTCTTCCTTCATACTGGACACAGAGACATAAAAATGGTATCCACAAGTTCATCTGACTCCGGGGAAGTAGATAAAGAACCTCATTGCCAAAATCCCGAAGTATCCCTTCAAAATAAGGGCCTGGCTTCAAGTTGCCATTGGATCCCTAAGCAGAGCACTCAGCCTGGCCCATAGAGCGGAAGGAGGAAGAGAGGGGGAAGGAAGAGGTTGTTGCTGTGGGATGCGTGGCCCAGCGGTGTCTGATTTCAGTGAGCAGCCATATGAAGAAGGGGATCAGCTGGGCTCAGTACACACAGCTAGGCTTGGGCTCTCCTCTCCTCCTGGTATGAGCATGCTCAGTTCTCAAACAGGAAAACCAGGGCCTTCAGATATATAGTAGGAAATCCAGGGCCTTTAGACATATAGCAGGAGCCGGCGGAGGAAGCTGTGTCCAAGCAGCACTCTAGATGTGGTTTAGGATTATATATACAGTTGAAGTCGGAAGTTTACAAACACTTAGGTTGGATTAGGTTGGAGTCATTAAAACTCGTTTTTCAACCATTCCACAAATTTCTGGTTGACAAACTATAGTTTTGGTAAGTCGGTTAGGACATCTACTTTGTGCAGGACACAAGTAATTTTTCCAACAATTGCTAAAACATCACAATTCCAGTGGGTCATAAGTTTACATACACTAGGTTGACTGTGCCTTTAAACAGCTTGGAAAATTCCAGAAAATGATGTCATGGCTTTAGAAGCTTCTGATAGGCTAATTGACATAATTGGAGATGTACCTGTGGATGTATTTCAAGGCCTACCTTCAAACGCAGTGCGTCTTTGCTTGACATCATGGGAAAATCAGCCAAGACCTCAGAAAAAACGTTGTAGACCTCCAAGTCTGGTTCATCCTTGGGAGCAATTTCCAAACGCCTGAAGGTACCACGTTCATCCGTACAAACAATAGTACACAAGTATATACACCGTGGGACCACGCAGCCATCATACCGCTCAGGAAGGAGATGCGTTCTGTCTCCTAGAGATGAATGTAATTTGATGCGAAAAGTGCAAATCAATCCCAGAACAACAGCAAAGGAACTTGTGAAGATGCTGGAGGAAACAGGTACAAAGTATCTATATCCACAGTAAAACGAGTCCTATATCGACATAACCTGAAAGGCCGCTCATAAAGGAAGAAGCCACTGCTCCAAAACCGCCATAAAAAAGCCAGACTACGGTTTGCAACTGCACATGGGGACAAAGATCGTACTCTTTGGAGAAATGTCCTCTGGTCTGCTGAAACAAGAATAGAACTGTTTGGCCATAAGGACCATCGTTATGTTTGGAGGAAAAAGCGGGAAGCTTGCAAGCCGAAGAACACCATCACAACCGTGAAGCACAGGGGTGGCAGCATCATGTTGTGGGGGTGTTTTTCTGCAGGAGGGACTGGTGCACTTCACAAAATAGATGGCAACATGAGGATGGAAAATTATGTGGATATATTGAAGCAACATCTCAAGACATCAGTCAGGAAGTTAAAGCTTGGATCTTCCAAATGGACAATGACGTCAAGCATACTTCCAAAGTTGTGGCAAAATGGCGTAAGGACAACCAATTCAAGGTATTGGAGTGGCTATCACAAAGCCCTGACCTCAATCCCATAGAACATTTGTGGGTAGAACTGAAAAAGTGTGTGCGATCAAGGAGGCCTACAAACCTGACTATGTTACACCAGCTCTGTCAGGTTTGTAGGCCTCCTTGATTGCACACACTTTTTCACTTTTCCTTCCTGAGCGGTATGATGGCTGCGTGGTCCCACGGTGTATATACTTGTGTACTATTGTCTGTCACCCAACTTATTGTGCGAAGCTTGTGGTATAGTGAAGACATTAAAACTATGAAATAACACATATGGAATCATATAATAACCAAAAAAGTGTTAAACAAATCTAATTTAAAAAAATGTAGAAAAACCCTAGAATGAGTAAGTGTGTCCAAACTTTTGACTGGTACAGTACATACAAAATAAATATGGGGGATTGGAAATGATACAAACAATTACATTGATAGAAGCCATAATCTATTTGCAATATTAAATCTGATCTCCCCCCCCCCCCCCCCCAATGCCCTGGTGTATTGAGTTTGTTCTGATGGCAAAAAGGGGATGCAACTCAATATTTGGAAGGTGTTCCTAATGTTTTGTACATTCAGTGTATGTGTTGGTATCCTCATTAACAGAGAAGAAAGCAAACAGAACCTGATCATTCTGAGGATCCGATCCCAGCCTTGCTCTCCACCACAGATATTCTGCTTTCAGAAGCAAGATCAGCTATTACAGCTCTGATCTAATACATTCATACATACAGTCCTTATTTGGCCACAGATTTGTGGCCAGCTGGATTACCTAATTTTGCGACACAGCATTTACTTTCAAAACTCTACTTGGCTGATGTACTGACATCAGAGCCACTGACAAAGTAAATATTCAGAAACTAAAGCAGTGTTCTCCGGATGCATGCCACCTATCACTGTTTGTGCTTGTTGTGGTAAGGCTAAAGTACAGGATTCTGTCAGTGTGTTCAGTGTGCGGTGGCAGTGTGCGGTGGTTATAAAACATTCTCTAGGAGTACCTCTCCTACACACTGAGCCAGGCGTTGAACTAGACTAACAGCTGCAGAGCAATGTGACTGAGATGTGCTACAGTACTTGTGTATGTGGTCACTATTGGTTGCTTATTCCTGCCATGTGTCTGCTGTTTCTAGTCCATTACGTGACGTTTGTCAACTTTTTATTCTAAATATTGAACAGAGAAGTGAACTCAAGTAACAACTCTGTTCTATAAGGAACACATAAGTTAAGTGATGTGTGAAGAGTTGATACACTTTGAAACACATGACTGTTTTGCCTCTGGTGCCCCACCCATAGAGGAGGGAGGAAGTAACTAGGCTACATTTGGAGAAGTTCATTCCATTTCTCTGTTTCTCTCTTTCTTTCTTCATCTCTCCTTGGCTCCTCACCTTCGACAATGAGACTGTACGCTCAGAGTTAGCCCCCTGGTGTAGGGTGCTGGCTGTGGTGAGGTGTGAGTAGAAGGGTCAGGAATGTAACAGGGCCGGGGCAAACCTCACCATGCCAGCCACTCGTGACAGTACTCATTCACATATGCAGTGTGGCTGTGCTGTGGCTGGCACATGCTGGTGTACGCATAGGGACAGACATTTCAACTAGGGATCCTCATCCTGCACATAGCACAAGCACTCAAAAAAGCTAATTATTTTTCCAATATTGTGTGTTTGAACTTGTTTCTGACAGTAGAGGTTTAGGCTCTGTGTGATTTTAGGCCTACAGGGACCAACTCTGGTCATGGCCTTGGTGCTAAATGAGTCAGAGTAGTGGAGCAGTGTGGATAATTCAATCACATGTCCTGCACTATTGATTTGATGCAATTGTTGCAGCCAGGCTAAGAACAAATGTAGGAACAGAGTACAGAGTCTGTGTCCTGATTCCAGTTCTTGTATTATGCCTTGGAGAGTGTACTTTATGTCCTTGACGAGGGCCCTTGGAGTCATACAGCAGTCTCTGAATGAAGAGGAGGATACAGGACACACACGTTAAGGCACACACACACTCTGGGCCCGAAAGCCACCCTGTCTTTGGTGTGAGGAGTTTCAAAGTCAGTCTGTCATTAGCAGAGCATCAGTAGGGTGCAGGCAGCCAGGAAGGAGCTCCTCCTTGGACTGTCTCTCTCTGGGGTTATTTCCAGTGAGCATTTAGGCCTACTTCTGATGTAGATATTTGGAACAGCATCACAAACAACCCAAGAATGCCTAAGAGCATACAATAAGAAGGCAAGGCAACCCACTCAGGACCCAAGGGCAGAGAAGTGGAATAGTTGCAACCAGGGCAAGGTAATATAGTGAAATTGTTTGATTAATTAGAATGTATGTTTTTGCGGGATATTCCAAATGCCTATATCGCAAGAATCACGCTTTTGCTTTATAGATGTTTTTATGAGCATTTATGTCCTCTTGTTTTCATGTCGTCTTTTTGGTTTGGTCTCCTTCGCTCTTTCTGTGCTGTGCGCACCTGCACATTTACATCAGAGATCTGAATATAATGACGAGATGCTCATGTCTCCACCCTAACAATGGGAGTCGTTGTCTTAAAGGCGGGAAGGAAGGCGACAAGCTTAGGTCCAAAATATGCCCGTAGAAACGTATAGGTCTTATTTTGGAAAGATTTTGGCGAGAGTGAAACTTCTCGCTTCACCTTTTCTTCTCTGTTCACACACACACCAAGGCTCTCCCCCTGCTACTCACAAAGATGAGAGATCACTTCTTCTTCCCTAACAAGCGGTTTCAACTCGCTATTTGCATTTGAGGTTTGATCCAACAGAATCGGTCTAATGGATACTGAAACACATTGAGACATTATTTTACTGTAATAGAGAAGTTAAACCTTTATAACGATACCTTATTTATGTCTCAACTTCTCAAATTGCGTGCAAGGAAGACACTAAAATGAGAGTGTCAATGAACATTGATTCTGGAAAATGTATGCTCAGTTTGTTGCGCGCAGTACCATGTACCGCTAGCAGAATTTTAGCCAAATGCTGTTATACTAGCTGTCTAGTCTGTGTTTTATAAATGTGCAAATAGCATAAAACACAATTATATAAGGAATTGGCAACTCGTTCTCATTAGGAGAAGTAAGGTAGGACACTTGATTTCAACATCTGAACAAAGGGGACAGACTAGCGTGCTGTTCAAACAGTTGGAGACGGACAGAATGGTGTGTTCATAACAATTCAACTGTTCTGCCTTGAGATATTAAGATTAGCTGGCTACTCACTAGCATGTGGGCTTGTGCTTGAGAGATTGTGTTCATTTTCTATAATGCCTGCTACAAGAAGTTGGTCATTGTCAGTGAATGTGGATTATGCATGGTTCAGGTTAAATTTGTAACAAAAAGGGTATTTTCATAGACAGACTTGAAAGCCAGTTGTTTGAACTGCAGTGTATTTTACCTTTAATTGTACAACAAAGCTTATTTAGTGCATTAAGAAAGAATTCAGACCCCTTTCCTTTTCCACATTTTGTTATATTACAGCCTTGTTCTAAAATTGATTAAATAAAAATGTTACTCATCAATCAACACACAATACCCCATAATGACAAAGCGAAAACACGTTTTTTTTAGATAATTTTTTGCAAATGTATTAAAATAAGTATTCAGACCCTTTGCTATGAGACTCGAAATTGAGCTCAGGTGCATCCTGTTTCCATTGATCATCCTTGAGATGTTTCTACAACTTGATTGGAGTCCACCTGTGGTAAATTCAATTGATTGGACATGATTTGTAAAGGCGCACCTGTCTATATAAGGTCCCAACTTGAGAGTGCATGTCAGAGCAAAAACCAAGCCATGAGGTCGAAGGAATTGTCCGTAGAGCGCCGAGACAGGATTGTGTCAAGGCACAGATCTGGGGAAGGTTACCAAAAAATGTCTGCAGCATTGAAGATCCCCAAGAACACAGTGGCCATCATTCTTAAATGGAAGAAGTTTGGAACCACAAAGACTCTTTCTAGAGCTGGCCGCCCGGCCAAACTGAGCAATCGGGGGAGAAGGGCCTTGGTCAGGGAGGTGACCAAGAACCTGATGGTCCCTCTGACAGAGCTCTAGAGTTCTTCTGTGGAGATGGGAGAACCTTCCAGAAGGACAACCATCTCTGCAGCACTCCACCATCAGGCATTTATTGTAGAGTGGCCAGACAGAAGCCACTCCTCAGTAAAAGGCACATGACAGCACGCTTGGAGTTTGTCAAAAGGTACTTAAAGGACTCATACCATAAGAAACAACATTCTCTGGTCTGATAAAACCAAGATTGAACTCTTAGGCCTGGGTGCCAAGCGTCACATCTGGAGGAAACCTGGCGCCATCCCTACGGTGAAGCATGGTGGTGGCAGCATCATGCTGTGGGGATGTTTTTCAGCGGCAGGGACTGGGAGACTAATCAGGATTGAGAGAAAGATGAACGGAGAAAAGTACAGAGAGATCCTTGATGAAAACCTGCTCCAGAGCGCTCAGGACCTCAGACTGGGCGAAGGATCACCTTCCAACAGGACAACGACCCTAAACACACAACCAAAACGATGCAGGAGTGACTTCGGGACAAGTCAAGTCAGAACCGTCCAGAGTAGCCAGATGGAAAGCATGGCCAGCCGTAAATAAATGCAGGTGTGCCAAGCTTGTAGTGTCATACCCAAGAAGACTTGAGGATGTAATCGCTGCCCAAGGTGCTTAAACAAAGTACTGAGTAAAGGGTCTTAATGTAAATGTCATATTTCAGTTTTTTATTTTTAAGACATTTGTATACATGTCTAAAAAACGTTTTTTTGCTTTGTCATCATGGGGCATTGTGTGTAGATTGATGAGGGGGAAAAAACGATTTAATCCATTTCAGAATAAGGCTGTAACATAACAAAATGTGGAAAAAGTCAAGGGGTCTGAATTATTTTCGAATGCACTGTATTTAGTTTAGTTTATTAATTTGACCATTTAAAAAAAACAAGCACACATACAATTTAAAAGCCATACATACACATGAATAAAATCATCGAGGATAACACACAATAAAGTCTGGGACTTATTTCCATTGTGGTCCTCTTGACACAAGATGGCAAGACAAGATCGAACACAGTATGGCAGTGAAATAATAAACCATAAACATAGAAGAAGAACATCTTTCTCATCATTCCAGTTACATCAAACATATTTTTACTTTATTTTTTAAAGCTGTCCAGAGAGGACGTTGTTTTTATAGGCAGAGGCAACTCATTCCATTCTGAGGCTCCAGTATACAAGAAAGTACCTTTCCCAGCATTACTCCTGAACCTGTATAAGCACACATCAGCAACACCTGATCTGGTGCTGTGATTGTGTGCATCCCTAACACGAGGAAAGTAATCACTTAGATATCTGGGCGCAGGACCATAAATACTCCTGTAAACCAAACCTAGTCTAATCTGGGACACCCTAGCCTCAACAGGCAGCCAGTTTAGTTCCTGAAAGCAGCTCCTGCCTATGTGATTACGTGGACTCACCTTCAATACTACCCTGATCAGCTTATTCTGGGATATCTGGAGCTTCCCCTTCATAAGTTTAGATAAGCCCCCAAACCAGGAAGTACTCGTGAATCATACTCGTGAATCGTGAATCTCCCATCAATTTGAAAAAAATCGAGATGATTTTTAGGCCGTATCGCCTAAAACCTTAGGGCATTGAATTTCCAACGTCTGGTAGTCATGTAGTGCTACATACCCTACATGATTTGGAACAAAGAATCACATTTTAAATATATACAAAATATATTTCACAATCTTATACCCCTGCAGGGTTGTCTTTTGTCTCATTGTTTAGTTCTCTTTTTTCTCTTTGTTTCTTTCTGATTCAACACCTGTTGTCCATATTGGGCTTTCACAGTCTGAAAGTGGCCCAAGGCCCAGTTGCATGCTCATTCTCATGCTCTTGGACGGCAATGCATTATACTTATTCTGACTCTTTTGCAGTGATTCCTTTCTTTTTTCAGACTATTCTCTTTAGTGTTTTAAGCCTTTTGTCATTGCTGAGGAGCACTTCATGATTTTACTTTGTATTGGTTGGATTTGTTTTAGACTCTTGACCATTTGTACTTTTGATTGCTTGAGAGAAACGTTTGTCCTCCGATGCGCTCAGATTGCCTTCATATTGCAGATGACAGGCCTAAAACCTTTTGCAAACAAGTAATTCTGTCTGCTCAAAATATTAAATAGCTTTTTGTCACCGAATTTTGTCATTTGACCCAAGTCTCAAACCTGTCTAACTCCCTGGCAACATTTACATAAGTGGAAAAACTTTTAACAGTTTTAAATGAAAAATAATTGATTGTAGTCTGCTTTGTTCTTTCACATCATACACAACTATAATGTGCTCCAGAATTGACAAATGGAAGACCCTGTTCTCAGTGACTACAGTCTCCAGTAACCCAACCTGCCAGCCATCTCTCTGCTACCCTAAGGCCATATAGCCTAGCAGGGTAGTACACATCAACAGGTGGAGGAGGTGTCCTCCACATCAATGAGAGCTGAGTCTAAAGCTTACTACAAGCTCTATGCAGATGCAAGATTCTGAGTGTTTTTCGGCTCCTTGTAATATGCTCCGGCATTCAACATACTTTTTACTACCTGAAAATTGAGAAACTCCGTATAATTCCTTCCGCAGCCGTGGGGGTAATGTTGTCACTTGGTTCCTTGATCTAATCTATTGGCTATATAGGACATTCATCAAAGTAGCCTATTTTGCATTGATAACCAAATATAATCTCAGCGACTATTCAAATAGTTAACCAAACAACAAGAATCCAACCAAAGTTATTTTGTTTAGAAGTAATAACTTGTGGTTACAGGCTATTGGTAGATCCTGCTGTAGCCATCTAGCTAGCCATGTGCTTTTTTTTCTCTGGGACCAAAACATAATGATACTCTATTTTTAGCTGATATTGGAATGAATACACAAGCAGCATATCAAACTGGGATAATGTTTTAGGTTACACTCGCAGGTATAAGAATATTTCCCAGGTCATGTTTTTTTTATTATAAATTGGATTATTTCACATGGAGATGTGGGGATCTAAAAAGGCTGCCAGCTAGCTACTACTAGCAAGGGAAGGCGACTCTTCCTATTGCCCCCTTGTGTGTGGTAATGGGACCGGCGAGGATATCATGTTACCAAAAGGTGTCCGCTACAAAAGGTGTCCGCACGCATGTAGTTAAGTTTCACTATATTGGATCACTCCAATATATTGGTATCACTCCGCGGCGGAGGGATACATCCGAGGTGAGGATTTACAGGTTTACTCCCATGTACACCTGTGTCACAGCTGGGGCCCGCCCCCATATATAGACCCCGTGGCCGCGACACACGTTCTCTTTCATTTTCTCGGCGGACATCCGTATGGTTTGAGGTACAAACTTTCTGAAGTTTGCTTGGTAAGTCACTGGTAAGTGTAATATCTTGCGTGGAAGTATACTCACTGGCTGTTTGCAGCCTGGGGTTGCTGGCCCTTCCTCTTGAGTGCTCCCCTCACTGCACGCGGTTGATCTGTATCTTCCGCCTGTGGTTTGTTATACTTGTGTTTCATTAGCGTTACACTACGACTCCGTGTGCATCCGTTAATATGATGGCTCTTGCTGCCACAAACTGTAATTTACCATACACAACTTGCCGACTGGCTTGTTCTATTAGTGTGTTGTGAATTGCTTTAACATGCTGCTCTCTGCGCCTATGCTCTGCTAATTACGCCGCAGGTTTTTTTCTTGTTCTTTTCCCTGTAGAGTGTAAGAGAATCGTGGTGGGCTTCCCACTACGTTGAGACATTAACTTTGGAGTTCCTTAACAGAGTTACTCCATCATATGGTGCTGTTTTTACTGCTAGGATATTAAACCGTCTAGGTAATATTGCAGTTGGTAATAAAAAAATGAATAAATCAAATCCATTACCTGGTTGCTGTTTTTATGTCTGCCTGCTTTTCCAACACGGGTCTTCCCCATTTTTTGCAGAGGTACTGGGTAATTTATCCCTCACCGGTTCCTATTCCTCCAAGCGGGTCACGACATAAGGTCCCTCAGGGTGTCTGACCCCTGCTCCGTGGCCTTGTTGGCTTGACTGAGCTTATGGCTTCCCTTTGTAACAGGTGTGATGGTGGCATCCCTCCTGGGGATCCGCATACCTTGTGTATGCACTACCTGGGTTTGAGCCACACGGAGAGGGCGGAGGCTTTGTTTTGTGTGGTGATCTCAATGCCCGCGCCTGGCGCAATTGGAGGCCATGCACGAGTAGGTCGGCCAGGCTCAGGCTCAGGCTCGGGCTCGGGCTCAGGCTGGGGACAAGCTCCCTCCCTCAGGAGTGGTGCGCCAGCGAGCTGTTAGTCCCTCTACTGGGCCCAGTACCCCTCCCAGGAAACGTGGCCGGAGCAATCAAAGGCAGAGCCCATCTGCTGCCAGTACTGGACGGGGGCAGGAGTTGTACCGCTGAGACCACCTTGAACGGAGGGCGCATGTCCTGCATCAGGAGGTTGATAGCTTCAATGGTGACGACAGCTGTTCCCTGTTGGCCAGTGATAGGCTGTTCCTGTTGTCACTGTTCACCACCGTGAGTGGGGCTGACAGGCCATCAGAAGCCGGCAGAGGAGCTTACTCACTCGGGTAGCCACTGCACTGGACATCAAACTGGTGGACAGTGATGACTCTACATCTGTCCCCATCTCTGCTGAGTTCCGCGAGGCCTGGCAGGAGAGCTGGGCCTCTACCAGGGGTCGCTTCCAACTCACAGCAGAGACTGGACCATGGAGTTATGTTGCGGGTGCAGTTACTTGGCCTCCGGGAGTACCCGACCATGGACATCATGATAGCTGCCATGGTCCTCCCGGACCAGGAGATTATAGGGCGGAACCCGCGACTGAAGCCGGGACACCCCAGAGTCTTTGATGTGGACTTGAAAGCCACATATGGGTCCCTCTGCTCTCTTGGCCGCCTTACCAACGCGGCCATGCTGCTGCAGGCCTACCTGCAGACTCTGTTACCCCGGATGAAGGAGGGCACAGAGAAGCTCCTCCGGGAAGTGAAGGAGCTGTCTCGCCTGCTTTCCAGAGGGATGTGGCCCGTGCCAACGGACGATCCATAGCGCGCAGGTGGTTACCTCCCGGTGCCATCTCTGGCTGGCCCAATCCCGTCTGCCAGCTGCTCTCCAGAGCACATTTGCCACTCTTCCCATCACCCCAGGGCTGACGTTTGGCCCAGGGGTTGAAGATGTTCTGGAGCAGACCGATATGGTTCGTAGGGACTGGGAGACCCTGAGACAATTAATGCCGCCTCCTCAGGCCCCGGGTCCAAGGCAGATGGACCGTTGCCACCCACCTGCACCCAAACGATGGTGGGGTCCCTCTCATGCCCCATTCTGCCACATCGTGCTGCGGGACGACAGCGGCCGTGGAGCAACAGCCTAACCTGTCAACCGTCACCACCAAAGAGACATGCCTGGGGGACGCAGGCGCTCGGGCACCAGAGGAGAGGCAGGCCCTGGCAGGATCCCTGACACACCCTTCCCGCCCTCAGCCGCTTCTCCCGGTCTCAAAGGGCATAGTGGAAGGAGGGTGTGGAGTCCCCCTGGCTTTTGTCCATAATGCTCGAGGGGTACCGACTCCAATTCCGGTGCCGGCCCCCATCCTTCAGGGGCCTTCTTGTCACCACGGTGGCCGACCCCCCTGAAGAAGAACCCTGCGGTTGGAGATCTCCTCACTCCTGGACAAGGGTGCTGGTTTTCAGGTTGTGCCTGAGTCATGCGGGGTGCAGTATGTCCTCCAATACCTGCAGTCTCAGTTGGATGAGGGCTTGGCAGCCTCTACACTGAGAGAGTATTTGGCCGCTATATCTGCCTGCCATGTGGGGTGGATGGACAGGCCAGTGGGGCACCATCCCTTGGTCTCCAGGTTTATGAAGGGGGTTCATCGCCTGCATCCAGCTAGGACCCGCTCAATGGCGAGCTGGGATCTGGATGTGGTCTTGGCAGCTTTGGCCTCCCTGAAACACCTCTCTATGAAGGTGGCTTTCTTGGTAGCGATTTACTTCCATGAAGAGGGTGGGTGAGCTCCATGATCTTTCGGTAAGTTCTGAATGCTACCGCCCCAACCCGTCATTCCTCTCGAATGTTCTGTCAGACAGGCATGTGAACATCTCTTTTATCCTGTCTGCTTACGACCTCCCGGCAGTGAGGGGGAGTCTAGGCCTCCCTCCGGCATGCTGTACCCTGTGCAGGCACTGGCTGCCTATGTGGAGCGGACACGGTCAGTGAGAACAACAGACCAGCTCTTTGTCTGCTATGGTGAGAGAGTCCTGGGGGCTGGGTTATCAAAGCAGTGGCTCTCTCACTGGATTGTGGACACGATTACGACAGCATACCGCCTGGCTGGCAGGCCAGTGCTGGGATCTGTGGTGGCACATTCATCACGAGGTGTGGCTGCGTCCTGGGCTCTACTGAGAGGAGGGCCCCTCGCTGATATCTGTGCTGAGGCCAGCTGGTCTTCCTTTTGCACCGTTGCTTGGTACTATCAAGTAAATGTGGCATCTCCCTCTGCGATTGGTTCAGCGGTCCTGTGCGTTGCCTCCCCTTCCCGGGGACTGTGCAAGGAACCCGCTTCCACATTGACGGCCCTTGTGTCTCGGTCCCGCGCTGGGACTTCGCCGCTGGCTGGCCTGGCCCCTCTAGCACCGACTAAATCTGGTACGGGTATACCAATATATTGGAGTGATCAAATATAGTGAAACATAATGAAGGTTACGCATGTAACCACGGTTATGTGAGCTATATGGATCCTCTACGGTCCTCTACGGTGCTAGAGGTGCTACGGTGCTAGAGGCGCCTCAAAAATTATGTAGAGAACGTGTGTCGCGGCCATGGGTTCTATATATAGGGGAGGACCCCAGCGAGTAAATCTGTAAATCCTCACCTCGGATGTATCCCTCCGCCGCGGAGTGATACCAATATATTGGAGTGATCCATATAGCTCATATAACCGTGGTTACATACGTAACCTTCGATCAAGAGTGAAGCTTGTAGTAACAGCGCAACACAGCATAGTAGCAGGGAGGGAGCTGCTGACAGACACACAAGCTAACCTCCTCTTTTTTGTGTTGCCATGGGCCATTGTTGTAGAAAATGGCTGCTGCAGTCAGAGCAGAGAGATAACATTGCTCATCTGTCACTGTAAAACAAAGGCTTTTCTCACAGATTATTTGCTCAACCAGCCATTCCCTTACAAAAAAATAGAGCAGTTTTGAAACTGCAGTAAAAGTGCGGTAACTGCAGTCGATTGTGGTATTTTCAATGCAGTATTTGCAGCATACTGCAGTTATATACTGCACTCTAACTACAGTTATACTACAGTGTACAGCAGTTATACTTCACTCTGACTGCAATCTTTTTTCGTAAGGGTGCAGGCAGTGCTATATGTTAAAGATACATACTGTACAAAGGCTCTAGGCCAATTTGGTTCTGCACATTCAGGTGCATACAGGATGAGACATAATCCCTTGCAGGATTAGCCATAATCTCAGGTGCTCTATTCCCCAGCTGTATGTTACAGTTAGTACAGCAGTGCTAGCCTACAGTTGAAGTCGGAAGTTTACATTCACTTAGGTTGGAGTCATTTAAACTCGTTTTTCAACCACTCCACAAATTTCTTGATAACAAACTATAGTTTTGGCAAATCGGTTAGGACATCTACTTCGTGCATGACACAAGTAATTTTTCCAACAATTGTTTACAGACAGATTATTTCACTTCACTGTATCACAATTCCAGTGGGTCAGAAGTTTACATACACTACGTTGACTGTGCCTTTAAACAGCTTGGAAAATTCCAGAAAAGTATGTCATGGCTTTAGAAGCATCTGATAGGCCAATTGACATAATTGGAGGTGTACCTGTGGATGTATTTCAAGGCCTACCTTCAAACTCAGTGCCTCTTTGCTTGACATCAGGGGAAAATCAAAGAAAATCAGCCAAGACCTCAGATTTTTTTTTTTTAACTCCACAAGTCTGGTTCATCCTTGGGAGCAATTTCCAAACACCTGAAGGTACCACGTTCATCTGTACAAACAATAGTACGCAAGTATAAACACCGTGGGAGCACGCAGCCATCATACCGCTCAGGAAGGAGACGCGTTCTGTCTCCTAGAGATGAACATACTTTGGTGCGAAAAGTGCAAATCAATCCCAGAACAACAGCAAAGGACCTTGTGAAGATGCTGGAGGAAACAGGTACAAAGGTATCTATATCCACAGTAAAACGAGTTCTATATCGACATAACTTGAAAGGCCACTCATCAAGGAAGAAGCCACTGCTCCAAAACCGCCATAAAAAAAGCCAGACTACGGTTTGCAACTGCACATGGGGACAAAGATCGTACTTTTTGGAGAAATGTCCTCTGGTCTGATGAAACAAAAATAGAACTGTTTGGCCATAATGACCATCGTTATGTTTGGAGGAAAAAGGGGGAGGCTTGCAAGCCAAAAAACCCCATCCCAACCGTGAAGCACAGGGGTGTCAGCATCATGTTCGAGGGGTGCTTCACTGCAGGAGGAACTGATGCACTTCACAAAATAGATGGCATAATGAGGCAGGAAAATTATGTGGATATTATCCGAAATTATCCGACTTCAACTGTATATGGTGAGAGAGCCTTCAATACTGTATTCCCCCATATTGTGCCTCTTGTCCTCTAACCATCATCAGCCAGAGAGAAAAGTTTACTGGCATTCAGCACTGCAGGATGTCCAAAGTAAATAGACCTGTCCACATAGGCCCAATGCACGTCACTCCCTTATTGAACAACCACTATAGTGAGCTAGCTAGCCGCTACAAAGGCTACAATTGGTAGCTCTAAAACCATGAAAACATGTTTCACATTAGGCCTGTGTTTCCAGTGTTTGAAGAATACTGGCAGTGGACACGTTGCATGTGTCATCTTGTGTCTTTGCAGCACTGAACCACTTTTTGTATAGTCTTTGTATTTGGGAATTGTTTGTGCGTGTAATGAGTGAATATGCTATGCATTCTTTTTACCCATGAAATGTATGTTTCCCACATATTTGTTTTTTGCTTGTCTTCAGTGTTTCTTTCTTTATGAAGAGATCCTGTCACTGAAGGAGAGAGTTGTTTTATTTGGACTAGACAGTCAGTACCCCTGTGTCTGACTCTGAATGTCCCCCAGCCGTTATCTACTGCTGCATGTGATAAAGTGGCTATGATGTGGAGCTGTGAGGAAAACAACGGAGAGCAGGCAGACATCTCTATTAGTGCAGTGCTTTGGACAGGCCAACAGATAACCTATAAATAAGGGCAGTCCTGTCAGGAAACATAGCCATCCTCTAATCTTATCTCCTTCCTCTCAGGCTGAGGCTATTGCTATGCGTGGCTGGCTGTCACACTGGACCATGCCCTGGGTAACGTCATGTCATGAACCCGATATATAAATCTACCTGTTCTAACGGAACGACAGGTTGTCTTGCAATTTACACTGTGTCTCTAAATATAGCAGACCTGTCTGAAGAACTACACATAGCCGGGATTGAAAAGAAAAGGTAACTCCAGACATAGGGCCCTATCAATTTGAAGAGTTCTGTTGCCTACCTCATCCATTTTTTTTCTTTTTGCGAAAGGGAGTGGCTCCTAATCTGGGGCAAATTCTCGTGGTATCTTGTGGGAATTTGGATTTGAAATCAAACAATGACTGTGAGGAAGTGCAGATTGTCAGCTTCAATTTGAAGGTATTTTCATCCATATCGTGTGAACTGTTTCAGAAATTACAGCACAAATGTCATACCCCAAAATGCTAATGACCCCTGTTATTGTAATGGTGAGAGGTTAGCATGTCTTGGGGGTATGATATTTTTGCGTCTAACTTTCTCACTTATCATTATTCAAGATTCATTCAGGATTATCCGTAATCATGGTAGCTGCCACATTAATGTAGAAGTGATTAGAAACAGTATATTGTTATTTACAATAAAAGTGACTCCAAAATGACACTACATTATTTACCATGCATTTCTATTGGGCACAAATAAAATTCATAGAATAAAAAGGACATCTTCCTTGTAATTGTATCAACTCGCTACCCAAAGTTTTTACTTGCGACATATGCACTAAAGAGGAACAGTGAGTACATATTGAAGATGTGCCTGCTCATCCCCAGAATATTTTTTACTTATTTCAAAGGATAAAGTGAAGGACATGAACTGAGTTAAAAACACTATAACATATGGAAGAAAATTAAACGTGTTCTACAAGAACCAATATCACTCACTAAAAACACAACCTTATGGGGAACAATCCTTGGACGGCTTTTCAGAATTCACTGATAAATTGGTCCACATGGAAAACTAAAGGAATAGAAACCGGAAATACATTTATTTCCTTGACAGAATTAAAAAGTAATTTTGGACTGACCAATCTAGATAGTTTCAAATACATACAACTTAAAAGTAACATTTCACAATTTTTATTGGACATCTTTTGGATATCAGAGCAACCTGCAGGAATCTGAGTCAGAAAAGGATGTTCATATGATAGGAAAGATATACAAAGCCTTGCAGAGAGCATATCCAACTGACCATCTCTTAGAAGAAATTCTATTGGAACCAAGATTTAAAAAGGATTTAAAAAGGAACTGATATTGGCACAAGATGGAGGGAAAATTGGAGCATAACTAACAAAATTACAGTTAATGAAAGTTTACGCTTAATCTAGTATAAACTAATGTATATTTATTATACAAGAGACAAAATTCACAAATTCTACAGCACAGAGTCGTCTTTTTTTTTGCATTTACATATATATATATTTTTTTAACTAGGCAAGTCGGTTAAGAACAAATTCTTATTTACAATGACGCCCTAGGAAGAGTGGGTTAACTGTTCAGGGCAGAACGACAGATTTTTACCTTGTCAGCTCGGGGATTCGATCCACCAACCTTTCGGTTATTGGCACAACACTCTAACCACTAGGCTAACTGCCATACAATCTACCTGCAGTGAAGCTGCTCAACATTTACATTACATTCAGTCATCTAGCAGACTCTCCCATCCAGAACGACCCACAGGAGCAACCAGATCTCCCACCAAGTGAATCGGGGACATGAAACAGCGATCTCTCGGCCACCGGTCCAAGCTCCCAACCGCCAGGCCATGAACCATCCAAATTTCCCCACATTTCCCCTCGAGAGCTGCCCCTCAACCGTCAAAGACCCCCCCCCCAATATATATACAAATTCAAAAATATGATATTCGCAATGTCACTCACACACACTTGATTGAATGGGCTTGTCATTCACACAGTATTGACAAAAAAGTGCATTTGATCTAAATATGGGTATACGAGGACATTTAGTGGTCACCAGGTTTTTCGTCCTCGGTGAGACCTCTTTCTTATGCAAAAAAAAAACACAACTAGAGATTTCATGCATGCAATGCAATGAGATATTTTTGAAGCAGGTATTTACTTTGCAACATGTATTGTCATTGACTAGAACAAAGCTTGTAGCTTGTATGAGCTATGCATCTGTGTATCGGTGTTTTTGTACCCCTCTACTAGCTAGCTAGATGGGCCAGTCCAGTCGTAGAGAGGCAAATTGGTTTTACCACCTGGATATAGGGGTGGAAGACTAATCGAACCATCTTGTAGCTGGTTCCCTCCGACGTTTTCCCTAGGAGAGCTGGCGCTCGAAGTCTCGCAGATTGATCGCTATCTTAAGTGTAGTTCCAATTGACTAACATTGCCTCCACTGCCCTCAAATTAGCTTGAGGGAGTGAGTGAAGAACTTGATCTCTTGTGGGATTGATATGACCCACAATTCATTGCAAACTGTAGTCACGTGTCATAATCCGGTGGTCGCAAAGTGTCACATTTAATAATTCTCTAAACCAGCTTCATGAGATGGTCAGCTGGAATGCATTTCAATTAACAGGTGTGCCTTGTTAAAAGTTAATTTGTGGAATTTCTTTCCTTAATGCGTTTGAGCCAATCAGTTGTGTTGTGACAAGGGAGGGGTGGAATACAGAGGATAGCCCTATTAGGTAAAAGACCAAGTCCATATTATGGCAAGAACAGCTCAAATAAGCAAAGATAAATGACAGTCCATCATTACTTTAAGACATGAAGGTCAGTCAAACCTGAACATTTCAAGAACTTTAAACGTTTCTTCAAGTGCAGTTGCAAAAACCATCAAGCGCTATAATGAAACTGGCTCTCATGAGGACCGCCACAGGAACGGAAGACCCAGAGTTCTCTGCTGCAGAGGATAAGTTCAGCCAGTTACCAGCCTCAAATATTGCAGCCCAAATAAATGCTTCAGAGTTCAAGTAACAGACACATTTCAACATCAATTGTTCAGAGGAGACTACGTGAATCAGGCCTTCATGGTCAAATTGCTGCAAAGAAACCACTACGGACACCAATAAGAAGAAGAGACTTGCTTGGGCCAAGAAACGCGAGCAATGGACATTAGACTGGTAGAAATCTGTCCTTTGGTCTGATGAGTCCAAATTTGAGATTTTTGGTTCCAACCGCCTTGTGTTTGTGAGATGCAGAGTAGGTGAACAGATGATCTTCGCATGTTTGGTTCCCACCGTGAAGCATGGAGGAAGAGGTGTGATGGTGTGGGGTTGCTTTTCTGGTGACACTGTCTGTGATTTCTTTAGAATTCAAGGCACACTTAAGTAGCATGGCTACCACAGCATTCTGCAGCGATACGCCTTCCCATCTGGTTTGACCAAGAAGAAGAGTGATGCATCAGATGACCTGGCCTCCACAATCACCTGACCTCAACCCAATTGAGATGGTTTGGGATGAGTTGGACCACAGAGTGAAGGAATAGCAGCCAACAAGTGCTCAGCATATGTGGGAGCTCCTTCAAGACTGTTGGAAAAGCATTCCAAGGGAAGCTGGTTGAGAGAATGCCAAGTGGCTACTTTGAAGAATCTAAAATATATTTTGATTTGTTTTAAACTTTTGGATGAGTAGGTGTGTCCAAACTTTTGACTGGTACTGTATGACATTGATTTTATTGTTGTAAAATCGGCTCAGTCTCGTAGTGAGGAGCCTATAAAATGTAACTAGCTTCATAAACATATTTTGGGGAATTCTGAAATGTATTGGAATAAATGACCAAGCTATAAAACTAGCTAGCCAGCTATGAGTAACTGTACCTAGGTTAGCTTGCTAGGTACATTAATAGCTTTAGGTTGGTTGTTTTTAAACTGAATTTCAAGATTTCCACCAGAGACATTGCCTCTCCAATCATCACTCTCTCTCGCTTGAGCAAGGAACATTTAAGGCACATTTGGATGTGACGATATAAAATGTAATTCAAGGGCTGAGGGTTTAGGACCGAGGGCTGTCTACTTTGAATGTGGACTGCAGCCCTGGTCACAGATTAGGAGATACTCCCTTTGCAAAAAGAGTAGTGTGTAGTTCCATTAGTTAGATATACCACTACAGTGCCTTGCAAAAGTATTCATGCCCCTTGGATTTCTTCCCATTTTATTGTGTTACAAAGTGGGATTAAAATAGGTTTAATTGTAAAAAAAAAAAAAAATATATATATATATATATATATATATATAACAATATACTCTAATGTCAAAGTGGAAGAACAATTATATACACTACCGTTCAAAAGTTTGGGGTCACTTAGAAATGTCCTTGTTTTACATGAAAACATACATGAAATTAGTTGCAAAATGAATAGGAAATATAGTCAAGATGTTGACAAGGGTATAAATAATGATTTTTAATTGAAATAATAATTGTGTCCTTCAAACTTTGCTTTCGTCAAAGAATCCTCCATTTGCAGCAATTACAGCCTTGCAGACCTTTGGCATTCTAGTAGTCAATTTGTTGAGGTAATCTGAAGAGATTTCACCCCATGCTTCCTGAAGCACCTCCCACAAATTGGATTGGTTTGATGGGCACTTCTTACGTACCATACGGTCAAGCTGCTCCCACAACAGCTCAATAGGGTTGAAATCCGGTGACTGTGCTGGCCACTCCATTATAGACAGAATACCAGCTGACTGCTTCTTCCCTAAATAGTTATTGCGTAGTTTGGAGCTGTGCTTTGGGTCGTTGTCCTGTTGTAGGAGGAAATTGTCTCCAATGAAGCCCCGTCCACAGAGTATGGCATGGCGTTGCAAAATGGAGTGATAGCCTTCCTTCTTCAAGATCCCTTTTACCCTGTACAAATCTCCCACTTATTTGTGTGAAATGATAGTGGTTGACATGATTTTTGAATGACTAACCCTTCCTTTGTCCCCCATACGTACAACATCTGTAAAGTCCCTCAATTTCAATCACAGATTCAACTACAAATATCAGGGAACTTTTCAAAAGCCTCGTAAAGAAGGGCAGTGATTGGTAGATGGTTAACAATAACAAATCAGACATTGAATATTCCTTTAAGCATGGTCAAGGTAATAATTATGCTGTGGATTACAGTATGTATTAAACCACCCAGACACATCAAAAAGATAGTCGTCCTTCTGAACTGAGCTGCAGGAAAGGAATGAAACTGCTCCGGGATATTACCATAAGGCCATTAGTGATTTTAAAACAGTTACGTAGTTTCATGGCAGTGATGGGAGAAAACTGAGGATCTGGATCAACAACAATTGTAGACTTCACAATAACGACTTAAATGACAGTGAAATGAAGAATACAAAATATACAGAATACAAATATTCCAAAACATGCATCTTGTGTGCAACAAGGCACTAAAGTAATACTGCAAAAAACATGGAAAGGAATACACTTTTTGGCCTAAATGCAAAGCCTTATGTTTTGGGCAAATCCAATACATCACTGAGTAACTGCCTTCTTATTTTCAAGCAAGGTGGTGACTGCATCATGGTATGGTATGCTTGACATCGGTAAATATTGGGGATAATATTTTTAGGATTAAAGGGGGGGGGGGTGCAACTCAATATTAGAAAGATGTTCTTAATGTTTGGTATACTCGGTGTATACTGGAGTTGATGACCAAGAAGACAGTGCATGTTCCTGAGTGGCCAAGTTACAGTTTTGACTTAAATCAGCTTAAAAAAAATATGTCAAGACTTGAAAATTACTGTCTAGCTATGATCCCCTAAATCTTGACAGATCTTGAAGAATTATGAAAAGAATAATGGGCTAATATTGCACAATCCAGGTGTGTAAAGCTCTTAGTGACTTACCCAAGAAGACTCACAGCTGTAAACGCTGCCAGAGGTGTTTCTAACATGTATTGACTCAGGGAGCTGAATACTTATGTAACGCCTATATTTTAGTTATTGAATTGCTATCGATCTTTTAAAAATGTTTTAAAGTCTTTAACTTTCACATTAAATGGTATTTTATGTAGATTGTTGACAAAAAAATACAATTAAATCAATTTTATTCCCCCTTTGTAACACAATAAAATGTGAAGAGATCCAAGGAGTGTGAATACTTTTGCAAGGCAAAAGAGTAATTGACTACTGGAAACACTACCTAGATTTGAATTTAGTTCAACTACCACCAAGCTACTGCAAAATGTAATTCAATTACTAGTTGAACTATATGTAGTTCACTACTCCCCAACACTGGTACACACACATTCTCTTACGCAATACACTGTAATTACATAAGGCACGGTAATTATTGTTTTAGCAGGGTTTGTTTTTCTGTATACAGTAGAATGTTCCAACCTACATTACGGGTTGATAGTGCTATAACAAAACCCAGCCTCTTCCTACTATAATAGACAGGTGTTGATACCTACCCACCATGCTCTTAATGTTCTCTGTTTCTGTTTGGGTTTCTCCTCTGGTTTATTTGCCATGCTGTTGCAATCTCTGACAATGTAAGCTATTAGTTAAAACTATGTAAATCAAACTTTGTAGATCAAATGTATAATTGTATTTCTATTTGTCTGTCTTTTTCCAGGGTAAGTGTCTTCTGACGGTGCAGCTGGGTGATGGAGAGCGTTTGGAGGATGTAGAGTTCTACCTGCTGTTTGCTGGCACCACCCAGAGGCACCTGACCAGTACCTTGAGGATAAGCCATGTCACCCTACAGGCTGTGTGCCCAGGTAAATTCCACCATGCACCACACACACAACTGGTTGCTAGATCTGATGCTGGACAGTCGTACTGGTGGTGTGTGTGTGTGGCAGATCCGTTTGGATTATGAGTCTTTTATGATTACACACACACATGTTACACATGTTATGTTCTATCCTCGTGGGGACCTACAATTAATTTCCATTAAATTCTATTTTCCCTGACCCTAAACCACAGGAGGTTGGTGGCACCTTAATTGGGGAGGACAGGCACCTGGTAATGGCTAGAGTGGAATAGGTGGAAAGGTATCAACAACAAACACATGGTTACCATTTGCTCCTTTTTAGCCATTATTATGAGCCGACCTCACCTCAGCAGCCTCCGTTGCCCTAAACCTAACCCTAATTGTAACACTAAACCTAACCCTAATTGTAACACTAAACCTAACCCTAATTGTAACACTAAACCTAACCCTAATTGTAACACTAAACCTAACCCCTTGTCACGCTCGCTATCCTCAAACTCCCTGTCATAAATCTACCAAGACGCAGCGTGCATGTAGTTCCACATCCTTTTAATGGAAGTGAAACCGAAACAACCAAAAAACAAACAGGTAAACAGCAAAGACCGTGACGCAACCGAGGTGCACACAAACACACACGGAAAATAATTACCCACAAAACACAGGTGGGAAAAGTCTACCTAAGTATGGTTCTCAATCAGAGACAACGATAGACAGCTGCCTCTGATTGAGAACCACACCCGGCCAAACACATAGAAATAGAAAATCATAGAAGATAGACTGCCCACCCAAATCACACCCTGACCAAACCAAAATAGAGACATAAAACGCTCTCTACGGTCAGGGCGTGACACCCCTAAGCTTAAAATAGCCTTTGTCCTCATGAGGATGTGGGAAATGTCCCCAGATTATTTTCCTTGTTTTACTATACACACACATACACACATACAGCATATGTTTTACTATCCTTGTGGGGACCTAAAATTGATTTCCATTCAAAATCCTATTTTCCCTTATCCTAACCCTAATTCTAACCCTAAACTTAATTCCTTAGCCTATATTAGCCTTTGTCCCCACGAGGGATAATTGTCCTTGTTTTACTATCTTTGTGGGGACTTTGGAGGATTTCCGATGCCCACGAGGATAGTAATACACACACACCCCGCTCTTCATGGGCACAGAGAGACATTGTACATGGATTTCCAGCTAATGATTTGTGCTTCATGGTTCCACTGAAATGGGACGAGCCTCTTGGCAGCTACCACAGGAAAGGAGCATTTGTAAAGACTGCTTCTCTTCTAGATGTATGCCATCTTGCTTTTTTCACAGTCATGGAAATACATTGTTATAATGTGAGAACATTGCTCAATAATTATATCTATCTCAGTCTGGTTGTTGGCAATAAACCATGTTCTCATCAAATGGCTGTTTATGTCTAGGCAGCCTTACCAGAAGAAGACTTGGTGATAAAACTAAAATATATTTAGGTGTTTTTGTCTTTCACCCGGCTCCAGTTATCACCCTGAGCGGTATGCAGGGTCCATGTAAAAACATGGCTGAAGTGGCATATTGATGATGGTATGATGGCTGCCCCAGCTTTGATTTATCAGTGTTTGTGTTGTGTGTGTGTGTATGGACGTCAGCAGAGCTATGAATAGGAGTATTTGGGTCTCCTGTCCCATCACTCCTGTTTCATAATATGAGCTCTCCTTAACTAAGTTCTCACATGTCCTTTTTCTGTGGAGTCCATGCATTCTTAGAGGGAGGGACATGGTAAAGAACAGTTCAGTATATCACGTCACTAGGCCATGTTTTAAACACTTTTTGTTGTTGCTAATAGGTTTTGATGGTAATTTCCCCTATTTGTGACACCTATAATGAATAATCCTCTGATTGTGAGAATAGCATATTTACCTTTTGGTTCACAGGCCTCTTCAATGTTACATCTCTATCTGTGGTCTGTTTTAAAATGGTCGGTTTAATGGTCCACTGGGATGGAGGCTAGATTAACGTTTGTCTGCTTTGAAACCTGTTGACCCCATGCAGCCAAGTTATTTGGGCAAGCAACGTGGCAGTTACTCTGTCACTCCTACCCATATTAGCTGACGAGAGACTTAAATGCTAAAGGCTTCCTTTTCATTTCTCTGTGGTTTTTAAAACTATTCACTGACAAATAGTGTTTAATGTTTGGACTTTGTGCATCTTAGCAACCAGAGAAGCCACAGAACTCAAGCCAGCATTGCAGCAGGACAGTGGAGCTTGAACATGGTTTTCTCTGTTCTTTTCTCTGGAGTCTGAGCTGTAGGGATACTACACACTGTAAACTCACACTGTAAACTCACACTGTAAACTCACACTGTAAACTCACACTGTAAACTCACACTGTAAACTTACACTAAAGTCTTTTTGGCATGTCTGAAGCACGTGTGCAGGTTATATTAACCCTCCATCCTCCCTCCCCAGCCCATGACTGCTGTGAGTCGGTGCAAGTCACGCTGTGCTCTGCGCGGTCTGATGGCTCGGTGGACCCTGTGGCCGAGGAGCGCTTCCAGTTTGTCCAGGACCTGGCCTTCGACATGGCCCAGTTCCTGGTGAGCGCTGCAGGGCGGGCCGACGGTCTGGAGGGGGCGCTGCTGCTGGATGAGTGCCAGATCCCCCTGCAGGAGTGTGAGCGACTGGACGAGAGCCTCTCCCTGGCACTCAGACACCTGGCCCTGCCCCAGGGGTGGAGCGTCCTGGGCGCCAACGTAGGCACACCACCAGGTACCAACCTGGACAACAGCATTGGTGAGTAGGGATGCTTTGTGTGTCTCTGTGCGTCTACTTCTGTATGTTTCTCACAGTTTAGTGTTGCAGCACGGTCTGTCTGTACATTATCATGCCTTATACCCTCTTAATGTGCCTGTAGATTTCCTACGGTATGTGTTGCTGTGTTCTGTTCACACCTCAGTGAAGTAATCAAGTAGACTGAGGGAACATTTGTTGTTTCCTCCGAGAGATGATTTGGCCGGGGTCCCATTCCGCTGTGTGAGTAGTGGAGCGTGCCCACCAGGTGGTTCACTAATAATACTCCAGCTCCGCCTGGGCATTAATGTTCGCACCAGCCACCTACGGCTTTAGGAGAAAGATCCACTCCAGCTAACGGCCAATCAGAGGTCACTTTATTCATTTTGTGTTTTTTTGGATGGGCTCTGACATGTGTAACTACTTTCAGTCAAACTGCAGTGATTCTGTTAGTTGGCACACAGACGGTCCTGACAGAGGAGCGAGTCTGACTAGAGAGGTCTACCCTAGATAGGAGAGGAAGGGCTTTAGCTGAGAGAGCAGTGTCCCCTGGGATAGCACCAGTTCTCCACTCCTGATGTTCATGGCTCGGCTTTCCGACTGCATTTACACCCACTTCTGTTTTCTGCTCCTATTGGGTCATCATCATAAATCAGGAATGCAGATATGTCAGATATGCTAAAAACAAACATTCCCACCCAATTAAGAAGTAGGCAGTAACACACAGTGTTTATATGGCCTATTAACCAGAGCCTGGGACATATTTTGGAGCACAAAAGGGGAAATTTGGGATAAATGTCGGCTCTGGTCAGAGCTGACTGGTATTTGTTTCATTTGGAGCCAGTAAGCCTGTTCTTGTCAGTAGAGTGTTAGTGTACTATCACCTCTCTCTGCTCCTCTCTCCTCTCCTCTTTCTCTGCTCCTCTCTTCTCTCTCCTCTCTTCTCTCTCTGCTCCTCTCTCTCTGCTCCTCTCTCTTTGTTCCCTTCTCCTCTCTTCTCTCTCTGCTCCTCTCCTCTCTCCTCTCTCCTCTCTCTGCTCCTCTCTCCTCTCTTCTCTCCTCTCTTCTCTCTCTGCTCCTCTCTCCTCTGCTCCTCTCCCCTGTTCTCTCTCTGCTCCTCTCTCTGCTTCCCTCTTTCTCTGCTCCCCTCTCTCTTTTCTCTTCTCTCTCTGCTCTGCTCCTCTCTCCTCTGCTCCTCTCTCCTCTGCTCCTCTCCCCTCTTCTATCTCTGCTCCTCTCTTCTCTCTCTGCTCCTCTCTCTCTGCTTCCCTCTTTCTCTGCTCCCCTCTCTCTTTGCTCCTCTCTCCTCTCCTCTCTTTCTCCTCTCATCTCTCTCTGCTCCCCTCTCTCTCTGATCCTCTCTCCTCTCCTCCCCTCTCTCTCTGCTCCTCTCTCTCTGCACCAGTAATACGAGATTGTGGTAAAGGAGGAAAAACCTGGTATTTTAAGATGAAATAAGTGTGCACGAATAGTCATGAAAAAACTAGAGGCAGATGAGACAGACATGCAGCCCTTTCAGCCACTTGAATTTATGGCCCTATAGCAATATACTGTAATAGTATAGGACCCATAGGTCATCATGAAAACTATTGGCTCCTGCTGGGTAATTTGGAACACCAAACTGGAGAAGACAGATTGAACAAGACATTTGTGTTTTCTAACATTGTCAGTGCTTAGCAATTATAATCCATCATAAACATATCTATAGTTAAGAATGTCAACTCCAGGCTGATTTGATATTTACAGCAATACTACAGAAAGACATTTGAAGGACCTTTCAGTCCTTTGTGCTTCTCGTCCCCTTAGACTTTTGTTGACATAGGCACATATGAGCTGTGTCCCAATTGACGAGGATGCTGCCTCCCAATCCCAAGGTAGCTTAAAGTGCTGCCTTCTAAGGTGCCTTCATTCGGGTGTGACTACAGGGAGTACAGCTATGACTCAAAAGTGATAGCTGAAAAAAAGTGACTTTTGTAGCAGGTTAGGAGAGCATTGTTATCTAACTCTGAACCGTTTACTAATCTTAACCTAAATCCCCTAACCTGCCACTTTAATTATCATAACCTGCTGCGTAAATTCTCCTAACCTGCTATAAAAAAAGTCCTTCCGGTCGTAGTTGTACTCCCTCTAATCAGAACTCTTCATTCGGCTATTTTGAAGGTAGCATGCCATGTAACCTTTCCCGGGGAGGCTAACCCATAACACCTTGTTTTATTTTTAGCTGACATTAAGTTGAAGTAGCCTTCTAATCTAGTTAGATTGCATCATATCACCTTTCAATATTAGTTATCAACTAATATAACACCATGTTATCTTGAACATCCGTGTCATTTAATACTATGCACGGATCACAATGCAAGCCTACTCATTAGAAACACCAATACAAGCTCTAATGCATTATTAGCTTCACACTGAAACACCACTATTATGGTTATTCATCATTCCTAAACGGTGAAATAGCTTACTTAGACGCTAGTTTTTTTTGGAGATAGCTATCGTGCATGCAAGCTTACCTGTCATGTCCACAACGATGGAGCAGCACACCAAGCGATATGCGAGAGTAGGACCCTGTAACGTAGGATAATTATTCTGGTCGCTGTCAACTTCATTCATTAACAGGTACTGAGGAGATCGACTCTGTTACTTGTTTACTTGTTATTCATGTCAGATATTTCAATTTTGGGATAGTTGTTCACTGAATTGCTAGCTCACACTGCTACAGTGACTACAATGTAAACAAATGTCTCGCGCTCAGTGGAATGTGAATGCGTTATCACGTGATGCTGCCTTGGGCCTTGTCCCAAATGGCAGTTACCTACTGGAAAGTGCTATCTACTTAGATAGGTTCATTTGGAAGCAGGTACTTGGATTGGGACACAACCATGGTCTGAATTCCAAAGCACTAAAATCGGTATGCTGTGTATACATGTCTAGTCTACCGTCTTTGTATTTAGCTTTGACTGATGACAGATTGTAATACGAACAGAATGTGTTTAATCCTCTAATGTTAGTTCCAATTCCTGCATTCTGTCAGAGCTGTGCCACTGACTGCTGATGTGGTGAGCAGATGTTCTGTCTGGGTTGTAAACCAGTGCCTCTGTCAGGAATAGATAAGAGGAACACAAAAACTCACAGAGCTAGAAGACTGAGAGCCCCTCCTATCAGCCTCTCAAAGGACTGCTTTGTTTTGTCCACTCAGTGATAGATATATCCCTATTAAATGTATTGGGATCGGTTTATAGTATCAGAATGGCTTTGATCCTTTTTTCTCAGGGATTCAGCATGTACGAGCACAGGGATTTGGCAGGGACCTCTGCCTAGTAACAATGTACAGAACAAGCCAACAATGTATGGCGAGCTAGAAACACCTGTCAGATTGGCCGGTTTATATGCTTCAGGTGGTTCTGGGTCTGACGTGCACCCAGATGAAAGCATGCTGTCCTTTATTTGGTGGGACATGTGAGCCTGCTTATATCCCCTGTGCTTTGCATCTCCTCCGGTTCCACTGTTACCTGAGGTCTTCCCTGATAATATTTGATTCCAAAACGCTTTGATGTTTGAAAAAAGAAAAGGGGGAAAGATGAATGGTCCTTTAAGAATAGATGATGCTGCAGTCAGGTTAGGAACATTTCATTCCTCTCCCCAACCTGCCGGTAGAGTGGGCCAGATGTTTAATGCCTTCTCCAGCCCTGGCATTTCCTGAAGCTGGTCCCGGGCACCTTGGTGAGGCACAGTGAGCCTTGAAACTGGAGCTAGCAGCAGGCCGCCTGGCCCAGAGGCTCTCTCTGTTAGCTGGCTCTGCTGGCACCGCCTGGCCCAGAGGCTCTCTCTGTTAGCTGGCTCTGCTGGCACCGCCTGGCCCAGAGGCTCTCTCTGTTAGCTGTCTCTGCTGGCACTGCCCGGTCTAGAGGCTCTCTCTGTTAGCTGGCTCTGCTGGCACCGCCTGGCCCAGAGGCTCTCTCTGTTAGCTGGCTCTGCTGGCACTGCCCGGTCTAGAGGCTCTCTCTGTTAGCTGGCTCTGCTGGCACCGCCTGGCCCAGAGGCTCTCTCTGTTAGCTGGCTCTGCTGGCACCGCCTGGCCCAGAGGCTCTCTCTGTTAGCTGGCTCTGCTGGCACCGCCTGGCCCAGAGGCTCTCTCTGTTAGCTGGCTCTGCTGGCACCGCCCGGTCTAGAGGCTCTCTCTGTTAGCTGGCTCTGCTGGCGCCGCCCGGTCTAGAGGCTCTCTCTGTTAGCTGGCTCTGCTGGCACCGCCTGGCCCAGAGGCTCTCTCTGTTAGCTGGCTCTGCTGGCACCGCCTGGCCCAGAGGCTCTCTCTGTTAGCTGGCTCTGCTGGCACTGCCCGGTCTAGAGGCTCTCTCTGTTAGCTGGCTCTGCTGGCACTGCCCGGTCTAGAGGCTCTCTCTGTTAGCTGTCTCTGCTGGCACCGCCTGGCCCAGAGGCTCTCTCTGTTAGCTGGCTCTGCTGGCACCGCCCGGTCTAGAGGCTCTCTCTGTTAGCTGACTCTGCTGACACCGCCCGATCTAGAGGCTCTCTCTGTTAGCTGTCTCTGCTGGCACCGCCCGGTCTAGAGGCTCTCTCTGTTAGCTGTCTCTGGTGGCACCACCCGGCCTAGAGGCTCTCTCTGTTAGCTGGCTCTGCTGGCACCGCCCGGTCTAGAGGCTCTCTCTGTTAGCTGACTCTGGTTGCACCACCCGGCCTAGAGGCTGTCTTTGTTAGGTGGCTCTACTGGCACCTCCCGGCCCCAGCGCCCCGGCCACAGCCAAAAACTAGTACGAGTAAAATAAAGCAGAGGGGCATTAATATCATGAAAAACGCAGAAAAACTCCTAAAGGCATATTTCATCCCTTGTCACATTGGCTGCCAGCGCTCTAAATGCCAACAGAGGATCTGCTAGCATTCCAGCGCATCGCCCGGCGTCTATTAGACTGAGGGTGTGTGGGAGAAAAGTAGCCATGAGAATCCAGCACTGGTGGAAAATCTGATTTGTTAGTGTCTCTCCCTACTCCTGTAAGGCGTTTTTGGAGTGAGAGTTCTACCATAGAATGGGGCTGACAGAGAGGAAATGACGGCCCATGCTCATATTGTCTCTGTATTTCTATAAATCTGATACACTGAACTGAGTCTGTAGAGATCTGGAGCGGGGTTGATTTTATTTCCCCATCAATGAGTCTAGGCGTTCTCATCTGCCACTGTAGGCCATTGAGTTGATCATGTTTATTATGCATGCATTATGGTAAGTTGGGGTATTACAGATTTCCTAACATTTGTTTTGTTCTTTTTGTCCTGTGTGTCTGTCAATGTGACGAAATACAGTGCCTGTTTTTCTTGTTTTACTTCCCTTTTTCTCTGTCATCTTCTGACAGGAAAATGAGACCAAAACATAAAAACAACCTCTACTCTGCAGTGGTGATTACAATCTCTGCTTCAAGACTCCTGGGGCCTCATTTATCAATATTGTGTAGAAACTATTCTAAAATACTACTTACGAACAGAATTTAGAATGTTTGTACGCATAGAAAAAGTGTCAAACAATCCTACGAGCGTCATACGCACAGGAGATGATAACTGTTGATAAATACCAATTCTTCTCAGTGCTCATGCACAACCTTGGCTATTTGGTTCAAATCAAACTTTATTTGTCACATGCGCCGAATACAACAGGTGTAGACCTTACCGTGAAATGCTTACTTACAAGCCCTTAACCACCAGTGCAGTTCAATAAAGAGTTAAGAAAATATTTACCAAATAAACTAAAATATATATTTTTTTAACACAATAAAATAACAATAACGAGGCTATGTACAGGGGGTACCGGTACTGAGTCAGTGTGCGGAGGTACAGGTCAGTCGAGGTAATTTGTACATGTAGGTAGGGGTGAAGTGACTATGCATAGATAATAAACAGCGAGTAGCAGCAGTGTAAAAACAAATGGGGGGTATCAATGTAAATAGTCCGAGTGGCCATTTGATTAATTGTTAAGCAGTCTTATGGCTTGGGTGTAGAGATTTGACCCAGTGATGGGCCATATGCACTATCCTCTGTAGCGCCTTACGGTTAGATGCCGAGCAGTTGTCATACCAGGCGATGATGCAACCCGTCAGGATGCTCTCGATGGTGCAGCTGTAGAACTTCTTGAGCATCTGGGGACCCATGCCAAATCATTTAAGTCTCCTGAGGGGGAAAAGGTGTCGTCGTGCCCTCTTCACAACTGTCTTGGTGTGTTTGGACCATGATAGTTTGTTGGTGATGTCGACACCAAGGAACTTGAAACTCTCGACCCGCTCCACTACAGCCCCTTTAATGGGGGCCTGTTCGGCCCGCCTTTTCCTGTAGTCCATGATCAGCTCCTTTGTCTTGCTCACATTGAGGGAGAGGTTGTTGTCCTGGCACCACACTGCCAGGTCTCTGACCTACCACTGTTGTGTCGTCAGCAAACTTAATGATAGTTTTGGAGTCTTGTTTGGCCACGCAGTCGTGGGTGAACAGTGACTACCATCTATGGTAAAAATGATCCTTTAAAGCCAGTGGGGAATATACAACGCCGTACCATGAAATAGCCTACAACGGCTCAACCAAAAAAAGCTTAGAACAAAACACTGAGTACAACCAAAAGGTTTCATTTGGCTGCCTCAGTTATATTTTGATCATTAAAAATTCTAATGTAAGTATAAAGCGAGGACCAATTGGGCCATTTCAAGTTGCCTTAGCAATGGAAAATAGAGTTCAAATGAGTAGGCAACACTAACTAATAAGCCATCCATCCTCAACAGCTCCCTCCTGTAGGCCACCACATTGAGCAGTGTTTTTTGCACATCACATAACCTATCACCTGCACATTAGGGGTGGAAACCTTTTCTGTTCATGTATTTGAACTCATTTTGGGATAGTGCTATTATGGTGATGTGGGTGCTGTCTATTGCTCAGTTCATATTTGGGAACCCATTGATGGCAAACCTCTTGACTTCAACCTGTTGTGCGATGGTGTATGGAAATGTTATTTTACAGTTTGTTTTGCTGATGATTGCATCCAAAACATTGGCTCATAGAGGGATGTGAGATGCCGATCTGCAATCTCCCGCAGACACGTGTCCGTTGCCAAAAACGAGAGGGTAGATAGCACTTTGATGTGCATCGGAATGGAATGTTTGCCTTTCTAAAGTAGGTCTTACATCCTCACAAAGATCCTATGAGATTGGTTTTGGGAAACGATATCTGATGAACCAATCTGTACTTTTTGCAAAAAAGTCCCACCTGTCTCTAAAAATGCACTCTTTGCGAAATGCAGCGTGTGCCAAATCTTTCAACAAGATCAGCCATTTCTCACTTGGTTAGGGTTAGGGTCTCACTGTTTTATAGTATTTCAACAGTGGTTTCAATTTCACACGTGCCTCTAATTTAGCAAAATGACTGTACTTTATATTGATTATTATTGTAACAAATGCACTGATATGGTCAAATTATATATAGCCTGTCAAAATATGTTGCATGAATTCACAATGGAAATACAATTCAATCGGCCCACTATCATAATTAGGCCCACTATCATCATAATTAGGCAAACTATCATCATTATTAGGCTCACTATCATAATTTAAAAAGGTCAACATATATATTTTCTTCATTCTGTGTTGTGTGTACGCATGGTCACGTGTGTGTGTACGCATGGTCATGGTTGTGTGTAAATTCACACACACTCAACCAAATGTTTATACTGATAAATCTCACACTTTGGGTGTACATGATCCTACGCATGGATTACGTGCAGATTTGTGCCTAATATATGATTAATAAATGAGGCTCCTGTTGTTAGACCTGGTGTAGACTGTGTTAAATCCTCACCCCTGCTAGGACCTAATCCTTATCTCCTCAATACCAGGTTACGGTTCTAGTATGACTCCGTTTTGTGGCAGTCTCTTTCCCAGCCTCTGAATCCTCCCACTGTGTGTCCTCATACTGTTGGGATGGTAATGGAGATCGCCAGGCCCCATCGACAAGGCCAGATTATCTCCTACTACATCATTGTGATCGGTAGGGAGAAGGTCTCCATAAGACTTAATCACTTACTCACACTGAATTGGACTATAGCTGTGTGTTTTTTAGTTAGACACACAGTTAGTCAGGCCTTCCTGGTGACTCAGTGTGTATTGAAGCAGAGAATCAGCAGTCTGACCAGTAGGAGTGAGAGGGTAGGAGGGGGTGGGGTAATTGGACATATGACTCAGGAAGGGCAGTGTGTCACACAGGTTAGGGGGCGGGACTCTGACAGGGCTATCAGTTAAGGCTGATAGCAAAGGTGGGAGGGGTTAGGGAGTGTGGAGAGAGGGACAACCGTGTCCGCCTGCAAACGCACTGAGGGATTTACATATGAACATATTACTGCAAAACAGATTATTGGTCACACAGTAGTAGAGAAAACAGGTTGGATATTAAGCAGAAGCTGGAGTGTTGTTGGATGCTTACTGGCAGGACATCGTTGCATATGTGTCGTGTTCTAGTTAGAAGGCTGTAACTGTTGACCGTCTCTGAGCGCAGTGTAACTCTCCCTCCCTGTGTGTTCCGTTCAGCTGAGCCCGCTCCACACGAGACCCTCTTGCACTTTGCGGCTCGGCGCGGTCTGCGGAGGGTGGCCCTGTTCCTGCTCGAGCAGCCAGGAGGCAGAGAGGCTCTCAGACTGCCCAACAAGCAGGGCTCTACACCAGTCAGTGTGGCAGAGAAGAGGGGCCACGACCAGCTACAGCAGCTCTTCACTGAGTAAGTACTTAACTGGATCACATACTGTATACTACACACAGGATCTAAACATGAATAACCTTTTAATATCCTTTATTACACTAGTAGTAACCTTCAGATACATTATTATTATGTTTCTATGGGAGTAGGCTGGCTAGCCAATCGTTTCTACTAACCCTGGGACGGACTGTATGATGAAAATCAGAACTTGCTGAACTAACAGTGTCATCATAATATATTCTGCTGTTTTCAGAGTGTTATCTGTGAATGAAAGGCACAGCCCTCTCCACAGCATTTTTTGGCTCTCAACATCGTCACATCTTTACCTTGCACCTCTTCCTCTTTTTTGAACACATACTCTTGCACGCCTATATTCTTCAAGACATTAGCTAGCAAACTAGGATTTGGACTCCAAATCAACGAGAGGTCTTTATGTAACCATGGGAATGGGAGCAGCTCTATGGTTAGGAGGGGCTTGTTGTGGATGTTGAAATGTGTTTGGAGTGTTGGCGGTACACACAGATAAGTAGACAGACCAAGGACAAACTCCGGACTGCTGCTGTAAACAGCTGAAGTCAGCACAGAAATCACCACAGAATCCAACTTTATTTATATGCACTTTGTTAAAGTACATAAAATCAGACTAGTATGAGTCTTTTGTTGTGGGATAAAATCACAAAATGTACCTAGAATTAGGAGTGTGTACGTGCTAGGTGACAGCTCATAGACTGCACAGCGTTCTCGCCGGCTGTGATAGCTGTATGGGACTGTTTTCATGTGCTCTGTGACACATCCGAGCTGTACAAAAACACCAGGCACCACATGTACAAGTGGCGGGAAATAGATGTTCTAGGGTCCTTGTATACAAACTGTCAGAGCTTTATCAGATTTTATCTAGCAGGGGTAGTTCTGTCCTATTGGTAGACGATGAACACACCTCCACTGGCACCTCACCAAACCAGTTTGTTTACCTGTTCCATCAGTGTCCGTGACACGGTGGTGATCTGTTCTCCAGCTGAGCACATATGAGCAACCTCATTACAGAGATCACCTGAGATCATCAGCTTTCTCTATAACATGGAGATTGAGGTGTCACCCAGTCCTTGACAGAGATATGCTAACCTGTGCTGACCAGGAACAGTAAAGAGTTGGCCCAGGGACACTCTCAGGCCACATCAATGGTGTCTCTCGGTCTGTCTGCGTCACACAGGCTGTCCCCTGGGTCACCGGATCCTGGGTGTCTGTCGGCCGTGCCCTGGTTTGGTGGAGGCGGTGAAACCTTATAACCATAGGAAAGAAAAGGGCCTGGTGGGAGCTCCTCGGAGAGTTAGTGTGTGTGTGTTACAGAAGAGAACCAAGCTGTAGCTATTCTCCATACCAGACCAGCATTTTCTTCTTACCTACACTACCTGTCCTCCTTCACCTGGACACCATGCATATCTGTCTGATATTGTTAGGGGAGGCTGTTATGTTTTTGAAGTAGTCCTGAGTTAAGCTGGGAGTAGAGAGATTGAGTCACCTGGCTGCTGGTGTTAAATGCTCTGAGACAGGATTAGTTCAGGTCAGGGAGAAGCAGAGGGCCTGCTGTTATTTGGCACAAGAAAACAGTTAGGTGTCATGACTGAATCCCAACTCACTGGAGACAGCATACATGTGCTAATTCCACCTGCTGACTGTGGGAATAAGTTGGTTAAATTGTATACTAGTAATCTAGTAATAAAGTAGTAAAAGCTCTAACATGCATAGTGCAGTTCTATGTGTTGTTAAGATATCTCCCCTGGATGTGGAGAGAGTTGAGGCTGCCTCCTGGGTGCATTCAGGCCCCACAAAGTACCTCTGTTCTTCCCCCGCCCTGCGTCTTGCCTTTCAGTCCTCACTGAGTGATGTCAGGGGGTTGCCATGGACACCCATTCAGCCCTTTATTGCCCTGCATTGGCACTGAGCGCCATGAGGCAGGTGAGAACAGCCCCAGATCGCATCACTACTGCAGACCTGGCTTCAAATACTATTTGAAATCTTTTAGTGTTTGCTCTAACCTGCCTGGAGTACCATATGGCCGGGGTTTGCCGTTTTTGGGACTGTTCCATTGGTCCAATAAGCCAGGCAAGCTCAATCAAGCACAGATTAAGTATTTTAAATGATTTCAAATACTATTTGAACCTAGGTCTGCACTCCTGTCCCAGGGGCTTCATGGGGCTGGGGCTAGAGGGGGACTTACATACTCCCTAATTCCTTTTGTTTCTAAAGCCCTATTTCCATCAGATTGTTTTGTTGTGTCTCTCACCGGAGTGTACCAGCAGTGACATCATCACCCCTGAGTCAGTTGGGGTCAGTTACACTCATTGTAAGAGAGTAGAACATATGACTCTACCCAGGCAGAGACAGACCCAGAGCCAGCTCAACAGGACAATACACTGCTATAGACGTTTCGTCCCTGCCTGGGTTTACCCATTACAAGACACATTTAGTCTAGAACCATGAAGGAAACTTAATTTTAGCTCAGCCATGTTTGGTCTCTTTTCTTCATTTTTGTTACTCAGTAGAAGTGTTTTCACGTGAGGTAGATTAGAAAGGGAGAGGTAGTGTTTTCTTTTTCAATTCCACTGATACCGTAGAACAATGAATTAAATACCAGAAAGCTGACCGAGTAGAAGTAGCAATACAATGAAGCTGAACCAGTTTGGAGGTTGGCGGTCGATTGATGAAAGGTTTGTAAGTACACCATGTCTCCAGTGCCTTCCTACCCCCGGAATGAACCTGTCATTCACACTAGGTGATATATTATGGGCGTAGGTAGTGGTGCTGAATGCTGAATCAGTGCTATGTGATTTGGCTACCTCTGTTCTGACACGGTGTGCTCTGTTTGTTTTGGGCAGGGTTGAGACCTTGTCAGAGACCCGGATAAAGACGGAGGAGAGGCAGTGTTACCCAGGAGGCCGAGTGCTGCAGCACCACCCTAAACTGAACACATACACCCTGACGGTGGACACGTTGCTAGGGAAACCTCTGCCCAGCCTAAAGGAAGAGGTGGAGGAGCTACAGAAACTCATACAGCGCCACAGAGACAACAAGGTGAGATATATAACTCTGCTTTAAACTCTGTCTGCTTTTAAACCATGTCTGCTTTCATCTCTGTCTGCTTTTAACTCTCACATGTTGTTGCTTTAAATCATGACTTAATTGAGTTATTCCTTGCAGCTCCTAATGGAGCAAAGGGCTCATACAGTGTAGTATGTACTCTCAGATCCTACAACCAAATATTGTGTGCACTAGCTAGCTAATTAATATCTGCCAAAAGACAAAACATGGCCTATTGTGAGTTACCTGTATGCTATCCGTTTGTTTGCTCTGAACGTTTTTTGTACGTCTTATCTTTACAGGAAGTTAATATGTGTGTGTGTGTATAATAAACAGTGTGTGATTTTATTATTTGTGTCATTTGTTATTCACACTGTGTTTCTGTTTGTACTATAGGAAGATCATGTGCTCCAGCAGCAGTCCCCAGATGAGCTGAACACTACAGCAGGATCCAGTGGCATCAGCAACACATCAGCACACTCAGCCACAGAGTCCCAGCCCCCCCACAGCCATGCCCAGCAGCGGAGAGGGGGCGAGACTCCAGCTTTCAGCGCACCATCCTGTGGAGACCAGCAGGAGGAAGCTGATAGAGAGAGGACAGGCGTAATCACTGCCACGCAGGGCAGCAAGGCAGGGCGCTGTAAAAGGAACCAGGAAGAGAAAGAGAAGAGGAGAGCAGAGACTGAGACAGGCGATAAGGCTGTTGCTGCTCCGACAAAGGCTTCACGAGCCATGGGCCACACACAGTCTCAGGAACACACGGAACACACGGAAGCTAAGCATCAGCCCCTGAGGACTACAGGCAGCAGCAGTAGTGGCTGTGGGGACATAAGCGTTCAGAGGACTATGGAAAGGCAGGGCGAGCCTGAGAACATCCAGGAGATGGAATCTGGGGCTCCTGTGGAGAATGGACAGCACGATGGACATAGCGGTGAGGTTGAGGTGGAGTATGCTGAGGCCACTTCTGAATGTACTCTTCAGATTTTGACGGGAGCTGTGAGCCGCCATGAGGCACAAGCTGTAGAGGCACAGGACTCCGAACAAAGACAGGAAACCACTACAGCAGTGACAAGTTATTCTGTGGAACCCGAGTGGGCCGATAACAGCAACCAGACCCGGGTGTCTGAGAGGGGCGGTACAGACGAAAGAAAGACAGAGGCAGGAAACCCCAGCCAAGAGACCAACGGTAGCACTGAGACAACCAGCAGCAGAAGTGGAGAGACTGACACAAACAGCATGAAGAGCCCCATTATGGTGGAGGGAGAGATCAAGAGCAGCCATTCACACGGACCAGGTTACGTTACAGCAAAAGAACCCAGTGAGCAGCAGGTTCTGGATCAGCAAGTTGAGGATACAGTGGAGGTAGTGGCAACCCCACCACAGCCAAGGCAGGACCAGGACGGCACCCACAGCCAGGGCCACGAGACTGGGCAGGAATGTGAGGAACAGCCGTCCACTGACTTAGCCAGCAGAACAGCTGAGGACAGAGAGAGTGGAGAGACCATGGGGCGACAACACTATGATGTCATGGTCCACACATCCTCTTTTGAGGAGGGGGAACTCGTCCAGTCGGTCGGCTGCTCCACAGACAAACTGTCTAAGGAGGGGACAGTCACAGGACAGGAGGCCCCTGGGAAGAAGGTGTCTCTACAGTGGGCATCGTTAGAAGAGGCAGACTCTCTGGCGTGTAGAGAGGAAATAGCAGCCACAGCAGTAGCAGTGGTGGCCGTAGCAGTAGCAGCTGCTGTAGCAAGCCTAGAACAATGCAACTCCAACTCCATGCTGGAGGGAGGCCAGGTACAGGAAGCTGCCGCAGAGATCCAGAGTAAGCATCAGACCGGACCCAAAGACACTGCACGAAGGTCAGGGGTCACGGTGTCTGAGGCCACTGAGAACCTTAGCACCTCAGACAGGGGTCCGACTGTCTCAGCAAGTCCGTTAGAGGAGGATGTGATGGTCAAGAACCCCTCAAAGGGAGCGGATGAGCCTCATGTCAGACAGGGAGAGGAGAACAGTGATCTGTCCAATACCACACGTGGGAGTGAGAATGGAGTGGAGGCCAGACTACCAGGCCTGAGTCTGACACAGGAAGAAAGTGTAGAAGCCAGCAGACAGTGTGCAGACTCCCACTCGCACACGTTGTTACATGATGAAAGGGCTGTGGACAGACAGAGTGCTGAGGTCATATCCTCCTCCTCCTCTATCTCCCCAGAGAGATCCTCAGAGCTGACACATCAGGAGGCCATCCCAGAGAGCCCGACCCCACCAGCCCCACCTGAACATACACATACACCCAGTGACTCGACCCTGACCACCCTTACACACCCAGACAGTGGTACATCCCTGAATCCAGAGCTGACTTCCCCCTTGGAGCTAGACAATGGAACAGGCCTGGATGACGAGCAGTACAGCTCCTCTGTGGAAGTAGTCATTGGCATGTCCTTGGGCCTTCAGTCTTCAGATACACTGGAAAGCCTGGATGGAGTGTGTGTGAGAAAGCTGGATACTAAAGACGAGCATTCTGAAGCTTTAAGACAGCTTGACAAGCCAGTGAAAGGTAAGGCCACATAATAATACACATATAGCTAGTTTGTAGCTAGTTATGGCCCTTTTATATCATGATTTTGCAGTTTTTGTCTTTGTTTCGCTTGCATAGATATTCATTTATTGCTCAAAAAATGCTTTTAGTATACAGTTCAAATTTTTCAAAGAGGAAGATGACTATCGGCACTAGCTGAAATTCAAACAGATTTGGGACATGAGGCTAACCTGAAGCTCATATTTCATTTACATGCACCCTCTACTGCAGGGGTCTCCAACCTTTTCTAGCATCATTTTTTTAATAGCTTTCAAATAGGCACATTCTTCTCTTCTCCCCCTGATCCTTGGTGTAGAAGAGATGTGTTTTCTGTCAATATAACTGGTAAAATAATGGTTAATAAACAACTATAAGAGGCCCCATAAAACTATTTTGTATTTTCTGGAATTCAGTTTTTACTCAGTAGGCCTAACAGCAGAAACATTCCTAGACCGACACGTTCCTCTCTTGTTTAATGCACAATTTAAGGTGAATTACACAAAAAAATCACATTTGTTTAGTTATTTTCCAAGACCTCAAAATTGGTCTTCTGATGCATTGACATTGACTAAGGACATACATTTTCCTGGTTTTAGATTTTTTTACTCTCAATATTACACTTATTCATAGAGAAATAATGAAAATTTATGTTCTGAGTCAATGTCAAAGAAGACCAATTACTTGAAGGTTTTTGGGGAAAGTCTTTCTACCCTCAAGACGGTTATCATTAGCATCATTAACTGGCTACGTGCAGGGTGATAGACAAATGCGCACACCAAACAGACAGATGAGCAATATTGCTGGAAATGAATTGGCAGAATTGGCAGTGTTACGTTTGGCTTTTTAAGCCAAATAGTGGTAACCAGGAGTGGGATAATGTCAATGTGGCTTCGATTGGAAAGTAGCCGGGAGCTTTATGTTTTGGACAGTTTGCGATGGAACGCATGAAAAAAATGCAAGTACTTTCAGAATTGCTTGGCAAGCTATTCATAGTTCGTGTTCTTATCTTGTATTATTTCTTATTGTTGTTGCATTATGGAGAAGGAACCTGCAAGTAAGCATTTCATTGGACGATGTATACCATGCGTATCCCGTACATACGACTAATTAAAAACTTGAAACTTGAGGATGGCTGCGAGCTACTGTTAGCTGGTGATCTACCTGTTGGAGACCCCTGCTCTACTGTATACAGTATCTGAGCCTGGCCCAGCTGCTAAGTTCAGGCCCAGTGTGCATCCCTCAAATGCTGTTGAAGTGCACCGCCTGCTCTGAGGCATAGCACACTGTCGTGTGACTCTGAGCATGTGACCATTAGTTCAGCTATGTGTCAACTGCTGCTAAAGAGAGGCTGTCATTTGTCATGACATTCTGGCGATGTTGAACTACAGAATATTTACGTCAAACAAGTCCCCAAACAGAAACTAGAACAAAATGTAACTTAGCTAAGTCCATAATATTGTCAGCTTCAGTATGTGAATTAGAGAAGCTTGATTTTCAGGAGAAAAATAACATGAGACTCTGGCCTCTGGTCCCTTAGTCAGTCTGAAAAGGTCAAAGGCTCCAGATCAGTCATCTAGAGCGCTGTGTGAATGGAGCTGGCTGTCTATTTATGTATGTCAGTCTGTGTATCCAAGCAACAATACAATGATCTCACCAGACCTTACAGTAGGTTCTGAAAATAGAGGTAGCCTGAATGGTGGTCTTCCACTCGGAGCCCCGGGCCATATCTTGGCAGTCTGTAAGCACATGGCTACGCCCTGGCCCTTTCCCTTCTGATGGGAATATGAAGCAGAATAGATCCTCTACATCTACACTGATGTGGTATAAATAGCAGGGCAGTGTTGACTGATGCTCAGCAACATCATTGTTCCCTAATAGAAATGACTGTGTTTCCCCCCACCTACCTCCTCTCTTCCTGCATGACAGCTGTTTTGTTGTTGCTATCCAAATGGTTGTCAAGGCATAGACCATTTTATACATTAGATACTACTGGTATGATTCATTATTATGAGTTCATATTTTGAGTTCTAATGAAGTTTCATTTACCGAGAGGATTCTGTGTTAGTTTTTCCATAAGGTCATGGCTTGATATTCCTCTTCCTGTGTCATCATACGTATTCCTCTATTCCTTCCTGTGTCATATGTCTCTTACTGTATCTCTCCCCAGACAAAGAAATAGTCTGTCCATCCCAGGCAGAAGAGAAGGAGAAGAAGGAATCCCTCTCAGACACAGCAGACTCTACACTGGTATGTTCATGTGTTTATGAATTTACAGTCCTAGGTTGTTTAATAACTTGGAACATAAGTAAAAACGTACTGTGACTCCAGTTCCCACAAATCAGGGGGAAGTCACATGTAGTTTGATTAATGTAACATTTTTCATGACTGGGAGACTATTTGTTTCTGGGAAGCAGTCTCACCTGACCTCACTAAATAAACCCTTTTTCATGTTTGCCTTCACTTTTGGGGATGTCCGTACAAACATGACGCACTTTTCGGCCTGATAAGTTGAACTCTGTCTTCTAAAAGTCGGGTGGGAAGATATGGGAAGGCTGTGGCCATGCAGTTCACTGTGTGTGTGCACCCATGCCCTGGCCTGAGTGTGCCCTGCCCTGCCCTGTTTAACCAGGAGAAAAGAAAGATGACCTCACTGTATCTTCTCTCCCCTGAGAGGAGTGATATGAGGGGTGAGAAACAAGCCGTAGAGAGGGAGGCAGAAATAATATAGTCTGACAGCAGCAGCAGAAGTGTGAAGGAAGGGAGGGAGAGGAAGTGTCTTATTACCAGCATGATACATCCACACCAGCAGGGCCAGGGCACTGCCCTCCATCACAGCTCTAGCAACATATCTCTTCCTATGGGAAGCCATATTGTTTCATACCATTGGCATTATCGGTTTTTGACCACCTGGTTCTAAAAGGTCACCTTCTATTGTATAGTAGGTATTAGAAACTTGGTGGTTCGAGCCCTGAATGCTGATTGATTGACAGCCATGGTATATCAGACCATTTATTTTTACTGTTCTAATTTCGTTGGTAACCAGTTTATAATAGCAATAAGGCACCTCTGAGGTTGTGGTATATGGCCAATATACTGTACCACGGCTAAGGGGCAGTATCCAGGCACTCCGCGTTGCGTCGTGTTTAAGAACAGCCCTTAGCCGTGGTATATTGGCCGTATACCACAACCCCTCAGGCCTTACTGCTTAATGATGTTATTGTGAGGGACTGACCTTGCAGATGTAGGCAACCTTCCTTTGTGATTGTCTTGTGGTGTTTTGTGTCAGCATAGGCCACAGAGCCTATGTGACTGGGATGATCTCATACTGTATACTTCATTCATGTCATATGCTTCAGCCACAAACACATGGTGTGTGGCACCACTGTTGCAATCACACAAACAATCACACCACAATCTCACAGTGTGCTCGTCATCGACGTTGTTTAGCTTAAACTCTGTCTGCAACTATGATAATTGTCTTTCCTCATGAGGTATTTTAGTATTGTTCAGTTCTAATTTGTTCTGTATTTCTCTCCCCCCCACACTCTGTGAATGTGGCGGAGCTGTGCTGCTCTCATGCTAATCTGGGGAGGGACATGTAGACATATACAGTGCCTTCAGAAAGTAGTTATTTCACATTTTGTTGTGTTACAGCCTGAATTAAAAATGTATCACCGATCTACAGTACACACAATAGCCCATAAGGGCAAAGTGAAGACATGTTTAATTTTTGTTGTGCAAATGTATTGAAAATTAAATACAGAAATATACCTTTGGCAGTGATTACAGCTGTGAGTCTTTCTGGGTAAGTCTCTAAGTGCTTTCCACACCTGGATTGTGCAACATTTGCCCATTATTATTTTCAAAATTCTTCAAGCTCTGTCGATTTGGTTGTTGATCATTGGTAGACAACCATTTTCAAGTCTTGCTATAAATTTTCAAGCAGATTTACAGTACCAGTCAAACGTTTGGACACACCTACTCATTCAAGGGGTTTTCTTTATTTTTACTATTTCTACATTGTAGAATAATAATGAAGACATCGAAACGATGAAATAACACATATTGAATCATGTAGTAACCAAAAAAGTGTTAAACAAATCAAAATATATTTAGATTTTAGATTCTTCAAAGTAGCCACCCTTCGCCTTGATGACAGCTTTGCACACTCTTGGCATTCTCTCAACCAGTTTTGTATTGAGGAAAAAAGTAAATTGCTTTGCCACATTTTTTGCAGTGTTACTTTAGTGACTTGTTGCAAACAGGATGCATTTGGAATAGGTGTATTCTGTACAGGCTTCCTCCTTTTCACTCTATCAATTAGGTTGGTAATGTTAGCTTATAATGTTGTTGATCCATCCTCAGTTCTCCCCTATCACAGCCATAATACACTGTAACTGTTTTAAAACCCTCAAGTCAATTTCCGCTCCCCTGCAGGAATGTAATTAGCATATTATTATTTTTTTATCCCGAAAATTGTTCTTCTCAGACTATTATGACCCCTCTATTATGACCCCTCTATTATGACCCCTCTATTATGACCCCTCTATTATGACCCCTCTATTATGACCCCTCTATTATGACCCCTCTATTATGACCCCTCTATTATGACCCCAACATGTCAGTTGTTTTGCTATAGGATGCCTACAAGCCTCAAAGGACCTGTCTGAAAAAGCCCAGTACCAGTTTAAAAAACTAATGGAAGTATACACTGTGTACAAAACATTAAGAGCATCTTCCTAATATTGAGTTGCTCCCTCTCAGCCTTTTGCCCTCAGAACAGCCTTAATTCATCAGGGCATGGACACAAGGTGTCAAGTGTTCCACAGGGATGCTGGCCCACTAGACGGTTAAAGTCACAATTGGCATCATGGTGAAATCCACCGCATCCATCTCCGGCAACTGAGTTAGGAAGGATGCCTGTATCTTTGTAGTGACTGGGTGTATTAATACACTTTCCATGCTCAAAGGGATATTCAATGTCCATATTTTTTTAACCATCTACCAGTAGGTGCCCTCCTTTGCGAGGCATTGGAAACCCTAACTGGTCTTTGTGGTTGTATCTGTGTTTGAAATTCACTGCTCGACTTAGGGACCCTACAGAAAATTGTTTGTGTGGGGTACAGAGATGAGATAGTCATAAAAAATCTCCTGAACTTATTCAGCTTTTAATTTTTTATTAATTTGGAAACATTTCGAAAAACATAATTCCACTTTGACATTATGCGGTATTGTATGTAGGCCAGTGACAAGAAATATCAGGCTGTAACAGAACATCATTTGGAGAAGGTAAAGGGGTGTAAATACTTTCTGAAGGCACTGTAGACAGGGCCACTATCGCAGCTCTCTCTTGGCCAGACTCCCACCTCCCTACATTGTTAGCATTTGAGAGGAATTACACTAACTCTGGAGCACTCTCTCTTTTAAGAAACTCACACAATGTTGTGTGTAATTGCGGACTATTGTTTTAGTTGCTGAAATCAGTCGTTTTGGATAAAAATGTCATTTTATGTGACGTCGGCGCTCCAGTCTGCCAACACTAGTCGCCGCTCAACTCCATCGTAAATCATGACGTTGAGTTTAACAGGAACAGGAACCTTGACAATTTTTTTTCAATGGTAAATGGCCTGAGTAAACTATCTTATTTATTCACAATCTTTGGTTTCTGCCTCATTGATTATGACAACGTGTCAGAGAGACAGATTGGAGGAGATGCCTGGAATAATAACTTGATGCTTGTCACCAACAGAGAGATGTCTTACATCAACTGGAGCTGCATGTTGGTCGACAGACTGCACCAGAGATTTACATTTGTTTGAAAATGTTGATGACCAAAGTTTTCAACAATACATGATCATACAAAGGAGAATATAGAGCACTTACAGATTCACTATTGATGTTACATTGATGATATAAAGTAAGATGTTACGTTTGTTGAATGCTTTGTTTTGACATGCATCACAGATTTTAGTGTGAAGGAGTTAATGCGAGGTACAGTTGAGTAATCTTTGAAAAACAGAACTCTTGAGTACTGCTGGATTAAGAGTTGCAGAGAGCAGCCTGGAGAGAAGTCCTGAAAGACAGAGCAGATGGAGCTTCTGTTCCTGCCAGCCCTGGCTGTGTCCTCAGGCACCCCCTTGTGTTGTGTTCTAGTATAACTACCTCCAGATGTGTGCTTGGGCTGCTCTCCGCTGCAATTCATATGGTTTAACAAGAACAAGACAACACAGATTATTGAAAGTTGTTTTTATTCTTCTCCAGAAGCCTTGGTTCAGTAATATTTTAGAGGCATTCTTGTGAGCCTGCAGTTTAATCAGGAATTGTGATTAGGAAGGGTAATGATTTTTTGAGTTTTCACAGGTTACCAAAGCGAGCATGTTAAGGCTCTTATAAATCTGGCACTCGTCCTTACTGCAGTGAAATGGGCTGTCTGGGCACTGTACAACTTAGTAGGTCCTGAGGCTGCTCAGTGCTCCATTCATAACAGGAAGGAGGTTTTCCACCATATTGTTTGATTTTGGGGACGATTGGGTTGTGAGGAAGGGGTAGCTTGTGAAGTCTTCAGTGAGATTGATCAGTGGAGCTAGACAAACACTGAGCCTGTTCATAGCTCACTGAGTCTGACCATGGTGAGTCTGGCTGTCGTGAGTGTGTGTGAGAAGGGGAATATCAGTCGTTTCACTAAGTCTTTACACATGTCCCTCTTCTTCTCCCTCCCTCTGGTTTCTCTTCCTCTTCCGCCGTAGGTCCTCTGTAGTTGTACAGCAGGATACACGCTTAGAACAAAAGGTTCCAAAAGGGTTCTTTGGCTGTCCCCATAGGAGAACCCTTTTTGGTTCCAGGTAGAAGCCTTTAGGGTTCCAGGTTGAACCCTCTGTGGAAAGGGTTTTACATGGAACCCAAAAGGTTTCTACTTGGGTCCAAAAAGGGTTCTTCAAAGGGTTCTCTTATGGGGACAGCCGAATAACCCTTTTAGGTTGCTGCCATGCTATGTTGTTGTCTTAGGTCTCTCTTTATGTAGTGTTGTGGTGTCTCTCTTGTCATGACGTGTGTTTTGTCCTATATATTTTTTAAATGTATTATCCCAGCCCCCATACCCGAAGGAGGCCTTTTGTTAGGCCGTCATTGTAAATAAGAATTTGTTCTTAACTGACTTGCCTAGTTAAAAAAGAAATCCCAAGAGTGTATGAGGAAACATAACCGTGCAGTTAGTTTTTCTTTCTTTCTCTCTAACACCTACTGTAGGGAGGTCCTACCCCAGCGTAGGTCCTATAGGTTAGTCCTATAACAGCCTAGGTCTTTTTTGGTTATGGTCCTGAACTAGCCTAGGCCCTAAGCCCAGAGCTCCATAGGTGCCATGTATTTAGCAGAGACCCAGTCTCAGACCCTCTATCTTTGTATGCATCAGGGCTTTACAAAGGCCCCTTCACAGTGCTCCCCCTTCCCTCCCTCCCCCTCTACCACCTCTCTCAACCCACCCTGACACACTGCCTTTTATGATAATTGATCCTTCTCTCAGGGGACGAGCTGCACCCACATCACTATGCTAACTGAGCAGGCAGCATGGGAAATTATACGCTTATTGACGTTTTGTGAATTCTGCGTTCTTAAATGTTTTGAAAGGGCTGTTATTTACAGTAGGCGTGTGTTGAGAGTTTGTTGTGGTATGCAAACGACTGCCTTCAAATAGAAGGCCATCGTTTGTTAGCTCAGCACGAGAGGCTGGAGGAAATATGGGAGTGTTTACTGTTAGAACGGTCGGGTGGGGGCGGGGCACGCAGATCAGTCTCAATAGAAACAGGAAGCTTTGGCTATGAGGGTGATTTGTGTGTGCGTGTGTGTGCATTTGTATGTGTGTGCATTTGTGTGTGCATTTGCATGTGTGTGTGTGCCCTTGAGAGTGTTCTGTGCTGTTTTCTCATTTTCAGGCTATGCACTCTGTGTGCACAGTGTGTTTCTATCAGCTTGCATAGCTTTGTCCTGTCTTTGTCCTCGTGTGTGACTTCCTTTTCAGAATGGCTGCTAAGCCAGACTGCCAGTTGATAGAACTATCTTAGCAATTGTAATAATGATGTAACAATGTGAATTGGTTGGACATTTCTTGCAAGTTACGCAGTCGGAAGGAAAAAGGGAAGCTAAACCACATGTTTTCCCCCTTCTCCATAGTGATAGGTTTTAACCAATGAGAACGACCTGACTAGAAAAACCCCCTAAACAAGATGGGCACATCATGTATTTTGGTCTGTTCTTTTCTGTTCCTCTCCTAATGTTATGTGTAGTGTGCCCTGGGGAGTAGTAGGATTAGGGCCAAGTTGCTCTTGTTTCCAGGGGTTGTGTTGCGTTCTACTCAGCTGCCCAGACGTGTTAGTTAGAACTGAAGGAGCCCCAGCCGTCTCAAGTCTCTCTCTCTCTCGCTCTCTCTCTCGCTCTCTCTCTCGCTCTCTCTCTCTCTCTCTCTCTCTCTCTCTCTCTCTCTCTCTCTCTCTCTCTCTCTCTCGCTCTCTCGCTCTCTCGCTCTCGCTCTCTCGTCAAGTGGACAGTTTGTAATGGTTGCCATGTTTCCAGCTGTTTGTCCTTTCCATTGATCTGTCTGCAGATGTGGAGTTTTTTCCTGTTTTTTTCCCAGTCTTTCACACAGAGAGCAGTTCTGCATTCTCCTCTGCGTCTGTTCCCGGGGGTTGAGGTCATTTTACTCACATTGAGATATGAATTGTGAGCTTACTGATAAGCTTGGGATATTTACCATGCATTTGCTGTTTCTACTTAAATATATGTTTTTAATTAAAACAATTATTAACTGTAGTGTTATTTAATAGAAACCTATGGGAGAAGTAACAGTATTTGATTTTGATTCTTTGTGTAGTTGTTTGACATTTTACTGCATTGTTAGGAGCTAGTAACATAAGAATTTCACTGCACCCGCTATAACATTTTCTAAACTGTGTATGTGACTAATACACTTTTATTTGATAGTTTCCCTTAGGAAAAGACTTGTCTTTCTTCCTTACGGCCGAGGAATCCCAGTTTGTAGGAGAGCATCCCTCTCCTGGAGTCAGGATGACAGTATTCAGGGCAGGCCTCAGAGGCTTCTCTCATGGCTGGCTGCCTTAGACTGTTTCCAAAGACACATACTCTCTCCCTGTCGCTTAGCATCACAGCACAACACTGTTCAACTCGTCACTAAAGAGACACAGGAAGAGGAAATAGATGGAGATAGAAGGGAGGATAAGAGGACGGGAAATGAACCGAAAATGGAAATAGATGAATAGAGGAAAACAGCCAAAAAAGCAGTATCAGTAAAAGGGAGGAGAGGAAAAGAGGGAGAGGCTCGGTGAGTAACAGTGAGAGGAGGGAGGAGTGTGTGGGAGAGAGGGAGGGAGGGTCAGACCCAGGGGCTGGTTCTGTGAGCAGATGTGGGAAGAGTTGCTCATTTTCCCAAAACTTTACAAAGGACTCCACAAGCCTGGGCTTCATGTTGGAATCTAGCGCCTTTCTGTTAATAACCACTCCTTTTCACTGCCTGGAAAGATGTACGAGCGACACAAGCGGAGGTATAGTCTGCGTGGAAAGGGGGAGAGAACAGTGGATGTCGTTTTGATAAAGGTATGAATGGACAGAGAATCTTTTCAGTTGCCACATGAGAGAGAGCTCTACTATGGAAATATTTTGTAACTAGTTTTTATAAATGTGTGTTCAGTGTTTTAGCTTTTCTTCTCTGCTGTATCCGTGTGGTAACAAATTAAATTTCATATCTACGCCGCAAAAATGACTCACATTTCACGTCACAGAAACATTATTTAGTCTCTGAGTGTGTATTTGTCCGGTTGTGTCTAATTGTTAGCTGTTCCTCTGTGTGTGCTCAGGAGGTGTGGAGTGTGTGTGAGCCGTTGGTAGATGGGCACACTGACAGCCTCTAGGAGTGTGCTCTCAGGGTGGAGTTTGTTTTTGGATGGAGAGTGGAGGCCTGCAGGCCAGATCCCATTAATATCCATTCTCTTTCCCTCTTTCTTTCTTTCATTCTGTCTTTCTCTCTTTCTCTCTCATTCTCTCTGTTTTCTCTTCCTTTCTCTCCTCTCTCTCCTCTCCCGCTCTGTCTCTCTCTCCCTTTCTCTTTCTATCACTCTTTCTCCTTGTTTATTTTGGTTGACTCTTTGTCTGTGTGCAAAGTGTGAGTCACTGAATACAATGCTAGGATTCTGCATGTGATGCGTATTCGGTTGTCTGTGTGTGTCGGGATAGATTATGCCTCAAATATCTCATAGACTTGTCAGAACCTGTCCCCTTTTTCATTCTACAGATAAAACATTTTATTTAAAAAAGAATACAGCTTAGATCATGTTTTTCCATAGACGTTCACAGATACAACCTTATAAAACAGGCAAACCTGAATTTGTTTTCTGTAAAACACAATTATTGCTCAAGGGTTTGGCAACCTTTTCAGTGGAGGATGAAGGGTTTGAGTGATATTCATAGCATCTCTCACATCATTATCACTTCAAGCATGTCTCCCTACTGTAGCTGGGTGGCACTGGGAACAGTGGTGGAATGTGTCTTGTGGGCTTTGGGCTGGTGAATATACAGTATATGTAGTGGTAAGGAAGGGCACTTTATTTGTATCTGAGAGGCCAGCCCAAATCAGCAGAGCCTGTTCAAGCACTTGGACAGAGTAGAGTGGCCTGTGGATTAGGTGTGTGATAACGGGTCAGGCTGCATCTCTGTGGCCAGGCGTCAGACTCTATCTTTGGGCTTCAGACCTGGGACCTCTCCTCTCTGCTCGCCATCATCTTTGGATGTCACAGAACAGGCCAGACTAGCATTGGACAATGATGAGATTTGACACCTGGTAGGTCGCTCTGCTTGGATGTCGGCCCACCACCTCAAGCTCAACCTCGACAAGACGGAGTTGCTCTTCCTCCCGAGGAAGGCCTGCCCGCTTTAAGACCTCTCCATCACGGTTGTCAACTCCATGGTGTCCCCCTCCCAGAGTGCAAAAATCCTTGGCGTGACCATGGACAACACCCTGTCTTTCTCTGCAAACATCAAGGCAGTGCAGGTTCATGCTCTACAACATCTGTAGAGTACGACCTTTCCTCACACAGGAAGCGGTGCAGGTCCTAATCCAGGCACTTGTCCTCTCCAGTCTGGACTACTGCAACTCTCTGTTGGCTGGGCTTCCTTCTTGTGCCAAAAACCCCCTGCAACTTATCCAGAAAGCCACAGCCCGCCTGGTGTTCAACCTTCCCATGTTCTCCCATGTCACTCCTCCACTGGCTTCCAGTCGAAGTTCACATCCACTACAAGACCATGGTGCTTACCTACAGAACAGCAAGAGGAACTGCCCCTCCCTACCTTCAGGCTATGCTCAAATCATACACCCCAACCCGAGCACTCCGTTCTGCCACCTCTGCTCTTGGCTGTCCCACCCCAATGGGAGGACAGCTCCCGCTCAGCCCAGTCTTCTCTGTCCTGGCAATGGTGGAACCAGCTTCACCCTAATGTTAGGACAGCGGAGTCCCTGCCCATCTTCCAAAAACGTTTGAAACCCTACCTCTAAAAAGAGTATCTTAAATAAATCCCCAAATGTGTATTTTCTTACTAGCACTGACTTTGCTAATAACTATTTTATTGAGGGAAAATGTACTTACTACAACTGTGATATGTGGTTGTTTTACATAGCTATCCTAAGATGAATGCACTAATTATAAGTCGCTCTGGATAAGAGCGTCTGCTGTATCACGAAAATGTTAAATAACATTTTGGATTGCTTCTATACAGATGGGAAGAGAGGACCAAGTACACTGTTATTGTGTTACTTTTTCCTAATTTTGAATGACTACTTCATCTCTGTCCCCCACACATACAATTATCAGTCAAGCAGTGAATTTCAAACAGATTCAAACACAAAGACCAGGGAGGTTTTCCAACGCCACACAAAGAAGGGCACCTATTGGTAGATTGATAATTTTTTAAATTTAAAAGCAGACAATGAATATCCCTTTGAGCATGGTAAAGTTATTAATTACTCTTTGGATGGTGTATCAATACACCCAGTCACTACAAAGACACAAGCATTCTTCGTAACTTAGTTGCCAAAGAGGAAGGAAATCGCTCAGGGATTACACCATGAGGCCAATGGTGACTTTAAAGCAGTTACAGAGTTTAACGGCTGTGATAGGACAAAACTGAGGATGGATCAACAACATTTTAGTTATTTTTTGCCCACCTTTATTTAACCAGGTAGGCCAGTTGAGAACAAGTTCTCATTTACAACTGCAACCTGGCCAAGATAAAGCAAAGCAGTGCGACAAAAACAACACAGAGTTACACATGGGATAAACAAACGTACAGTCAATAACACAATAGAAAAATCTGTATACAGTGTGTGCAAATGAAGTAAGGAGGTAAGGCAATAAATAGGCCATAGTGGCGAAGTAATTACAATTTAGCAATTTACACTGGAGTGATATATGTGCAGATGAGGATGTGCAAGTAGAAATACTGGTGTGCAAAAGAGCAGAAAAACAAAACAAATATGGGATGAGGTAGGTAGTTGGTTGGATGGGCTATTTACAGATGGGCTGTGTACAGCTGCAGCGATCGGTAAGCTGCTCTGACAGCTGACGCTTAAAGTTAGTGAGGGAGATATAATTCTCCAGCTTTGGGCTTTGGTGATAAAACGGATGGCACTGTGATAGACTGCAACCAATTTGCTGAGTAGAGTGTTGGAGGCTATTTTGTAAATGACATTGCCAAAGTCAAGGATCGGTAGGATAGTCAGTTTTGCGAGGGTATGTTTGGCAGCAAGAGTGAAGGAGGCTTTGTTGCGAAATAGGAAGACGATCCTATATTTAATTTTGGATTGGAGATGCTTAATGTGAGTCTGGAAGGAGAGTTTACAGTCTAGCCAGACACCTAGGTATTTATAGTTGTCCACATATTCTAAGTCAGAACCGTCCAGAGTAGTGATGCTACGGGCGGGGAGGTGCGGGCAGCGATCGGTTGAAGAGCTTGCATTTCGTTTTACTAGCATTTAAGAGCAGTTAGAGACCACGGAAGGAGTGTTGTATGGTGTTGAAGCTTGTTTGGAGGTTTGTTAACACAGTGTCCAAAGAGGGGCCAGATGTATACAGAATGGTGTCATCTGCGTAGAGGTGGATCAGAGAATCACCCGCAGCAAGAGCGACATCATTGATATATACAGAGAAAAGAGTCGGCCCGAGAATTTACATCTGTGTCTAATACTTTCCGTAATGCTAACCATAATACTAACCGTAATACTAACCGTAATAACAGAGTGAGAAGAAAGAAGCCTGAACAGAATTCATATATTCCAAAACATGCATCCTGTTTGCAATAAGGCACTAAAGTAAAACTGCCAAACATGTGGCAAAGAAAGGTACTTTATATCCTGAATACAAAGCGTTTATTTGGGCGGAAATCCAACACAACACATCACTGAGTACCACTTCAAGCTAGGTGCTGGCTGCATCATGTTATGGGTATGCTTGTCATCGACAAGGACTAGGGAGTGTTTTTAGGATAAAAATCAACGAAATAGAGCTAAGCAGACAAAATCCTAGAGGAGCCCCTGTCTTAGTCTGTTTTCCAACAGACACTGGAAGACAAATTCACCTTTCAGCAGGAGAATAACCTAAACACATGGCCAAATATACACTGGAGTTGCTTACCAAGATGACATTGAATATTCCTCAGTGGCCTAGTTACAGTTTTGACTTTAAAATCTATGGCAAGACTTGAAAATGGCTATCTAGCAATGATCAACAACCAACTTGACAGAGCTTAAATCATTTTTTTAGATAATAATGTGCAGTTATTGTACAATCCAGGTGTGCAAAGCTGTTAGACTTTCCCAGAAAGACTCACAGATGTAATCGCTGCCAGAGGTGATTCTAACATTTATTGACTCGGGTGTGAATACTTATGTAAATTAGATATTTCTGTATTTAATTTTCAATCCATTTGTAAAAATATCTAAAACCATGTTTTCACTTAGTCATTATGGGGTATTGTGTGTACAGTAGATGGGTGAGGGGGAAAAACTATTTGTGAACTAGTCAAGGGATATAAATACTTTTTGAAGGCACTGTATATTAGAGACAAGATGGCCTCTATACCTTATTTATTGCATCTGTCTTACGACATCCCTCAAAAGTAGGGGTGACGGCGGTAGTGGTCAGATCAAATCTATTTTTCCTTAGCTTTGGTCCTCTGACTGACAAGCTGTCCTGTGAAGTCCTTTGGTGTGGTGTGGTCATGTGTGCCGTGAAGGGCGATGGCCAAGTGAACTCAGTGCCAGATAGACCAGGGTAAAACTCGTTGCTACTCGTTGCTAGTACCACTCCTGGGAGAAATGTTGTATGAAATTATCCCCCCCCCCCAGCTCTATTAACTATGCCTCAGCTTCAGAAGAATTCATCTCGGTAAAGCCTCCTTCAGTTTTAGTGCCCCCCCATTTTTGGAATAGTCTACAAAACTCATCTTGACTCTGGTGCCTCTAGGGCAGTTTAGGACTTTAATGTTGAATGAATTTAATGAGAATTGCAACTGTTTGGATTTAATGTAAACAATTGTATTTGTGGTGTTTGAAGCTGTAGTGTTGATTATGTAATTTTCAGTTTATTTTTATTGATCATTTTGAATTTGTTGTATTGTTGTCCTCAGGGCACCATTGTAATTGAGACCCTGGTCTCAATGGGTTCGCCTGAATAAATAAAAGTTAAATAAAAACTATTTACAAATCTATTCCAAGTGCATGTATTGATCGTATGTGCGTAAACTAAGCTTGGCAGTGTTGTTTTTATCTACACTGTAAGTACTGTAACAAAGCACTTCAAATGAGTTCTCTCCAAGGACATTCCTCTCCATTGCTGTGCCACTGTGTCACGCCAGCCATTGGCTGTCACTGTGGAAATGGCAAGTCTCTGTCTGCCATACACTATATTTGGTTTATTTTCCATCAGGGACACTTCTGAACATTGAGCCTCTTTCTCCACCCACCTTTATCAATTTTTAGCTGATCATCTACTTTTCTCAGACAGCACAGGAGACAGGCTTAAGGCCTGAAATACTGTGTAAATGCATGCTATTTTTGTATAGAATATAATAAAATAGAATAGAACAAAAATGAATTATTATTCATTGTTGGATAAGAATGGATATGTGTCTGTACCTGCATGCATTGTATACAGTAAGAACTGTGTCCTTGTCTCATGTTCTATATTGTATGTTGCATATGTGTGTCCGGTGTGTGTGTGTCTGCTGTGGGGCCTGGACCCTGGGCTTCTGGAGGATAAGAGTGTAGTGTTCTCCTCCGCCCAGCGCTGCAGGGCACACAGAGGCTGCTCAGTGATTGACTGGGCTGTAGGCAGGCCCATCAATTAGGCCTTGTGCATTGTCCACTAGCTACTTTGACTGTGCAGAGCCCCTGGTATAGAAGCCCCCTCCCCCCACATCCCTCTAGTGGGGCTAAGACAATTAACCACAAGCATGGGGAAATCCACGTTTTCACATTCCCACTACAGAGAAGAGCAATGTACACATAGACTTTGTTCTCTCTCCCACTCTCTTTCTCTCTCTCTCACTCTCACTCTCACTCTCACTCTCACTCCTACTCTCACTCTCACTCTCACTCTCACACACACATAACAAAAATGCATATAGACTTTATTGGGTTTCATGCTTTGAAATATAATTGACTTTTACCTGACTCAATCAGTTCTGTCATCAAGTAAGTTGTCATTAGTAATGAACGTCAGTGCACATGTTTGTGTTGCGAAAGAAAGCAGTGGAATGGCTTCATAACTTAATTGTTGGACCATAAATCATAGTGTGATGGATCCTGGATGTGTATCCTTTGTTCAGTGTTTCTTAATAGTTCCGTTTGTACTGTGTGTTTCAATCTCTGGCCCTTAAGAACTGTTTAGTCCAGACAGGTAACTGATTGACTGATGTATTTCCTCTTTAACAAAAATATCCTGGCCTTCTTGACTTTTCTCTCCTCAGTGGTGGAAACCCAATAGACAGTGAACTCTCCTCTGGAAGTCCAGATAGCTGATCATTTTTCTGCCCATTTTGAGAATGTACTGTATAGTAATACAGACCTGTGTTAGGTATTGCATATTTCTTGATTACTGTGGCTCTATGTATGTGGTTGAGTCAGAGTCGAGGTCTTCAGAAGGATATTTAGCCAAGATGTCACATACGATTTCGCTGACTGTAGATCAGGTTGTGTGTCCTACCAACCCAGACTGCTAGGCTCATTAACATCACAATTGATTACTACACAACATGGCATCAGAATGGAATCCAGCTATGTGTCCAGCAGTTTGTCAATGAACTGTGTCTGGTGTCAGAGTCCTGTGTTTGATGTGGACTGGGCACACAACCAGGGGCCCAGGAGGCTGTCACAAACTCAACTGGGTCTGGGTTGATGGGACCATAGTCATTGATTCAGTCAGGACCTTTAAATCTTAGAGTCAGGTTGGATAAAGGGTGGTGCATTGTGGGGCTGGTCTGTGATAGGATGGGGTTGCCTTATGTGATAAGATCCTGGTGAGGTCTCCATAGGGTCATCTACAGGTTATAAAGGGATAGAAAGGTCCTTATGTGTCCTCTGTTTTCGTGATAAACCACACTTATGTCCGAATGTGGGTCGTCTGGTGTGATACTGTCGAAGCATGTTGCGATGTGTCCGTGGGTTGTCTATGTGAGATAAACCTTGATGAGGTGCCAACGTGGGTTGTCTATAAGTGATAAAAGCATGTTGCGATGTGTCCGTGGGTTGTCTATGTGAGATAAACCTTGATGAGGTCCCAACGTGGGTTGTCTATAAGTGATAAAAGCATGTTGCGATGTGTCCGTGGGTTGTCTATGTGAGGTAAACCTTGATGAGGTCCCAACGTGGGTTGTCTATAAGTGATAAAAGCATGTTGCGATGTGTCCGTGGGTTGTCTATAAGTGATAAAAGCATGTTGCGATGTGTCCGTGGGTTGTCTATAAGTGATAAAAGCATGTTGCGATGTGTCCGTGGGTTGTCTATGTGAGGTAAACCTTGATGAGGTCCCAACGTGGGTTGTCTATAAGTGATAAAAGCATGTTGCGATGTGTCCGTGGGTTGTCTATGTGAGATAAACCTTGATGAGGTCCCAACGTGGGTTGTCTATAAGTGATAAAAGCATGTTGCGATGTGTCCGTGGGTTGTCTATGTGAGATAAACCTTGATGAGGTCCCAACGTGGGTTGTCTATAAGTGATAAAAGCATGTTGCGATGTGTCCGTGGGTTGTCTATGTGAGATAAACCTTGATGAGGTCCCAACGTGGGTTGTCTATAAGTGATAAAAGCATGTTGCAATGTGTCCGTGGGTTGTCTATGTGAGATAAACCTTGATGAGGTCCCAACGTGGGTTGTCTATAAGTGATAAAAGCATGTTGCGATGTGTCCATGGGTTGTCTATGTGAGATAAACCTTGATGAGGTCCCAACGTGGGTTGTCTATAAGTGATAAAAGCATGTTGCGATGTGTCCGTGGGTTGTCTATAAGTGATAAAAGCATGTTGCGGTGTGTCCGTGGGTTGTCTATAAGTGATAAAAGCATGTTGCGATGTGTCCGTGGGTTGTCTATGTGAGATAAACCTTGATGAGGTCCCAACGTGGGTTGTCTATAAGTGATAAAAGCATGTTGCGATGTGTCCGTGGGTTGTCTATGTGAGATAAACCTTGATGAGGTCCCAACGTGGGTTGTCTATAAGTGATAAAAGCATGTTGCGATGTGTCCGTGGGTTGTCTATAAGTGATAAAAGCATGTTGCGATGTGTCCGTGGGTTGTCTATAAGTGATAAAAGCATGGTGCGATGTGTCCGTGGGTTGTCTATGTGAGATAAACCTTGAGGTCCCAACGTGGGTTGTCTATAAGTGATAAAAGCATGTTGCGATGTGTCCGTGGGTTGTCTATGTGAGATAAACCTTGATGAGGTCCCAACGTGGGTTGTCTATAAGTGATAAAAGCATGTTGCGATGTGTCCGTGGGTTGTCTATGTGAGATAAACCTTGATGAGGTCCCAACGTGGGTTGTCTATAAGTGATAAAAGCATGTTGCGATGTGTCCGTGGGTTGTCTATGTGAGATAAACCTTGATGAGGTCCCAACGTGGGTTGTCTATAAGTGATAAAAGCATGTTGCGATGTGTCCGTGGGTTGTCTATAAGTGATAAAAGCATGTTGCGATGTGTCCGTGGGTTGTCTATGTGAGATAAACCTTGATGAGGTCCCAACGTGGGTTGTCTATAAGTGATAAAAGCATGTTGCGATGTGTCCGTGGGTTGTCTATGTGAGATAAACCTTGATGAGGTCCCAACGTGGGTTGTCTATAAGTGATAAAAGCATGTTGCGATGTGTCCGTGGGTTGTCTATGTGAGATAAACCTTGATGAGGTCCCAACGTGGGTTGTCTATAAGTGATAAAAGCATGTTGCGATGTGTCCGTGGGTTGTCTATGTGAGATAAACCTTGATGAGGTCCCAACGTGGGTTGTCTATAAGTGATAAAAGCATGTTGCGATGTGTCCGTGGGTTGTCTATGTGAGATAAACCTTGATGAGGTCCCAACGTGGGTTGTCTATAAGTGATAAAAGCATGTTGCGATGTGTCCGTGGGTTGTCTATGTGAGATAAACCTTGATGAGGTCCCAACGTGGGTTGTCTATAAGTGATAAAAGCATGTTGAGATGTGGTCATTGGTCATCTATCTTTCCGTGGGCGGTGTGGTGTGGTAAAGCCATTGTGTGGTCTGAGAGGATAGTATCTCCAGGTCACGTGTCCGTATTGTCCCCTTGGCCTGGGTCTGAGCAGCAGCAGCTGATAAGGGGAGGAACAATAAGGCCCTGTAATCAGCAGCTGCTCATGCGTGTTTGTGTGTGTGACTGGAGAATGTCCTGGATAAACACATATCAACATAAGCAGATACACACACACACACACACACACACACACACACACACACACACACACACACACACATGCAGTCACACTTGCATGCACAAGAGCATTCGCATAATATACTCATGTAAACACACACACACATGTTTGTTTTACTATCCTTGTGGGGACTAAACAATTGATTCCCATTCAAAATCCTATTTTCCCTAAAACCTTAACCTAACCCTAATTCTAACCCTAACCCTAAACCTAACCCTTAAGCCTAAAATAGCCTTTTTTCTTGTGGAGACCAGTGAAATGTCCTCAATTGTCCGAATTGTCCTTGTTTTACTATCCTTGTGAGGACTTATGGTACCCACAAAGATAGTAAAAGCAAAAGCACACAGCCACACACACACACGCAAGCATGCACACACACACACTTTTTACAAACACACGTACAGTACATGGGAGGATTGGCTCTGTAGTTGGCGAGCTGGAGTCACATGATGAGTGGTCTGCCTGTGGGTGTGATGTTTGGGGCTGATGATGTATGATGGGGTACTGAGGCTGAGCGGTGTGAATCTCCTCTCTGTCCTCTTCAACTCTCCATGGCCAAGTTCTCAATAAACCCCTCCCCGGAGAAGTGTAATTATTGTAGTCACTATATTGTAACTCTTGAAATTTTCAACTAATGTATTTGGGTTGTAATAAGGGCATCTGCTAGAAAAAGCAATAGCTTATCTCTATTCATTTTGTCATCACTCTCTGTATGAATCTGAGTGTTTGTGTTCTCCCTCTTCCATTCTGCTCGTACTGCCATCTGAACAGTGAACACTAATCATCATTATATTACTTGAACTCCTGCTAGACCCAGAGCCTCAGACTGCTAGCAGCTGTTAGCTGAATGTCAATCAGGCCTCATGTTTACATGTGGGCAGAATTCCTCTCTGACTCCCAGTCCAAATTCCCAGCAGCATGTGTGGTGAGCAGCAGTCTCAGCTTAGCTCAGCCCAGGCTGTTCCAGACAGAGAGCCTGCTGCCTGTATGCTGCCTTTATGCTGCCTGTATGCTGCCTTTAGCAGACCTGGGCCCATGGGATAGGCCAGATGTGGGCCTGGCAAGTCAGATCGCGGCACAGTCCCACTGTTTGTGGTCTTTTATTCACGTGATTAGATTCTCTCTACCTCCAGGAATGTATTTATTCTCCCTCCCCTATGCAAGGCTGGGTTCTGTGGTAGGGAAAATGGTTCTGTGGTAGGGAAAATGGGGTCTTCCAAAGTAGAGGCCATCAATGTTAATGTCCTGAGACTAACACTACTGTAAGTCTGTCTGACTGTTCATACAACACCAACCAGCCAAGACAATGTGGTTGAGAATACTAGGAATTCTTCTCAGATTCTTGGGGTTTATGAAAATAGAAACTTCGGAGAAACGGGCAGTTGGTGAATATCCAGTAGTGGTTTTGTCTCTCAAAAACTAAAAATGTTTACCCTCTACATTGCTGAAGACATCTGTTGTATAAGTTCAGTCTTGTTGATCCCAAATTTCTTCTGTTTACAGATCCACAAAGAGTCATTTTACCCTGTCCAGCCCTGCACAGATCCCACACTACAGGTGAAGACCACGATCCCAGAATGCACAGGTAAGAACGAGTCAAAATATGATGCTGTACTGTAGATGAGGCTAAGGGAACTTACATACAGATCTGTTAGTCAAAGGAAGTCTGTCTTCAAGGCAGCTTGTCAGGGGAATTTGTATTGACAATTTCCAGCCATGGCATTGCCAGTGTTGAGTTTTTTTTCTGTCAGGCAGTCACTAATCATTGAGGGTTATATAAGATAGAGAGGAGCATAAATTAAGATTAGGAGGGTTGTCAGAGTTCCAGAGGTCCTTGCTTGGATCATGGAAGAGCATTTGCCAGAATGTAATTTGATTTCTGGAGGATCTCAGTTGGAAAGGCGAGGTTGTAACTTGATTTCAGAGGATTAAGACATACTGTAGAGGAGAGAGCATCGCTTTGTAGGAGGAGAGAGAGAGGCTTAGGGCGTTTTCACACACAGTTCTGAGCTATAGTTCAAATCATTTTGATTATTTGTTACATTGTATTTTTTTCATTTGGTCCAGTTGTTTTCACATTGCCAATTATCAAACAAACTAAAATGCCTAAACAAAAATGCCTAAACGTTCAGGCAAGTAATTTACTAATTTTGTTGTAGCCTATGCTGCCCAATGAGGCCTATGCAATCGCAATGGCCATATCGCATTTTGCGCATTCCATATCTCAAAGCCATATCAAGTATCTCCGTTGTAAAATACTTTATATTGAGCGCAAAATTTAGAGTTGAGATATAAAAATGATACCTACAGAAAGCTGAGAACTATGATAGCTGTGGTTTCCCCACAATCTAAAATGTTATACAATAAGAACACTTTATTTGTTTTATCCTGGAACATAAATATTTTCCATGGAAAGGAGAGAGAGTGGATTGCACCACACAGCAGTGAAACAGGTACAGGGGCAGGCAGACACTTTCTTTAGGAATGATGAGGTTAATGTACTTGACTTTATGACCAAATCATGGTTTCAGCCTCCTAAAAAAATTAAACATTTTAAGTAAGATGACCATGTAGATAGAATGTGCAGCTCGCACCAATGCCACCAATTAAGAATTGAACTTGCACAGTCAATTCAAAGGGTCGAAAACGGCAACTAAATAGTCGCAGTCTGGAGCACTGAAATGGTAAGGTCATTGATGCAGATAAGATGGGTATGGAATGGCCCTGCTTTCTTTGAATCCTATCCCTACTGTACCATGTGTCCCTTCGGTATCACTGCACCCCTTTGGTTGGCAGGCCAGGCATGCAGCACACTGTGCAGCTCACGAACAAGGCTACCCTACCTTTACTACCTTTGATGTCTGAAGAAGAGAGTTTATGTAGCTCATTATTTCATAGGATTTAGACTACTGTTCACATCTGTGCAGAGATTAGTTGCCATTAAGTAAGATTTCGCCGACATAAACTCGGCAAAAAAAGAAACATCCCTTTTTCAGGACCCTGTCTTTCAAACATAATTCGTAAAAATCCAAATAACTTCACATCTTCTTTGTAAAAGGTTTGAACACTGGTTCCCATGCTTGTTCAATTAACCATAAACAATTAATGAACATGCACCTGTGGAACGGTCGTAATAACAATAACAGCTTACAGACGGTAGACAATTAAGGTCACAGTGACTCTGAAAAACCCCAAAAGAAAGATGCCCAGGCTCCCTGCTCATCTGCGTGAACTTGCCTTAGGCATGCTGCAAGGAGGCATGAGGACTGGACATGTGGCCAGGGCAATAAATTGCCATGTCCGTACTGTGAGACGTCTAAGACAGCGCTACAGGGAGGCAGGACGGACAGCTGATCGTCCTCGCAGTGGCAGACCACGTGTAACAACACCTGCACAGGATCGGTACATCCGAACATCACACCTGCGGGACAGGTACAGGATGGCAACAACAACTGCCTGAGTTACACCAGGAACGCACAATCCCTCCATCAGTGCTCAGACTGTCTGCAATAGGCTGAGAGAGGCTGGACTGAGGGCTTGTAGGCCTGTTGTAAGGCAGGTCCTCACCAGCACAACGTTGCCTATGGGCACAAACCCACCGTCGCTGGACCAGACAGGACTGGCAAAAAGTGCTCTTCACTGACGAGTCACGGTTTTGTCTCACCAGGGGTGATGGTCGGATTTGCGTTTATTGTCAAAGGAATGAGCGTTACACCGAGGCCTGTACTCTGGAGCGGGATCGATTTGGAGGTGGAGGGTCCGTCATTGTCTGGGGCGATGTGTCACAGCATCATCGGACTGAGCTTGTTGTCATTGCAGGCAATCTCAACGCTGTGCGTTACAGGGAAGACATCCTCCTCCCTCATGTGGTACCCTTCCTGCAGGCTCATCCTGACATGACCCTCCAGCATGACAGTGCCACCAGCCATACTGCTTGTTCTGTGCGTGATTTCCTGTAAGACAGGAATGTCAGTGTTCTGCCATGGCCAACGAAGAGCCTGGATCTCAATCCCATTGAGCACATCTGGGACCTGTTGGATCAGAGTGTGAGGGCTAGGGCCATTCCCCCAGAAATGTCCAGGAACTTACAGGTGCCTTGGTGGAAGAGTGGAAAATCTGGTGCAGTCCATGAGGAGGAGATGAACTGCAGTACTTAATGCAGCTGGTGGCCACACCAGAAACTGACTGTTACTTTTGATTTTGACCACCCCTTTGTTCAGTGGAACATTATTCAATTTCTGTTAGTCACATGTCTGTGGAACTTGTTCAGTTTCTGTCTCAGTTGTTGAATCTTATGTTCATACAAATATTTACACATGTTAAGTTTGCTGAAAATACACGCAGTTGACAGTGAGAGGACGTTTCTTTTTTTGCTGAGTTTATATGGCAGTTCTGTTTCTAGCTCCTAAGCAACTTTGCAGTATTTAGTTTTTTTTGTGTGTTATGTCTTACATTATTAGCCCAAAATGTTTTGTGTTATTACATACAGCCAGAAATAACTTTTGATATCAGAGCGGCAGTAACTCACCAGCATTACGACCAGGAATACGACTTTCCCGAATTGGATCCTTTGTTCGTATCCCCCAGGGCAATTGAACTTATTCCAGGGGCTGCCCCAAAATACAGCCGGTGGAGAAGAGATATTCGGAGTGGACTTCTAGTCCGACTCAGGAGGCGTGCACACCATCCACCGCTTCTGAGTATATTACTCGCTAATGTTCAGTCTCTGGATAATAAAGTAGATGAGCTCAGGGCGAGGATCTCCTTCCAGACAGACATCAGGGATTGTAACATACTCTGTTTCACGGAAACATGGCTCTCTCAGGATATACTGTCCCCGTCCATACAGCCATGTGGGTTCTCAGTACATCGCGCAGACAGGAATAAAAAACTCTCCGGGAAGCAGAAAGGCGGGGATGTATGTTTCAGCCACTCATGGTGTGATTGTGATAACATACAGAAACTCAAGTCCTTTTGTTCACCCGACCTAGAATACCTCAATCATATCCGACCATATTAATTCCCAAGATAAATATCTTCAGTTATAGAACTACACTGGACATTATGCAAACTGGAAACCACATTTATTGTAGCTGGGGATTTTAACAAAGCAAATTTGAGGAAAACGCTAGCGAAGTTCTACCAACACATTGACTGTAGTACTCGCGCTGGTAAAACATTGGACCACTGCTACTCAACTTTTCGAAATGCCTACAAGGCCCTCCCCCGCCCTCACTTTGGCAAATCAGATCACAACTCCATTTTGCTCCTCCCTGCGGACTAGGATATGTTCCGGGTAGCCGCTGAGAATAACATTGACGAATACACGGATACAGGGACTGAGTTCATCAGGAAGTGTGTAGGAGATGTTGTACCCACTGTGACTATTAAAACCTACCCAGACCAGAAACCGTGGATAGATGGCAGCATTCATGCAAAATTGAAAGCGCGAACCACCCCATTTAACCATGGCAAGGTGACAGGGAATATGGCCGTATACAAACAGTGTAGTTATTCCCTCCGTTTAGCAATCAAACAGGCAAAACGTCAGTACAGAGACAAAGTAGAGTCGCAATTGAACGGCTCAGACACGAGACGTATGTGGCAGGGTCTACAGACAATCACAGACTACAAAGGGAAACCAGTCACGTCGCGGACACCAACGTCTTGCTTCTGGACAAGCTAAACACCTTCTCCGCCCGCTTTGAGGATAACACAGTGCCACCGACGTGGCCCACTACCAAGGAATGTAGGCTCTCCTTCTCCGTGGCCGACGTGTGTAAGACATTTAAGCGTGTTAACCCTCGCAAGGCTGCCGGCCCAGATGGCATCCCTATCTGCGTACTCAGAGCATGCGCAGACTAGCTGGCTGGTGTGTTTACAGACATATTCAATCTTTCCCTTTCCCAGTCTGCTGTCCCCAATTGATTCAAGATATTCCTCTACCCAAGAAGGCAAGGTAACTGAACTAAATGACTATCGCCCCGTGGCACTCACTTCTGTCATCATGAAGTGCTTTGAGAGGTTAGTTAAGGATCATATCACCTCTACCTTACCTGACACCCTAAACCCACTTGAATTTGCTTTCCGCCCCAATAGATCCACAGACGATGCAATCGCCATTGCAATGCACACTGCCCTATCCCATCTAGACAAGAGGAATACCTATGTAAGAAAGCCGTTCATTGACTATAGCTCAGCATTCAACACCAAAGTACCCTCCAAGCTCATCATTAAGCTCGCGGCCCTGGGTTTGAACCCCACCCTGTGCAGCTGGGTCCTGGACTTCCTGACGGGCCACCCCCCAGGTGGTGAAGGTAGGAAACAACACCTCCACTTCACTGATCCTCAACACAGGGGCCCCACAAGGGTGTGTGCTCAGCCCCCTCCAAGACTCCCTGTTTACCCATGACTGCGTGGCCACGCATGCCTCCAATTCAATCATCAATCAATCATCACTTTTGTCAGACGACACAACAGTAGTAGGTCTGATTACCAACACTAACGAGACAGTCTACAGGAAGGAGGTGATGGCCCTGGGAGAGTGGTGCAAGGAAAATAACCTCTCACTCAATGTCAACAAAACAAAGGAGCTGTTCGTCGACTCCAGGAAACAGCAGAGGGAGCACGGCCCTATCCACATTGACGGTACCGCAGTGGAGAAGGTGGAAAGCTTCAAGTTCCTCAGCGTACACATCACTGACGATCTGAAATGGTCCACCCACACAGACAGTGTGGAGAAAAAGGCGCAATGGCGTATCCTCAACCTCAGGAGGCTGAAGAAATTTGTCTTGGCCCCTAAAGCCCTCAAATTTTTACAGATGCACAATTGAGAGCATCCTGTTGGGCTGTATCACCGCCTGGTACAGCAACTGCACAGCTTGCAACCGCAGGGCTCTCCAGAGGGTGGTGCGGTCTGCCCAACGCATCACCGGGGCCAAGCTACCTGCACTCCCGGACACCTACAGCACCCGATGTCACATGAAGGCCAAAAAGATCATCAAGGATATCAACCACCCGAGCCACGGCCTGTTCACCCCGCTATGATCCAGAAGACGAGGTCAGTACAGATGCATCAAAAGCTGGGACCGAGAGACTGAAAAACAGCTTCTATCTTAAGGCCATCAGACTGCTAAATAGCCATCACTAGCCGGCTTCCACCCGGTTACGCAACTCTGCACCTTAGAGGCTGCTGCCCTATATACATTGACTTGGAATCACTGGCCACTTTAATAATGGAACCCTTGTCACTTTGATAATGTTTACATACTGCTTTACTCGTCTCATATGTATGTACTGTATTCTATTTTACTGTGTTTTAGTCAATGCCACTCAATCTAATATTTATATATTTCTAAATCCCATTCTTTTACTTTTAGATTTGTATGTATTGTTGTGAATCGTTTTTAGATACTACTGCATTGTTAGATACTACTGTACTGTTGGAGCTAGGAATACAAACATTTCGGTACACCTGCTATAACATCTGCTACATATGTGTATGTGACCAATAACATTTGATTTGATCATAGCTTAAAAATATCTCCAAATCACTGCATCTCTGTATCTTGTGTTTCTGTTATGGTTTTCCCTTCACTTTAGGCTTTCACTTCCACTGTTCCACCGGTTGCTAGGCCAAACAATGACAAAACAACAACCCACTCATACACTATACTCATATAGAATAAAATCCTTTCTGACATCAACATCCTGCCCAAAACGATTGCAACTAGCGATGCAAGGATGTTTTGCAGCACATTTTTCTTCCTGATCATTTGACTGTGTTGTGATCAAAGTGGTGTATCTGGCCCAATTCTCTTAGAAATTGTGACCTTGATGATCAATCTTTCTGTTGTGTTTTGATATTGAAAAATCGGATTGTATTTTAAAGCCTGTTGACTTGGGACTCCCGATTGGAGCAGAGGTCTAAGGCACTGCATCTCAGGGCCAGAGGCGGCGCTATAGTACCTCGTTCGAATCCAGGCTGTATCACATCTGGCTGTGATTGGTAGTCCCATAGGGCAGCACACAATTGACTCTGCATTGGCTGGAGTAGGCTGTCATTGTAAATAAGAATGTGTTCTTAACTGACTTGCCTAGTTAAATACAGGTTAAATTTTAAAATTAAATATGTGCTGCCTTGCCATGGTAAATATCTGACTCTAATCTTAATACCAATTTTCTCTTTCCCAGAATTCCCAGTATCCCCATGCTCAGAGAGTGTTGGAGGCTCTGTGTCGACCACTGGTGCCCTGCGGGACTCAGTCAGTGATTTGGACAGTCTGGGAGAGAACAGTGTCTTCAGAAAGGTGAGATCAGCACACTGGAACGAGACATTCCCTTTATAGTCACAATGTGTCTTGAGTGGCTATGACATGATAGCATACAAGTATATTATAAGTCAGTTATCCTATAACACAAACAACATGGTCTATGACTTTATGTTGTATGTTTCTGGTGATATAGTTCCATATAATTCCCAGCCCCTCTATTCGTTAGTTTATGTTTTGGCCTCTGGCCCCCACCTTCAGTCCACAGCAGACTGGTCAGCTTGCCTGTTCCATGTGACATCAGCAGCCTCCCATGAGCACTCCTTCCTGGGCCAGCTAACTCATTATGACCTCATCCCCCTCGCACGCTCATTACCGCCCTTCCTCCCCTGCAATGCCCCCACTCTTTTTTTCAACGTTTACACACTGGAGGGTGGCTGCGGCATAATGGCACTCCAATGCAATGTCACACTACAGCCTTGGTCCTCATTTATTGTTTCTTGTGGATAAATACTGATTTTGGCATTTACTACTAAAGGCCATAAAACCATTGAAGAACATATTCATAAATGGCAAAAAGGACAGTCAAATTTTTTTTTTTTTTTGTGTCTGTCCTAAATCAGGAAATATATATAGTGCATTTGGAAAGTATTCAGACCCCTTGACTTTTTTCACATTTTGTTACGTTACAGCCATATTCTGAAATTGATTAAATATTTTTTTCCCTCATCAATCTACATACAATACCCTGTAATGACAATGCAGAAACAGTTTTTTGGCATTTTTTGCAAATGTATGAAATAAAATTAAACTGAAATGTAACATTTACATAAGTATTCAGGCCCTTTACTCAGTACTTTGTTGAAGCACCTTTGGCAGCTATTACAGCCTCGAGTCTTCTTGTTTATGACGCTACAAGCTTGGCACACATGTATTTGGGAGTTTCTCCCATTCTTCTCTGCAGATCCTCTCAAGCTCTATCAGGTTGAATGGGGAGCGTCTGTGCACATCTATTTTCAGGTCTATCCCGAGATGTTCGAACGGGTTCAAGTCTGGGCTCTGGCTGGGCCACTCAAGGACATTCAGAGACTTGTCCCAAAGTGACTCCTGCATTGTCTTGGCTGTGTCCTTAGGGTCGTTGTCCTGTTGGAAGGTGAACCTTCGCTCTAGTCCTGAGCGCTCTGGAGCAGGTTTTCATCAAGGATCTCTCTGTACTTTGCTCTGTTCATCTTTTCCTCGATCCTGACTAGTCTCCCAATCTCTGCCGACTGAAAAACATCCCCACAGCATAATGCTGCCACCACCATGCTTCACCGTAGGGATGGTGCCAGGTTTCCTCCAGACGTGACACTTGGCATTCAGGCCAAAGAGTTCAATCTTGGTTCATCAGACCAGAGAATTTTGTTTCTCATGGTCTGAGAGTCCTTTATATGCCTTTTGGGAAACTCCTAGCGGACTGTCATGTGCCTTTTTCTGAGGAGTGGCTTCCATCTGGTCACTCTACCATAAATGCCTGATTGGTGGAGTGCTGCAGAGATGGTTGTCTTTCTGGAAGGTTCTCCCATCTCCACAGAGGAACTCTGGAGCTCTGTCAGAATGACCATCGGGTTCTTGGTCACCTCCCTGACCAAGGCCCTTCTCCCCCGATTGCTCAGTTTGGCCGGGCGGCAAGCTCTAGGAAGAGGCCACTGTGTTCTTGGGGACCTTCAATGCTGCAGAAATGTTTTTGTACCCTTCCCCAGATCTGTGTCTCGACACAATCCTGTCTTGGAGCTCTACGGACAATGCCTTCGACCTCATGGCTTGGTTTTTGCTCTGACATGCACTGTCAACTGTGGGACCTTATATAGACGGATGTGTGCCTTTCCAAATCATGTCCAATCAATTGAATTTACCACAGGTGGACATGTCAAGGATGATCAATGGAAACAGGATGCACCTGAGCTCAATTTCGAGTCTCATAGCAAAGGGTCTGAATACTTATATAAATTAAGTATTTCTGTTTTAAAACTTTAATACATTTGCAAAAATTTCTATATATTTTTTTCCCTTTGTCATTATGGGGTATTGTGTGTAGATTAACGAAGAGAAAACATAATTTTATATATTTTAGAATAAGGCTGTATCGTAACAAAATGTGGAAAAGTCAAGGGGTCTGAATACTTTCCGAATGCGCTGTATATACAATTTACACATATTTAACCACTTTTTTTTCGGTAGTCACAAAACAATCTTCATGCTTCCATTTGTTTTTTAAAACCGGTACCGCTTACCTTCAGACGAGTTCTGTGACAGTTTTAGGGGTCGTAGAGCAAAACGGAGAGGTGTTCGTGAGAATCTCCCCTTTCCACAATCTCCCCTTTCCATTAGTTTGTGCCCCCCGCCCCACAAAAAAAGATATCTCTAGCTTAAACTGACAGATTTGTTTGTTATGTAATTTAGATTGACACACCAGTGCATCAACCAACTCTAGGGGGTTAAACACTATTATTGCACACAGAGTGAGTCCATGCAACTTATTATGTGACTTGTTAGGCAAAGTTTTACTCTTGAACTTATTTAGGCTTGCCATAACAAAGGGGTTGAATAGTTATTGACTCAAGACATTTTAATTTTTTATTAATTTGTAAACATTTCTAAAAACGTAATTCCACTTTAACATTCTGGGGTATTGTGTGTAGACCAGTGACACAAAATTTCAATTGAATCCATTTAAAATTCAGGCTGGTCAAGGGGTGTGAATACTTTCTGAAGGCACTGTATCTCCCCTCTAACTACTCCCAGACCTGTCTCTGCCTCTCCGCCTCTGGTGTTGAGGTCTGCCATTATGCAATAGATTTTGAAAGTTCGAGTGAACTCAGCACTTTGGACAGACACAGGCAGTCAGTGACCAAAAAAGGACCTGTTACAATTAGACTTTCACTACTCAAAGGTCCTTTAAAACAATCCTGTAAATCTATTTTTTAAAGCTACGTTTTTAGCTGTGTGTGTGTGTGTGTGTGTGTGTGTGTGTGTGTGTGTGTGTGTGTGTGTGTGTGTGTGTGTGTGTGTGTGTGTGTGTGTGTGTGTGTGTGTGTGTGTGTGTGTGTGTGTGTGTGTGTGTGTGTGTGTGTGTGTGTGTGTGTGTGTGTGTGACACTGCATGTGGGTCTTGTAGGCAAAATTAGTATAGTGGTTATTACATGTGTTTTCATGTTAGATTTTAGTGTTTTATTTGAAACTTATTTTAGTTTGTTAGTTTTTAGACTTGATTTACTAGTTTTTATTTAGTTTTAGTTTGATAACAACATTTCTATTTCGTTTTATTATTTAATTTCTGTTTTAGTGTTAGGGACAGAAAGTATCCTATGCGTGGGAGGCTAGGAGCCATTTATATGTTGTAGGCCTACAGTAGTTTTTGGGGGGGATGCCACTTCTTGCCGCTGAGGGGCAGTAATACATTAGGTGATGGGCCAAGACCATAGACTTGGATAGACATTACATCTCTGTATCTGTGTCATGATGGCATCTGGGAGCGTCTGGGCATCGCCATTGACACCGTCTTCATCTTGAAATAGTACATTTTCTTCTTCACAAGTAGAATTCATTGGCTGATCCCTCCTCCATACAACTCCACGGCCAGGACATAGGCTTGGTTTAAATTGGAAATCAATCCTAAAGTGACTTTAATTTAAAGGATAAGCACCTAGACTGGTACAATAAATATGGTGGAAGGAAACTCTCTTGTTTACACCAATCTAATGCTTTTTTAACTTTAGTAGTAGATGTAAGAAGAATCAAGTACCTTGACCTTTATCTGACAGAAAGAGAGGGTGAAAAACAACAAATGAAGTTATGGCACATTTGACATGTTATGTTTATGTAATATTAAATGTATGACTGACTAACCCCTTCAAATAGAGTTATTAAAAACAGTTGCAAAAACATAAGCAATAAAACACTTCTTCACAAATCTAGATAAATAAAGGTTAAATGTATATATATTTTGGGATTCAGCTTGGGATTCAGGGGCATAAACCAGATCCAGTGCCACAGGGCACAGCTTTGGATAAACAGCCATCCTTGCCTGCCTGAACTGGAGAGGTGACTCTGTAAACATGCCCCTTTACCTCTTCCAAGTATTTCTGCAACTCAACCGGGGCACTTAATGCCATGCTAGATTGACCCTCCGGCTGGACGGTGACCTCAAACACAATCTTCGATGCAAGGAAGCTATATTCCTGAAGCACTATGGTCGAGATGCTTGCTGGATTCATCGTTATGGCATCTTCCTGGGGTCCTGCTGCTCCATGGCTGTACTCTCTGATTTTCTGAAGTACAAAAGACTGCGTCCCTCATCAGTGGCTCCATCTCTGTTGAGCTAAGTGCCAGAGACACTTGGGTCCATGAGGCAAGCTAATGCAGGGGTTGGATCAAAGTTGGATGCCAGAGGATTCAGTATGCATGCAAAGAGCTCACGCAGTAACTTCAGGAGGACCTGTGGCAACTATTTTGCAACAGTAGTTGACTGCAAGTGTGCCTCAAGGCAAGTCACCACATCAATCAGTGAATGGCTGTCAGTTTGAAGTTGGGTGGGTTGGATTGCGAACGGCTCCATCAACTTCACAAGCTGTTCTAGATTGGCTCAGTTACTTCCTGTACTCGCCCTCAGATTTTTGACTGTTAGCTAGTGATAGATAAGGATAGTGATGCACAAGCTACGCCTATTTGAAACATCGGCATCTACTGGCAGCATTTACCGACAGATTCAGAACCTCAAAAACCCCATTACAAAAAAAGTTTGAAAACCGCTTTTAGATTTTTGTCCCGAGTGTAGAAGAAAGAAAAAAAACTTAATTTATGATGGTTTTTATTTTAGTTAGTTTTACGGTCAAAGAGAGTAGTTTCAGTATAGTTTTCTTTTTTCAAATGTTTTAATTTCGCTTTACTAAATAGTTTTTTCAGTTTTTGTTTTAGTCTCAGTTTTCATTTACTATAATAATCTTGCCTGTAGGTGTGTGTTTGTATAGACAGTGTTAGCTGGTTGAATGCTGCTCTGCTGCATGAGCTCAGGAAGGGTGACTCATTTGTTCTGGAAGCTGATATTCTATGGCCTGGTCCTCATAAAGGGGCCTGCATGATTATGCTCTGAGCCACAGTGGCCGTCCGTTAGCTCACCACCCGCTCGCACGCCCAGTGCTGGCACTACTGGACAATGTGAAAACTAATGATACAGTCCCAATGGAAATCATCTGCAGCCTGCCTGCCTGCCGGCCTCCCTAAAGGGTGTGTGTGTGTTTCTCTTGTTATGTAACCTTTTATAGGGCTGGAAAGAACTCTCTCTCCCAGCAGCATGTCTATCTCTCACTGCCTTGCCCTTTCCCCTCGCCACACTGAAGGCTGCAGTAAGCTCAGACTAAAGGCAGCTCAGACCGGTCATCAGGTCTAACCTCACTGGCATACAAGACAGGACATTAAGTCAAAACGGACTACTTTGACAATAGATAGAGATTTATTTAGCTTTCACACCTTTAGTATAATTGATATTTTTAGCTTTGTTTTTGGTGTAAAACGAAGTCCCCCTTACCCAAATGTGTTAGCTGAAATGTGCAATTCCAAATCCTTCCACAATGCCATTCAGTTGACTTTGACTGCAGCGGGTAACAGGGTCTTTCTGTATTCTCTCTGTCCAAAGGGAGAGGAGGCTGTGACTGGGCCAAGTGAAAGCAACAGTGGTGTGTCGGTGTCCTTCTCCTCCATAGACGACGTGGCCAGTGTGGGTCCCCTCAGCGCCTGCTCCCAGGGCAGTGTGGGTCCTCTCAGTGTCTCCTCCCAGGGCAGTGTGGGTCCTCTCAGTGTCTCCTCCCAGGGCAGTGTGGGTCCTCTCAGCGCCTGCTCCCAGGGCAGTGTGGGTCCTCTCAGCGCCTGCTCCCAGGGCAGTGTGGGTCCTCTCAGCGCCTGCTCCCAGGGCAGTGTGGGTCCCCTCAGCGCCTGCTCCCAGGGCAGTGTGGGTCCCCTCAGCGCCTGCTCCCAGGGCAGTGTGGGTCCCCTCAGCGCCTCCTCCCAGGGCAGTGTGGGTCCTCTCAGCGCCTGCTCCCAGGGCAGTGTGGGTCCTCTCAGCGCCTGCTCCCAGGGCAGTGTGGGTCCTCCTTGGGCAGGGGCGGGGGCAGGGGTGTTGAGCACTAGGGCCAGTTGGAGTGCCGGAGACGCCTGGCAGACGACAGGGAGGGGGGGAGAGGAGGACGAGAGGAAAGACAAGCTGACAGAGGTGCCTGTGTGCTCCGCTATCCTGCGCTCCTCTATCCGCTCACTCTCTCCATTCCGCCGGCACAGCTGGGGCCCGGGGAAGAATCCCGCAGGAGACACAGACATGAACCAACGCAGGTGAGTCCTTTAAACCCCACACACTGACCTCTAACTCAACACGCTCACTACCCTATAGTACATACCCAGGAAGGATAGCTATGGATGAATGGTGAAAAGTCATAATCTGTATGAAACATAAGCCTCCAACTCCTACAGTATCCTGACTTGTCCTCGGTATGATAATATCTATTGAGGAGTCACTTGAGACAGTAGTACCCTGGGAAGTGCAGTCTGCAGGGATGAGACTGACAGAGACTTGCTTTCCGAGGACTGGTCCTCATACGGCCTCAAGTTCAGACACTTTGTGTTTGTGTGTCAGTGGGCCACTGTTTGTGTGTGTGAGCGCATGTGTATGTAGATATTTGTCTCTGTGTGTATTTAATCCATGCTTGTCCCTCAGGGGGCCTTATACAGTACAGTTAGATACGCCTTGAGGCACCTCTGTGTCAGTGGACTTTGTGGGAAAGGCCTGGTCCAGGTCAAAGGTTAAACACTGTGATTTTTATTGGCACCATTTTCCTTCTTATTCATTATCACCCATGTGATCATGTACTGTACTGTCAGTGCTCTCATCTCTCTCTGTTCATCCCATCTTTTCTGTCCTCTGCTCATCTCTTCTCAGTTTATTGCAAGGTCAAGGGGAAGGGAAGCCTCGAAAGCCAACATTTCATAGGAGAAGGTACCACAGTTATTCCTCACTGATTCCATTCTGACTCTCCCTGGTGTGTCACTGCCAAGCTGTGTTTTAATTATGGGTAGAAAATGTAAAACACATTGCTACCTATATTGAGCAATCCCTAATCAAATCAAATTGTATTTTATGTGCCTTATGCTATAGAAAAATCATTTCTAAAACATGTAAAGAATGAAGACAGTGAAACTTTATTTCTCTCCAATATGATATGTATCAAGCCACCTCAATGGAAAAAAAACCTTCCCCATTAACCCACCACTTTTACCTTTGACCATCACATCTCACCCTGAAATAACGTCACCCTTTCCCTTCTGCTCCTATCTGTCTGTCTCTTCCTCTCCTCTCCTCTCCTCTCCTCTCCTCTCCTCTCCTCTCCTCTCCTCTCCTCTCCCTTTCCATCCCTCTCCCTCCATGGCTTCTCCCTGTCAGTATGAGCTGGTGTCCCTCCAACGTCCCCCCTCCCCACCCGGAACAGATTGATAGCAGAAGGTATGCCATCACCGTGTCAACTAATAGCTTTAGAGGACAAATACACAAACAATATGAAATAAATAAAAAGAGAGGAAGAGGCCTCTGCATGTTCTCTGCTCTGTGCATGTCTGTGTCTGGCTTGGTGTGTCTCTGGCTTGGTGTATGCTTTGTCACTGCTGCTGTTGCTCTCTCTTTGTCTTATTCACCTTGTTGGTCAGTTGTGGTCGACCTCAGCGATGCACAGTCACTTATCTTCTTCCACTCTCCCTCTGTCTCTCTCTCTCTCTCTCTGAGACAAGGAAGCTAGAATTTAGAGGGGAAGCATCTTTAGAACAATAGTATTATACTGCTACACTGCTGGTTAACTATTGCAAAGATTAGAATGACTAATATAGTCATCATCATCAGTGAGCCAGACAGGTGAGTTATGGTTTTAGTTCAGTTCATCTCGCTAAGCCAGACTTACAGCTTCAGTGAGAGGATCAATTGACACACAGCTAGACTGAGATAATAGGTCTGTTGTACTCTAATACTGAATGCTGATTTCTTATGCATTCATAAATTACATAAGTATGGTCTCAAAGGAGTTTATTTGTCGCCTATTATTTAACATGCTACACTTTTGAATCAAGTTAACTAGGTTGTTTAACTGATTTGAAGCTTGGGGAATTGTATTTTTATGTTTATTTTACTTCAGTTATTTTCCCCTTACATTTGTGTTTAGGTTTACATGTATGTGTTCCTTCCTGTTTGTGCTGGTGTTCATATGTATTTCCTTTGGCTATACATGCTTTTTCTCTTTTCTCTATCTCATCATCTCCTCACTGCTCTACTGCAGGGATCTAGTTAAAGGACAAATCCACCATTTTTTTATTAGTCCACTTTTAAAACAGTCCCAAATGTTTTGCATGTCGACAGTCAAGTTTTCAACATATTAGACTTTCAAGATGTGCAAAACGCATCATCATCATCATGATGTGGCAAGTGACACTTGCTTCTTGAAAATCAAATATCTTCCAAACGTAACTGCTGACATGCAAAACATTTTGGGACTGTATCAACAGTGGACTAATTAAAACAATTAAAAAATATTGTTTTGGATTGGATTTTTCCTTTAACTGTGAATATGTGTATGTACTTGTGCACTCCACTTGTGTGGTTTCAGTTTTGAAATAACTGATTGTGTCATCCTTTCTGGAGCATGAAGATCTGCTGGGTATGAGTTCACTTCCTGCCAAGGGTTTAAAGATCTCACAGGGTGTTTGTATCTACTGTCCCTAAACAAATGACCACATCTATCACCAGAAACACCAGTGGAGTGTTCTTTCACTAACATGGTATTGTTTTGTCTGCAGTTACAGTTTGGAGGGTCTGGCTGGAGAGGAGGATGCTGGGAAGATCTCCTCTGGTGTGGGAACTGTTGCACGTCTGGACAGTGAGGAGAGGGGCTCACTTCTGTCCCTAACAGAGGAGCAGGAGTCAGACCTGGGAGACTACAGCAGCCTCGACAGCCAGGTAACCCTCACATACTATACTGTCCAGACGTATCTTTACCATAGGTCCTGTGTTTTGCTTGCACAATGACTTGCACTTGCACTGAATCAATGAATCTTCGTACCATCCCATGTAGACTGGTTCTCTCTATGCACAGTAGTTCATGTTTTATTTTCACCCAGACAGCTCACTGATCTCTCTCTCTCTCTCTCTCTCTCTCTCTCTCTCTCTCTCCTTTATTTCAGAAATCAGGAAGAGTTCTGCCTGTGAGACACAGCTGTCCCTCCATTCCTCACCAAGCACTCACCAAGTCGGTGTCCATGCTGGCCATCAGTCACAGAGACCTGGATGGTGAGGGTCACTTTAACACTCTCTCTGGGTTACCCTCTACATCCTTCTCTCTTTCTTTCTCTCTCTTTCTTTCTCTCTCTCTGTGGTGACATGGTGGTACACAAGGCCAGGGCGTGTACCCACAAAGCGTCTCAGAGTAAGAGTGCCGATCTAGGATCAGTTTAGCCTTTTAGGTCATTATGAATAAGATTATATGGACGAATCCTAGATCAGCACTCCTACTCTGAAATGCTTTGTGGATTCAGGCCCATGCCTCTATCTATCCAACAATCAAGTCTCCTGTCACCTGCTGTTTCCAACCTCGTCCTACAGGTACATTTTCTCTCTGTCCCTCTGCTGTGTTTCCCAGACAGGAATCAGGTGGTTTGTTAACTCTCTCAATCCCAATCTCCTCTGGGGCTAACAGGGGCTACTGTTAGATCTTCTCCTCACTATCACTGGGGTTGTTATTTCTCCCTTCTCTGGTTTCCCTGTCCCTTTGTGTAGGGTTCACTCATTTGATCACTTGGAAGGGAATGAGGGACGGCCCAGGTTCTTGTGCTAATTTAACGTGTAATTTGATATTTTTTGTACCCTTCAACTGGATAGCCAGTGGACAGACTCGACCAAAGAGGCGCATCTCCTTCTCCTTCAGCATCTCTCCGACCTTCCCAAAATCTAGAACATTCTTTTCTATTGGCTCTTCCTCCAGTGATGAGGAGGAGGTAGTGAGTAAGTTCTACATTTCCCAGAATGCCCTGAGTGGCCCCTTAGCCCCTGGCTGCTTCCTGTGTAGTGTGCCTCTAGGTCAACCCGTGTCACTGAAGGACGTTACCTCTCTCTAAATCAACTCTTTTAAACCAATTTATCTCTGTTTGGTCCCCTAACCTTAACAAGGTTAACATTGTCAGGCAAATAATTTGGTTTGATAAAATATCAATCAGTAGAAGTCATTGTTTCAAATTTGTGTTTACTTACAGAGGCTTAAATTGCCTCTAGTTACTAATACAAATCTCAACAGGTGATAAAAAATGCACTGTTTGCTGTTCTCTTTATGTGACGTTTCAAGCAAATTCAACTATTTGATCAGTTTCGAAAACCTTGGCTGCCATGAAAATGACTGAAAAAAGTATGAAAGGATGTCAAACCTGCCAAGATGTTCACATATTTCATAAACGTTCATGAACAGTTAACTCTTTTGTCCTTTTAAGAGCCTTGTATTTCTGAACTATATCTACATTGCTGAAACCCATGCAAGAACAGCAGACTCATTGTCCACATTTTTTAAAAGAGTAGGGACGCTGTAGCAGAGTGAAAAGCGCTTTGCAGTCCAGTCAGCCATATGTTACATCTGCTGGAGACGCATATAAGCCCAGAATCTATTTCCCACTATTGGTATCTAACTGAGATCAAATAATCAACTTTCTGTTAGCATAGTAGCCCCTTTTCAAAGTAGCACTTTTTCTATTGTATTTGACATGGCTGACATTCCTATTATGTCTCTCCTGTGAGTTTTACACACATTTCTCCCCTCTCTTTCCTCCATCAGTTCTACTTATTCCCCCTAGCCTCCATTCTTTGGAATCTACATAAACACATTTCAAAGTGTTCCTGTTGGGCTTCACAGCTGCTAGAAAGGATAGGAACATTTCACTGCTGCTGTCACGCTCCTTTGAGCCTTGTATATTATTTTGGAGAGAACGATAGGAAGAAAATCCCTGTCCGGGCCGTTGCTGGAGGATGACGTTTCAAAGGGCTTTCGCTGCTCTAGCGTGTCATATCTACAGCTTAAGAGCTGTGAGAGATTTTGCCTGGCAATTTTTTGTTGTTGAAAATGTCTCTGTGTTTGTCGTGATATGTGTGTCTTATTGAGCTTTGTTGTAATTCTGAGGCTGAGTTTCAGTGCTGTGTCTGGTCCTCAGTAAATCTCTTTATTATTGGCCACCCTTGACTACTACTGTACATGTATGCTGCATAATCGTCACATTCCTTCTGTATGTATTTGTTGGTCTTGTTGTTAATTGGCCAAGTCTATAACCAAATGACCCAGTGTGCAATTCCACATTTAACCTGGTTCTGTTATGTGATATCACCTCTGCTTGGAAATCTATTGTAATGGTTATGTAATGTATGCTTGTACTGAACTAAAATACTGATAAAAGTACATATCCTGGGGGGGGGGGGATTCCACTCTGTAATCTCTGTTGTTTCAACATGCTTTCATTGCTCGTATTGTACATAAATGTACAAATGTACAACTATATTTTGATCATATTTATATTTCTCTAACTACATTTACAACTCCCTGTCCCATTTAAGGTGGCAGGTAGCCTACCACAGAGTGTGGGCCAGTAAACCGAAAGGTCGGTGGTTGAAATACCTGAGCCGACACGGTGAAAAATCTGTAGATGTGCCCTTGAGCAAGGCACTTAACCCTAATTTGTTCCAGGGGCACTGTACTACTATGGCTAACCCTGTAAAACACCACATTTCACTGCACCTATCTGGTGTACCAATAAAAATAATACAAATGTAAATAAATAAATGACACAATCTGCTGTTCCATTGATCCAGCTCATCACCTCCTCTCTCTGTTTCTGCTGTAGGAATGGGATCGGCATCACTAGAGCACAGGTAAGACAGAAACCTTGTCCTGTTTTATATGGGCCTGTTCTTAAAGGCTATTTCTCCAGCAGGGTAGTATCTGTCAGTCTGAATGACAGTATACTGAGTTTATATCTATGGTTCTCCTACTCTTTTTCATCCAGCATCTCTGAGGAGGACCCGGGGCCACTGCGGAGCGACTCTGAGGGGAGACAGGGGACCAAGGTCAGCCGCACCTTCAGTTACCTCAAGAGCAAGATGAGTACTAAGAAGAACAAGGTGAGTGTCCATTCAGCCTCTCTTCCTCCTCCTGCACTAGCGAAGCAAATCACATTTTATTGGTCACATGCTTTGTAAACAACAACAGGTGTAGACTAACAATGAAACAACCGGCGTAGGGCCTGGCTCAGAGTTGCCCCTCAGGGGAAAAATAAAGGTGCATTGAAGTTAATTGAATTTAAGAAGCTCCAGTAGTACACTACCTTTTCAGTCTGACCCAAGCGCCGTTGTCTGTATTGGTGTTGAATCCAATGGATTATTACGTGTCTAAAGGTTTCTCATTATAGTTCTTTGGATACAAGTTTTCAGGTTATAATTTATGTCCAGGCTAATAGCTGTGTGCAGGCTAATACACATATTGCAATCTCAAAACTGTCGTTTCCGGAATAAGATAATTTCCCCTGGCGCTTATCTGTGTTCTAGGTGTCATAATCAGATTGTAAATGACTGTGAGGGAGTATACAGTATATATCTGCTGGGTAAGTGTATCTGGCTGTGAGTCTGTGAGTTGTGAGAAGCAGAGCGAGGCGCCTGGTCTGCACGCAGTAGGGAAGCCAAACAGGAAACAGAGGCATGCTGTGGTTTGTCTCAAACAGACGTCTGTATGGCATCACTGCTGCTACGAAAACAAACCACAATTCTTTCAGACCTAATAACATTAGACTTCCTGATAACATTAAGGGAAATAACAGTAATGCCCAGACCATGCATCAACACAGTTCTCATGTGATTTGATTTCCCTGTGTTGTATCCAAAACAATATCTTTCTATGTATTTTTTAGCAGGCCTAGTTATTACATAGAAGAACATGTTTATCATCAAAAATGCTACTCAATCCATAACACATGCATACAGACTGAGAAAAATGCTATAGCTTCCAATATGGGTTTTGAAAGTATGTACCTTGTACAGTGCATTCGGAAAGTATTCAGACCCTTTTCCCACATTTTGTTAAAGCCTTATTCTTAAATGTATTAAATAGTTTTTTTCCCTAATCAATCTACACACAATACCCCATAATGACAAAGCAAAAACAGGTTTTAGCCATTTTTGCTCATTTATAAGAAATAAACTGAAATATCACATATACATAAGTATTCAGACCTTTTACTCAGTACTTTGTTGAACCACCTTTGGCAGTGATTACAGCCTCGAGTCTTCTTGGGTATGACGCTACAAGCTTGGCACACCTGTGTTTGGGGAGTTTCTCCCATTGTTCTCTACAGATCCTCTCAAGCTCTGTCAGGTCTCTCCAGAGATGTTTGATCAGGTTCAAGTCCGGGCTCTGGCTGGGCCACTCAAGGACATCCAGAGACTTGTCCCAAAGCCAATCCTGTGTTGTCTTGGCTGTGTGCTTAGGTCATTGTCCTGTTGGAAGGTGAACCTTGACCCCAGAATGAGGTCCTTAGAGCTCTGGGGCAGGTTTTCACTCTGTACTTTGCTCTGTTCATCTTTGCTCGATCCCGACTAATCTCCCAGTCCCTGCCGCTGAAAAACATCCCCACAGCATGATGCTGCCACCACCATGCTTCACTGTAGGGATGGTGCCAAGTTTCCTCTAAGCCAAAGAGTTCAATCTTGGCTTCATCAGACCAGAGAATATTGGTTGTCCTTCTGGAATGTTCTCCCATCTCCACAGATGTACTCTAAAGCTCTGTCAGAGGGACCATCAGGTTCTTGGTCAGGTCCTTCTCCCCCGATTGCTCAGTTTGGCCTGGCGGGAGCTCTATGAAGAGTCTTGATGGTTCCAAACTTCTTCCATTGAAGAATGATAGAGGCCACTATGTTCTTGAGGACCTTTAATGCTGCAGAAATGTTTTGGTACCCTTCCTCAGATATTGCCTCGAAACAATCCTGTCTCGGAGCTCTACGGACAATTCCTTCGACCTCATGGCTTGATTTTTGCTCTGACATGCACTGTCAACTGTGGGACATATATAGACAGGTGTGCCTTTTCAAATCATGTACAACCAATTGAATTTACCACAGGTGGACTCCAATCAAGTTGTAGAAACATCTCAAGGATGATCAATGGAAACAGGATGCACCTGAGCTCAATTTCGAGTCTAATAGCAAAGGGTGTGAATACTTATGTAAATAAGTATTTCTGTTTTTTTATTTTAAATAAATTATCAAACATTTCTCAACCTGTTTTCACTTTGTCATTATGGAGTATTGTGTGTAGATTGATGAGGAAAAACATACATTTATTCAATTTTAGAATAATGCTGTAATGTAACAAAAGGGAAGGGGTCTGAATAGTTTCTGAATGCCCTGTACATACTTTACAATAGTTTGCTGAGACTGTGAGCTAGATTATAGGCCGGAAGTTGCAGTGGGGCTGGTGTGTCACGGAGACGGCAAAACAGTCAGCACAGACACTCACGGTACATCCATGGTAGCTCACTTCCTTCTGTTGGGCTGAAGGCTGGCAACATGGGAACGCCAGAGTTCCATCTGTAGATTCTGTACTGCCTGTTGTTCCAGACCAGCGTACAGACCAGCGTTCAGACAGACTGTCACTGTAATAATGTATCAGACAGACAGACAGACTGCCACTGTGATGTTGTGTAGACATTTCCTGGCACACGGTCACTCCCTGAAGCTGAGGGCTGATACAATACAGGATGAGGTAGGGGATATTGGTTCTTTGTGTTGACTAATGCCTGTTGCCTGTCTCACGGCTCACTGCTCAGAAAGGAACAGGCTCTGATACTCTTCTCTAAATACACATTCTTCCCTTTTTCAGGAGGAATTGCTTCAGCAACACATTTAGGTTGAGTCGGAATCATAGGATATTGGTAGTTTCATTTCCTGTACTGATTATGAATGAGTGACTACCTGTACAGTCAACCTGAGAGTGTGTTATCGTCCAGTGTATTGTGTCTGTTGTTATATTGATATACTGTAACCTTTTGTCATAATTATGTTTCTTTTTGTAAATGAGACTTCTGGATAGAAAATATGGAAATATTGTGAAGGGGTTTTTGACAGCTGTCAAACTTTAGTACATCTTTGCGCAAATGACTCATATCTCTCGGCTTTGGCTAAGTACTATCGAAGTGTGAGATCTATTTGTGAGACCTTGATTGCTTACAGTATCTACGGAAAGCATACACAGTGCCATAGTGCTTTGACTTAGAGAATATATGGTATTTCCTTTGTGTCTCTAACTCTCTGCAGGAGAAAGAGAAGGCTCAGGGGAAGGATAAAGACTCCAAGGAGAAGGAGAAAAAAAACCTGAACGGCCATCTCTTCAGCTCTGTGAACCCAGCCCCATCCGCAACCTGCCACCAATGCAACAAACCCATTATCACTAAAGAAGCCTTCCTCTGCACCAGTAAGACAACAAATCTGTAATGATCTTATCAGAGTGTTTATGAGAAACCAGACTCCACAGAGTTAGTTTGTCACTCTGTTCCATGGTAAGGGACCACTGCTCTAGTTTTGGCGCCATTTACCACACCTCAATACCCCTTATTCCTTTACATGGTGATTACATAGGCCTACACTTGGTTCTGCTTTGGACCTGTTTTGTGTGTATTTCTACCTTTGAAACTATGCTGTTTTCGTAAGTCAGTAGATTCAGTACTTTACAGTATGTTTTCAGGGGCTCAAGCCGTGTTTTCCATCATTGTGTAATGTCTGGTGGTGGAACATCCTACGTTAGCTCCAAGTAATGTGACAAAATGGTGACTGGTTCTCCTCCTGTTTATTCATTCAGTCTAGTCACTTTACTGAAACTGCTCCATATTGAGCAGGACACGGGAAATTCTACATGTCCAGGGTCTATCTGCAGAGAGCTAAAGAGGATGTTGTTTATTTTGGGGCCATCAGAAGTGGACGTATATAGGAACTATGTCGCTGCAGTATATTCATTCCTTCCATCATCTCTGTATGGCCAGCAGCATGCATTAGAAGAGCAGAGTAGACCACTCCCAATACTTTTTCTCAGAGCTACTTTGTTTGTTGTCAGTCTGTCTGAAGCGTGGTGGACTGGTTGGGTCTGTCCCAGTGAATAGGAGTTGGGGGGTTAGAGGGAACCAGAGACAGGGGAGGGATGTGCCCCTCGGCCCAGTCAGTCCCCTCAACGTTTCAATGGGTTGCATCACCCTGACCCTGGCCCCTGACGCAGCTGGGAAGATGTCAGCTCTACTCTTACATCCCGGCTATCTCTCTCTCTTTTTTTATTTATTTCTTTCTTCCACTGGCAGAGGATGTGCTGTAAGCCCTATTTGGGCTTCCATTGCTAATTTCTCAAAAGTCAGTTTTTGTCACACAGATACACAGAATTGTGGCCCACATAGGGTTTGACGAGCAAAGACCTACATTTGAAACAAGCCCTTCATTTTGACAATTTACATAATTATTCAGAACATATTTTTTCTTGATCAGTATTTTGATCCTTATCTTATCTAATAGTAAAATAGGGCTTTGTGGAGAGTCAATGAGTTTTTTCTGAAATATTAACTAATAGAGTGTAGTGTCTAATGGAGAGCTGCCTCCTCTCCAGTGGTGGAAAAAGTACTCAGTTGTCATACTTGAGTAAAGTATACTTGAGTACCTTAATAGAAAATGACTCAAGTAAAAGTGAAAGTCACCAGGTAAAATACTACTTGAGTAAAAGTTGTAAAGTATTTGGTTTATATATACTTAAGTATCAAAAGTAAATGGATTTGCTAAAATGTACTTAAGTATCAAAAGTAAAAGTATAAACGATTTCAAATTCCTTATATTAAGCAAACCAGACGGCACAATTTTAAAAATGTATTTTTTGGCGGTTAGCCAGGTGCACACTCCAACACACAGACATCATTTACAAACGAAGTATTTTTGTTTAGTGAGTCCGCCAGATCAGAGGCAGTAGGGATGACCAGGGATGTTCTCTTGATAAGTGTGTGAATTAGACCATTTTCCTGTCAAAATGTAACAAGTACTTTTGGGTGTCAGAGAAAATATATGGGGTAAAAAGTACATTATTTTCTTTAGGAATGTAGTGAAGTAAATGTATAAATAGTTAAGTAAAGTACAGGTACCCCAAAGTATAACTTTAAAGTATTTTTACCTAAGTACTTTACACCACTGCTCCTCTCTCTGTTCTCTCAGACTCATTTTGAGAGATTCAGTCTGTCAGGATCTGTGTTTGACACACAATTAAAACAACTCCCACAAGCTGGCCACAAAAAAAATGGACACACACCCTGTTGCACAGCACAGTCCCCACACACTGTTTAAAACCTCCAGCAGGGAGAGAGCAATAGCACAGTCCCCGCTCACTGTTTAAAACCTCCAGCTGGGAGAGAGCAATAGCACAGTCCCCGCTCACTGTTTAAAACCTCCAGCAGGGAGAGAGCAATAGCACAGTCCCCGCTCACTGTTTAAAACCTCCAGCTGGGAGAGAGCAATAGCACAGTCCCCGCTCACTGTTTAAAACCTCCAGCTGGGAGAGAGCAATAGCACAGTCCACGCTCACTGTTTAAAACCTCCAGCTGGGAGAGAGCAATAGCACAGTCCCCGCTCACTGTTTAAACCTCCAGCTGGGGGAGAGCAATTGCACAGTCCCCGCTCACTGTTTAAAACCTCCAGCTGGGAGAGAGCAATAGCACAGTTTCTGCTCACTGTTTAAAACCTCCAGCAGGGAGAGAGCAATAGCACAGTCCCCGCTCACTGTTTAAAACCTCCAGCAGGGAGAGCCTGCTCATTGTTGTGTTTCTCCCCTCTTCCCATCTCTTTCCTCCCTGAAGTGTTGTTGTGTTGGTGTTGTTTGGATGGGCTTGACTGGAGGTGGAGTGGAACACTTTAAACTCTATGGTCTGTTCATACTCTACACTCAGCCTTGATTCCTCTGTTTTATGTTTTATGTTGTTAGGTCAACTGTTTATATGGCGCCTGCTCTGAGTTCCCCTCACCTTAACCTGGGTGTGTCTGCTAACTGTGTTCAGTAAACAAGACTTTGTAGTTGTTCAGAGGTCAGACATGGAGTGCTGGGAGACGTACTGTAAGACAATGTACCCTGTCTGAAAAGGGAAACTAGGCAGAAACATAGAAAATATGTTTTTCTTTACAGAACATCATACCATTTTGGGACTTTTTCTAATTATTTTATGCAGCCTAAAATCGGGTGTAATCTGGATGAAGACATTTTCTCAGTGTACAGATTAGAGTTTCCTCTTGCTGCCTGTTTGTGTCTATAGTTCAGGGTGGTTCAGGTGAGCATTGTTGATTTGGTATGAGTCACACCACCAAACTATCAGGTTTTTTACACTGTTGTGTGATCTTGTTGCATTGAAATTATATTATTTACACTAGTAGCAAGTAGCAACTTTGTCACCTGATGAAGGAGGAGAGTGGGATGGGTAGACCTGACTACTCTGCTTTTCCTGCAGTCTTTAACAGATGTTTCTACCAAATCTTTGTCCTAATGTTGTTTTTCTTCTGATGATTTCAGACTGCAATGCACAGGTCCATAAGGGCTGCAGAGAGCGTCTTCCTGTGTGTGTCCAGGTCAAAATGAAGGTAAGCTTGCCGTCAGCTGGCTACAAGGCTACTTCGTTCAAACACACAGGAACAGAATGCGTCTGTGCGGGATCAGTCTCTGTCTATTGTGAATGAATGGGTAACAGGCTTGTTAATGGCATTGATGTATTGTAATACCATACTGTATTTTTCAGCAGCAGAAGCAGCAAACGGTGCCAGATTCTGCGTCCATATCCGGAGTCATGTTGAGAAGTAAATGTAATATATTTATTTGTACAGTTCAGATGTACAGTTGAAGTTGGAAGTTTACATACACCTTAGCCAAGTACATTTAAACTCCATTTTTCACAATTCCTGACATTTAATCCTAGTAAGAATTTCCTGTCATAGATCAGTTAGGATCACCACTTTATTTTAAGAATGTGAAATGTCAGAATAATAGTAGAGAGAATGATTTATTTCAGATTTTATTTCTTTCATCACATTCCTAGTGGGTCAGAAGTTTACATACAGTGAGGGAAAAAAGTATTTGATCCCCTGCTGATTTTGTACGTTTGCCCACTGACAAAGAAATGATCAGTCTGTAATTGTAATGGTAGGTTTATTTGAACAGTGAGAGACAGAATATCAACAAAAATATCCAGAAAAACGCATGTCAAAAATGTTATAAATTGATTTGCATTTTAATGAGGGAAATAAGTATTTGACCCCTCTGCCAACAAGGGTTTTGCCACCAAGTACTAAGTCATGTTTTGCAATCACAGAGGTCAGATGTTTCTTGTAGTTGGCCACCAGGTTTGCACACATCTCAGGAGGGATTTTGTCCCACTCCTCTTTGCAGATCTTCTTCAAGTCATTAAGGTTTCGAGACTGACGTTTGGCAACTCGAACCTTCAGCTCCCTCCACAGATTTTCTATGGGATTAAGGTCTGGAGACTGGCTAGGCCACTCCAGGACCTTAATGTGCTTTTTCTTGAGCCACTCCTTTGTTGCCTTGGCCGTGTGTTTTGGGTCATTGTCATGCTGGAATACCCATCCACGACCCATTTTCAATACCCTGGCTGAGGGAAGGAGGTTTTCACCCAAGATTTGACGGTACATGGCCCCGTCCATCGTCCCTTTGATGCGGTGAAGTTGTCCTGTCCCCTTAGCAGAAAAACACCCCCAAAGCATAATGTTTCCACCTCCATGTTTGACGGTGGGGATGGTTTCTTGGGGTCATAGGCAGCATTCCTCCTCCTCCAAACACGGCAAGTTGAGTTGATGCCAAAGAGCTCCATTTTGGTCTCATCTGATTCAACACGTTCACCCAGTTGTCCTCTGAATCATTCAGATGTTCATTGGCAAACTTCAGACGGGCATGTATATGTGCTTTCTTGAGCAGGGGGACCTTGCGGGCGCTGCAGGATTTCAGTCCTTCACGGCGTAGTGTGTTACCAATTGTTTTCTTGGTGACTATGGTCCCAGCTGCCTTGAGATCATTGACAAGATCCTCCTGTGTAGTTCTGGGCTGATTCCTCACCATTCTCATGATCATTGCAACTCCACGAGGTGAGATCTTGCATGGAGCCCCAGGCCGAGGGAGATTGACAGTTCTTTTGTGTTTCTTCCATTTGCGAATAATCGCACCAACTGTTGTCACCTTCTCACCAAGCTGCTTGGCAATGGTCTTGTAGCCCATTCCAGCCTTGTGTAGATCTACAATCTTGTCCCTGACATCCTTGGAGAGCTCTTTGGTCTTGGCCATGGTGGAGAGTTTGGAATCTGATTGATTGATTGCTTCTGTGGACAGGTGTCTTTTATACAGGTAAGAAACTGAGATTAGGAGCACTCCCTTTAAGAGTGTGCTCCTAATCTCAGCTCGTTACCTGTATGAAAGACACCTGGGAGCCAGAAATCTTTCTGATTGAGAGGGGGTCAAATACTTATTTCCCTCATTAAAATGCAAATCAATTTATAACATTTTTGACATGCGTTTTTCTGGATATTTTTGTTGTTATTCTGTCTCTCACTGTTCAAATAAACCTACCATTAAAATTATAGACTGATAATTTCTTTGTCAGTGGGCAAACGTACAAAATCAGCAGGGGATCAAATACTTTTTTCCCTCACTATACCCTCAATTAGTATTTGTTAGCATTGCCTTTAAATTGTTTAACTTGGGTCAAGCGTTTCGGGTAGCCTTCCACAAGATTCCCACAATAAGTTGGGTGAATTTTGGCCCATTCCTCCTGACAGAGCTGGTGTAACTGAGTCAGGTTTGTAGGCCTCCTTGCTCGCACACACTTTTTCAGTTCTGCTTTTTCAGTTCTGCCCACAAATTTTCTATAGGATTGAGGTCAGGGCTTTGTGATGGCCACTCTAATACCTTGACTTTGTTTTCCTTAAGCCATTTTGCCACAACTTTGGAAGTTTGCTTGGGGTCATTGTCCATTTGGAAGACCCATTTGCGACCAAGCTTTAACTTCCTGACTGATGTCTTGAGATGTTGCTTCAATATATCCACATAATTTTCCATCCTCATGATGCCATCTATTTTGTGAAGTGCACCAGTCCCTCCTGCAGCAAAGCACCCCCACAACATGATGTTGCCACCCCCGTGCTTCACGGTTGGATGGTGTTCTTCGGCTTGCAAGCATCCCACTTTTTCCTCCAAACATAACGATGGTCATTATGGCCAAACAGTTCTATTTTTGTTTCATCAGACCAGAGGACATTTCTCCAAAAAGTACGATCTTTGTCCCCGTGTACAGTTGCAAACCGTAGTCTGGCTTTTTTTATGGCGGTTTTGGAGCAGTGACTTCTTCCTTGCAGAGCGGCCTTTCAGGTTATGTCGATATAGGACTCGTTTTACTGTGGATATAGATACTTTTGTAGACAGACCTTGTCTCCTTCCTGAGCGGTATGACGTCTGTGTGGTCCCATGGTGTTTATACTTGCGTACTATTGTTTGTTCAGATGAACGTGGTACCTTCAGACATTTGGAAATTGCTGTTTTCTTTTCTTTTCTCATGATGTCAAGCAAAGAGGCACTGAGTTTGAAGGTAGGCCTTGAAATACATCCACAGGTACACCTCCAATTGACTCAAATGATGTCAATTAGCCTATCAGAAGCTTCTAAATCCATGACATAATTTTCTGGAATTTTCTAAGCTGTTTAAAGGCACAGTCAACATAGTGTATGTAAACTTCTGACCCACTGGAATTGTGATTATAAGTGAAATAATCTGTCTGTAAACAATTGTTGGAAAAATGTTTTGTGTCATGCACAAAGTAGATGTCCTAACCGACTTGCCAAAACTATAGTTTGTTAACAAGAAATGTGTTGGGTGGTTGAAAAACGAGTTTTAATGACTCCAACCTAGTGTATGTAAACTTCCGACTTCAACCTTATGTCTGTCTCAATCTATGCAATGTTAATATTTCCCCCCAAAAAATCCCAAGTACTGTATTTGTTTTTATGTACAGTATATTTGTATTTATTTGACTTTGTGCATGTAGAATTCCTGATATCCTTATGAGTTCTACTACTCTACATGCTAACTGTATTTGTGTGATCAGCTACATCATCGACATCGTCTCGGGAGCGTCCGTGGTCTGCCATCTTGTCCCCTGATGACCAGGCCATGGTTACGGTGGCAGCGGTGGTGCCTCGCAGGAATCACAGCATCCTCCCCTTTAACAAAAGCAACTTGTCCAAGAGCATCTCCATCAGCAACATCGCAGGGTGAGACACAACGCCACTCAATCACCAACCAACTCACTATCGCCCCTTACATACTCGGGTTGTACAAATGATGTACATTTTCATGCTGACACACTCAACAACAATACTGTGTACTCACAAGTGTTGTGTCAAATGCATTGTGCATCAATTGTACAACCAGAGTGTATACACAACTTATGTTATCACTGTAACAGTCCCTCCTTCACTAACTCTGTTTCTCTCTTCCACCCTGTCTGTCTGTCTGTCCATGCAGGCCATTGATGGATGAGATGCCACTGAAGGGCCTGAAGTACCTGTCCCAGTCCACAGACTCACTGCACAAGACCTCCAAGGTCAATGAGTCCACTGAGTCTCTCACTGATGAAGGTAAGGTAGTGAGCTGGAGAGTTATCGCTGTGACAGAGCCTGTATTTGCTGTACTCTCTTTGTAGGGATCGGTTCAAAGGAGTGAGCAAATATGACATGTTCGGATTTCCTCTGTTTTCAGCTGTTGTTTTGCATGACTTTGTATTGGTTCCCTTTACAGCATATGTGAGTGTAGGAGAGCACGTGTATGCTTACAGTACATACAGTATAGCCACTCCTGCCGTCCATACTAACTGTTCCTGTGTGTGTTATGTGTGTTGTCCTAGGGACTGAGATGATGGACAGCCAGCTGATGGGAGAGTTTGAGGCAGAGTCTAAGGATCTTGAGGCAGACTCCTGGACCTTCACTGTGGACAAGAAGTATGTGAAGGGGCTCAAGAAGGAGGTGGTCAAGAGACAGGACGTCATCTATGGTAGGAGGGCAACTCTCCCAATCCCACTCATTCCTTCATATGTTCCCATCCTTTGTTTCAGTCAAACAATTTATTTGAGAAGTTACAACATACTTTTTACACTACATTACACTTCTACCCTACCCAGGCCCTATTGCTTCTGCTAAATTTAAGACCCGGCCCTGACCGAAGCCTGAAATCAAGCCTGCTTGGGCTGCTCTGCACATGGCGACTCTGTTTTTGAGTATCCATAGCAACGGCTCTGCTTGGGCTGCTCTGCTCAATGAAGAGACATGAGTAGCTGTTAGCTACTTTTTCGTCACTCAACTCTGACAAAACTCAAGGAACATTATTATTTTCTGTAAAATAATCTCTCTTGTCTTATATTTGACGAGGTTGAAGCACTTCCGACGCCATGTTATGATCTTAATCATATATGACTGTACTGCGCAGCACAGCACGCGTAAATGTTCAGCTTCTAATTGTTAGTGATCAATTTAGTCCTGATGTATAATGTCGGGGCGTTGGACTCGGGTCAGTTAGCAGAGCTCAACCCCCACCCCCATCAAAGTTGCCCATCCCTGAAATACATGGAGTACACAGTGCAATGAAGTGCTTACTTGCATGTTCACATATAAACTTGCATATAGAATCCCTATTAATTTAATAGGATATCTGTGGGACTAATAGTAAAGATTTGTCCTTTTTACTTTTAAAATGTATTACCTTTTAATGTGGCATAAACACAACCAGTCATCATGTTCTCATCTGATTGTCAAACAATCACTTCAATAAGTTCCTGTAAGCCTGTCTACTCTAAAATCATTCCTACATCCATACACTGCACTGTGCACCCGCCATTTGATGAGTGGAAAGAGACATCTGTTAAGGCGCCCGCATACTAGGTCCACTTTGCTCCTAGCAGAACTCAGCTAGGCGAAGCGAACGTCTGTGCCTCGCATACTCCCTTAAAAGACCTTTGCTTGAAAAATGAGAAAAAAGCGGCAACATTACTGTTTGTGCCTCTTGAGATGCCGTAGCAACAACAAATAAATACATATTTATTAATCAAGAAATCTGTAATAAATGTTGATGTTCTTGCCGAGGAGGTCTTAGTCGCTTACATCAAACTAAGATGTTCGGTGCATTATTTCTCGTGAAAAAATCTGCATGAAAACTAGTCGTCTCTTGTTGAATGACAACAAACACTTAATTGAAGAATCCCGTTCATAGTTCCCACTCCTAAGAAAAAAAATGATGTTCGAACAGCCGAAAAAACCCTGCTGAACACCAACACCAACAAAAACCCAGTGGTGGAAAAAGTACCCAATTTACATTATTGAATAAAAGTAATGATACCTTAAAAGAAAATTACTCAAGTAAAAGTGAAAGTCACCCAGTAAAATACTACTTGAGTAAAAGTATAAAAATATTTGGTTTTAAATGTACCTATGTATCAAAAGTAAAAGTATAAATCACAAAAAATTACTTATATTAAGCAAACCAGACGATACGATTTTCTTCTCTTTTTTTTAACGGATAGCCAGAGGCACAGTTCAACACTCAGACATAATTTACGAACAAGCATTTGTGTTTAGTGAGTCTGCCAGATCAGAGGCAGTAGGGATGACCAGGGATGTTCTCTTGATATGTGTGTGCATTAGATAATTTTCCTGTCCTGCTAAGCATTGAAAATGTAACAAGTACTTTTGGGTGTCAGGGAAAATGTAAGGAGTAAAAAGTACATTATTTTCTTTCGGAATGTAGTGGAGTAAAAGTAAAAGTAGTCAAAAATATTACTAGTAAAGTACAGATACCCCAAAAAACTACTTAAGTAGTACGTTGAAGTATTTTTACTTAGGTACTTTACACCACTGCAAAAATGACACAAAATGTTTTCATAATGTATGCGCTGTTTGGACTGGGAAGCATGCGACAGGCTTTACAAAACACCCCAACATGTAATGAATGACATTCAGTGATGGTCATTCATTAGACTTAACCTGAATGGATGGGTCCACTGCTGTCCGCGTGCATCTCCATCTTGGCCACTCACCTCTACCTTCGCAAAATGCCACCATTGTCGTCGAACCACACCGCATTTCGAACCACACGTTCTTTTCATGCGACTGACATGTGGTAATGATAAATAAAAGTGTAATAGCTGACAGTTTATTTGCATCTTTGTTTAATTATTGTGATAGGGTCATGTAACCGGTACGGCGTATCCCCACTAGTTATTTTGACGGTACTCTGTACCGGACCGTACCAGCTTACTTTCACCCTGGGGTTAAACACAATGTGAGGGTGTTGTTAATTGGGATTTTGCACTATAACCCACTCTCTACCTCTCCCTCCTACCCTTTCCTTCCTGTCTCTCTGCAGAACTGGTCCAGACAGAGATGCACCACGTACGGACGCTGAGGATCATGTCTGAGGTGTACAGTAAGGGCCTGCAGAAGGAGTTGCAGCTGGAGGCCCTGACGGTGGAGCGGGTGTTCCCCATGCTGGATGAACTCCTGGACCTACACACAGACTTCTTCACACACCTCCTGGAGCGCAAGAGGGAGTCTTCAATCGAAGGTCGGGATGACGGGAGCTTCCTCATCCACAAGATAGGAGACGTCCTTGTCTCACAGGTTAGCAGGGGGAGACTGTTTTTCGGCATGAGGGGTTTAGTGATCATTGTGCAAATGTTGACTAGTAGACTAACCTGTAAGTTAATCTTAGATGGGTTGTCTGGTCTTCAGTTCTCAGGGCACAATGCGGACCGCATGAAGAAAGTCTACGGGAAATTCTGCAGTCGCCACAACGAGGCAGTTAACTTTTATAAGGAGCTTCACACCAAAGACAAACGCTTCCAAGCCTTCATTAAGGTAACTAACTGCTCTTTGTTGTACATGGTTATACCCTCTACAACCACTGTGATTATTAGTATTTGACCCTGCTGGTCATCTATAAAAATGTGAACACCATGTTCTGTTATAATCTCCACCCGGCACAGCCAAAAGAGGACTGGCCACCCCTCATAGCCTGGTTCATCTCTAGGTTTCTTCTACTTGCTGTTTGCTTGCTTGCTGTTTGGGGTTTTAGGCTGGGTTTCTGTACAGCACTTTGTGACATCAGCTGATGTAAGAAGGGCTTTCTAAATACATTTGATTGATTATAAGCAGTATGAAAAACATAACTTTTTCCACCAGGTGGTGCCACTACACTGTTGTAATTTTATTGCATAAACCTGCAGTTGTTTGAAACAGAATATTGATATCTGAATTGGATCGGTCTGTTTTTCAGAAAAAGATGAGCAGCACAATCGTCCGAAGACTAGGCATTCCAGAGTGTATCTTATTAGTGACACAGCGAATAACCAAGTACCCCGTGCTACTACAGAGGATACTGCATCACACCAAAGGTGAGGCCTGGTGTTCTCTATTCCTTGAATGGCACTCGTACACTTACTTTGTGAGAAAGAGTTGTGATGTCTCTCCCTCTGTGTGTGCTGAAGTGACATGCAGGTCTTCTTTCCCTGATGCAGAGAATGAGGAAGACCATGACGATATAACCCAGGCTCTGAGGCTGGTGAAGGAGATTCTAAATGCAGTGGACAACAAGGTGAACGAACACGACAAGAAGAAACGGTTGAAAGAAGTGTACAGTCGTACGGACAGCAAGTCCATTCAGAGGATGAAGAGTGGCCAGATGTTTGCACGGGAAGACCTGGTGAGAGGCAGGAGGCTGCTGCATGATGGACCACTGCAGCTCAAGAACTCTGCAGGCAGACTAAAGGGTACGGGATCAGCCTTGTTTATCTCTGTCTCATTCGCCTTCTCTGTCTCTCGCTAGGTTTCTCTTTCTTTCTCATTCCCTCTCTCCCTCTCCTTCTATTTTTTTTTCACTCTCTCTGTCCTCAATTTCTCTCACTCTCTCCCATTCTCCCTCCCCCTCCCTCTCTTGCCCCTCCGTCCTCCACTGATCCTGAACCTTTGTTATTTTCCTCAGATGTCCAGGCCATGCTGCTGTCCGACGTGTTTGTGTTCCTCCAGGAGAAAGACCAGAAATATGTCTTTGCCTCACTGGTATGTTATTTTTGTTTTTCCCAGCTCAATGTTTCATATGTACCACACTTTGTAGAGAGCTGTGCCCACTTCATGTTAGTTTACACCAAGTTTAGCTTTCTGTGCTGTTATAACACCAGTCCTTCAAGGTTTATCTACACCTGCACCGTGCTTCTACACCTGCATTGCTTGCTGTTTGGGGTTTTAGGCTGGGTTTCTGTACAGCACTTCGAGATATTAGCTGATGTACGAAGGGCTATATAAAATAAACTTGATTTGATTTATCCAGCTCTATTAATATTGTGCCTCGCAAGGCCGTTGCATTCTAGATGTACATTTTAATGAAGCAGTATATTGGCTTGGTTACACTCTTTGTAGAATCTTATCTTGCAGTTTTTTACCATTCACTTACGTTTGGAGTTTTCATTCAGCTCCCCTTTCCTTGGGCTTCACATTGAATTTCCCTATAGTAGCTTCCATAGAAACCTCCCACTGGTCTATAAATCCTTCAATAAAAACCTGGTCTATACACCCTTCAATAGAAACCTGGTCTATGCACACTTCAATAGAAACCTGGTCTATACACACTTCAATAGAAACCTGGTCAATACATCCTTTCACCTCCATTCTCTCTCTCTCTCTCTCTCTCTCTCTCTCTCTCTCTCTCTCTCTCTCTCTCTCTCTCTCTCTCTCTCTCTCTCCTCTCTCCTCTCTCCTCTCACTCCATTCTTCCCTCTTTCTTCCCTCTTTCTTTCCCCTCCATCCACGCTCTCCCGTCCCTCAGGACCAGCGGTCCACGGTGATCTCCCTGCAGAAGCTGATTGTGCGTGAGGTGGCTAATGAGGAGAGGGGTCTGTTCCTGATCACAGCGGGGATAGAGAAGCCAGAGATGGTGGAGGTGCTGGCCAGCACCAAGGAGGAACGCAACACCTGGATGCAGCTCATACAGGACGCCATGCACTCCATGTGAGTCAGTTAGACAGGAACACACATAGAAATATAATGACTAGAATGGGGAAAACCAATCAGACCACAGCAATTTGATTATAACAAAAAATATCTGTAATTCTATACAAATTGTGTACCCACAGATACACAAATATATACGTAGAACATGTTTGTTTTATACTACACATGCAGTGTAAATGGTTTGATTGATGGAGGATTGTGTGTGTTAACAGAGAGAAGGATGATGATGAGGGAATCCCCAGTGAGACCGAGGAAGACAAGAGACTGCTAGAGACCAAAGCACGGGAGATTAGAGGTAAAACCTGTTCTGTTTTTTCATCAAATACTATATAACCTGATGGATATCCTCTGTCAGTGTTGTGTATGACAGGTATTAACCACAGTGTATGTCTCTGTTCCTCTCAGAGCTGCTGAGGAAGAAGGATGAGCAGATCATGAGTCTATTGGAGGAGAAGGTGAAGGTGTTCAGGGAAATGTGTGAGGGTGGCAGCAGACCAGCAGAGGAGACCAGACCAACCCAGTCTATCAGGACCAGAATGCTGTTTAGAGCCACCCCAGATGACATCACCAAGGGAGAGCCCATCATGAAGGATGCCCTGAGGGAAGGTGAGTCAGAGTGGACGGTCCTCGGGCAGAGACCACACACAACACAGATGACCCTTTATTCATTCAGTGCTCACCTATTGAATTACCTCGACACATGGCCAACCAGTGATTTGCCCCTAAAGACACACAGGACCAATCAGAAACAATCAGGAAATTACCCGAAAATACCCCTAATATAATATAATGCCGGTAGCAGCTGAAAGACCAAGGCAGAGAGATTACAGAATACTGCCGAAAACTCATTATTGGCTAAAGCCAGAGTGATATATGGTTACTTGTCATAGTTATTTATATCAGCGTTTTCTCTCTGTAGACAGTGATGGAATTAATGCATAAGCATACAAATGGACTGCTTTAACGCTGCAGGTTGAGTAATGAGCCAGATATTGATATTTTTTCTCCTGGTTCCCTTAGAAACCCAGTTTATGGAGGTCTGTCCGGGTTTCTTCAACTACCTAGAGTAGTGTGTGTAGTCGTTACTGAAATCATACAGTATGGTGTGTGTACATGTAGCCATAAAAGGGTCACAAGACCTGGCAAATAGTAATAAAAAACAACACACAACTGTGAATGATTTTATGTCACGTTATTTTATGTCACGTTACACGTCCTTATGTGTGTAATTTGTGTGTGTGTTTCAGTGGAGACTCTCCATGTGCTGGTGAATGGAAGTCTGGGCGGGGCCGTGGGGCAGCAGGTGTCCAGTACCCAGGATGCATCAGGGGGCAGTGTGGGGCCGGTGTGTCTGCCTCGCCGCGCTGAGACCTTCGGAGGCTTCGACAGCCACCAGATGAACATCTCCAAGAGTAAGGACACATCACCCACTCCTACTCCTCTCCCTATGTACCCTGACTGTCATACTGTAGCTGTGGGATAAAGGTCTCTTTTTATTCCAGACGGAGAGAAAGAAGAGGGGGATGACTCATTAGACCTTCGGAGGACTGAGTCAGACGGCGTGTTAAAGAAGGTAATTACAGTAACTGTACATCTCAGAGGTGTATGTGTGTGAGTCACAGCAAAGGAATGAAAGGAACAGAGAAATGCTTGTAGACCAGCTTAGACACACACACACACACACACACACACACACACACACACACACACACACACACACACACACACACACACACACACACACACACACACACACACACACACACACACACACACACACACACACACACCTTTGTTCATTAACTCCTGGCTATTCTTTATAACTATTATTTCCTAACCAATGCCATCAGGAAGGATTTAATCTTGCCTGTGACTCAGTAGGCCTGGTCCAGTCCCCCATCACCACCACTGACATTAACAGACAGACATTATCCCAGCCCGAGGCCCTGGGCTGGCTGAGCTGAGCTGGTCCATATTAATAAGGCTCCATTAGGCTAGGTGATGCCCCCGGGCTGGGCTGAAATGTGTGGGAGCAGTGCTGTGCTTTTAATGCCTACAATCTCCTCTGCTCAGGCCTCCCCGGCAGGCAGGTGGGCTCAATCTCTTCCTTTGAGGGGGTGATTAACATGACCCCTCGCTTCAGCAGCTCTGTTAATATCTCAGTAACTAACTGCAGCTGTACTTGTCTTCTTCCACAGGGGGGCAACAACAACCTACTGCTGCTGCTCAAGAGGAACAGTGAGGTAGGTCTGACTCCCACGCTATGTTACACTACCAGCATACTGTACATCCTTGGCTGACTGACTGGCTGGCTGACTGACTGGCTGACTGGCTGCGTGAGCGAGGCATCACTACCTGTTCCCACAGACAGGCCTCTAGTTGCTGCTGTACTGTATTATGTTATTTCATAGGAAGTATATTATTGTGTGTATGTTCCTACTGTGTAACCATACACAGGTACATGTTTATGATCTCTCTTCTTGTCTTATAATGTAGCAGGTCCTCCAGAGTGTCACACACCTCCATGACCTCCTCAGCACACTGCAGGTATATCCACTTCTCCTCTCTTTCATACAATGTTCTCCTCGCTTCTTCCCGTTTCCTCTCCTCTTATGTTAGATAAATCACGCAGAGCTGTTAAAAAGCACACTGACATACAAAAACTGTCCATTAGTATGGATGTCAATACAACTTAATGTGTTTATAACCGTTGTTACTGTCCTCCTGCAGGCAGTGGTGGTGCAGCAGGACACCTTCATCGAGGACCAGCGTCATGCTCTGGCTGAGCGGCCAGCCTCGCGCCACTCCTCCACCTCCTCCCTGTCCTCCTCCTCCTCACGGCCCAACTCCCTGATTGAGCAGGAGAAACAGCGCAGCCTGGAGAAGCAGAGGCAGGAGGTGGCCAACCTGCAGCGCCAGCAGGTGGCCCACGCTGATGAGAGGAGGAGGAGGGAGAGGGAGTGGGAGGTGAGGGAGTCGGGGCTGGGCGACAGGGAGGTGCAGGTGAAGGAGCAGGAGGAGGAGACAGTAAAGAGGCGTAGGCAGATGGAGGAGGAGAGGAAGGAGCTGCTAAGGAGGAAGGAGGAGTACCAGAGGGATCTGGAGAGGCTGAGGGACGCCCAGAGGAAGCTGGACAGAGACAAGGAGACGCTGCAGCGGGAGGCTGAGATGGTGGAGCAGATGAAGAAAGCCGAGGTGAGCTGGATCGGTCGACACGGTTCTCAAAGAGGGATACTGCTCACTGGTCTCTGTCTGTTACCTTACATTACAGAAATCAAATAACTATTATGTAACAAAATGTAACCACAATGGACTGACTACACATGTAGCTATGTAATGAAGGCCTTTAAATAACCCTTTACCTACCGCTTACCATAACCACCTGGGTTCAAGCCTGAGCTTCTAATCCTAAAACAGCTCAACCTTGACTCCTAGACATAATCTCTTCCTTCAAGTCAGATTCCATCATTAAGTTGCTGTGAGGCTTAACTGCCTACTTGTTATTGTATGGTTTGGTTTGATCTGTAGGTAGAGCAGGCACACAGGACCCAGCGGACGCCCTCCACCACCTCAGAGGAGTCCATGAAGTTTCAGAGCTCCACCTCTCTGGATAAAGAGCCTGGAGGAGGGGAGGCAGAGCTGTCCTCCTCCCCCGCTACCAAAGAACCCTTCCTCAGGATGGGCTCCAAGAGGAAAGGGAAGAACCTGAACCCCTTCTCCTCCTCGTCCTCTTCCTCCAACGCCAGCTCCAAGGCCCAGAGCAGCACAGAGGGCCAGAACCAAATCCCTAACCGCCTGATGCAGATGGCCAAGACCAAGGACAAGGAGAAGAAGAAGAAGAAAGGGAAGGGGCAGCAATCACAGCCAGGTACCATTAGCACCAGCCAGGTACCAGTAGCACCAGCCAGGTACCAGTAGCACCAGCCAGGTACCAGTAGCACCAGCCAGGTACCAGTAGCACCACATATCTTTGTAAGGAAAAGAGAGCCATGGGAAAAGTTGAGTTACCTGTGCTAGGCGCTATACACTGAGTGTACAAAACATTAAGAACACCTGCTCTTTTCATGATAGACTGACCAGGTGAATCCAGGTGAAAACGATGATCCTTTATTGATGTCACTTGTTAAATCCACTTCAATCAGTGTAGATGAAGGGGAGGAGACAGGTAAAAAATGTTTTTTAAGCCTTGAGACAATTAAGATATGGATTATGTATGTGACAGTGTGCCTTTCAGAGGGTGATTGGGCAAGACAAAATATTTAAGTGCTTTTGAACAGGGTATGGTAGTTGGTGCCAGGCGCTCTGATTTGTGTCAAAATGCAGTTCTTGACACGAAGGGTTTTTCACACTCAACAGTTTCCTGTGTGTATCAAGAATGGTCCACCACCCAAAGGACATCCAGCCAACTTGACACAGCTATAGAAAGCATTGGAGTCAACATGGGCCAGCATCCCTGTGGAACGCTTTCTACACCTTGTGGAATCTATGCCCCGACAAATTGAGGCTGTTCTGATGGCGAAAGGGGGGAGAGGTTCCTTATGTTTGGTATACCCGGTGTATAAGGGATGTTGTTACAGTCTAACTAAAGTATATGTCTGTCTTTCTTCTCCACAGATCCTGAAAACACTGGGGGCACAGAGCCTCAGGGCGACGGAAAGATCTTCTTCTGCTGATCCCTCTGTCATCCACTATCCCACAATGCCCCACACTCACTGCATCAACTGACTGCCAGACCATGTAGTAGTGTGGCCAGATAGACATGCACCCCATTGACATACTGTACCCTACCCACTGACCTGGACCTGGAGGGGTCGGCCATGGCCATGGACAGGATGTACAGCTTGAGCACTTCCTGTGAACTTATTACGGAACCATGCAGACACTTCCCGCTTAGTTGCCACTGAATTGTCAAGGTGTAACTTTTGGATGAAGATAATTCGGGTTTGATTCTGTGGTGAAGCTGCAAGTCTGCTGTGGCATGGATTGGATTGGTATGCATGGGTTGGTTACTTTGGTGTTTGATAGTGTTCAGAAATGATTTGGACAGTTTCAGGAATTTTACCATGGCTAGAAGAAGATTTAGCATTCATGAAGTATACAGTAGCTGACATTCGTTTTCTATGTGAAGGGAAGATTTAACAGAGCAGGTGTCGTAGGGGAGTGACTGTGGTAGAATGTTCTGCATTTCACAAATTCAAGTATACCCTAATAGCCAATATGACAAAAGAGAGCATACAGTACACCCTATTCAACAATTCCAGTTGAGTGAGTAAAGCTTATGTAATAGTGTTTATTGACATACTTCTAAAGGTATTGCTTAACACTGGGCCCCATAATGCTTCGTTCCCGCCTGTAAGGAACTACAGCCTCATTTCTCCCATCAGCACTACATCAGTTGTAAAGAAAGGCAACTCAAGGCTAGAGAAGACATGACTAACCACAGAGTCCGAGTTGTGAGAAGAGGATGAATGAGTCTGGGAGAAACGGAAAACAAGACAAGCCAAAGAAAGAGAAAGAATAGCTTGTAATGGAGGAGAGAAAAGAGAGAGAGAGAGATGAGTGACGAAGAGGAAGAGCTGAAGAGAGTGTGTAAGGAAGCGAAACTCAAAGACATAGTGGCTGACTTGCTTTTGTCGCTATTGTCCACTTTGCAATTGAATATAATGATGATAAACTGTTAGACGCTACGGTTCCAGCTGACTGAATGGGTAGAAGAAACATTTGCGGTACTTGTTTCTATTCCTCCACTGCACACTTGAGTTTGAATTTGTGAACCCTTTTATTTGTCAATCACTGCAATGCAATACTGGCACAGGGTTTGAAGTTGATGATAATATTCACTCTGTTACAAGTGGCAAGACTTCCTGCTTTACAATGAGTGACAATCATTCAATATACACAGACTAAATCGAAATCCAGACTGATTAAGGGATATCTATCTCACAAGAATGGATTTACAGAAACAAAAATTCTGATTACATTTTTGGGTAATATTTTAATGCTGATATTGGAATAGATTAATCTAGCCCTGACCAACCATTCCCATTGGAATTACACTGATACTGTATATCTGCCTGCAGGTCAGGCTGTTCGTCTATTAGTAAAACCAAACCAAACCTTTCCTCTGTACAAAACCCCATATTTCCCTATTTTCCCTGCAGTCTGCTCTAGTATTGGTAGCCTGTGGTACCATAAGCTCTCTTGTGCCTCTCAAATAGTCCAGAATAATTAATGTCCCTGTATTTTCTTCATTTATATTTTTCCGTCCATGCTCCAGTCTTGGGTTTTGATCCATATAACCAGGGGTGCATTATGCACGTTTCTCTTTACTGCTGATGAGCAGAATTTAAAATGAAAGCACAGCAAAGTCCTCTTCTGACTCTGTAAAACTGAAATATGGTGCTAATCATCAGTCACATAGGCTGTGTTTACACCCAATTCTGATCTTTTTATCACTAATTAGTCTTTTGACTAATCAGATCAGCTCCAAAAAATATATATGGTCTGATGGGTAAAAATACAAATTAGTGGAAAAAATATCAGAATTAGGTTGCCTGTGTAAATGCAGCCTAACTATTCTGCTTCTTCTTGTCTGTGTTGGTTTATCTTGTTTTGACCATCAGATGGCGCTGTGGCAATCTTCATAATTCACCACCACTATCTACTCTGTGGGATTTGTCATCTTGATATTTCACAACAATTCCCCCTGGTCATATATATGCAAAGTGAATCACCACGTTAACATGGTGTTTTATGGCCTTGTTTAGTGATTTTACAAAAGTGAAAGCATAGGGAGGGATCATTGGCATTTTGATTGATTGGTTCATTCACACTTACTGACTTGCCTTAATAGACATATTCCGCTTTTGACAGGTGTGAACGTTCTTAGACCCTACCCTTTATCACTTGATATTCTTCTGGGAATATCTGCTACTCATCCCTTCAACAACTGTCATGGCCGTCTACAGTATAGATGTTGAGCAGTGCTACAGTTGCTCTGAAATGTTGTACATGATGCATTGTGGCAAATGCAGAGATAGGGGAGACCATTATGATCAAATTGAAATGCACTAGAATATTAGCCAGCATCTGTGATGAGTTGGAGTGGGTTTTACAGTTATACTGTATATCTGTGCTTTTAAAGTAATTTGTTGTTTGTACTAAAAAGGTACAATTTGTATTTCTTGCGGAATTTCATGTAAAAAGAAAAAAAAGGGCAAAGCAACCATTATGTAAATATGTGTCATGTACAAATTTAACTTTTAAAGTATTGTTTGTGGATTTTTGGATCGATTTAAGCTTTTTATAATGAGGCTTTATTTATCAGTGTCCTCCCTGTTTTGGAGGTATAAAATGTAAATTCATTTTTCTCTTAATAAATAACTATTATTGTTTGTCAACTGAGATTTGTGTCTGTGTCTATTTTCTCCCTTTGTCTTTGTGTGTTAATTGTTTGTTCTATAATGGAATGTCTTTGGTGTGTCTCTTGGCCAGTCGAGCAGGACAACTCTGCACGGATCGTGTTTCACAGTTTTTGGGTGAATGTAGGCCTTAATTGACTGGCTGATGCCAGCTGCACAGAGGGTATGTTTGATTTGACCACCCGTTACTCTCTTTCTCTCTCTCTGTCTCTATGATCCTGTGCTGTCTAGTTTCACGAGGTACCTCGCAAAACTGCCATTCCTCTGCAGGGGACGTTGTCTTTCTTCACGCTTGTGTGTTCCACTCCATGGACAAGATGGAAATGTACTTGTCTTTTTCGCTCTAGCATGCTTTTTCATCCACCTCACTGACAGCTCTTTAGGCTGAGAGTGGCTTCAGGAGGAATTCTGTGGTAGAGGGTATGACGGAGTCCACTTCTGGATGTGACTAGCCCTGCCTTTGTCAGTGACAATAAGTGACCCTGCCCAGCTGGCCTACACCGTACTGCACTGCGCCGAGGAGAAACACAGGACTTCAAGGTACGAGGATGGGAAGATAAGAAACTGTTTTCTAATCAGATCCAGTCAATCTCATCCTGATTAAAGAATGTACACATTTTTTCTCTGGTTGATAATACACAAAACAGCTAAACTAAATAATGTTTTCCTTGGCTTATACCAGTGGTTTAACTAACACATTATGCTCTCTATTTCTGCTTTCTATTATTTTGTCCAAGATGATTATCCATATTTGACTTTGAAAGTTTTTTTGGATACGAACAGCTTTATTTTAAGCCGTGATGAGCATTCTCTAGCAGCTGCTGTGAAATGCCCCACTCTCAGGTCCAGATCTATATAATTCCCAAAGCTCCAGCCTACAAGATGTCTGCCATTATATCTTCACCTAAGCACATATTCATCTTTGCTAGTATGACCTTTTCAAAGTGCTTCCAAATCCCCCTGGCCCTCCCTCCCTCAACTGCAGTGAAAGAATGACTGGGCGACCTGTCACACCGTTAGAATGTGAGCAGAGCAGCAGAGATTTGGCTTGTAAAGGATGATATTATCATGCATTGCTCACTGTCAGTAGTGACCTTTATCTAGCTCCTGGTGCCAATTGGTGTGTAACGTGAAAGAGCCATTCTAGACTGCTCCATCTGAGGGAAGAAAAGAAAAAGGGACAAACAATAGAAACCTGACTCTTTATTGTGTTCCGTGTCGACGGGCATATAAATACTGTCCGTATGTTCGCTAGAATAATAGTGGCAGACTGGTGTTGTGCTCCGATATGGGCATGAGTCATTATTCTTCTTTTACATATTATAGTACAAACCTCAATGAGCTGCTCTCTGTGGTAGTCAACTTACAGTATGTTATGGCAACCTATCTGCCCCAGTTGAGTATGGAAACCTGTGTATATATAACATGGGAAACACCTTGATACCGGATGAAGAATATCCTCCTGATCTTAGAGAATGTAGAGGCATCAAAGAAACATAATACATATTAAGATGTATTAAAGAGGCCAGCCTGTATGGTATTGAGCTATTTCAATATGATAACAACTTTAATGAGACAGGCGGTCATCTCAGATGGATGGCTGACTGATGTCTTTGTTTTACAATGAAAGCTGTATAACTAGCCAGCCTGGGTTTATACAAGCCAGTACCTCGTAAATCTCACAGGTGTCACGTTCTTTTGTTCATTCCATATATATCACATTGGAAGCACGACAGTGCAGTGCCTCCCTGTCTCTCCCATTCCCCCACACACCACGCAGGCAACACCCTATGGGTTATTATTGAACTCAATCACTGTCTGATGGAAATGGGAGGCAGAGGGTCTGAAGCCATTTCCATCCATCTCTGGGCCTCCTCTCCCCGGGGGCAGCGATGATTAGGCTATGGTTCATAATTTACCCCTCAGCGGCTCCCATCATCGGCAATCATATTTCACCTAGACTCTTAAAGGTTCAGAACTAAATTGCTTCCGCTCTGCAGCTCTCTCTCTCCTTCTCTTCCTGTTTTTCTCCCTCCCTCTGTTCCTCTCTCCTCCTCCACCTTTTCAATCTCTATTTCTGCTAATTTGTTCTCTATACCTGATCTGCTGAATAGATTTTTTGTTGTTGTTGCCTTTTCCATTAATCATAAATGATGGCATTAGGGCTATATTGATCCCGGTGGAGTGGCAGACAGAGAAGGGATAATAATGCTCATCCAGAGAGTTTCTGCTTATTTTTCAGGCTGTTAAAAGAACATGTCTTTCTTCTGAACCAGACCTCATTTTTTGTAAGGTACATGCACTTCAAAAGCACTTTTCCTCCCTGCCCATTATTGGTTTTCTATGACCTCCCACTGTGCTGTAGCAGCCAGGCAGTAAGGCAGTCACACAGCTTGGCATGTGAGCACATCCTTGGTGTGATATGTGAGGGGTTTGGTCATCATCTTCTGTGCTCCAGCAGATGCTGCCCTTCTCTGCATGCTCTGTAATTTGGCTGTGTTTTCCCCAACGACCGTGTTCTACTCACCAGCCCACCACAACCAACCCCAATTCTCCTCCAACATCCTCTAGCTCTGTGGGGGGGACATGGGGGGGATGAAATTAAACGAGCATCTTCTTCGCCACCCCAAATTGGAGGGTGGAGGATTATGCAAGATGCACACACACAGGCCACAATAGAATCTATGGGTTGTAGCCGCAGCTGAAGGAATTAAATTGTTTTCGCTCCATTACGGCTGTCAACAAGGGTATTTTAATTTGCCGGTTCACTGGGAGCTTAGCGCTCGCTCTGCTGTTGGCGCTGGACTAGCAGGGGCTTTGGAAGCTTCTGGGATTGTGTGTGCATTCATTAGCACTAGGCTGACCAGGCACTGCAGCCAGCTACTGGTGAGCAAGCAGGAAATTTCAATCGCTGGGGCACAACAATAGATCAAAGGGCCTGCAAGGCCAGTTGAAAATGTGGGAGTCCATTGGGCTCCTGGTGAACATGCTCTTTGAGAGAGAGAGGATGAGTTCATCGGCATGCCGATCAGGGGTTCCAGGCTCCACCATGTTTCTGATGGAGCGTTGCTCTGCTCTGTCCTGGACAGACCAGACGGACTGCTCATTGATCTGACTGGGCCTTCTGGGGGAGCTGCACTCCACAGCCCACTGGGTGTCCTCTGACCAATTACCACGGCCCTCTGTGTCAGTATGTAAATACAGTATTTTGAGGAAGTGCAGCATGTTGTGTCGGTTGGCCTGTCTGTATGTTCTGTTGATGGGTGTTTAAAAAAAAAAAAAGATTAATGGCTGTGTTTTGTGCTGGCATTGGCTTGAGTAATGGGTTTCTGGTCAAATGCAGATGTATAGAAACCCCTGGAATGCTGCATCCAGAGTAGTGAATGCCACAGTCCATGGTCTGGGTACACAAACAACTGTAGTCAGCTTTTTCACCCCCAATCACAGGGCAAGCAGCTGCAGGGCCTTGTTTGTGATCTAATTACTACACTTATCCAGAGCGACTTACAGTAGTGCGTGCATACATTTTTATAACGGTTCCCTGTGGGAATCAAACCCACAACCCTGGTGTTGCAAGTGCCATGCTCTTCCAAATGAGCCACATGGGACAACAATTATGTTTTGGATTCTGTCTTCAAATATACTTATTCATGTCACCATTATAGAACATTGATTACTTTGCATATATAAGACATTTACAGTATATGTTAGGGGTAAATGAAGGGTGAATATAAACTTTGTGTAAGGAAAGTTACTGTGTGAGACAAGGGGAAGTACAGAAAGTTAATAGCTGTGCAAACATGTCAATGAAGAATATGAATATTTCTCAGGAAGGAGTCGAAGAGTAACAGTCTAGTCTCAGTTCCTGATAAGGCAGGCCAGATGCTGTAGAACTAGGATAAGGATGGGTGTGGAACAACTCAATAAGGTCAACATTTGAAGAGAGAAGAAACCTTTGGGAGGGGGGCCAGAGGACTTAGGCAGGGCCATGACAATACCAGTAAGAAGAGCAGACTGAGTTTCTGCCTAGCAACAGAGAAGGATTGTTTATCTTAGGTATAAGTATTTGCTTCTGTGACTTGTATGTTGTGCTTGCAGCTGAGGCACCCATTGGGTTGAAACTTGGTTTGAGCTTTCACTAGTTGTCTGTTTGAGTTTTTACTCTGTTTGTTCAGAACCTAATATTTATCTCCACCAGTTTGTAGATGTACCTCAGTGGTCACCAAACTTTTCTGAGTCAAAATCACTTTCTGAGTGAAAATCAGTCGATCTACCGCTCAGAATTTGTTTTTACATGACTTAAAAAACATATGTATATGCAATATTAACATTTCAGTAATTTAGCAGACACTCTTCTCCAGAGCGACTTACAGGAGAAAGTAGGGTTAAGTGCTTTGCTCAAGGGCACATAAAACAGATTTGTTTCACCAAGTCTGTTCAGGGATTCAAACCACCAACCACCTTTCGGTTGCTGGACCAACGCGCTTAACCGTGAGGCTACCTGCCACCCGGCTGACCTATTAAAAACAGCACTGTAGCAATGAGGTTTGTACAGTAGGCTATAAGCCCAATACATTCTCACTGCATATTGGCTTGTATTCAATTACAATGCCAACGCATTGTTGTTCGGGACATTTAAAAAAAATACAGTACCAGTCAAAAATTTGGACACAGCTACTCATTCAAGGGTTTTTCTGAATTTTTTACTATTTTCCACATTGTACAATAATAGTGAAGACATCAAAACTATGAAATAACACATCATGTAGCAACCAAAAGAGTGTTAAACAACTCAAAATATATTTTAGATTCTTCAAAGTAGCCACCCAACAAAAGAGAAAGACAAAGGAAAACATAAAACAACATTACAAAAAACAAAGTACAACATGAATCATAACATCAAGGCCAACTGAATATGTTTGAGTGTATGTATTGCACTATTTAACTCTGGGTCTTCCTTTCATGTGGCGGTCCTCATGAGAGACAGTTTCATCATAGCACTTAATGGTTTTTGCGACTGCACTTGAAGAAACTTTCAAAGTTCTTGAAATTTTCCGCGTTGACTGACCTTCATGTCTTAAAGTAACGATGGACTGTTGTTTCTCTTTGCTTATTTGAGCTGTTCTTGCCATAATATGGAATTGGTCTTTTGCCATATAGGGTTATCTTCTGTATACCACCCCTACCGTGTCACAACACAACTGATTGGCTCAAACACATTAAGATGGAAAGAAATTCCACAAATTAACTTTTAAGAAGGCACAGCTGTTAATTGAAATGCATTCCAGGTGACTACCTCAAGAAGCTGTTTGAGAGAATGGCAAGAGTGTGCAAAGCTGTCATCAATGCAAAGGGTGGCTATTTTGAATAATCTCAAATATAAAATGTATTTAGATTTAGATTTGTTTAACACTTTTTTGGTTACTACATGATTCCATATGTGTTATTTCACAGTTTTGATGTCTTCACTATTACTCTACAAAAAGGTGTGTCCAAACTTTTGACTGGTACTGTATATATTTGAAAAATGTCAGGTAGGCTATATGATCACACCTGTAATAGATAAGTTGTTATATTACTTGTGGGGAACAGCTGAGTGAGCATACAGTTAAATCATTTGTATTTTATTTGTATTTTACTGGGCTGATGGTGCCTGCAGCTGATGGTCAGTCTCATCCTCAGTCCGCCTCTCAACATCCCTCCGTTCTCCTTTTCCTCCACTGACACTGACCAAAAAGTTACACCGTTTTCCAGCTGATGGTGAAACTTGAGTCGCATCGCATTATTTCTGCCTCATGCACAAATTCATGTTGTTGTTACTCCTATGAGCAGAGAAAGTGAAATTCCTCGATATTAAAAAAGTCCCAAGCCGCTAATAACAATGCAACCAAGCCTATTGATACACTTTCCTACTTACTCATTACAGTAGAGCGAGTGGAAGAAGGAAGAACGCACATTTTATGGCTTATAAAAGTGTTGAATGAATTGTGTTGACAGTGCTGAGAAAGAACTTAAACATGAATTCACTCATAAAAACAGAAGCTCTTTGATGTATTCGTTGACATTCTCGCTCTAGTTTTTATTTTTTATTTATTTCAACCTTTATTTAACCAGGTAGGCCAGTTGAGAACAAGTTCTCATTTATAACTGCGACCTGGCCAAGATAAAGCAAAGCAGTGCGACAAAAACAACAACACAGAGTTACACATGAACAAACGTACAGTCAATAGCACAATTTATTTTTATTTTTTTGTGAAAAATCTATGTACAGTGTGTGCAAATGTAGAAGAGTAGGGAGGTAAGCAATAAATAGGCCCTAGAGGCGAAAATAACTACAATATGTCGGCAGCAAAGGGTCCAGGCCAATTGGCAAAAGCGGTATTGAAGCCCAAGAATTTTCTGATGGATTTCTTTGGCTAGCCGGGAGACGGGCCTAGCTCGAGGCTAGCTCCAGGATAACTGGTGTTTGCTTCGGGACAGAAACCCTATTGGACGGTTACGTTGGTAGACCAGTCGTGGTGGATCAGCGGGGCTCCGTTTCGGCAGCAAAAGGCCAATTGGCAAAAGAGGTAATTGAAGCCCAGGAATTGCTTGATGGATCTCTTCGGCTAGCCGGGAGATGGGCCTAGTTCGAGGCTAGCTCCAGGCTAACTGGTGCTTGATTCGGGACAGAGACATTAGCCAGGAGTAGCCACTCGGATCCACTGTTCCTAGGCTGTCATTGAAAATAAGAATTTGTTCTTAACTGACTTGCCTAGTTAAATAAAGGTAAAGAAAAATAAACTGTTAGTAAGATTGTCCATGATTGATTCTTTGAATGAATAGATGGAGATAAAACGGTCCAGTTTGTGTGTTTTTTGCAGCTCATTCCAGTACCTAGCTCAGCGAACTGAAAAGAGGAGTGACCCAGGGATGTGTATGCTTTCGGGACCTTTAACAGAACCTGACTGGCAGAACGGGTGTTGTACGTGGAGGATGAGGGCTGCAGTAGGTATCTCAGATAGGGGGGAGTGAGGCCAAAGAGGGTTTTATAAATAAGCATCAACCAGTTGGTCTTGCAACGGGTTTTCAGAGATGACCAGTTTACAGAGGAGTATAGAGTGCAGTGATGTGTCCTATAAGGAGCATTGGTGGCAAATCTGATGGATAAATGGTAAAGAACATCTTGCCGCTCGGGATCATCCTTACCTGCCGATCTATAAATTACGTCTCCGTATGGTTAGTAGGATGGTCATGTGAATCAGGGTTAGTTTAGCAGCTGGGGTGAAAGAGGATCGATTACGATTACTTGGAAACCAAGTCTAGATTTAACCTTAGCCTGCAGCTTTGATATGTGCTGAGAGAAGGACAGTGTACCGTCTAGCCATACTCCCAAGTACTTGTATGAGGTGACTACCTCAAGCTCTAAACCCTCAAAGGTAGTAATCATACAGGTGGGGAGAGGGGCATTATTTTAACCAAACCACATGATCTTTGTTTTGGAGGTGTTCAGAACAAGGTTCAGGGCAGAGAAAGATTGTTGGACACTGAAAAAGCTTTGTTGTTGAGCGTTTAACACAAAATCCGGGGAGGGGCCAGCTGAGTATAAGACTGTATTGTCTGCATATAAATGGATGAGAGAGCTTCCTACTGCCTGAGCTATGTTGTTGATGTAAATTGAGAAGATCATGGGGCCTAGGATCGAGCCTTGAGGTACTACCTTGGTGACATGCAGTGGCTGAGACAGCAGATGTTCTGACTTTATACACTGCATTCTTTGAGAGAGGTAGTTAGCAAACCAGGCCAAAGACCCCTCAGAGACAAAAAATAATCCTTAGCCGGCCCACAAGAATGGAATGGTCTACCGTATCAAAAGCTTTGGCCAAGTCAATAAAAATAGCAGCACAACATTGCATAGAATCAAAAGCAATGGTGACATCATTTAGGACCTTTAAGGTTGCAGTGACACATACATAACCTGAGCAGAAACCAGACTGCATACCAGAGAGAATACCAGAAAGAATACTATTGGCGATGATAGGGGCTGCAACCTTTTTGGGGTCAAATTTAACGAGCTCCTTTAGCACCTCAGACTCAGTGACCGCCTGTAGGGAGAGCCTTTGTAGTGGGGCAGGGGGAAAAGAGAGAGGAGCATCAGGGCTAGTCACATTAGAAGGGGTGGGAGTTGAGGAAATGTTGGATGGGCAATGAGGCATGGCTGAGTCAAATAGGAATCCTGATGTAATGAAGTGGTGATTAAAGAGCTCAGCTATGTGCTCCTTGTCAGCAACAACCGCATCATCAACATTAAGGTACATGCACAGCTGTGAAGGGGAGGGTTTATTCTCCAGGTCTTTAACCGTTTTCCAGAACTTCTTGGGGTTAGATCCACAGAGAGAGAACTGCTCCTTAAAGTTACTAACTTTGGCCTTCCGGATAACCTGAGTGTACTTATTTCTCATTTGCCTGAACAAGAGCCAGTCAGCCTGAGTATGCGTGTGCCGAGCCTTTCGCTAAATGGAATTCTTGAGGTGCAGTAACTCTGCATGGTCGAACCAGGGGCTGAACCTGTTTTTTTTCTAATTTTCTTTATGAGGTGTTTCTTAACAATACCACTGAAAATATAAAAAAATAAGGTCCAAGCGTCTTCGAAGCTGATTCTATACCAATTTACAGAGGCCAGGTCATGAAGGAAGGCTTTGCTCCTAAAAATGTTTTGCAAGTGTATGACAAATCAGGACAGGTCCTTTCACTGAGCAGCCATTACGAAAACAAGCTGTAAAAGAGTGATCACTAAGGTCATGGTTTTAAACGTTTAGAAATCTCACAGTAACAACTTTGCTGTTGCTTTTTTTTTACGTCTGCTACATTACTGCAGACATGGAAATCTGAGACATCCGATTGGCCAGCGATACGGGCCCACCGGGAAGGCTGATTTTGAACCTTCAGACACATAAAATGGGAACACTTCGTCTACCCGAATCGGGTGGACCTACTGCGAAAAGTGTAATACACATTTTAAAAAATAGGAACGCAAGGCTTTATCGTTGGGTTTTTTACAGAAATATTTAGCGATCGACTAGGAATGCCTTGGAGATTGACAAGTCGATTGCGATTGACCAGTTGATTACCACTGATGTAGTTCTCCTCTGTCTAGGAGTTTTTAGTTTCAAGGTTGTGACTGTTAAGTTTAAATGGGGCCTCTGTTTAAAACAAACATTTGTCGACCACAGCCAAGAGTGGTGAATGTAAATATTTTGTAGACTTTGATTTAGATGCTTCCTATTGGGCATACCTCCATGGTTACCAGGCTGTTGACACACAATGGCCGACATCTCCTCAGTGACAGCTGCTTGGCAAATACTACCCTGTAATGAAAAAGAGGAGGGAAAGAAGACAAACATGTTGCTTGAGAGAAACTTGGCTGGAGGTCAGAGCCATAGCCAGGGCAGGGCACCTTGACTAGTCTGAAGTATTGGAATTTCATGATCTGACAACTCAATACTTGTAGTCATTAGGCATTCAAATTGTTTAGCCTACTTTGAATGGGGTAGAGAAATTGTCTTCTGCACAGCAGGTTGACACAAAAAAAAACATATGGAACTGGTGGGATTGTTCATTATATTCATTCTAACAGTATGTACAGTATACAACATAGTATTCTCCCCTTTCACTTTCAAGAAATATATTTTGTCATCAATAATTAATAATTGCATTTTGAAGTAAGACAAACTATCTTGAAAACCTAAGTGAAACCTGTTGATTCATGTCTACAGTATGTAGTGACAGGTAGATGAAGTTGGGGAGATGAAGTGATGCACAGAGGGGCCTTGGTTCCTGCTCTGAATAATAGGAATGAATGACGTTAATGAGATTCAGACAAAAGGCTCTTTTCAGCCACAGGCTAATACAGGAGAATAGTTTGGCGTTACTCTGGACCCTGATCTCTCTTTTGACGAACATATCAAGACTGTTTTTTTCCATCTACGTAACATTGCAAAAATCAGAAACCTTCTGTCCAAAAATGATGCAGACAAATGAATCGATGCTTTTGTTACTTCTAGGTTGGACTACTGCAATGCTCTACTTTCCGGCTACCCGGATAAAGCACTAAATAAACTTCAGTTAGTGCTAAATACGGCTGCTAGAATCCTGACTAGAACCAAAAAATGTGATCATATTACTCCAGTGCTAGCCTTCCTACACTGGCTTCCTGTTAAGGCAAGGGCTGCTTTCAAGGTTTTACTGCTAACCTACAAAGCATTACATGGGCTTGCTCCTACCTATCTTTCCGATTTGGTCCTGCCATACATACCTACACGTACGCTACGGTCACAAGACGCAGGCCTCCTAATTGTCCCTAGAATTTCTAAGCAAACAGCTGGAGGCAGGGCTTTCTCCTATAGATCTCAATTTTTATGGAATGGTCTGCCTACCCATGTGAGAGACGCAGACTCGGTCTCAACTTTTAAGTCTTTACTGAAGACTCATCTCTTCAGGGGGTCATATGATTGAGTGTAGTCTGGCCCAGGAGTGTGAAGGTGAACGGAAAGGCTCTGGAGTAACGAACCGCCCTTGCTGTCTCTGCCTGGCCGGTTCCCCTCTCTCCACTGGGATTCTCTGCCTCAAACCCTATTACAGGGGTTGAGTCACTGGCTTACTGGTGCTCTTTCATGCCGTCCCTAGGAGGGGTGCGTCACTTGAGTGGGTTGAGTCACTGACGTGATCTTCTTGTCTGGGTTGGCGCCCCCCCTTGGGTTGTGCCGTGGCGGAGATCTTTGTGGGCTATACTCGGCCATGTAAGTTGGTGGTTGAAGATATCCCTCTAGTGGTGTGGGGGCTGGGCCCTGTCTGGGGGTATCATCGGATGGGGCCACAGTGTCTCCTGACCTCTCCTGTCTCAGCCTCCAGTATTTATGCTGCAGTAGTTTATGTGTCGGGGGGCTAGGGTCTTTCTCTCTTTCTCTCTCTCGGAGGACCTGAGCCCTAGGACCATGCCTCAGGACTACCTGGCCTGATGACTCTTTGCTGTCCCCAGTCCACTTGGCCGTGCTGCTGCTCCAGTTTCAACTGTTCTGCCTGCGGCTATGGAACTCTGACCTGTTCACCAGACATGCTACCTGTCCCAGACCTGCTGTTTTCAACCCTCTAGAGACAGCAGGAGCGGTAGAGATACTCTTCATGATCGGCTATGAAAAGCCAACTGACATTTACTCCTGAGGTGCTGACTTCTGCACCCTCGACAACTACTGTGATTATTATTATTATTTGACCATGCTGGTCATTTATGAACATTTGAACATCTTGGCCATGTTCTGTTATAATCTCCACCCGGCACAGCCAGAAGAGGACTGGCCACCCCTCATAGCCTGGTTCCTCTCTAGGTTTCTTCATAGGTTTTGGCCTTTCTAGGGAGTTTTTCCTAGCCACCGTGCTTCTACACCTGCATTGCTTGCTGTTTGGGGTTTTAGGCTGGGTTTCTGTACAGCACTTTGAGATATCAGCTGATGTAAGAAGGGCTATATAAATACATTTGATTTGATTTGATTTGGTTGTGAAGGAAACCTCTGCTTCTAACCACCGGGCAAAGTCCTCCTTGGGCTTTTTCAAACACTTGGCCCTACTTAGAAGGCATCAGTTCTAGTGTCCTCCCCGACTGGGGGGAAAAGATGCTATAGGTTTAAGCCAATCAGTGTCTGCTTTACTGAACATCACTGCTAACACTGCTGAACATCACACACCAGCCCATTTATTCCTTGAGGCCCCAATTATTAGCCAGATATTTATCATTTTGCACAAAAAAACTAGTTAGACAGGCCCACTAGGCAAAAAATGATCCAGCCTATCTGGCGTTTCGGTCTGCCCCTGCCAGACTGTAATATTTGCTATAAAGTGCACTATTTATCTATAAGCTATGGCTCACCAAAGGGGTGGAAGCCAAGTCAGTCCAGCTCCTGCAGCAGCTTAGAAACAAACATTGTTTTTGGAGAGAGTTTATTATTAGTAAGTTTCATATTCATAACTGTAGACATAGTAATGTAGCTGTAGACATAAAATGTAGGAATGCATCTGGTTGGTCAGTCTGATCACACAGCCAAGAAAGCCAGTCCTCTCCCGTCCCTGTCAGCCAGGTCCAGAGCATGATTGATTGATTACACTTGGAAGACCAGTGGCCAGGGAGATAGGAGTAATTAAGCCTGTTAATAGGGTGTGACTAATGAAGATGAGAGCTCATTCTAGAGAGCCTTTCACTACTTAACAATGGCATTCTCTGTCTGTTCCACATTTGTCTCTTCATTTTGGGTGCCTTTGTGATAACGGACGTGTTGCCACTCCATCAATTACTTCTTGGGCTGTAAATCCAGACAGAGAGCGTGTCTCAATACGAACAGAGAACAGAACGGCCATTGAGTATCAAAAACAGTATGTTCACCATTGCCAGCCTTTGATTTCCCCCGAACACCCTCAAGCGAGTTATATATATTTTTATGCTAGATGTTGATAAAGATTAAACATCTATTTCATATCGTGTCACAGTGGAGGGAGTCAATTTCTTAGATTGTGTTGTTCCTCTTCCAAATAGGCTTGTATAATGTCCATCCCCTCTCTCTCTCTCCCATCCTGCTCCCCCCACAGTCCAGCCACAGGAGGAATGTGACAGGTGAGTAAAAGAAAGCAGGGTGTTATTGTTATTGTGGAGAGGAACTTCAAAATCTCAGACAAGGGACTGACATTTGTTGTCAGGTCATGTGTGTATGTTCCCATCAATGTTTGAACAATGAATACTAATGGCACTATGCACTCAGATAGGCTGTTTGAGAGAGAGAGAGAGAGAGAGAGAGAGAGAGAGAGAGAGAGAGAGAGAGAGAGAGAGAGAGAGAGAGAGAGAGAGAGAGAGAGAGAGAGAGAGAGAGAGAGAGAGAGAGAGAGAGAGAGAGAGAGAGAGAGAGAGAGAGAGAGAGAGAGAGAGAGAGAGAGAGAGAGAGAGAGAGAGAGAGAGAGAGAGAGAGAGAGAGAGAGAGAGAGAGAGAGACTGAAAGAGAGAGCCAATGGTGTGCCACCCTCTCCTTCATTCTTTATCCATCCATCTCTCTGAGTCTGCCAATGGTCATTTATATCCTATTAGAGATCAATAGGGATCTCTGATAGGTTCAACGGTTGGGCTAAAGGATAACCCAGCGGCCATTCTCAGTCTGTTGCTGTTGCATACAGTGAGGGAAAAAAGTATTTGATCCCCTGCTGAAATTGTACGTTTGCCCACTGACAAAGAAATGATCAGTCTGTAATTTTAATGGTAGGTTTATTTGAACAGTGAGAGACAGAATATCAACAAAAATATCCAGAAAAACGCATGTCAAAAATGTTATAAATTGATTTGCATTTTAATGAGGGAAATAAGTATTTGACCCCCTCTGCAAAACATTAATTAGTACGTGGTGGCAAAACCCTTGTTGGCAATCACAGAGGTCAGATGTTTCTTGTAGTTGGCCACCAGGTTTGCACACATCTCAGGAGGGATTTTGTCCCACTTCTCTTTGCAGATCTTCTTCAAGTCATTAAGGTTTCGAGGCTGACATTTGGCAACTCGAACCTTCAGCTCCCTCCACAGATTTTCTATGGGATTAAGGTCTGGAGACTGGCTAGGCCACTCCAGGACCTTAATGTGCTTTTTCTTGAGCCACTCCTTTGTTGCCTTGGCCGTGTGTTTTGGGTCATTGTCGTGCTGGAATACCCATCCACGACACATTTTCAATACCCTGGCTGAGGGAAGGAGGTTTTCACCCAAGATTTGACGGTACATGGCCCTGTCCATCGTCCCTTTGATGCGGTGAAGTTGTCCTGTCCCCTTAGCAGAAAAACACCCCCAAAGCATAATGTTTCCACCTCCATGTTTGACGGTGAGGATGGTTTCTTGGGGTCATAGGCAGCATTCCTCCTCCTCCAAACACGGCAAGTTGAGTTGATGCCAAAGAACTCCATTTTGGTCTCATCTGACCACAACACGTTCACCCAGTTGTCCTCTGAATCATTCAGATGTTCATTGGCAAACTTCAGACGGGCATGTATATGTGCTTTCTTGAGCAGGGGGACCTTGCGGACGCTGCAGGATTTCAGTCCTTCACGGCGTAGTGTGTTACCAATTGTTTTCTTGGTGACTATGGTCCCAGCTGCCTTGAGATCATTGACAAGATCCTCCTGTGTAGTTCTGGGCTGATTCCTCACCGTTCTCATGATCATTGCAACTCCACGAGGTGAGATCTTGCATGGAGTCCCAGGCCGAGGGAGTTTGACAGTTATTTTGTGTTTCTTCCATTTGCGAATAATCGCACCAACTGTTGTCACCTTCTCACCAAGCTGCTTGGCAATGGTCTTGTAGCCCATTCCAGCCTTGTGTAGATCTACAATCTTGTCCCTGACATCCTTGGAGAGCTCTTTGGTCTTGGCCATGGTGGAGAGTTTGGAATCTGATTGATTGATTGCTTCTGTGGACAGGTGTCTTTTATACAGGTAACAAACTGAGATTAGGAGCACTCCCTTTAACAGAGTGCTCCTAATCTCAGCTCGTTACCTGTATGAAAGACACCTGGGAGCCAGAAATCTTTCTGATTGAGAGGGGGTCAAATACTTATTTCCCTCATTAAAATGCAAATCAATTTATAACATTTTTGACATGCGTTTTTCTGGATATTTTTGTGGTTATTCTGTCTCTCACTGTTCAAATAAACCTACCATTAAAAGTATAGACTGATCAATTCTTTGTCAGTGGGTAAACGTACAAAATCAGCAGGGGATCAAATACTTTTTTCCCTCACTGTATGACATTATTGATTTGATTTATAACAGTGATGAAACAGTCACCACATAGAAACATCCCAACCAAGCTACTGTACTAGTACTGTGCTGGTTCTGTATACAGTGCATTCAGAAAGTATTCAGACCCCTTGACTTTTTCCCACATTTTGTTAGTTTTTTCTCATCAATCTGTACACAATACCCCATAATGACAAAGCAAAAAAAATCCCTGAAATATCACTTTACATAAGTATTCAGACCCTTTACTCAGTACTTTGTTGAAGCATCTTTGGCAGCGACGACAGCCTTGAGTCTTCTTGGGTATGACGCTACAAGCTTGGCACACCTGTATTTGGGGAGTTTCTCCCATTCTTCTCTGCAGATCTTCTCAAGCTCTGTCAGGTTGCACGAGAAGCGTTGCTGCACAGCTATTTTCAGATCTCTCCTGAGATGTTCGATCAGGTTCACGTCCGGGCTCTGACTGGGCCACTCAAGGACATTCAGAGACTTGTCCCGAAGCCACTCCTGCGTCTTCGCTGTGTGCTTAGGGTCGTTGTCCTGTTGGAAGGTGAATTTTCGCCCCAGTCTAAGGTCCTGAGCGCTCTGGAGCAGGTTTACATCAAGGATCTCTCTGTATATTGCTCCGTTAATCTTTGCCTCGATCCTGACTAGTCTTCCAGTCCCTGCTGCTGAAAAACATCCCAACAGCATGATGCTGCCACCACCATGCTTCATCGAAGTGATGGTGGCAGGTTTCCTCCAGACGTGACGCTTGGAATTCAAGCCAAAGAGGCCACTGTGATCTTGGGGAGCTCAGAGACAATCCTGTCTCTGAGCTCTACGGACAATTCATTTGACCTCATGACTTTTGCTCTGACGTGCACTGTCGACTGTGGAACCTTATATAGTTATTTGTACTCTGATGGAATGACAGGAATCTTTCATATCCATCATATATCCTCTTCGGATCCCTGTGGATATGAGATGGTAAGTTTAGGGGGAGGACAGACATCAATGTTCATTATGATGAGATGCATGACCTTCGAGTGGTTCTAAAATCCATGCCAGACCAATAATACGGTGTCTTTGATGTGAATACAGTTTTATGGTCAATCCATCCCGTTTCCCGTTTCCCCTTCCCTCTGACAGTGCAGCATGTTCTCTCTCTATGATTTAATCTGGAAGGTGTGAAAGTGGATAGTACCCTATGCTGACGCATGGCAACACCTCGCTTGTGAAACTACCCAAAGTTCTTTTCTAGATAGTATCCTCTCAGAAATCTTATTTTGTCACTCAGTGTTTGTCTGTGTCTGTGCCTGTGCTATGTTCTCTCCTTTTCTTAGTAGAATTTCTCAACATTTTACCCAACATCTGACCAAATACCTTTCTTTGGCCTTCATGGAAACCTAATATCTTAGCTGTGATCACCGTCATTGTCATTCTCCAGCTTGTAGGGAAGTGGTTCCTGAACTTTTTCACTATTGTCACGTCTACATTGCCTTCAGAAAGTATTCATACACCTTACAGTGGGGAGAACAAGTATTTGATACACTGCCGATTTTGCAGGTTTTCCTACTTACAAAGCATGTAGAGGTCTGTAATTTTTATCATAGGTACACTTCAACTGTGAGAGACGGAATCTAAAACAAAAATCCAGAAAATCACATTGTATGATTTTTAAGTAATTAATTTGCATTTTATTGCATGACATAAGTATTTGATACATCAGAAAAGCAGAACTTAATATTTGGTACAGAAACCTTTTATTTGCAATTACAGAGATCATACGTTTCCTGTAGTTCTTGATCAGGTTTGCACACACTGCAGCAGGGATTTTGGCCCACTCCTCCATACAGACCTTCTCCAGATCCTTCTTGTTTCGGGGCTGTCGCTGGGCAATACGGACTTTCAGCTCCCTCCAAAGATTTTCTATTGGGTTCAGGTCTGGAGACTGGCTAGGCCACTCCAGGACCTTGAGATGCTTCTTACGGAGCCACTCCTTAGTTGCCCTGGCTGTGTGTTTCGGGTCGTTGTCATGCTGGAAGGCCCAGCCACGACCCATCTTCAATGCTCTTACTGAGGGAAGGAGGTTGTTGGCCAAGATCTCGCGATACATGGCCCCATCCATCCTCCCCTCAATACGGTGTAGTCGTCCTGTCCCCTTTGCAGAAAAGCATCCCCAAAGAATGATGTTTCCACCTCCATGCTTCACGGTTGGGATGGTGTTCTTGGGGTTGTACTCATCCTTCTTCTTCCTCCAAACACGGCGAGTGGAGTTTAGACCAAAAAGCTCTATTTTTGTCTCATCAGACCACATGACCTTCTCCCATTCCTCCTCTGGATCATCTAGATGGTCATTGGCAAACTTCAGACGGGCCTGGACATGCGCTGGCTTGAGCAGGGGGACCTTGCGTGCGCTGCAGGATTTTAAGCCATGACGGCGTAGTGTGTTACTAATGGTTTTCTTTGAGACTGTGGACCCAGCTCTCTTCAGGTCATTGACCAGGTCCTGCCGTGTAGTTCTGGGCTGATCCCTCACCTTCCTCATGATCATTGATGCCCCACGAGGTGAGATCTTGCATGGAGCCACAGACCGAGGGTGATTGACAGTTATCTTGAACTTCTTCCATTTTCTAATAATTGCGCCAACAGTTGTTGCCTTCTCACCAAGCTGCTTGCCTATTGTCCTGTAGCCCATCCCAGCCTTTTGCAGGTCTACAATTTTATCCCTGATGTCCTTACACAGCTCTCTGGTCTTGGCCATTGTGGAGAGGTTGGAGTCTGTTTGATTGAGTGTGTGGACAGGTGTCTTTTATACAGGTAACAAGTTCAAACAGGTGCAGTTACTACAGGTAATGAGTGGAGAACAGGAGGGCTTCTTAAAGAAAAACTAACAGGTCTGTGAGAGCTGGAATTCTTACTGGTTGGTAGGTGATCGAATACTTATGTCATGCGATAAAATGCTAATTAATTACTTAAAAATCATACAATGTGATTTTCTGGATTTTTGTTTTAGATTCCGTCTCTCACAGTTGAAGTGTACCTATGATAAAAATTACAGACCTCTACATGCTTTGTAAGTAGGAAAACCTGCAAAATCGGCAGTGTATCAAATACTTGTTCTCCCCACTGTATATTATTCCACATTTTGTTGTGTTACAGCCTGAATTCAAACTGTATTAAATGTATTTTTTTCTCACCCATCTACACACAATAGCCCATACTGGCAAAGTGAAAACATGTTTTTGGACATTTTTGCAAATTTATTGAAAACGAAATACAGATATATTGAATTTACATAAATTTTCACAACCCTGAATCAATACTTTGTAGAAGCACCTTTGACAGTGATTACAGCTATGAGTCTTTCTGGGTAAGTCTCGAAGAGCTTTCCACACCTGGATTGTGCAACATTTGCCCATTATTCTTTCCAAAATAATTCAAGCTCTGTCAAATTGGTTGTTAATTGTTAGACAACCTCATTCACTCTCTTCTTGGTAAGCAACTCCAGTGTAGATTTGGCCTTGTGTTTTAGGTTATTGTCATGCTGAAAGGTGAATTAATCTCCCAGTGTCTGGTGGAAAGCAGACTGAACCAGGTTTTCCTCTAGGACCTCTAGCGCCATTCCGTTTTTTCTTTATGCTGAAAGACTCCCCAGTCCCTAACGATTAAAAGCATACCCATAACATGATGGAGCCACCACTATGCTTGAAAATATGGAGAGTGGTAGTCTGTAATTGGATTTGCCCCAAACATAACTCTTTCTATTCAGGACAAAAAGTTCCTTTGCCTCATTTTTTGCAGTATTACTTTCGTACCTTGTTGCAAACAGGATGCATGTTTTGGAATATTTTAAATTCAGTACAGGCTTTCTCCTTTTCACTCTGTCAATTCAGTTAGTATTGTGGAGTAACTACAATGTTGTTGATCCATTATCAGTTTTTCCTATCATAGCTATTAAACTCTGTAACTGTTTTAAAGACACCATCGGCCTCATGGTGAAATCCCTGTGCAGTTTCCTTCTTCTCCGGCAACTGTGTTAGGAAGGACGCCTGTGTCTTTGTACTGACTGGGTGTATTGATTCACCATCCAAAGTGTAATTAGTACCTTCACCATGCTCAAAAGGATATTCAATGTCTGCTTTCTTTATTTTTACCCATCTTTTTTTTTTTTTTTTTTTTTTCACCTTTATTTAACCAGGTAGGCTAGTTGAGAACAAGTTCTCATTTGCAACTGCGACCTGGCCAAGAGAAAGCATAGCAATTCGACACATACAACAACACAGAGTTACACATGGAATAAACAAAACATACATTATTGACTATAATACAGTAGAAAAATAAGTCTATATACAATGTGAGCAAATGAGGTGAGATAAGGGAGGTAAAGGCAAAAAAATGCCATGGTGGCGAGGTAAATACAATATAGCAAGTAAAACACTGGAATGGTAGATTTGCAGTGGAAGAATGTGCAAAGTAGAAATAGAAAGAATGGGGTGCAAAGGAGCAAAATAAATAAATAAATACAGTAGGGGAAGAGGTAGTTGTTTGGGCTAAATGATAGATAGGCTATGTACAGGTGCAGTAATCTGTGAGCTGCTCTGACAGCTGGTGCTTAAAGCTAGTGAGGGAGATAAGTATTTTTGTGGGTTTGGTGACAAGTATGAAGCGAGGGCCAACCAACGAGAGCGTACAGGTCGCAATGGCGGGTAGTGTATGGGGCTTTGGTGACAAAACGGATGGCACTGTGATAGACTGCATCCAGTTTGTTGAGTAGAATGTTGGAGGCTATTATATCGATGACATCACCGAAGTCGAGGATCGGTAGGATGGTCAGTTTTACAAGGGTATGTTTGGCAGCATGAGTGAAGGATGCTTTGTTGCGATATAGGAAGTCGATCCTAGATTTAATTTGAGACTGGAAACTGGAAGGAGAGTTTACAGTCTAACCAGACACCTAGGTATTTGTAGTTGTCCACGTATTCTAAGTCAGAGCCGTCCAGAGTAGTGATGCTGGACGGGCGAGCAGGTGCTGGCAGTGATCGGTTGAATAGCATGCATTTAGTTTTACTTGCATTTAAGAGCAGTTGGAGGCCACGGAAGGAGAGTTGTATGGCATTGAAGCTCGTCTGGAGGTTAGTTAACACAGTGTCCAAAGAGGGGCCAGAAGTATACAGAATGGTGTCGTCTGCTGTTATGTCATTTTGTAATTAATGTTCATAAATTGCAATTATCATTTTAGGTCTGAAAGCCAGAGGTTGTAAAGTTCTGGTTTAAATGAAACAGACCGAATTCCCATCTCACAATTAGTCAGATTCCATTTTATTTGCGAGAGCTCTCCCGTGCATATACAAAAACGTTCCTTTTATACTATTCTCTTAACCTACACACATACATACACACTAATATTTGGATTTTCTCCTGAAGTCTCACCACAGTTTATTACCACTCAGCTGACAGTTCCAGTCCCCCCAGATACGGAAACCTGGAGGGGCTCTCCCTGTCTTATCTTATCTCCCCAGAGTTATAGCTGGGTCGGTTCAAACATAGGTTAAGGAGTCTCTTGTTTTCTTTCTGCACACACATACATTCCTTTCTTCCCCAATGGTTATCAGCTTGAATTACTCCTTGTCCATGCTACATAACCTCTAATCCTAATGGTTAAGTTTCCGGGTAGAATTATTTAATCATTTATCTTAAACCTTGATAAAATATTTTAACAGAATCACCAGCAGCAAGAGCAACATCATTGATGTATACAGAGAAGAGAGTCGGACCGAGGATTGAACCCTGTGGCACTCCCATAGAGTCTGCCAGAGGTCCGGACAACAGGCCCTCCGATTTGACACACTGAACTCTATCAGAGAAGTAGTTGATAAACCAGTCTGCCAATAAGAATGTGGTGATTGACAGAGTCGAAAGCCTTGGCCAGGTCGATGTATACGGCTGCGCAGTAATGTCTCTTATCGATGGCGGTTATGATGTCGTTTAGGACCTTGAGCGTGGCTGAGGTGCACCCATGACCAGCTCTGAAACCAGATTACATAGCGGGGAAGGTACGAAATTCGAAATGATTGGTAATCTGTTTGTTAACTTGGCTTTCGAAGACCTTAGAAAGACAGGGTAGGATAGATATAGGTCTGTAGCAGTTTGGGTCTAGAGTGTCACACCCTTTGAAGAGGGGGATGACCGCGGCAGCTTTCCAATCTTTGGGAATCTCAGACGATACGAAAGACAGGTTGAACAGGCTAGTAATAGGGGTTGCAACAATTTCGGCAGATAATTTTAGAAAGACAGGGTCCAGATTGTCTAGCCCGTCTGATTTGTAGGGGTCCAGATTTTGCAGCTATCAGAACATCAGCTATCTGGATTTGGGTGAAGGAGAAATGGTGGGGGCTTTGGCGGGTTGCTGTGGAGGGTGCCGGGCAGTTGACCGGGGTAGGGGTAGCCAGGTGGAAAGCATGGCCAGCCGTAGAGAAATGCTTATTGAAATTCTCAATTATAGTGGATTTATCGGTGGTGACAGTGTTTCCTAGCCTCAGAGCAGTGGGCAGCTGGGAGGAGGTGCTCTTATTCTCCATGGACTTTACAGTGTCCCAGAGATTTTTTGAGTTAGTACTACAGGATGCAAATTTCTGTTTGAAAAAGCTAGCCTTAGCTTTCCTAACTGCCTGTGTATATATGTTCCTAACTTCCCTGAAAAGTTGCATATCACGTGGGCTATTCGATGCTAATGCAGAACGCCACAGGATGTTTTTGTGCTGGTCAAGGGTAGACAGGTCTGGAGTGAACCAAGGACTTTATCTATTCCTAGTTCTACATTTTTTGAATGGGGCATGCTTATTTAAGATGGTGAGGAAGGCACTTTTAAAGAATAGCCAGGCATCATCTACTGACGGGATGAGGTCAATGTCATTCCAGGATACCCCGGCCAGGTCGATTAGAAAGGCCTGCTCGCAGAAGTGTTTTAGGGAGCGTTTGACAGTGATGAGGGGTGGTCGTTTGGTCACAGACCCATTACAGATGCAGGCAATGAGGCAGTGATCGCTGAGATCTTGATTGAAAACAGCAGAGGTGTATTTGGAGGGCGAGTTAGTTAGGATGACATCTATGAGGGTGCCCGTGTTTACGGATTTGGAGTGAGATTTGTGTGAGATTGAGGGCTTCAAGCTTAGATTGTGGTATTAAGCATGTCCCAGTTTAGATCACCTAGTAGCACGAGCTCAGAAGATAGATGGGGGGCAATCAATTCACATATGGTATCGAGGGCACAGCTGGGGGCAGAGGAAGGTCTATAGCAAGCGGCAACAGTGAGAGACTTGTTTCTGGAAAGGTGAATTTTTAGAAGTAGAAGCTCGAATTGTTTGGGTACAGACTTGGATAGTAATACAGAACTCTGCAGGCTATCTTTGCAGTAGATTGCAATACCGCCCCCTTTGGCAGATCTATCTTATCGGAAAATGTGATAGTTAGCGATGGAGATTTTAGGGTTTTTGGTGGTTTTCCTAAGCCAGCATTCAGACACGGCTAAGACATCCGGGTTGGCAGAGTGTGCTAAAGCAGTGAGTAAAACAAATTAGGGACTTGGCTTCTAATGTTACATGCATGAAACCAAGGCTTTTACGGTTACAGAAGTCAACAAATGAGAGCACCTGGTGAGTGGGAGTGGGGCTAGGCACTGCAGGACCTGGATTAACCTCTACATCACCAGAGGATAAGTAGGATACGGGTACGGCTAAATGCTATACGAACTGGCCGTCTAGCACGTTCGGAACAGAGAGTAAAAGGAGTAGGTTTCTGGGCTCGATAGCATAGATTCAAGGCATAGTGTAAAGACAAAGGTAAGGTAGGATGTGAGTACATTGGAGGTAAACCTAGGCATTGTGTAATGATGAGAGAGATATAGTCTCTAGAGACGTTTAAACCAGGTGATGTCATCGCATATGTAGGAGGTGGAACAACATCAAATCAAATAAAGTTTATTTTATATAGCCCTTCGTACATCAGCTAATATCTCGAAGTGCTGTACAGAAACCCAGCCTAAAACCCCAAACAGCAAGCAATGCAGGTGTAGAAGCACGGTTGGTTAAGGCATATTGAGCAGGGCTAGAGGCTCTACTGTGATGAAAGAAATAAAAGCTGAAATAAATCATTCTCTCTACTATTATTCAGAAATTTCACATTCTTAAAATAAATTGGTGACTCTAACTGAACTAAGAGAGGGAATTTTTACTAGGATTAAATGTCAGGAATTGTGAAAAACTGAGTTTAAATGTATTTGGCTAAGGTGTATGTAAACTTCCGACTTCGACTGTATAATTTAATATGGTCAATATAATTAATTAAACATACTGTTGACACGTAGGCTATGGTGTAATGGAATGTTTTGCCTTGTGTGGGAGGCTTTGTGGGTTTTGAGACTCTTATGTAGGTGTCATAACCGGCCTTAAAATAACGCAATATATGTCACAACAGGTCTAAATATGTGTCATGACAATGTTATGACCTTATTATAACAGTTTATGACAAGTTATGTCAGCGGTTATGACATATTATGATGTGTTATGACACTGGGTGTCAAGTAAAGTGTTATCATTCATTCTACTATTACAACTTTCAAGAGGGGGACCAAAAGCTTGGACAGCTTCAGGCGATTACTATCCCAGACATTCCGGTGGTTACCCCTCTAAACACTGGGTTTATACCCTGTCCCACCCCCTCCTCAGGACTGTTATAATACCTAGTCACAGTGTCATAAGACTGTTATACAAACACACAGCAACTAAGTGACTCCCAGGCAGCAGGAGCATGTGAGGAGCCCCCTGACTGACGCCCTGAGTCCATCCCCCCCTCGGCCCCAGCAGTTGGCTCGGTCTGGCCATATAACCTACTGCTGGATGGAGAGGGATGGAGAGGAGGAGGGAGGGAGGGAACAGCAGCTGTATTTACCCTGCACACCGCAGCAGACAATGTGACAGGGTGGTTACGTGAGCCATAGTAATGTGTTCCACTGAATTACAGTCAGGGGAAACCAGGGAGAGAGGAGAGGCCACTCAGAGATGAAGGAAGAAGGGGAGAGGAGACTAGAGAATAACAGCAGTATGGCTGCTCTGTTGCTGGGTTTTCAGGATACTGTTCTCCAGCTAATATGGCAAATAGATTACTTTGCACCAACAGTGACCTCTTGACGATTATTGTCACAACACCTGAACACCATACTTTATACATTACTTTATTAATGACCTTATAATTTGCTAGATCAAAGCTAGAAATGTAAGTGTCCTTTGCAGTGACATGCTATATATGACACAGTTGCCGTCAATAGCTTACATTATGTTATGATGTATTATGACAGCATTCCTACTGTATTCTTGAAAGGCACAGTGCCCTTTAATCATCTGTATAGCGTAGTGATTCAGCATATAGCAGGGTTGGGTTCTAAAGTGCAGAGTGATCTGATAAAGGACAGGAATGCCAGGTAAGGTCCATTAGGGTGGATGTGTTATGCTGCATATCCTGTCTTTGACAAACTGGCTCTGCTCTACTCTACTCTGGCCCCAAGGCTGGCTGCTGTTGATTTCCAGAGGTAGAACAACTCCTCTCAGAGAGTGAGAGAGAGCCAGCAGCTTCTCTCCTCTTCTCCTCTTTCCTCTCCTCTCCTCTCTTCACTGCTCCGTACCCCAGAGATCTCCCTCAATAGGCCGGGTATCCCACCTCTTCAAAGGCTGTTAATTGCACTGTTAAAAATGTGTGGGATGACTCATCTGTCCAGGGGACCACACCTCTCATGTCTCCTGTCATGTCCTGACCAGGCCTGTCCATCGGGCCCCTGGGAGCCGCGGTGCTCTGGCTGGTGCATGGCCCTGTTCACTGCAGATTGTACTGTACCTACCTTGACTAACAAGAGGCCTTGTCCTGTCACAAAACCTTTTGCAGGAAGGGGAGGGATGGGAGAGCTTTGAGATTCCATCCACATTAGAGTATACAGTATACAGAGTCCTGAAATGTGGAAGTGGAATCCCTGCATAGCACACAGAGCACTGTAAGTATGGTGACTTATTGACTTATTTACCATATTTGGGGAATCTATAGAGCAAGACTACAAAATGGAAAGGAAGAATACTGCCCAATGGGCACACCACGCAACTTAAACGTGGATAATTGGGTAATACATTATATATACAAAAGCATTTGAACACCCCTTCAAATAAGTGGATTCGGCTTATTTCAACCACACCCGTTGCTGACAGGTGTATAAAATCGAGCACACAGGCATGCAATCTCCAAAGACAAACATTGGCATTAGAATCGCCTTACTGAAGAGCTCAGTGACTTTCAACGTGGCACCGTCATAGGATGCCACCTTTCCAACAAGTCAGTTTGTCAAATTTCTGCCCTGCTAGAGCTACCCCGGTCAACTGTAAGTGCTGTTATTGTGAAGTGGAAACATCTAGGAGCAACAACAGCTCAGCCGCGAAGTGGTAAGCCACACAAGCTCACAGAACGGGACTGAGTGCTGAAGCGCATAGCACGTAAAAATTGTCTGTCCTCAGAAGCAACACTCACAATCAAGTCCAAACTGCCTTTGGAAGCAACGTCAGCACAAGAACTGTTCGTCGGGAGCATCATGAAATAGGTTTCCATGGCCGAGCAGCAATGCCAAGCGCAATGCCAAGCGTCGGCTGGAGTGGTGTAAAGCTCTGAAGCAGTGGAAATGCGTTCTCTGGAGTGATGAATCACACTTCACGATCTGGTAGAATCTGCCAGGAGAACGCTACCTGCCCCAATGAACGGAGCCAACTGTAAAGTTTGGTGGAGGAGGAATAATGGTCTGGGGCAATTTTTTATGGTTCGGGCTAAATCTTAACACTACAGCATACAATGACATTCTAGACTATTCTTTGTGGCAACAAAGTTTGGGGAAGGCCCTTTCCTATTTCAGTATGGCAATGCCCCTGTGCACAAAGCGAGGTCCATACAGAAATGGTTTGTCGAGATCGGTGTGGAAGAACTTGACTGGCCTGCACAGAGCCCTGACCTCAACCCCATCGAACACCTTTGGGATGAATTGGAACTCCGACTGCTTGCCAGATATAATCTCTCAACATCCGTGCCTGACCTCAATATAAACTATTGTGGCTTAATGGAAGCAAGTCCCCACAGCAATGTTCTAACATCTAGTGGAATGTCTTCCCAGAAGAGTGGAGGCTGTTATAGCAGCAAAGGGGGACCAACTCCATATTAATGCCCATGATTTTGAAATGAAATGTTCGACGAGCATACTTTTGGTCATGTAATGCATTTGGTTGAGACATTGATCAATAATACTACAACCTATATTCACCCACTCAAAAACACAGCCAAAAGTTAGTTGAATTTCCCATGTGGTATCACTATGCTTTCAACCATCTAAAAGTACAACCAAAATTCAATGGAAAAACAATGTTTTTGACAGATTTTTGGTTTAGTTTTCACGCAAATGTCTATCACTGCACTTTCAACCATTTAAAAGCACAGCAAAGTTCAAATGGGAATACAACATCAGATATGTTGTTTATTTATACAACAGTTATCACTGTGCTTAATCTAATAGAATAACAAAATGACCTGGATGGATTGCAGTTGAGATTACATTATAAGTGCAAGGTGCAGGTGATTAATGCTGTTCGAGATTCTGCACAGATTATTACAGCAATTGTGAAGATCTCCACAGACCTGTAACCACCTATGCATGCTCTCTTGAACACACTTTATATGATTTCATAAGACATTTATAGTTACAGTAACCTCGAAATGTGGCCATGGATGTGTTACTCATTTTAAAATAGAATGTTACATTAGTTTGTAAAATAGCCTTAACTTTAGGCTTTTTACTGTATTACAAAAGTAATATTGAATTGTGTTTGGTTGACAATGCAACCAAATATCAACAAGTAAAGGAGATGTAACTACTGCTTGGATAGTTCCATCTGAACCACTGTGTCACGAATGTCGTCAGGGTGGAAATGACCGGACCAAGGTGCAGCGTGGTGAGCGTACATTCCTTTTTATTTTGAATGTCGCCAACAAAAACAAGACACAACCAAAAACGAACGTGAAGCTGACGAGGGCTATACAGGCCACTAACACAGACAACTACCCACAACTAAGGTGGAAAAACAGGCTGCCTAAGTATGATTCCCAATCAGAGACAACGATAGACAGCTGTCCCTGATTGAGAACCACACCCGGCCAAAACATAGAAACAGAAAACATAGAAATAAAGAAACTAGAATGCCCACCCTCGTCACACCCTGGCCTAACCAAAATAGAGAATAAAAGCCTCTCTATGGCCAGGGTGTGACAGTACCCCCCCCAAAGGTGCGGACTCCGGCCGCAAAACATGACTCTATAGGGGAGGGTCCGGGTGGGCATCTACTTCGGTGGCGGCTCCGGTGCGGGACGCAGACCCCGCTCCACCTCTGGCTCCCCCCACTTTGGTGGCGCCTCTGGACTGGGGACCCTCGCTGGCGGCTCCGGACTGGGGACCCTCGCTGGCGGCTCCGGACTGGGGACCGTCGCTGGAGGCTCCGGACTGGGGACCGTCGCTGGAGGCTCCGGACTGGGGACCGTCGCTGGAGGCTCCGGACTGGAGGCCGTCGTTGGAGGCTCCGGACTGGAGGCCGTCGTTGGAGGCTCCGGACTGGAGACCGTCGTTGGAGGCTCTGGACTGAGACATACAGGAGGCCCGGTTCTGGGAGCAGGCACAGGACTCACCAGGCTGGGGAGACATACAGGAGGCCTGGTTCTGGGAGCAGGCGCAGGACTCACCAGGCTGGGGAGACATACTGGAGGCCTGGTTCTTGGAGCAGGCACCGGATACACTGGGCCGTGGAGGCGCACTGGAGGTCTCGAGCGTAGAGCCTGCACAACCCGTCCTGGCTGGATGGTTACCTTCGCCCGGCAAAGGCTGGGCGCTGGCACAGGACGCACTGGGCTGTGCAGACGCACCGGAGACACAGTGCGCAGAGCCGGCGCAGGATATCCTGGGCCGTAGAGACACACTGGCGGCCAGATGCGCTGAGCCGGGACCATCCTACCTGGCTGTATGCCCACTCTAGCCCGGCCGATACGGGGAGCTGGGATGTAGCGCACCGGGCCGTGGGCTCCACCGCATTACACAGTGCCTGTACCACGCTCCCTACGGTAAGCACGAAGAGTTGGCTCAGGTCTCCAACCTGACTCAGCCAATCTCCTCGTGTTCCCCCCCAAAAAATTGGGGGGGAGTGGCCTCCCGGTCTTTCGTGCCAGCCGTGACCCTGTGTAATCCTGAGCCCATTTACTCGCTGCCTCCGCCTTCCTCGCTGCTTCCACCTGCTCCCACGGCAAGCGATCCTTTCCCGCCAGGATCTCCTCCCACGTCCAGGATCCTTTCCCATTCAGGTTGTCCTCCCATGTCCAGTCCTCCTTACCACGCTGCTTGGTCCGTTTGTGGTGGGTAGTTCTGTCACGAACGTCGTCAGGGTGGAAATGACCGGACCACGCTGCACCTTGGTCCGGTCATTTCCACCCTGACGACGATCGTGACACACTGGCTTAATCCCATTCTTAAATTTGTATTTTAGGTTGAGTTGGAAACATGAATCCAACATATAAGTTGTTAACTTGTCGACAAGTTAATAAGCTATTGTATTTCAAAAGTGATATTGAATTATGTTTGTTGTCAATGCAACCAAATATCAACATTTGAAGGAGATTTATCTTCTGCTTGGAAACATCCATCCGTGTCTTAAATTCCAGTTTTTCTACAAACGAATAATTGATGTTGGATTCACGTCTCCATCTCAACCAAAAAAATATAATTGAATAAACAGGGCTAAATCAAATCAAAGTTTAAATGCACTTTAAATAAAGTTTGATTTCATTAAGTCCTATTCTTCAACTTTGATTTTTGGTTGAAATGACGATGTGAATCCAACACATCAATTATTAAGTTGAAATGTTGATATTTGGTTGCTTTGAAAACCAAACACAATTCAATATTACTAAATATCATTACATTGGAAATCAACCAGAGCTTGAAACCCTAGGCCTACACTAATAGAAAAAAAAAGTTGCTATCTAGTACCTAAAATGGTTCTTCGGCTGTCCCCATAGGAAAACCCTTTAATAAACCCTTTTTGGTTCCCACAAAGAAGCCTTTCCACAGAAGGTTCTACATTGAACAAAAAAGGGTTCTACCTGGAACCAAAAAGGGTTCTCCTATGGGGACAGCCAAAGAACCCTTTTGCTAAGAGTGTTTTGTATTTTCTATTGTTAGTTGAATTCTGAGTTAAATTGAAACTATAGCTGTTGATGACTTTGCAAATTATATATGAGTGATAAAGTATGGCCACATTTCATTCGCTCTGTTAAACCTACCCTTTAGAATGACTTCACTAGAAACAGGGAATCTATTTAGTTTTTAAGTGGAGATCTCTCAATAATCGTTCTCACTATAGCACATTGGTAATAGTCAGTGACAAATATCATATCTAAGCTGGGCTTGGTTAAATCCCTGGATGGAAGATCAAATGGATAGCTGTAGATAGATCAATTCTCCAGTAGGAGGTGCTGCCCGGTCTATCATTTTTGTCTGGTAATGGATATAACGTTGAATCAAATCAAATCAAATGTATTTATATAGCCCTTCGTACATCAGCTGATATCTCAGAGTGCTGTACAGAAACCCAGCCTAAAACCCCAAACAGCAAGCAATGCAGGTGTAGAAGCACGGTGGCTAGGAAAAACTCCCTAGAAAGGCCAAAACCTAGGAAGAAACCTAGAGAGGAACCAGGCTATGAGGGGTGGCCAGTCCTCTTCTGGCTGTGCCGGGTGGAGATTATAACAGAACATGGCCAAGATGTTAAAATGTTCATAAATGACCAGCATGGTCAAATAATAATAATAATCACAGTAGTTGTCGAGGGTGCAGCAAGTCAGCACCTCAGGAGTAAATGTCAGTTGGCTTTTCATAGCCGATCATTAAGAGTATCTCTACCGCTCCTGCTGTCTCTAGAGAGTTGAAAACAGCAGGTCTGGGACAGGTAGCACGTCCGGTGAACAGGTCAGGGTCAGGTCAGGTCAGCCGTAGGCAGAACAGTTGAAACTGGAGCAGCAGCACGGCCAGGTGGACTGGGGACAGCAAGGAGTCATCATGCCAGGTAGTCCTGAGGCATGGTCCTAGGGCTCAGGTCCTCTGAGAGAGAGAGAAAGAAAGAGAGAAAGGGAGAATTAGAGAGAGCATACTTAAATCCACACAGGACACCGGATAAGACAGGAGAAGTACTCCAGATATAACAAACTGACCCTAGCCCCCCGACACATAAACTACTGCAGCATAAATACTGTAGGCTGAGACAGGAGGGGTCAGGAGACACTGTGGCCCCATTCGATGATACCCCCGGACAGGGCCAAACAGGAAGGATATAACCCCACCCAAAGCACAGCCCCCACACCACTAGATGGATATCTTCAACCACCAACTTACCATCCTGAGACAAGGCCGAGTATAGCCCACAAAGATCTCCGCCACGGCACAACCCAAGGGGAGGGCGTCAACCCAGACAGGAAGATCACGTCAGTGACTCAACCCACTCAAGTGACGCACCCCTCCTAGGGACGGCATGAAAGAGCACCAGTAAGCCAGTGACTCAGCCCCTGTAATAGGGTTAGAGGTAGAGAATCCCAGTGGAGAGAGGGGAACCGGCCAGGCAGAGACAGCAAGGGCGGTTCGTTGCTCCAGAGCCTTTCCGTTCACCTTCACACTCCTGGGCCAGACTACACTCAATCATATGACCCACTGAAGAGATGAGTCTTCAGTAAAGACTTAAAAGTTGAGACCGAATCTGCATCTCTCACATAGGTAGGCAGACCATTCCATAAAAATGGAGATCTATAGGAGAAAGCCCTGCCTCCAGCTGTTTGCTTAGAAATTCTAGGGACAATTAGCAGGCCTGCGTCTTGTGACCGTAGCGTACGTGTAGGTATGTACGGCAGGACCAAATCGGAAAGATAGGTAGGAGCAAGCCCATGTAATGCTTTGTAGGTTAGCAGTAAAACCTTGAAATCATCCCTTGCCTTAACAGGAAGCCAGTGTAGGGAGGCTAGCACTGGAGTAATATGATCAAATTTTTTGGTTCTAGTCAGGATTCTAGCAGCCGTATTTAGCACTAACTGAAGTTTATTTAGTGCTTTATCCGGGTAGCCGGAAAGTAGAGCATTGCAGTAGTCTAACCTAGAAGTAACAAAAGGATTAATTTTTCTGCATCATTTTTGGACAGAAAGTTTCTGATTTTTGCAATGTTACGTAGATGGAAAAAAGCTGTCCTTGAAACAGTCTTGATATGTTCGTCAAAAGAGAGATCAGGGTCCAGAGTAACGCTGAGGTCCTTCACAGTTTTATTTGAGACGACTTTACAACCATCAAGATTAATTGTCAGATTCAACAGAAGATCTCTTTGTTTCTTGGGACCTAGAACAAGCATCTCTGTTTTGTCCGAGTTTAAAAGTAGAAAGTTTGCAGCCATCCACTTCCTTATGTCTGAAACACAGGCTTTTAGCGAGGGCAATTTTGGGGCTTCACCATGTTTCATTGAAATGTACAGCTGTGTGTCATCCGCATAGCAGTGAAAGTTAACATTATGTTTTCAAATTACATCCCCAAGAGGTAAAATATATAGTGAAAACAATAGTGGTCCTAAAACGGAACCTTGAGGAACACCGAAATGTACAGTTGATTTGTCAGCGGACAAACCATTCACAGAGACAAACTGATATCTGAAGATCTGACATTGTTTTAAAGGTATAAATTTGACATATTTTATACAAGATTTGTCTATGTTGAAATTTGGTTACCATGATGACATAATCCTGTGGTTGAAATTTCACTCTCAAGCAACTTTTTTCACATCCAATGTATTTTCCACGTAGATTTCATAATACATTTACAAATTACATGGGTGATAACTGATGACTGCCTTGCTCTTTGTACAGTATTCCTCTCAGGGTAGAACATCAGGCTGCACTTCTACAGGTTGTGCTTTCTATAAGGGGACGCATCAAACTCCCACTGGGCCCTGTTCACACGCTGAGTCTGTGCCTGACATGACTGCCTCCAAAATATCTTTCTTCCATGTGGTGTGAGGCTTGAAACAACTCCCCCATTCCCTCCCTCCCTCCTCCCTTCTGCCCACTTCACATCTCCCCCTCTCCCGCTTTTTCACCAGTGAACATGGTTTACATAACATGATTCTCACTCACGAGAAAATGGAAACAGCAACGCAAACAATGACAACAAACAAAGTGTCCTACTATGAAAAGCAGTGCAGCAAAGAGTGACTAAACCCTGTGCTCAGACTCATTCTTCTGTGTGCTGTAGACGTGTGAACACTGTTCTCCCCTGGCATGCTGTTCCTCTACTCAGATGCAGGAGATGTGAACTTGAAGATAATCTCTCAAGGATTAGCAAAGATGAAAGAGTTTTATATTGTACTTTGTTGAGTGTGAGTGTGAGTGTGCGTGCATGGGAGTGTGCGCATGCGAGTGTGTGCATGCATGTGTGTGAGCGAGAGCGTCTATATGCATGTGTGTGAGAGAGAGCGTGTGTAAGACAGAGTGTAAGCATGTGCGGCTGTGGCATCCAGCACAAGCTTTGTTGTTTCAGCACTGCTCTTGGAGGTCACCTCTGATTTTACAGCTGCATTTCTCGCATAGTTCCTTCCCACACTTGGCACGTTTATTGCCAGACAGACAGACAGACAGATGACATTACCCCAGAGTAATGCACAGACAGAGAACCTGGGCTGTCGAGCCCTGGGCTTACCTATACCCGGCAGCTTATGTAAATTTGACAATCTTAAGGAGCCAGGCTACCCATTGAACCTGGGTGGAGCGTGTCACAGCATGTTTCAGTGGAAATGCTATGTTCTCAAGCTGGCATTACACAGTAGGCTATACAGTAAGTAATGTTGAGAATTTTCTCAGCAGGTTGACATAAAATGATTCACTTAACCGTAACAAATTATGAAAGTTCCATTTCCCAGCACCATCTCCATTATACCTGCATTGAAATATATGTGTATTTTATTATTTGTTATTTAAATACTTATTTTCTGTATTTGAGTATATTCAAATAGTGTGGCCCGAAACAACTACTATTGAAAGTATTGGTAAGTATTTAAAAATAAATTCCTATAAATAGCCTACTCTTTGAAAGTATTTTCAAATACTTATTTCAAATACTATTTTCAAATACCTGGTTTACGTCAGTGTATTTGAGTATTTTCACATCTTTGAGAGCAAATGAAATATCCGAAATAGTATTTGAACCCAGGTCTGATCGCCATACACCAGAAGAGTGGCTTGCTTCTGAAGCTAAACAGGGTTGGTGGTACTCGTCACTGGATGCAGACCAAAGGCATCATTTGTAAAATGTTTGTATGCACAGATTTATTCATAAAATCACAGCAACAATGTGAACATTTGGTTGTTGAGACAATTGGAATGTTTGATGAACAGATGCTTTCCTACAACGAGTCATGACAAAGACGGAAAGAAATGTGAACCAGTAATCATTTCATAATTGATATGTCTGTTTTACTGTAGGTGAGTTGATTAGGGGCTCTATTAAATCTGTTACAGATTCCGCAATATAAATGTAAAGGTCATTTCCGATTGAGCTGACATAAGCAGTGTTTACAGTGAACACAGTCTCCACTAAAGCAAGAACATTGCCTTTTAATTTAAATCACTCTGTAAAGCTGATTTCCGCGATGAAGATTGAATAAAGCCTTATGACGATCATACTTCCTTGTATGACAATCACCTTCAGTTTGAAAAAAGAGAGGTGCCATAGCTAGGCAGTGGCAATTTTAGCATGTAAATATTGGTGGGGCAAAAAAAAAGAAAGTGGGATGCATGCCAGCAAAGCCACTACACAACACTAAACAATACATTAATTACACTGTAACGGTGACAAACGGTGCCCACAAAATGTTAGGGCCTACATAAAACTGCCCCAACATCTTACCACTACACCTGGCTATCAGCGGAGCCTTGTCTGGCAGCGAAACAGTTAATTCAGCCTCATTTACTGCCTTTAAAAAAAAACTGAGCTGATATGGCTGACTTGCTTAAGCAAATGTGGTTTCTAATGACAATTGAGATGTACAAACTATGGCATAAGGGGACGACAAGGGGATAAGAGGAAATCATAATTTTGATTAAGACATTAACGATCGAGCTAGGATGGACGTAGTCAATATAACTATTTGTTTAGCACTTTATAAATGTACAGTGACAGAATTCAAATCATGGGCCGTTCTTAGTGTTCTCCCTGTACGCCAAGTCAGAACTGTAGGATAAATAAAGGGGGCATACAAGAGGACAATGTATTCAATGATTACATTTCTCTAAAACAGGTTATAGGCTACATGTGCACCTCCAAGTCAGAACAGTAGGCAAAATTAAGAGGGGTAAATAGACCAAATTATTAGGGTGAGGCACATGGGCTACTAACATCTTACTACCCAACATACACATAGTATTACTTTCTTAGCTATAGTATACATATCTCCCTGGCATATTACATAATTTATGCAGCAGCATACAATACACTGTTGGACTCACCTTGTTTTGCTGTGCTCACTTGAACAGGAAAGTCTGGCATTCTCTGGATTTATGGTGCTTTCAAAACAACTGGGGAAAAAACAAGGTCTTATCATGATGACGTCACTGATCTGCCTTATGACGATCATACTTCCTTGTATGACAATCACCTTCAGTTTGAAAAAAGAGAGGTGCCATAGCTAGGCAGTGGCAATTTTAGCATGTAAATATTGGTGGGGCAAAAAAAAAGAAAGTGGGATGCATGCCAGCAAAGCCACTACACAACACTAAACAATACATTAATTACACTGTAACGGTGACAAACGGTGCCCACAAAATGTTAGGGCCTACATAAAACTGCCCCAACATCTTACCACTACACCTGGCTATCAGCGGAGCCTTGTCTGGCAGCGAAACAGTTAATTCAGCCTCATTTACTGCCTTTAAAAAAAAACTGAGCTGATATGGCTGACTTGCTTAAGCAAATGTGGTTTCTAATGACAATTGAGATGTACAAACTATGGCATAAGGGGACGACAAGGGGATAAGAGGAAATCATAATTTTGATTAAGACATTAACGATCGAGCTAGGATGGACGTAGTCAATATAACTATTTGTTTAGCACTTTATAAATGTACAGTGACAGAATTCAAATCATGGGCCGTTCTTAGTGTTCTCCCTGTACGCCAAGTCAGAACTGTAGGATAAATAAAGGGGGCATACAAGAGGACAATGTATTCAATGATTACATTTCTCTAAAACAGGTTATAGGCTACATGTGCACCTCCAAGTCAGAACAGTAGGCAAAATTAAGAGGGGTAAATAGACCAAATTATTAGGGTGAGGCACATGGGCTACTAACATCTTACTACCCAACATACACATAGTATTACTTTCTTAGCTATAGTATACATATCTCCCTGGCATATTACATAATTTATGCAGCAGCATACAATACACTGTTGGACTCACCTTGTTTTGCTGTGCTCACTTGAACAGGAAAGTCTGGCATTCTCTGGATTTATGGTGCTTTCAAAACAACTGGGGAAAAAACAAGGTCTTATCATGATGACGTCACTGATCTTCAGCTCGTAGCTCTAGAAAGAGGCCAGATTTACAATTCTGAGTTGGATGACTGTTTCAAAACATATTTTCCCAGTCGGAGCTCGTTTATTCCCGACTTCCCAGTTGTTGTGAACTCACTGAAGTCAAGTTTTCACAGTTCCGAGTTAACAGTTGTTTTGAGCACGGCACAAATCATGCTTCATTGACAGCATGGACAATGTTGAATGTTTCTAATTTAAAATTTGGAAAAGAGCCTCTTAATCCCAGGTGACGTTGTGTCCCCATGAGTGACAGAACACTGAGCCAATCATGGCGCAACGTTCCATATTTTCTGATGGCTTGCCCCACAACCACAGAAAGCAATGAGCTAGGCTGAAACACCTGCATTTTGGAGCTGCCTTATTCAATAAAACAAAAAAGAGACCATGTTTGTATGCGGCTTTATTAACTCAATTATATATATTTATTTATTACATTGTTTGCATACTGATATGTGACACGTATTAATGCCAAAATAACATGCAAAACAAGCAAGCCAAAAAAAACGTTTTTTTTGTTGCTAAAAATGTGGGTCTCGAAACAGGTGAGGCAAAAAAATGTAAATGTATTGCTCACATACACATGGTTAGCAGATATTATTGCGAGTGTACCGAAATGCTTGTGCTTCTAGTTCTGACAGTGCAGCAATATCTAACATGTAATCGAACATTTCCACAACAACTACCTAATACACACAAATCTAAGTAAAGGAATGGAATAAGAATATATACATATACATATATGGATGAGCAATGACAGAGAGGCATAGGCAAGATGCAATAGATGGTACAAAATACAGTATATACATGAGTAATGCAAGATATGTAAACATTATTAAAGTGGCATTATTAAAGTGACTAGTGATCCATTTATTAAAGTGGCCAATGATTTCAAGTCTGTATGTAGGCAGCAGTCTCTCTGTGTTAGTGATGGCTGTTTAACAGTCTGATGGCCTTGAGATAGAAGCTGTTTTTGGTTCCCAGCTTCGATGCACCTGTACTGACTTCACCTTCTGGATGGTAGCGGGGTGAACAGACAGTGGCTCGGTTGGTTGTTGTCCTTGATGATCTTTTTGGCCTTCCTGTGACATTGGGTGCTGTAGGTGTCCTGTAGTTTGGCCCCGGTGATGCATTGTGCAGACTGCACCACCCTCTGGAGAGACCTGCGGTTGTGGGCGCTGCAGTTGCCGTACCAGGCGGTGATACAGCCCGACAGGATGCTCTCAATTGTGCATCTGTAAAAGTTTGTCAGGGTTTTAGGTGACAAGACAAATTTCTTCAGCCTCCTGAGGTTGAAGAGGCGCTGTTGCGCCTTTTTCACCACACTGTGTGTGTGAGGTGAACCATTTCAGTTTGTCCGAGATGTGCCGAGGAACTTATAACTTTCCACCTTCTTCACTGCAGTCCCGTCAATGTGGATAGGGGAGTGCTCCCTCTGCTGTTTTCTGAAGTCCACGATCATCTCCTTTAATTTGTTGATGTTAAGTGAGAGGTTGTTTTCCTGACACCACATTCTGAGAACCCTCACCTCCTCCCTGTAGGCTGTCTCGTCGTTGTTGGTACTCACGTCAGCCACGGAGAAGGAGAGGGAGAGAACACAGTCCTTAGTAGCGGGCCGCGTTGGAGGCACTGTATTATCCTCAAACCGGGCAAAGAAGATGTTTCGTTTGTCTGGAAGCAAGACGTCAGTTTCCGTGACGTGGCTGGTTTTCTTTTTGTCGTCCGTGATTGCCTGTAGACCCTGCCACATACGTCTCGTGTCTGAGCCGTTGAATTGCGACTCCACTTTGTCCCTATACCAACATTTCTCCCTGTTTGATTGCCTTGTGGAGGGAATAACTACACTTTTTGTATTCAGACATATTCTCAGTCATCTTTCCATGGTTAAAAGCGATGGTTCGCGCTTTCAGTTTTGTGCGAATGCCGCCATCTATCACAGTTTCTGGTTAGGGTAGGTTTTAATAGTCACTTAGGGTAGGCACATTTTAGATTGGCCTTTTACTGTTCCCAGCACAAGGTGCATCTGTCTAATGATCATGCTGTTTAATCAGCTTCCTGATATGCCACACTTGTCAGGTGGATTAATTATCTTGGCAAAGGAGAAATGCTCACTAACATTTGAGAGAAATAAGCTTTTTGTGTGTTTGGAACATTTCTGGGATCTTTTATTTCAGCTCATGAAACATGGGACCAACACTTTACATTTGTTGTTCAGTATATATAGATTGTAAACATTAGTGGGGCATACTGGGCCGAGTATCAAACCTTGGGGAACCCCTTTATGTAACTAAAGGGACTCAGATTTTACCCCATCTACCTTGATGGCCTGAGTTCTGTCATTGAGATAATTATGAAACCATCGGCAAGCATCAGTGCCCAACCCTATTGTGGACAGCTTATTCAACAGAAAAACATAGACTACAGTATCAAAGGATTTTAACAAGCTAGAAAATTGGCAGCACAATTCTTTCTATCATCTAAGGCATTTGCAATATAATTTGCAACAACCATGGTTGCCGTAGTGGTGCTCAACTGGCTGGCCAAGACTGGTATGACTACCATTTCTTTCAAATACGAAACCAGGAATAGGAAATATGAAACCAAACAGGAAACCAGAGGTAAAATTCTGATTAAAAGCATCAGAGATCTTAACTTTTCAGTAATGATGACAGAGTCTAAAACTACTTGCTTAGACAGGGAAGTAGAGGAATTCCCAAGCGTCAGTGAATTAATGGTTTTCCAGAATTTAGAGGGATCACTAACAGAGTATTTTTTGGGGGGGGCCTGTGGTCCGTATTGACCAGCAGGGATGTTCCTGTCCCATCGCGCACTAGCGACTTCTATGGCAGGCCTGGAACAATGCACGCTGACATGGTCGCCAGGTGTACAGTGTTTCCTCCGACCCATTGGTGTGGCTGGCTTCCAAGTTAAGAGGGCGTTGTGTCAAGAATGCACAGCTCTCGACCTTCGCGTCTCCCGAGTCCGTACGGGAGTTGCAGTGATGGGAGAAGACTGTAACTACCAATTGGATAACACAAAATTGGGGAGAAAAAGGGATAACAGAAATAATAAAACCTCTCGAGCCAGCTAAGGCATCCCTGGTTTCTTCGGCAGTGGCACCCGGACCCGACATCACCAACCAAAACAAATAACACCAAAAAACTCCCTGATGCTTCTAATATTGGTGTCAGCATTTTGTGAGGACAGACTCTGGGAGACGGGAAGCAAGTACAGGGACTGAATATTTTATAAATAACAGACATGAAACAAAACATGGACAGCGTCTGGACAGGGGAAACATAACAACATTAATGCTGACACGGGGATCAAACTGAGGAATAGACAGATAATAAGGAGGCAATCAACAAAGTGATGGAGCCCAGGTGAGTCCAATGAAGTGCTGATGTGCGTAACGATGGTGACAGGTGTGCGTAATGATGGGCAGCCTGGCACCCTCGAGTGCCAGAGAGGGGGAGCGGGAACAGGCGTGACAGATACGGCATTTCTACCTATTTGCAGCTCAAATCAATAATAAAATGTATTTCCTCAAACGGTATTGATGTGGGATCTAAAAGTGTGATAGACAACAAACTGAGCGGTGTTGCTAATGGGAAAGAAACGTTTTCCGCCTTATACAAGCTGGTGGCATCTCCTCCTCAAACAACAACACAAACAACAACATCCCTGCTCAGTTGTGTTGGGAACAGGACTTGAGTGTATCTCTCACTGCAGTACAGTGGGATGCAACATGGAAAAACACAACATCGATATCGAACTGTGTAAGGTATAAAATTATTCAAAATGAAGGTCTTGCATCGGGCTTATATTACACCTCACAAGTTGAAAAAAAAGTATCAAAGCCTTTCAGATTTGTGTTGGCATGACTGCGGTGAGGTTGGTACACTAATGTATCTGTTATGGAAATGTCCAGCCGCCAAAAGATTTTGGACTGAGGTAGGTGATATGTTGAATTTTGAATGTACAGTATGTATCCCACTTTGTCCTGTAGTGTGCCTGTTAGGAGCTAGGGTGGACAATATCTAACCTAGAACCACGCAACATACAGTATCATTGCATTGGCCTTCCCATCAGTCAAACCAACAAATGGAAAAACCAAAGCCTGTAACAAATAGGAACACCCATTAGGTCATCCAGAAGCATCCTACTAATTCAATTTCCCAGGGAAGGGGGAGACCCTTTCGGGGAGGGATCCCTGCAGAACACCGGCCAGTCGGTTATGGGGAGACGACACGGTGGCAACACACCCATCAGGTCAGAGCGGCGTCCAGCTACTGGAGTAGAAGAGAAAGTAGGTGGATGTGGATGTTTTTTTAAATTATATTTAACCTTTATTTAACTAGGCAAGTGAGGTGGATGTTGATTCCCCAGTAGCTTGTGTAAGTTCACTACTTGTTTGCTAAGAGTAGCCACTTCACCTCTGTAGTCCTCTGTGAGCAAACAGTTGCTACATTGAAAGTCCCGGGGGGGGGGGGGGGGGTGGCACGTTGTCTGGGAATAAAACAAAATATCACAGCTCCTGCAGCATTGAAACTGTTTGTTAGCGACCTCCATTTGAAACTTTAGGCTAACTGGGCTTCTGTGTCTCTCTTCTTGACAGGAATTTACAAAAAAAAAAAAACATGCATGTCAATCTCTCATGGCTCAAAGTGGAGGCGAGATTGACTGCATCACTACTGGTCTTTGTCAGAGGTATTGATGTATTGAAAGTACCAAACTGTCTGTTTCAATCAGTTAAAACACAGCACAGACACCCATACATACCCCACTGAAACAAGACATGCTACCAGTGGTCTCTTCACAGTCCCCAAGTCCAGAACAGAGGCTAAGAAATGCACAGTACTATATATAGCAATGACTACATGGAACTCTCTTCCACCTCAGGTAACTCAAGCTAGCAATAAAATCTGATTTAAAAAAACAGATAAAACAACAACTCACAGCACAATGTGAAAGAGAGAGAGAGAGACACATACCATTATTCTTAGTCATGTAATAATGGAGCAATGTACATATGTATGATGCACAATGTTTTGTATGATGTAATGCTTTATTTCTGACCCCGGGAAGAGTAGCTGCTGCCTTGGCAACAGCTAATGGGGATCCTAATAAAATACAAAATGTTATTATATTTATAAAAGTTGTTACATTAATTAACCAGTGTTACTACATATACCATTATTACAGGGACTAATTAATACATGCAACTTAAATTGAATGAATTCAACTAGAGACCTGGCTCAGCTCATCTGTTGTTAATTCTCATGGCTGCTATACATGATTTATAATAGGGGAGGGCAACATGCAACAGTTGTGTCCTCATGGAATATTTTATTGTCTTTATGATGTTTGGTTCTGAATTCCAGCTCAAGCTTAAAGTCCATGGATTGTTGAAAGAGAGATTCAGTGTTGGGGAAGCTACTCTGAAAATATAGTTTTCCAAGATACCAATTACTTCACACTGGAAGAATTAACCTACACTAAAGCTACCCTTCATAAAAATATAGTTTATTAACTAAAGATACATTGAAAAAGTAGTTATCTGCATCCACACTACTTTGTGAAAAATGATCATATCTAAATCTAAAATGTCATAATATAAATAGCAAAAACAGATCACTCTCGAGTCCCTTGTTAACAGGATGTGTTATTGAGTCTATTAAACACAAACCTATGTTTCAAGTGAAAATGAGGCAGGTCTTATGCCAACAAATAAAGGAAATTCTTGCCTACAATTTTAGAAGAAAAAAAATACCTAAAAGGGTTCTTTGGCTGTCCCCATAGGAGAACCGTGAAGAATCCTTTCGGAACCCTTTTTTCTAAGAATGTACTTCACCCATCTTTTCTTTTTGCAAAAAAGTAATTTGTAATTCCAGTAGTTTGCTACACCGCTACATCGCAAAAAAGTAATTAACTACCGAAAACACTAACTATATTTGAATTTAGTTCAACTACCACCAAGCTACGGCAAAATGGAATATAGTTACTAGTGTAACTAAATGTACAGTAGCTCACTACTCCCCATCACTAGAAAGACTACACAATGGTATTTCCAAGTGGCTTTTCAACCTTACACAGCTTGCTTCTCTCTCTTTCCCCCCTTAATTTTACCTCTTATACTTTCCCCAGAATTTGTGAGCCATTGTGAATGCAGTAGCTAGCAAATTTACAACACAACACTAAAGATGTTGTAGCCTACTGTTCAGTGTAGGGTTTGTTGTAATTGTAGTTTTGTCCTCAACTGTTCCTGTTTGTTTGCTCTCAGTCCCAGTGGTGCAGTCAGGCCAGTCCTAGTCTCCTGCTCTCTGCTCCACAATGACAACAACACCAACCACCCCTTACACACAATTTTGCTGCAGCCAATCCTCAGCTTGACCTTTAACCTCTCAACTCCCAGGAGTCTGTGGATCCAAGGCACTCACTGAGAGAAGGTCAATAGACTTTCTGCAGAACATGTCTACATACTAAGCAGTAAGAGCAGCAGACCACTGTCAATCCCATCGCTGGGGAGTGAGATTAGCTGTTCATAGTGTTTACTTAGTTTTACAGAGACTTATAGGGCTAATGAATTTATTGATTTCACATGTCTCTCTTAATCAGTGGTAAATAAAAGACGAGATGGTGGAGTATCTGACAAGCCCTGATCTATGTTTGGCATTAGAGGGAGGAGTGAGTGTGTGAAAGGCTCTCTGTCTTCTTAATGTACACTGACCAACAAAGATTTTATTGAGTTACATTTCATGTAAGGAAATCAGTCAATTGAAATAAATAAATTGAGCCCTAATCTATAGATTTCACATGCCTGGGAATACAGATACGCATCTGTTGGTCACAGAGACCTTTAAAAAAAAGTTTGCATCATGCAGTGCATCTCTTTCACATAGGCTGTTGATTGTGGCCTGTGGAATGTTGTCCCACTCCTCTTCAATGGCTGTGCGAAGTTGCTGGATATTGGCGGGAACTGTGACATGCTGTCGTACACGTTGATCCAGAGCATCCCAAACATGCTCAATGGGTGACATGTCTGGTGAGTACGCAGACCATGAAGGAACTCTGACATTTTCCGCTTCCAGGAATTGTGTATATATTTTTATTCAGCTTAAATTATTATCTCACTGGCATGCATTGCTTCTCCACTCAATTGTGTATGTTCATGACATTTCTGGGAAGCTGCCAAACTAGGCTATTAGCCTGACTGTACGTACAGTATAGCCCACAGTATGGTGGTCATCAACAGTGCGGCTCACAGTATACGTCAGATCCTTGTACTTGTACATTTACAGTAGGGCAATTGAGAGATACTGCCTGAAAAATCGTGCAAATGTTCTTTACGAGCCATAATGTTGAACAAAATGTAAACTTTCTCTAACGGTTGCCTGTGCGGATTGTCTTTCAGTTGCTCAAAATTTTGGACAAAATATCCACAGGAAAGTATTGTTTAACCAACTTTTTAGGGAGCTGGTAGGAGATGGTTTGATTAGGCACCGAGGTAAAGATTGTTTATATTGGATATTCGGTTTTCTCTTATCTATAGCTATTGAACAAAGCATGCCATGAACAATGGGTCGGTAGGTAGCCTAGTGGTTAGAGTGTTGAACTTGTAACTGAAAGGTTGCAAGATCAAATCCCTGAGCTGGAAAAGTAAAAAATATGTTGTTCTGAAGAAGGCAGTTTACTCACTGTTCCTGTACATTGAAAAAACGAATTTGTTCTTAACTAACTTGCCCAGTTAAATTAAGGTAAAAAATCAGGAGAGGATGGAGAACAACACATTATTTTTTATGTGAATTGTAATTTTTTTGGTATATTTAAATTCTAATAAAACATTTAAATAAGGTGTTGCTAGTTCTCCATCCTCCTCTGATATACCTACCAGCTCTCTAAAAAGTCAGGTAAACAATACATACCTGTGGATATTTTGTAAAAAATATAGAGCAGCTGAAGGACAAACCACACAGACAACTGGTATGTGCGGTTTGTAATTTTATTCAACATTCTGGCTTGTAAGGAACATTTACATGATTTTGCAGGCGGTATATACAGTTGAAGTCAGAAGTTTACATACACCTTAGCCAAATACATTTAAACTCAGTTTTTCACAATTCCTGACAATTAATCCTAGTAGAATCCCTGTCTTAGGTCAGTTAGGATCACCACTTTATCTTTAGTGTGTGAAATGTCCGAATAATAGTAGAGAGAACTATTTATTTCAGCTTGTATTTCTTTCATCACATTCCCAGTGGGTCAGAAGATTACATACACTCAGTTAGTATTTAGTAGCATTGCCTTGAAATTGTTTAACTTGGGTCAAACACTTTGGGTAGCCTTCCACAAGCTGGGAGAATTTTGGCCCATTCCTCTTGACAGAGCTGGTGGAACTGAGTCAGGTTTGTAGGCCTCCTTGCTCGCACACGCTTTTTCAGTTCTGCCCACAAATGTTCTATAGGATTGAGGTCAGGGCTTTGTGATGGCCACTCCAATACCTTGACTTTGTTGTCCTTCAGCCATTTTGCCACAACTTTGGAAGTATCCTTGGGGTCATTGTCCATCTGGAAGACCCATTTGCGACCAAGCTTTAACTTCCTGACTGATGTCTTGAGATGTTGCTTCAATATATCCACATAAATTTCCATCCTCATGAAGCCATCTATTTTGTGAAGTGCACCAGCCCCTCCTGCAGCAAAGCACCCCCACAATATGATGCTGCCACCCCATTGCTGGATGGATGGTGTTCTTCGACTTGCAAGCCTTTCCCCCTTTCCTCCAAACATAACGATGGTCATTATGGCCAAACAGTTCTATTTTTGTTTAATCAGACCAGAGGACATTTCTCCAAAAAGTACGATATTTGTCCCCATGTGCAGTTGCAAACTGTAGTCTGGCTTTTTAATGGCGGTTTTGGAGCAGTGACTTCTTCCTTGCTGAGTGGCCTTTCAGGTTATGTCGATATATGACTCGTTTTACTGTGAATATAGATACTTTTATACCTGTTTCCTCCAGCATCTTCACAAGGTCCTTTGCTGTTGTTCTGGGATTTATTTGCACTTTTCGCACCAAAGTACGTTCATCTCTAGGAGACAGAACGCATCTACTTCCTGAGCGGTATGACGGCTGTGTGGTCCCATGGTGTTTAAACTTGCGTACTAATGTTTGTACAGATGGTCGTTGTACCTTCAGGCATTTGGAAATTGCTCCCAAGGATGAACCAGGCCTGTGGAGGTCTACAATTTCTTCTCTGAGGTCTTGGCTGATTTCTTTTGATTTTCCCATGATGTCAAGCAAAGAGGCACTGTGTTTGAAGGTAGGCCTTGAAATACATCCACAGGTACACTTCCAGATGACTCAAATTATGTCAATTAGCATATCAGAAGCTTCTAAAACAATGACATCATATTCTGGAATTTTCCAAGCTGTTTAAAGGCACAGTCTGACCCACTGGAATTGTGATACAGTGAATTATAAGTGAAATAATCTGTCTGTTAACAATTGTTGGAAAAATGTATTGTGTCATGCACAAAGTAGATGTCCTAACCGACTTGCCAAAACTATAGTTTGTTAACAAGAAATTTGTGGAGTGGTTGAAAAACGAGTTTTAATGACTCCAACCTAAGTGTATGTAAACTTCTGACTTCAACTGTACCAATGAATTGTGTATTACAGTCTGATCATTCAGACTAGTTGACACCCAGAGTTCTAAAGCTGGGATTGTTCATGTTCAAGCCTTATGAACATAATCATTTCAGAAGAGATTTACTAGCTGTCAAAGGAAGTTCTCCTATGCCAATTATCTAAAATGGATTCACATGGTAACACTAAAGGAAAGGATTGACATGAATGAATGTACCCAGATAATTGCACCGTGAATAATAATATATATTATTGCTAGCGGTAACTCAACTCAAATCAAATTGTATTGGTCAAATACACATGGTTAGCAGATGTTAATGTGAGTGTATCGAAATGTTTGTGCTTCTAGTTCCGACAGTGCAATAATATCTAACAAGTAATCTAACAATTCCCCAACAACTACCTAATACACACAAATCTAAAGAGGTGAATGAGAATATGTACATATAAATATATGGATGAGCGATGGCCGAGTGGCATAGGAAAGGTGCAATAGATGGTATAATGGTATACAGTATGTAGAGTAGATGGTATACATTATGTACATACACTGCTCAAAAAAATAAAGGGAACACTTAAACAACACAATGTAACTCCAAGTCAATCACACTTCTGTGAAATCAAACTGTCCACTTAGGAAGCAACACTGATTGATAATAAATTTCACATGCTGTTGTGCAAATGGAATAGACAAAAGGTGGAAATTATAGGCAATTAGCAAGACACCCCCAATAAAGGAGTGGTTCTGCAGGTGGTGACCACAGACCACTTCTCAGTTCCTATGCTTCCTGGCTGATGTTTTGGTCACTTTTGTATGCTGGCGGTGCTTTCACTCTAGTGGTAGCATGAGACGGAGTCTACAACCCACACAAGTGGCTCAGGTAGTGCAGCTCATCCAGGATGGCACATCAATGCGAGCTGTGGCAAGAAGGTTTGCTGTGTCTGTCAGCGTAGTGTCCAGAGCATGGAGGCGCTACCAGGAGACAGGCCAGTACATCAGGAGACGTGGAGGAGGCCGTAGGAGGACGGAGTCTACAACCCACACAAGTGGCTCAGGTAGTGCAGCTCATCCAGGATGGCACATCAATGCGAGCTGTGTCAAGAAGGTTTGCTGTGTCTGTCAGCGTAGTGTCCAGAGCATGGAGGCGCTACCAGGAGACAGGCCAGTACATCAGGAGACGTGGAGGAGGCCGTAGGAGGGCAACAACCCAGCAGCCGGACCGCTACCTCCGCCTTTGTGCAAGGAGGAGCACTGCCAGAGCCCTGCAAAATGACCTCCAGCAGGCCACAAATGTGCATGTGTCTGCTCAAACGGTCAGAAACAGACTCCATGAGGGTGGTATGAGGGCCCGACGTCCACAGGTGGGGGTTGTGCTTACAGCCCAACACCGTGCAGGACGTTTGGCATTTGCCAGAGAACACCAAGATTGGCAAATTCGCCACTGGCGCCCTGTGCTCTTCACAGATGAAAGCAGGTTCACACTGAGCACATGAGCACATGTGACAGAGTCTGGAGACGCCATGGAGAACGTTCTGCTGCCTGCAACATCCTCCAGCATGCCCGGTTTGGCGGTGGGTCAGTCATGGTGTGGGGTGGCATTTCTTTGTGGGGCCGCACAGCCCTCCATGTGCTCGCCAGAGGTAGCCTGACTGCCATTAGGTACCGAGATGAGATCCTCAGACCCCTTGTGAGACCATATGCTGACACATGCACATGCACAAGCCTTCTTCACCACACTGTCTGTGTGGGTGGACCATTTCAGTTTGTCTGTGATGTGTACGCAGAGGAACTTAAAACTTTCGTCCTTCTCCAATGCTGTCCCTTCGATGTGGATAGGGGAGTGCTCCCTCTGCTGTTTCCTGAAGTCCACAAGCATCTCCTTTATTTTGTTGATGTTGACTGAGAGGTTGTTTTCCTGACACCAAACACCGAGTGCCCTCACCTCCTCCCTGTATGCTGTCTCGTCGTTGTTGGTAATCAAGCCCACTACTGTTGTGTCGTCTGCAAACTTGATGATTGACTTAGAGGCGTGCATAGCCACACAGTGGTGGGTGAACAGGGAGTACAGGAGGGGGCTAAGCACGCACCCTTGTAGGGCCCCAGTGTTGAGGGTCAGCAAAGTGGAGATGTTGTTTCCTACCTTCACCACCTGGGGGCGACCCATCAAAGTCCAGGACCCAATTGCACAGGGCGGGTTGAGAGGATACTATGGTGTTGAACGCTGAGCTGTAGTCAATGAACAGCATTATTACATAGGTATTCCTCTTGTCCAGATGGGATAGGGCAGTGTGATGGCGATTGCATTGTCTGTGGACCTGTTGTGGTGGTAATCAAACTGAAGTGGGTCTAGGGTGGCCGGTAAGGTGGAGGTGATATGATCCTTGACTAGTCTCTCAAAGCACTTCATGATGACAGAAGTGAGTGCTACGGGGCGGTAGTCCTTTAGTTCAGTTATCTTTGCCTTCTTGGGTACAGGAACAATGGTGGCCATCTTGAAGCATGTGGGGACAGCAGACTAGGCTAGGGAGAGATTGAATATGTCCGTAAACACACCGGCTAGGGATGCCGTCTGGGCCGGCAGCCTTGTGAGGGTTAACACGTTTAAATGTCTTACTCACGTCGGCCACGGAGAAGGAGAGCCCACAGTCCTTGGTAGCCAGCTGGTCTGCGCATGCTCTGAGGACGCGGCTAGGGATGCCGTCTGGGCCAACAATCTTGCGAGGGTTAACACGTTTAAAAGTTTTACTCACATCGGCCATGGAGAAGGAGGGGGGGGCGCAGTCCTTGTTAGCGGTCTGCGACAATGGCGCTGTATTATCCTCAAAGTGGGCAAAGAGGGTGTTTAGTTTGTCTGGAAGTGTGACATCGGTGTCCGTGACGTGGCTGGTTTTCTTTTTGTAGTCCGTGATTTCCTGTAGACCCTGCCATATACGTCTGGCTGTATTATCGGTGGGGATGTACTGTAGCATGTAGTCATTGTGCAAATACAATGCCAAAGCATGCGTATTCTGTTAGAAAACATGAAAGGACACTGAAACAAGGCATTTTGTGTTCCCTTCTCTGAACAGTAAGAAAGGTTGATGATATTTTGTTATTCAAAACAGTAGGCATTCGTTGCACTTTGAAATCCTGTGAAGTTTAGCAAGACTAAAGTGTTGCTTGAGGGTTTTCTGAACTGGGAAGAGAGGGGTGGATATGCTAAAATATACACAAGTGAAGATTCAGGATTGCTCAATTATGAAGCAGCTTATGAAAACACCTGTAACAACTCGGATGCTCCATTTCAATTAGAGAGCAACCTCCCTGTGAATGCTAACATGCTATTAGGGTCATACACAGACCATTTCATGTAGCAGTTTGGAAGTATGCAGACTGAAAGTAGTTAGGTAGAGTACTTTATGATATGGTAACACCTGTAGTCAGGAGTAAATTTGTGTGGGGGTTACAAGGGACGTCCTGGTGCACCAGGAGTGCCACCATCTCAGGATGGAAAACAGCATATAGTGGGAATTGATTACATTCCTGTTTGAAATTAGTATGGAAAATCAACTAGTTTTATGAACAGTGCCATCCCAATCTAACATGCAGGACAAGCCCACATCCTTGTACACATACCATCTTAAATGGTCATAATGAAAAGAAAAAGGAACGTGATATTAGCAGTCTCTTGTAAAAACCTAAGGGCATTAAAGTATGTGTGTTGGAGGGAGGGTGATCTTGGATGATATTGGATATCAGCGATGATGAAGGGCAGCAGGTGGTCTGTCCAGACGGCTGAGAGGCAGGTGGGATCGTCTCCTGGCAGAAGACTCACCTTCCACCTGCCCAGAGGACTTGCTACGCTGCCTGGCGACGCCTGCCTGTGCCCTTCATTGGCTGCCTTTGGAACTCCTCCTAAAGCTTCTGGGCTGACAGCCACACAGGCAGATTAGAGGTGAGGGTAAATGTGTCTGTAATGAGCTAAAAACAGAGTTGCAACAACCTTGTGGACATACTGTCACTCTGAGTGTCAGATTGAGAGATTGGTGAGTGGGTTGGTGTTATTATTTGAACGGGTTTAAGGATGAGTGGACATCTAGATCGAATATTCCCATTTTCACTACTTAAAAAGTGACCGGTGGACCATACTTCTGTTTTTAAACTTTCCTTTTAGCTAAAAAAAAAAAAAGAAAAGCTGTGAAATCTACAGTTTGCATTTATTTTCCCTGAGGGGAAATATCACTGTTGTGGTCAGCTTCCAAACCTGTCACTCCCAGCCTAATGGGTCATGCTAATATCTTCTCGCTGTAGCAGAGCAAACGTTACAGGAAAAGATCCTTGTATCCCAGGAAAGAGAGGATTGCAAGGCAAACAGTTATAAATAAAACTCTAAATAATTGATTTAGGCAGACAACATATTCAGCAGAGCAAGGTTTATTGTTACTGTTGCCTTCACTGGGCTAGCTTTAGGGTCTTTATATTGGTGCTCATGAAGGAGCGATTCTATATACAAGTGAAAATACAGAATAGGTCATTTGATGCAGCATGCTGCAAGAGTAAGTGTTTTGAATCCTATAGCAAAATAAAAAATATCGACCGAACTGTGCTTCCAAAAAATCTTGCATTAAATAATGAATCTTAGCGTTCAAGAGAACATATTTCTTGCATTGTTGTTGCTACAGCCAGTGAAGTGGACACCTCCTTCGACTACTTCTACTACTTGGCTAGCTTAGCTGTGCCTATTACCTCTTCTATTAACGTTCTCATCAGACTAACCACATCAGAAAAAGGATGAAATTCCGGAATAAATCCCTACTGGTCTTAATCTAACTCTAATTACGATCATAAGATGATTTTGTCTACTTCAAAGCCCTCTGGAATGTCTGCATTAGAGGTGTGACAAATCAGGACGGCAGGCTGAGGCACTCATTTAAGCCCCCGTCCCTGTACTTATGGAACCAACCAGTAGTCAATGTGAATTAAAAAGTCATTTATTCAAACACTTTAACAGAGTGAATTTATGACAAACCTTTCTACCAGTATTAGGCACAAGGAATTCAGTTCACAAGGAGGCCTTATTACAGTCCTTGAAGGCACCCCCCACATGGAAAAGTAACTGTAGTTTAAAAGTGAGTCTTTATCATATATATATATATATTTTTAATTCCTCCTACGGGGCTTCTGAAGAAAAAGGTTGTAGCTTCTGGGCGGCTATCATTCCACAAATAAACTCCAGAAATAAACCAAATTCACCCCCCAAAAATCCCAGTATCAAAGCTTAGTACCCTCATTGACATATTATCAAATGTATAGTGCCAAGTGCAAATGTTGTATAACTAAAACACACATCAACCACAATGTACCCACTGGGTACAGATGCAATTTCAACATCTAGTTTTGATTTTACATTTGGTTGAGTTGTCAACAAATGTGAATTCAACATGAAATCAACAAGAAATGTCACCATGTCCATTGGATTTAGGTTAAAAGGTGGGTGAAAAAAAGAAAATTCCCTTACGATGATTACTTTTTGCTAATCCAATCAGTTTTCCATGTTTTCAATGTAATCACATTTAATTTTGGGGGTGAAATGACATGGAAACAATCTTGATTAAACCAGTTTTTGACCAGTGAGTAATGGGTATTGTTTCATACCTTCAAGAAATGCTTCAATGATAAGAGGTCTACAATAGCAAATTGTGCTGTGGTGTTGACAGGATTCCCAGGCTGAATTGTTTCATAGATACGAAGTAAATACAGTACAACTGCTTATACTTTAACATGTATTTCCCCTGAAAGTTAGATGATACGTGTTGTGTTTCTTTGATATACAGTATCTCATTGTTTTAAAGAGTTGACTTGCAATGTAGTGTAGGGCTGCTTGTTGGATCTGAGTGTCTGCTGAGGCTCATTAATCGTGTGTGCTGAGAGCCTACAGCAAAGAGCCAACAAACAGCACCACATTTTATGATGGAAGGGATAGTGTTCCTGCTTACTGTAGTTTATTAATTGTCATTTACAAAAACCAATCACCCCTTAAGACTACATCGCCTGGGTTCAAAGCTGGAATGATCTAATTGGGGATCCCTCAAATAATAAGACATTTAAAAATGGCCTCAGTTAGAAATACTGAGCAATAATACCCACATCGGTTGTCTGTCTATAAACGGTCTGTTTCTCACCATGGTCATGAATAAGACTGTTAGGAAGCATGGTATGGATGTCTCCTTGTGCTGTGAGGGAGAAGATCCAGCGAATGGCATCCCTCTTGGAGGACCTTGTGTTCTGCCGTTGGATCACACACCCCTCAGATAATCTGGAACAGTCTTTACCTCCGAGGGGGTGTTTGGCGTAACAGCTATAGCTGGGCGACCCTGGCGGAACCAACCCTTCGCTTGACACATCTCGTTGCTCTACAGGCAGGCAAGCCCCAGCAAGCCTCTGCTAGTCACTATGGCCGGAAACATGTGACATCTGTGAACAGAGAGGCGGATGGATACACAGTGAAACCAAAGTCTCATGTCTCAGAGGCAAAACACTGAAACAGACAAAACAGCGCCAACGAGGAATACAGACTCAAGAAATTAACACAACTTATTGGTTTATTCAGATCCCCATTTAGATTTTGCCGAAGCAGCAGCTATTCTTCCACAGATACACTGATAGACAAGAACGGTCACACAAATGTAAAATACAACGATATACAAACAATACAACTAAAGAATGTGTAGACTGTTTAGTGTGTGCATCATTTCAGTCCCTATTGTGCCATGAGATGTTTTCTAAATTTTTAATGGTAATTTTGCTTGAGTAATTGGAGATGGAAGGGAGTTCTTTGCGATCATGGCTCTGTATAATAAATACTGTGTGTTGGCATGAATTCGTTTTGGACTTGGACTGTGAGGAGACCCCTGGTGGCATGTATTGTGGGGTCTATATGGGTGTCTGAGCTGTATGTTATTTGATTATGCAGACAATCTGGAATTTTCATCACAGTAATATTTCTCATAAAAACTAGGAGAAGCAGTTAATCTCTCGTCAACCCTCGGGGCTCACTGCATCTCAGTGCAATAGGCGTCATTACGGTCCCTGGTTTGAATCCAGGCTGAATCACATCTGGCCGTGATAGGGAGTCCCATAGGGCGGCGCACAATTGGCCCAGCGTCGTCCAGGTTTGGCCAGGGTACGCCGTCATTGTAAATAAGAATTTGTTCTTAACTGACTTGCCTAGTTAAATAAAGGTAAAATAAACCAGGAATGACTGGCATGCATGCATGTTGTTGATGTTAGTTCTGTATGTGCAATTAAACCCCCTGTAGGTTTAAGTCCTTAGATCACAATATCTACTAAGCTAATGTATGGAATTGTTATAAGTTGGTCATAAAATGTATAATTTAGCTATTTAATTTAGATTTTTTTAGGACCTATGTAGGTATATAAAAAAAAGAAAAAACATTGAATATAGCCTTTACTGCTAGAGCCCATAGAAACGCATTGAATAATTCATAAATGGCAAAACACAGTAAAAAAGTAAATAATAAGAAACAAGGTTTTGAAGTGTCTGTCCTAAATCAGAGAGATATAATAAAACTCAGGTTTGGTCATATTATTTTGGGCTCATTACACCATATGCACTTTTTACAGCCAGGTCCTGGGTTACCTTCAGATGACTCCCCTGAAGCTTGTGTGCGTCGTAGAGCAGGTCAACCGACATCTTCATGCTCATGAGAGTCTCACTTGTCGATATTTGTAGCTCACACGGTTCGGGTTTTGCAGACTATATCATGACCAATTTCTTTGCCGGATCTTCTCATGTGTAAAAGAAAGTCCACTTTCACAAGTCCAATGTTTTGGAATGGGTGCAAACTTTATAACGGCGGAAAGAGGGGATTGAGCCACTAAAGAAATGTTAAATCTCTAGCATAAACACACGGAGCTATTCAATATTCAAAATGATGTTACCGTTTGACGCTGTGGAGCTTCAATTGACTTTAGGGGGTTAAATGAAAGGCATGCTGCTCTGTTTTAGTTCTGAATTGTGTAAGTGCAAGATTATTACTGTACATTCATGTCGTGCAAAGCATTTTTTCCAAGCAGATCCGCGTCATGTGAATCCCCCCCAATGATGTACACAGTATTGAAAGAGGCACATTATTTTCCTGTCAAACGGGCTCACAGTTTGTACATCTGCTGTTGCATTCTTCTGGTTTTGGCTTTGAGGCAATCTCTTTCGCTCACTCCTCCACCCACCAACCAAACCCCTTTGTCAGCATTCCACATATTGTGTAGATGCAGCATGATCAGCGCTGGAATTAGAATGAACTGCAGCCCAGAGAACAATGGGCCAGTGAGCTCCACAGAAACACAGCCACACAATGTGAGAATGGCTGCTCACATTAAACAGGTACAGCGCCTTCATAGAGTATTCACACCTCTTGACTTACATTTACATTTAAGTCATTTAGCAGACGCTCTTATCCAGAGCGACTTACAAATTGGTGCATTCACCTTATGATATCCAGTGGAACAACCACTTTACAATAGTGCATCTAACTCTTATCCTATCCTATTTGCTTGTTCTACATTTTGTTGTAACAACCTGAATTCAAAATGGATTCAATATATATTTTTTCTAACCCATCTACAAACAATACTCCATAATGACAAAGTGAAAACATGCTAGTTGACATGTTTTGCAAATTTATTGAAAATGAAATACAGAAATATCTCATTTACATAAGCATTCAATACCCCTGACTCCATTCATGTTACAATTACCTTTGGCAACGATTACAGCTGTGGGTCTTTCTGGGTAAGTCTCTAAGAGCTTTGCACACCAGGATTGTACAATATTATTTTTAACATTCTTCAAGTTCTGTCAAGTTGGTTGTTTATAAATTGTTAGACAGCCATTTAAGTCTTGCCGTAGATTTTCAAGCCGATTTAAGTCAAAACTGTAATTAGGCCAGTCAGTAACATTCAATTTCATCTTGGTAAGCAACTCCAGTGTACATTTGGCCTTGTGTTTTAGGTTATTGTCCTAATGAAAAGTGAATGTCTCCCAGTGTCTGTTGGAAAGCACACAACCAGGTTTTCCTCTAGGATTTTACCTGTTTACCTCGATTTATATATATTTAAAAAAGCTTGCCGATGACAAGCATACCCATAACATGATGAAGCCACCACCATGCTTGGAAATATGAAAAGTTGTACTCAGTGATTTTACCCAAACATAAGGTTTTGTATTCAGAACATAAAATGAATTGCTTTGCCACATTTTTTGCATTTTTACTTTAGTGCCCTATTGCAAACAAGATGCATGTTTTGGAATATTTTTATTCTGTACAGGCTTCCTTTTCAGGCTGTCATTTCGGTTAGTATAGTTTAGAAATTACAATGTTGTTGATCCATCATCCATATCACAGCCAATCTGACTCTAACTGTTCTATGGTCCTCATTGGCCTCATGATGAAATCCCAGAGCGGTTTCCTTCCTCTTCGGCAACTGAGTTAGGAAGGACACCTGCATCTTTGTAGTGACTGGGTGTATTGATCCACCATCCAAAGTGTAATTAATAACTTCACCATGCTCAAAAGGGATATTCAATGTCTGCATTCATTTTTTTAGCTGCCCTTTCTGAGGCATTGGAAGACCTCCCTGGTCTTGTGGTTGAATCTGTGTTTGAAACTCACTGCTCGACTGAGGAACTCTACAGTTGAAGTCGGAAGTTTACATACACTTAGGTTGGAGTCATTAAAACTCGTTTTTCAACCACTCCACAAATTTCTTGTTAACAAACTATAGTTTTGGCAAGTCGGTTAGGACATCTACTTTGTGCATGACACAAGTCATTTTCCCAAGAATTGTTAACAGACAGATTATTTCACTTACAATTCACTGTATCACAATTCCAGTGGGTCAGAAGTTTACATACACTAAGTTGACTATTCCTTTAAACAGCTTGGAAAATTCCAGAAAATTATGCCATGGCTTTAGAAGCTTCTGATAGACTAATTGACTTCATTTGAGTCAATTTGAGTCAATAGGAGGTGTACCTTCAAACTCAGTGCCTCTTTGCTTGACATCATGGGAAAATCAAAAGAAATCAGCCAAGACCACAGAAAAAAAATTGTAGACCTCCACAAGTCTGGTTCATCCTTGGGAGCAATTTCCAAACACCTGAAGGTACCACGTTCATCTGTACAAACAATAGTACGCAAGTATAAAGACCATGGGACCACGCAGCCGTCATACCGCTCAAGAAGGAGATGCGTTCTTTTTCCTAGCGATGAACGTACTTTGGTTACGAAAGGTGCAGATCAACCCCAGAACAACAGCAAAGGACCTTGTGAAGATGCTGGAGGAAATAGGTACAAAAGTATCTATATCCACAGTAAACCGAGTCCTATATCAACATAACCTGAAAGACCGCTCAGCAAGGAAGAAGCCACTGCTCCAAAACCGCCATAAAAAAACAGACTACGGTTTGCAACTGCACATGGGGACAAAGATCGTACTTTTTGGAGAAATGTCCTCTGGTCTGATGAAACAAAAATAGAACTGTATGGCCATAATGACCATTGTTATGTTTGGAGGAAAAAGGGAGAGGCTTGCAAGCCGAAGAACACCATCCCAACCATGAAGCACAGGGGTGGCAGCATCATCATGTGGGAGTGCTTTGCTGCAGGAGGGACTGGTGCACTTCACAAAATAGATGGCATCATGAGGAAAGACAATTATGTGGATATATTGAAGCAACATCTCAAGACATCAGTCAGGAAGTTACAGCTTGGTTGCAAATGGGTCTTCCAAATGGACAATGACCCCAAGCATACTTCCAAAGTTGTGGCAAAATGGCTTAAAGACAACAAAGTCAAGGTATTGATTGGCCATTACAAAGCCCTGACCTCAATCCTATAGAAAATTTGTGGGCAGAACTGAAAAAGCGTGTGCGAGCAAGGAGGCCTACAAACCTAGCTCAGTTACACCAGCTCTGTCAGGAGGAATGGGCCAACATTCACCCAACGTATTGGGGGAAGCTTGTGGAAGGCTACCCGAAACATATGACCCAAGGTAAACAATTTAAAGGCAATGCTACCAAATACTAATTGAGTGTATGTAAACTTCTGACCCACTGGGAATGTGATGAAAGAAATAAAAGCTGAAATAAATCATTGTCTCTACTATTATTCTGACATTTCACATTCTTAAAATGAAGTGGTGATCCTAACTGACCTAAAACAGGGAATTTTTACTTGGATTAAATGTCAGGAATTGTGAAAAACTGAGTTTAAATGTATTTGGCTAAGGTGTATGTAAACTTCCGACTTCAACTGTAGATGAGGTAATCATTCAAATATCATGTTAAACACTATTATTGTACACAGAGTGAGTCCATGCAACTTATTATATGACTTGTTAAGCAAAGATTTACTTCTGAACTTTTTTTAGGCTTGCCATAACAAGCCACATTCCACATTATTTTGATATTTTGGGATATTGTGTGTAGGCCAGTGACACAAAATCTCAATTTAAACAATTTGGTTGCTTACCAAGATAACATTGACATTTCCTGGGTGGCCTGGCTACAGTTTTGACTTACACTGAACAAAAATATAAACAACATGTAAAGACTTGGTCCCATGTTTCATGAGATTAAATAAAATATTTTCCATACGCACAAAAAGCAAATTTCTCTCAAATGTTGTGCACAAATTTGTATACATCCCTGTTAGTGAGCATTCCTCCTTTGCCAAGATAATTTATCCACTTGACAGGTGTGTCATATGAAGAAGCTGATTAAACGGCATGATCATTACACAGGTGCACCTTGTGCTGGGGAAAATAAAAGATCAGTCTAAAATGTGCAGTTGTGTCACACAACACAATGCCACAGATGTCTCAAGTTTTGAGGGGCGTGCAGTTGGCATGCTGACTGCAGGAATGTCTACCAGAGCTGTTGCCAAATAATTTAATGTTCATTTCTCTACCATAGGCCGCCTCCAACGTAATTTTAGATAATTTGGCAGTACGTTCAACCGGCAGGCATAAGCTACGGACAACAAACACAATAGATACCGTGACAAGATGCGGATGCCCATTGTAGTGCCATTCATCCTCTGCCATCACCTCATGTTTCAGCATAATTCATGAATCCATTTTGCAAGGATCTGTACACAATTCCGGGAAGCTGAAAATGTCCCAGTTCTTCGAGGGCCTGAATAGTTACCAGACATGTCACCCATTGAGCATGTTTGGGATGCTCTCGATCAATGTGTATGACAGCGTGATCCAGTTCCCGCCAATATCCAGCAACTTCGCCCAGCCATTGCAGAGGAGTGGGACAACATTCCACAGGCCACAATCAACAGCCTGATCAACTTTGTGTGAAGATGTATCTCGCTGTACGAGGCAAATGGTAGTCACACCAGATACTGACTGGTTTTCTTATCCACGCCCCTACCTTTTTTTAAGGTATCTGTGAACAACAGTTGCTTAACTGTGTCCCCAATCATGTGAAATCCATAGATTAGGGCCTAATGAATTTATTTCAATTGACGCAGCTTTCCGAGCTAAGCACCGTTAATTCTCTCCACGTAACCTTGACATGTTTTCACTGCACTCCAACTGAATGCTAATCATTTCCCTTTGAGAGTGCAAAGGCATTAAAAGAAAGATTCAACCATTTGGAATGTTATATCGTTTTTGGGCATATCGATTCCCAGGATAATTTCATGTTTTCATGTGTTTCACAAGCTCTTCCCGTTCACGCAGGCCGGAATAAACCTGGTATGAGGTAGCATTGTGATGAAGCCACTCCCACTACTCTGCAAGTTAATAGTATGATTACTTTAAGATCTCAAAAATATCCATTATACATGTCAGATTTCAATACAGGCCAATGTCTTTTCTATAATGAGATATTGATTATATTTTTGTAATATTCCTACCTCGAAAAATCAGTGACATGGATGCCAAAGAAAGCCAGGTTCACCCAAGAAATTGACCAAGAAAAAATAAATATTTTGTCTGTTTCATAATTTTCTTTCACCTGAACGTCTCACCGGTGAAAGCATCCAAGCAAGCTAAACAGCGCCCCTCTGACTCAGTATGTGTAGGCCATCTATCTGATGCTGTCAGGTCAAAAATAGTGACATTTTTTGCGCACTTAGCACTGAATGCAAGTCAAGCCAGCAAGCATTTGGCCTCTCTTGATAAAAAAAGTATAAAATAATAGCCAATCAGTGTTGAGCTAAACTGAGAGAGCTCAACTATGCATGAATGATCCTGGTGCACAAAAAAAATTAAAGTGTAATGGGAAACCAGTTTGGATTTGTCTTCACACCAATCGAATCACGTCAAAATACCAAACATCATTGACAGAAAATAAACGAGAATTCTTGAATCTCGTTGTCCCCAGGTGGTTAACTAGCTATCTAAAAATGGCCCTTTTCTAAACTAGCCATGGATGGGGATAGGGATTTGGTTTTGTGGTTTTACTTAATTCTCCGTACTGGCCAATGATTATAAACGCAGTTCTTATCCAACCATAAATTCATACATTGTGCCCCTGGCTTGATAGGATGGGAGTTCAATATGTAGCTAGATGTAGTACGCTAATGTTAACTAGTTGGCTCATTGTGCTCATGAAAGGAAGTTAGGATAGCAAGCAAGCATTTTAGCCAGGTAGCCTAGGACAAAAAATATATGACAGTCATAGACCATTTCGTCAACATGTTTTTTCTATTTGCGTGCATGCACGCACACATCAGAACCAATGACAGACACATATTTATCTTATGTTGATTGGACTAAATTGTTTTTGGTATCTTTCAGTTGGCACTGTATAAGACTTAGCATAGGTGATTTGATGTTGAAATGTTGCTGAAATAGTGGAGGCAGCTCTTGCTTTTGCTACTTGCAGTAATTCCGTGGTTCTAAATCAATAATTGTTTAGTAGTCTGAAAATGTCGGAAGAATGTACTTGCTTGACCATGCTGTAGGTCATGTAACTGTTTGTTACATGCAAAATGCTTTGAAGACTCGTTTTGTGATGAAACAAAATGTGTGGTTAATTTTATTCTGCCAATGTGTGGTCTTATTGTATCGGTCTTAAGCACAACCAGTCAAATGTTTGGACACACCTACTCATTCAAGGGTTTTCTTTATTTTTACTATTATAGAATAATAGTGAAGACATTGGAACTATGAAATAACACATGGAATCATGTAGTAACCAAAAAAGTGTACCACAAATCAAAATATTTTATTTGAGATTCTTCAAAAGTAGCCACCCTTTGCCTTGATGACCGCTTTGCACCGTCTTGGCATTCTCTCAACCAGCTTCATGAGGAAGTCACCTGGAATGCATTTCAATTAACAGGTGTGCCTTGTTAAATGTTAATTTGTGGAATTTCTTTCCTTCTGAATGCGTTCGAGCCAATAAATTGTGTTGTGACAAGGCAGGGGTCATGTACAGATGGCCCTATTTGGTAAAATACCAAGTCCATATTATGGCAAGAACAGCTCAAATAAGGAAAGAGAAACAACAGTCCATCATTACTTTAAGACATAAAGGTCAGTCAATGCGGAAAGTTTCTTCAAGTGCAGTTGCAAAAAACATCAAGTGCTATGAAAAACTGGCTCTCATGAGCCGCCACAGGAAAGGAAGACCCAGAGTAAGTTAGATACCAGCCTCAGAAATTGCAGCCCATCTACATGCTTCAAAGTTCAAGTAACAGACATCTCAACATCAACTGTTTAGAGGAGACTGCGGGAATCAGGCCTTCACGGTCGAATTGCTGCAAAGAAACCACTACTAAAGGACACCAATAAGAAGAAGAGACTTGCTTGAGTCAAGAAACACAAGCAATGAACATTAGACTAGTGGAAATCTGTCCTTGGTCTGATGAGTCCAAATTTGAGATTATTTTTCTTATTTTATTTTTATTTCACCTTTATTAACCAGGTAGGCCAGTTGAGAACAAGTTCTCATTTACCACTGCGACCTGGCCAAGATAAAGCAAAGCAGTGCAACACAAACAACACAGAGTTTCACATGGGATAAACAAACGTACAGTCAATAACACAATAGAAAAATATATATACAGTGTGTGCAAATGTAGTAAGATTAGGGAGGTAAGGCAATAAATGGGCCATAGTGGCGAAATAATTACAATTTAGCATTAACACTGGAGTGATAGATGAGCAGAAGATGAATGTGCAAGCAGCGATAATGGTGTGGAAATTAGCAAAAAAATTATAATAATATGGGGAGGAGGTAGTTGGGTAGTCTATTTACAGATGGGCTGTGTACAGGTGCAATGATCGGTAAGCTGCTCTGACAGCTGATGCTTAAAGTTAGTGAGAGAGATATAAGACTCCAGCTTCAGTGATTTTTGCAATTCGTTCCAGTCACCGGCAGCAGAGAACTGTAAGGAAAGGCGGCCAAAGGAGGAGTTGGCTTTGGGGATGACAAGTGAAATGTACCTGCTGGTTCCAACCGCTGTGTCTTTGTAAGATGCAAAGTAGGTGAACGGATGATCTCCGCATGTGTGGTTCCCACCGTGAAGCAGGAGGTGTGATGGTGCTTTGCTGGTGACACTGTCTGTGATTGATTTAGAATTCAAGGCACACTTAACCAGCATGGCTACCACAGCATTCTGTAGCGATCCGCCATCCCATCTGGTTTGCGGTCAGCGGCACTATTATTTGTTTTTCAACAGGTCATTTGATGCAGCACTCCATCACTCTCCTTCTTGGTCAAATAGCCCTTACACAGCCTGGAGGTGTGTTGGGTCATTGTCCTGGCCTCCACAATCACCCAACCTCAACCCAATTGAGATGGTTTGTGATGAATTGGACCGCAGAGTGAAGGAAAAGCAACCAACAACTGCTCAGCATATGTGGGAAGTCCTTCAAGACTGTTTGAAAAGCATTCCAGGCCAAGCTGATTAAGAGAATGCCAAGAGTGTGCAAAGCTGTCAACAAGGCAAAGGGTGGCTACTTTGAAGAATTTGAAATACAAAATATGTTGATTTGTTTAACACTTTTTTGGTTACTACAATGTAGAAAATAGTAAAAATAAAGAAAAACCCTTGAATGAGTAGGTGTGTCCAAACTTTAAAACTGATTAAAATGTTTTTCCCACTTCAATCTACACACAATACCCCATAGCGACAAAGCAAAAACAGGTTTAGACATTTTTGGAAATATCAGATTTACATAGGTATTCAGACCCTTTACTCAGTACTTTGTTGAAGGACCTTTGGCAGCGATTACAGCCTAGAGTCTTCTTGGGTATGACACTATAAGCTTGGCACACCTGTATTTGGGGAGTTTCTCCCATTCTCCTCTGCAGATAAAGAAGCGCTGTCAGGTTGGATGGGGAGCGTTGCTGCATAGCTATTTTCAGGTCTCTTCAGAGATTTTCGATCAGGTTCAAGTCCGGGCTCTGGCTGGGCCACTCAAGGACATTCAGACTTGTCTCAAAGCCACTCCTGCGTTGTCTTGGCTGTGTACTTAGGGTCGTTGTCCTGTTGGAAGGTGAACCTTTACCCAAGTCTGAGTGCTCTGGAGCAGGTTTTCATCAAGGATCTCTCTGTACTTTGCTCCGTTCATCTTTGCCTCGATCCTGACTAGTCTCCCAGTCCCAGGCCTCTGAACGCAAGGCACTACAGACTGTAGTGCGTACAGCCCAGTACATAACCGGGGCCAAGCTTCCTGCCACCCAGGACCACTAGACCAGGCGGTGTCAGAGGAAGGCCCTAAAAATTGTCAAAGACTCCAGCCACCCTAGTCAGACTGTTCTCTCTGCTACCGCACAGCTAGGTCTAGGTTCAAGGGCTTCTAAACAGCTTCTACCCCCATGCCATTAGACTCCTGAACATCTAATAAAATGGCTACACAGACTTTTTGCATTGCCCCCCCCTCCTTCTACGCTGCTGCTACTCTGTTATTATCTATGCATAGTCACTTTAATAACTCTACCTACATGAACATATTACCTCAACTAACCGCACATTGACTCTGTACCGGTACCCCCTGTATATAGCCTCGCTATTGTTATTTTACTGCTGCTCTTTAATTATTTACCTTTTTTAAGGTATATTCTTCACTGCATTGTTGGCTAAGGGCTTGTACATAAGCATTTCACTGTAAGGTCTACATCTGTTGTATTCAGCACGTGACAAATACAATTTGATTTGAAAACATCCCCACAGCATGATGCTGCCACCACCATGCTTCACCGTAGGGATGGTGCCATGTTTCTTCCAGACGTGCCGCTTGGCATTCAGGCCAAAGAGTTTAATCTTGGTTTCATCAGAGCAGAGAATCTTGTTTCTCATGGTCTGAGAGTCTTTAGGTGCCTATTGGCAAACTCCAAGCGGGCTGTCGTGCCTTTTACTGAAGAGTGGCTTCCGTCTGGCCACTCTACCATAAAGGCCTGATTTTGGTGGAGTGCTGCAGAGATGGTTGTCCTTCTGGAAGGTTCTCCCATCTCCACAGAGGAACTCTGGCGCTCTGTCAGAGTGACCATTGGGTTCTTGGTCACGTCCCTGACCAAGACCCTTCTCCCCCAACTGCTCAGTTTGGCCAGGCGGACAGTTCTAGATAGAGTCTTGGTGGTTCCAAACTTCTTCCATTTAAGAATGATGGAGGCCACTGTGTTCTTGGGGACCTTCAATTCTGCAGGCACTTTTTGGTACCCTTCCCCAGATCTGTGCCTCGACACAATCCTGTCTCGGAGCTCTAAGGACAATTCCTTCAACCTCATGGCTTGGCTTTTGCGCTGACATGCACTGTCAACTGTGGGACCTTACATACAGGTGTGTGCCTTTCCAAATCATGTCCAATCAATTCAATTAATCACAGGTGGACTCCAAGTTGTAGAAACATCAAGGACGATCAATAGAAACAGGATGCACCTGAGCTCAATTTCGAGTGTCATAGCAACGGATCTGAATACTTTGTAAATACGGTATTTCTGTTTTTAAAAAAATGTATAAGGTTTGTTTTTTAATACAATTGCAAAAATGTACACTTAACAAAAATATAAAACACAACATGTAAAGTGTTGGTCCCATGTTTCATGAGTTGCAATAAAAGATCCCAGAAATTTTCCATACGCACAAAAATCGTATTTCTCTCACATTTTGAGCACAGTATAAGTCATTCCCCAGTGAGGGACATCACTGAGATTAACCTCCAACATTCATAAACTTGTTCAGTAGATGAGGGCAAATTTTGTCATGACATCCACAGGTTTTTAAAATGTTTTTATACATAGGAGTTTACAGGTTTTTGTTCCAGCCCTTTACCAACACCTCAATCAACTAATTATGGTCTAAATGTAAGACTTGCACACAGTGCAATTCCCCAGAAGTCAAATCTGTATTTTAGCGTATTTTAGCATCATAAATCATAAATGAGCATCATAAATTACAATGACCTGAACAATCTGCATGATAAACAATAACATGGATGAATCTATTTCTATATCAAATAAAAGTTTATTGGTCACGTCACAGATTAGCAGATGTTATAGCTGGTGCAGCGAAATGCTTATGCTTCTAGCTCCAACAGTGCAGTAAGTATCTAACATTGTGATGTTGCAAACCCCTGAAAAAAATCCTGGGATATGGTGATTGTCCTGGTGGCTGGGGGGTTCTCAAGTTCTTTACATCTGGCCAGGTGTCAGGGTGGGATCTCCTTCAACCTGGAACAAGCACAGATAAGAGGGGAGAAATTAACCTCACTGCTCAAATTTCAGTGCTGGTTCAAGTTGCTGAAGCCACAACAACCTCTTAATGTGCAATTGTTTTGTTAAGTTTTGCATATTTATAGACTTGTTGTTTACATTGAGTAGTAAAATAACTTATCCTCTAATTTTAACTAGTAAAGCCAAACCCAATGGTACAACACAATATCGTAAGAGAAAGTCAGCAAACGTTAGGTAAACAGACTCAACAGAATGCACAAATAACTTGGCTGGCAAGCAAGCCTAGATTGAACAGAACACAACTGGCTGGATTTACATTTTTCAATCAGACGTTGAAATGTCTTACCTCCAAACGAGTCAAGCATGACTGTTTCCTCCTGCTAAGCCAAATGCGTGAAATGCCAATCAGGTGCTCTCTTTAGTCCCTGAAAACAAATGGGAAAACTAATTTGCCACATGTCTTTAGCTGGCTAGCAAATTAGCCAATTCATGATAAAAAAAAATAATAATAACGTCTGGGTCTTCACAATTAACACTACGGAATCTACGATTAGTGTTCATTTCCGGTCACAACTTGTAGACTTGTTTACGTGCTGCTGTGCGGTTTGTTGCTCACCTTACTTTTCTACCTGCCAACTTCACGGTTTAAATTTTTTAATTACCGTTTATATTTTTATTTTATCCCCTTGCTCAACTTTTTTCATTCTATTTTTTTCACCCTTTTTCACTCAGGACCTCCACTAGCTGAAGCTAAATAGTAACATTAACATGATGCTTTCTTATTGCAGTCGCTGTACTCATAATATACAGGAGAACGATCACCTTATGGCGAGGAAAGCTGTGCTGCAAGCCCAGCTTCAGATGCAATCGTTAGGCAAGGGTAGGAAAGGATGAAACAGCGTATACAGTATAAATCCCCTCGCACAGTCCCCACAGCCAGACAATGTTCTCATGGCTTCTGGAAGGAAATGCTGTAGGAATGCTCAACCGGTGTCGCTCATTCAGCCGACAGAAACTTTCAACGGGTCTCCCCATTAAGCAGCGGGTCGGAGTTAGAGGCCGAACCTTCTCTGGTCTCTGACTCCTCCCATTACGGGGTCTGAGACGCCGAAGCCTCCCACCATTAGCTCTGACAAATTGAAAACCCTAGTCATTGGCGACTCCATTACCCGCAGTATTAGACTTAAAACGAATCATCCAGCGATCATACACTGTTTACCAGGGGGCAGGGCTGCCGACGTTAAGGCTAATCTGAAGGCTAATCTGAAGATGGTGCTGGCTAAAGCTAAAACTGGCGAGTGTAGAGTGTATAGGGATATTGTTATCCAAGTCGGCACCAACGATGTTAGGATGAAACCGTCAGAGGTCACCAAGCGCAACATAGCTTCAGCGTGTAAATCAGCTAGAAAGATGTGTCGGCATCGAGTAATTGTCTCTGGCCCCCTCTCAGTTAGGGGGAGTGATGAGCTCTACAGCAGAGTTTCACAACTCAATCGCTGGTTGAGAACTGTTTTCTGCCCCTCCCAAAAGATAGAATTTGTAGATAATTGGCCCTCGTTCTGGGACTCACCCACAAACAGGACCAAGCCTGGCCTGTTGAGGAGTGACGGACTCCATCCTAGCTGGAGGGGTGTTTTCATTTTATCTACGAACATAGACAGGGCTTTAACTCCCCTAGCTCTACAATGAGATAGGGTGCAGGCCAGGCAGCAGGCTGTTAGCCAGCCTGCCAGCTTAGTGGAGTCTGTCACTAGCACAGTCAGTGTAGTCAGCTCAGCTATCCCCATTGAGAATATCTGTGCTTCGACCTAAGTTGGGCAAAACTAAACATGGCGGTGTTCGCCTTAGCAATCTCACTGGAATAAAGACCTTCTCCATTCCTGACATTATTGAAAGAGATTGTGATACCTCACATCTCAAAATAGGGTTACTTAATGTTACATCCTCACTTCCAAGGCAGTTATAGTCAATGAACTAAAGGCTGATCATAATCTTGATGTGATTGGCCTGACTGAAACATGGCTTAAGCCTGATGAATATACAGTGTTAAATGAGGCCTCACCTCCTGGTTACACTAGTGACCATATAGCCCACGCATCCCGCAAAGTCAGAGGTGTTGCTAACATTTACGATAGCAAATTTCAATTTACAAAAAAAACCTGACGTTTTCGTCTTTTGAGCTTCTAGTCATGAAATCTATGCAGCCTACTCAATCACTTTTTATAGCTACTGTTTACAGGCCTCCTGGGCCATATACAGCGTTCCTCACTGAGTTCCCTGAATTCCTACCGGACCTTGTAGTCATAGCAGATAATATTCACATTTTTGGTGACTTTAATATTCACATGGAAAAGCCCACTCCAAGGTTTTCTGGAGCCATCATTGACTCAGTGGGTTTTGTCCAACATGTCTCTGGACGTACTCACTGCCACAGTCATACTTTGGACCTAGTTTTGTCGCATGGAATAAATGTTTTGGATCTGAATGTTTTTCCTCATAATCCTGGACTATCGGACCACCATTTTATTATGTTTGTAATCGCAACAAATAATCTGCTCAGACCCCAACCAAGGATCATCAAAAGTCGTACTATAAATTCTCGGACAACCCAAAGATTCCTAGATGCCCTACCAGACCCCCGCCACCCACCCAAGGACGTCAAAGTACAAAAATCAGTTAACCACCTAACTGAGGAACTCAATTTCACCTTGCGCAATACCCTAGATGGAGTCGCACCCCTAAAAACATTTGTCACAAGAAACTAGCTTCCTGATATACAGAAAATACCCAAGCTCTGAAGCAAGCTTCCAGAAAATTGGAACGGAAATGGCTCTACACCAAATTGGAAGTCGACTAGCTTGGAAAGACAGTACCGTGCAGTACCAACTTAATTGAGGAAAATAAGAACAATCCAAAATGTATTTTTGATACTGTCGCAAAGCTAACTAAAAAGCAGCATTCCCCAAGAGAGGATGGCTTTCACTTCAACAGTGATAAATTCATGAACTTCTTTGATGAAAAGATCATGATCATTAGAAAGCAAATTACGGACTCCTCTTTAAATCTGGGTATGCATCCAAAGCTCAGTTGTCCTGAGTCTGCACAACTCTGCCAGGATCTAGGATCAAGGGAGACACTCAAGTTTTTATGTACTATATATCTTGACACATTGATGAAAATAATCATGGCCTCTAAACCTTCAAGCTGCATACTGGACCCTATTCCAACTAAACTACTGAAAGAGCTGCTTCCTGTGCTTGGCCCTCCTATGTTGAACATAATAAATGGCTCTCTATCCACCGGATGTGTACCAAACTCACTAAAAGTGGCAGTAATAAAGCCTCTCTTGAAAAAGCCAAAACGTGACCCAGAAAATAAAAAAAACTATTGGCCTATATCAAATCTCCCATTCCTCTCAAAACATTTTGAAAAAGCTGTTGCGCAGCAACTGACTGCCTTCCTGAAGACTAACAATGTATACGAAACGCTTCAGTCTGGTTTTAGACCCCATCATAGCACTGAGACGGCACTTCTGAAGGTGGTAAATTAGCTTTTAATGGTATCAGACCGAGGCTCTGCATCTGTCCTCGTGCTCCTAGACCTTAGTGCTGCTTTTGATACCATTGATCACCACATTCTTTTGGAGAGATTGGAAACCCAAAATGGTCTACACAGACAAGTTCTGGCCTGGTTTAGATCTTATCTGTTGGAAAGGTATCAGTTTGTCTCTGTGGATGGTTTGTCCTCTGACAAATCAACTGTACATTTCGGTGTTCCTCAAGGCTCCGTTTTAGGATCACTATTGTTTTCACTATATATTTTACCTATTGGTGATGTCATTTGGAAACATAATGTTAACTTTCACTGCTATGCGGATGTCACACAGCTGTACATTTTGATGAAACATGGTGAAGCCCCAAAATTGCCCTCCCTGGAAACCTGTGTTTCAGACATAAGGAAGTGGATGGCGGAAAATGTTCTACTTTTAAACTCAGACAAAATAGAGGTGCTTGTTCTAGGTCCCAAGAAATACAGAGATCTTCTGTTGAATCTGACAATTAATCTTGATGGTTGTACAGTCGTCTCAAATAAAACTGTGAAGGACCTCGGCATTACTCTGAACCCTGATCTCTCTTTTGACGAACATATCAAGACTGTTTCAAGGACAGCTTTTTTCCATCTACGTAACATTGCAAAAAATCTGAAACTTTCTGTCCAAAAATGACGAGGAAAAACGTATCCATTCTTTTGTCACTTCTAGGTTAGACTACTGAAATGCTCTACTCTCCGGCTACCCGGAAAAAGCACTAAATAAACTTCAGTTAGTGCTAAACATGGCTGCTAGAATCTTGACTAGAACCAAAAAATGTGATCATATTACTCCAGTGCTAGGCTCTCTACACCGGCTTCCTGTTAAGGCAAGGGCTGAGTTCAAGGTTTTACTGCTAACCTACAAAGCATTACATGGGCTTGCTCCTACCTATCTTTCTGATTTGGTCCTGCCGTACATACCTACACGTACGCTACGGTCACAAGACGCAGGCCCCATTACTGTCCCTAGAATTTCTAAGCAAACAGCTGGAGGCAGGGCTTTCTCCTATAGAGCTCCATTTTTATGTTATGGTCTGCCTACATATGTGAGAGACGCAGACTCGGTCTCAACCTTTAAGTCTTTATTGAAGACTCATCTCTTCAGTAGGTCCTGTGATTGAGTGTAGTCTGGCCCAGAAGTGTGAAGGTGAACGGAAAGGCACTGGAGCAAGGAAAGGCACTGGAGCAAGGAACCGCCCTTGCTGTCTCGCCTGGCCGGTCCCCCTCTCTCCACCCCTATTACAGGGGCTGAGTCACTGGCTTACTGGTGATCTTCCTGTCTGTGTTGGCGCCCCCCCTTGGGTAGTGCCGGGGCGGAGATCTTTGTGGGCTATACACGGCCTTGTCTCAGGATGGTAAGTTGGTGGTTGAAGATATCCCTCTAGTGCTGTGGGGGCTGTGGGGGCTTTAGCAAAGTGGGTGGGGTTATATCCTGCCTGTTTGGCCCTGTCCGGGGGTATCGTCGAACAGGGCCACAGAGTCTCCCGACCCCTCCTGTCTCAGCCTCCAGTATTTATGCTGCAGTAGTTTGTGTCGGGGGCTAGTGTCAGTCTGTTATATCTTGAGTATTTCTTCTGTCTTAGCCAGTGTTCTGTGTGAATTTAAGTATGCTCTCTTTTTCTCTCTCGGAGGAACTGAGCCCTAGGACCATGCCTCAGGACTACCTGGCCTGATGACTCCTTGCTGTCCCCAGTCCGCCAGGCCGTGCTGCTGCTCCAGTTTAAACGGTTCTGCCTGCGGCTATGGAAACCTGACCAGTTCACCAGACGTGCTACCTGTCCCACACCTGCTGTTTTCAACTCTCTAGAGACAGCAGGAGCGGTAGAGATACTCTGAATGATCTGCTATGAAAAGCCAACTGACATTTACTCCTCAGGTGCTGACCTATTGCACCCTCAACAGCCACTGTGATTATTATTATTTGTCCCCGCTGGTCATCTATGAACATTTGAACATCTTGGCCATGTTCTGTTATAATCTCCACCCAGCACAGCCAGAAGAGAACTGGCCACCCCTCATAGCCTGGTTCCTCTCTAGGTTTCTTCCTAGCCACCGTGCTTCTACACCTGCATTGCTTCTACATTGCTTGCTGTTTGGGGTTTTTGGCTGGGTTTCTGTACAGCACTTTGTGACATCAGCTGATGTAAGAAGGGCTTTATAAATACATTTGATTAAATTTGATTGATTAGTTAGTTTAGTTGTCCATCATAGCTTTCACGTCTGACACGTCCGAGATTCTTTTTAACGTGTAAATTCAGATGGCCACACTTGCTTCGCCCTCATGTTGGTGCTAGCAAGCAGGCTAGGTATAAGCCAATCCAGTAGAGTCTGGAAACTATATTGAGCTTCGATTGGTCAACAGCAAAAGGATGTCGGAGTATTTGCATAAATGTCAGCTTTCCCCCAACTATGGTCCCACACTGTTTATGTCCCTCTCCTATTTTCGCCGCTCGCATCGCTCCAGTCATTAAAAATGGGCTTCTGTTATTTCATCGTCCCCAACGTGGATCTTGTGTTAGCTAGCTTGGCAACAGGCTGATAAACACCAGTGACTCAACATTGGAATTAATATGAAATAATTTGAACATTAACATAATTTGGTGAATAAATGTTTTAGTTAGAAGTGTTATTACTTATTCTTTTGGATTTCTCTCTCCCACAAGGGGACTTATGTCCGCCAGCACGCAGGAGGATGAATACAAACTCGACAATCCAACCATCAAATATACACGCCCTTATTAAGATAGAAGGGGTGAGGGTAGTCACTAGTTACCACAGGCACAAAGTAATAGTTTCAGCTAAACCCCACCTAGTTCTACAATAACTTTACCTTTTCAATGCACTCACTGTTCCAAAATGCGACTGACCAGTTCAAATCGGTCTTATGTAGCAAAATTTGAATAAAAGTAGCGGCGCAGAGCTACAAAATGGTATATCATACACTGCAATTAGGAACAATGGGAAAGTCATTCTGCTTTGAAAGTTGAACAAATTGTAAACTCACTTGAGAAAAGGACCAACTGGGAGCTCTCGCTTGTCTACACCCATTCAGCATTGTTCACACCCTCTTAAACCATACCCACCCATCTCTTTAAGGATTCACATGAGGTCATGTGCTAAACAGTGAGTAGTGTTTAGACAAAGACTAAAAAGGTAAAAGTAGTAGCCTACAATAAAGGAACAAATCCAGGTAAACAGTGTCCAGATAAATGTTATAGACACACTTGTATAAATTGATGGGTTATGTGAAATAAATGCTATAACCCCCAGCCACATTCAGTGGTGGAAAAATATACTAAACTGTCAAGGAAATTGAAGTGACTTATGATTTTTATATTAAACCAGACGGCACAATTTATTGGAGTGTGCCCCTGGCTCTCGTCACCACTCAGACATAATTGACAAACAAAGCATTTGTGTTTAGTGAGTCGGCCAGAACAGAGGCAGTAGGGATGTTCTCTTGATAAGTGTGTGTGAATTGGACAATTTCAATCAAAATGTAACAAGTACTTTTAGGTGTCAAGGAAAATGTATTGAGTAAAAATAATTTTCTTTACAAATGTGAAGTAAAAGTAGCCCCCCAAAAATATAGAAAGTAAAGTAGTGTACAGATACCAAACAAAATACTTCACACTACTGCCCAAATGCTTTCACACCAGTACATTCACATACTTTATAAACTGTTACACATGCACTTATCACAGTATTCCATACATAAGTTAAGGCCATGCAACCTGAGTGAGGTACACATGTACAGTACATAAAGATGCATACGCCAAATATTTCTGTAGATGACACTTGATACAGTCACACGATATTGTTGTGGTATGTTACAACCACACATACCAATATTTCGCTAAGTGAGTGGTCTCTACAGAATGTGTAAACGGTACAGCCAAATGGTTACTTGCATAGTAGCAATATCAGAAATAGACATTTATATTAACACTAACTATTAGTGATTGATGAGGTAGTTATATGTTTACAATCAGGGGTAAAGTGGGTGAGCAGCAGGATACAAACATTTAATATTAGCAGCAACGTATGGTGTGTGTGTGTGTTAGGAGAGTCATGTGAATAGAGGCACTGCAGATAGAGCTGATGACTGGTCCGTCCAAACCACGCATGAACAAGGGAATCTATTTTGGAGAGCCTGTTTCTGTCTAGCCCCTGGTGCAGGGCATGTGATGTTCATAGCTTCTTCGCAAAACTCCCTGACCGTGTCAAAAATATACATTTGTCTAGCTGTGTCCAGTTCAGGTGGTGATTTTACAGGCAGACTATGGGAGGAAGGATGCGCAGAAGCTGAAACATGGTCCCGACATTCCGAAAGCTCCTTGGCGACAACACCAGGCACCAGAGCATCGAAGCTGTAAAACAGGGAATAACAAAATTCAGAAGACATTACAACCCTGCACAACATCAATTCACCTCCCAAGTATAGATAAGAATAACCTCAATGAAAATAATTTACCTGATGTGCTGGAACTGCTTGCTCTGTGGCAGCAGCTTGAAGTACGGAGTCAGGTGTTGTTGCCAGCCATAGCTTTCCACCAGCACTGTACCATACTCCAGTCCAACCAGCTGTGAGATGTTGACCTTTCACAGTGCTGTCCTTCACAACACTAGCAATCTCAGACAAAGTGTTCACTCTGGTCTTTCTGAAGCGCCGCTTGATGAGGCCGAAGCACCAGTCGGGGGCAAACTTGGTGAGTTTTGATAACTATTTCATTTTTTTTGGTGACTATGACTATGGATTAGAGTCAGGCGTATTCTACTGATTGATGCTGGAAGACAAATACCAGATAAATATTTTTGCCTTATTATATAATAGATGCGAAATGGCATTCTGAGGTATCACTACACAGTTCATACAGGGAATGTTAGCTACTGTAGCTAGCCAGCCATCTAACGTCAGCTGGCTAGCTAACAGCAAGCTTTAACTAGCAATACAAACCGATTGTCATAGCTAGCTAAAGTTATCCAATAGGTTCAATGTTAGCTAGCTAACATTTGGCTATAACTAGCAATGCGGAATGGCATTCTGAGAACTACACCAACGTTACACACACACGTTAATGTTAGCTAGCAAACAGCAAGCTTTAACTTGGGGCATTTTGTTTAGACGTCACATTAAGTAGCTAAAATATGAAATATAATCCCAATCCATAGTGTAACGTTACTAGCAATACAAACCAATTGTCATAGCAAGCTAAAGTTAAAAGAACCTAACGTTATTTGGTTAGCAAGCCAGCCATCGAACTCCAGCTGGCTAGCTAACAGCAAGCTTTAGCTTGCAATTAAAATGTTAACAAAATTAGAAATGTATAATGTCTGAATCTGTAGCTAGATTCTTACCTGTATACATGGATGAAAGCTTCATGGCAGACTACAACCCTTGTGTTTCCGTTTAGTTCGCACAGCTTGTTTGGCCGGTTGTGTTCCACCGATTTCAAAACGTGTTATTTTCAGGAGAGAGTCAGCATTGCATGGCACGATCGTCATCCAGAAATTTGTCCATCACAACTTTTTCCCACTGACCTTTGTCGATAGCATCTGATAAATTCAGGGCAGCAATGTTATTGAGAGCAGTAGCAACATATTTGCAGTTCTCCATAGTTAAAGTTATATCTTTCAAAAACTGCATTACGAGCAGCTCATTATATAGAAAAGATGCAACACTGCAGACCAATCCACACTCACATGTATGTCCAGCCCACTCGTTATCTCAGCCAATCATGGCTAGCGGGAAGGTTGCTGTCTTTCTGTGGCTAAACCAAATAGGCTCGTAATTCAACAATTTTTTTCGTATTTAGAGGACAAAAAAGTTTGATATTAAAAAAAGGCACATGAAAGTTCACATTCCAGGAGGCATTTTATGGCTGCGCTCACATTGCCTTTGTTTTCCTTAGAAATAATAACTTTGGACATGTCTGTTCCTATCAAAGTACATGCCTTATTTTCTGTATATCGTGTTGTTTCTACTGTAGCATAACCAAATGTATGCATGTATGGAGCATAATATATTTCGTTTTAAGTACTGGTGAAAAATCATGCGTTCCAATTCTTGCATAGATTGTAATGGACGTGTGTAAAATACTTGACAGTTGTACTAACCCTAAGCTGTTCGCCAGCTACGTGTGGCACCATGTTTGTTGACATTATACCATGCATTCTGGGTGTCACAAACATCTCAGACCAAAGATTGTTATCAAATTCATGTGAAGGGATGGTTCACTCATATTTGAATGAAGTGAAGTGAATGATTGTAGACACACCGCCTTCAACATGCATACTGCAAACAGACGAAACTCATGTCTCATCTTTAGTTGACACGGGAAAAAAACACCTCCGTGAAATTTCAATTTTTTTTGATCAATGGTGAGCTCACCCGTGATGTGATTAATTGTAAATAGTAATTGCTATTAGCCTATTCATATTATGGTTTGTCAGCCGAAAGTTAACACAAGCGGTCATATTTGGGTAAGTCAATCTTTCCTCAGATAACGCTAAGAATAATGTAGCATACATTTTCTGGTTTGGATGATTGTGTTATGCGGACACGGCTTGTGTGGATGTCTGAACATTGCATCCAAAAATAAACTGGTCACATTTAGGACATTACGTTTCAAAACAATGTTCTAAATAAGCGTTCTAATCACACCAGTTTGAGCGTATGCTGCAGGGACCACTGTATAATGAACACACCCGTGTTGGTACATTAGCGACATTGCTAACCTTAAATTAAGCCCAAAAAGCAAAACTGTTTTATGAATGTTTACGATATAGCCAATTTTGACTGTGGCAACCAGGGGTGAGAGCTGAATGTTGCGAGGCTTTCTGGTAAATGTAGGAAACTGCAGAGGAAGCTTGTGGAGAGGATTGCACAATCTTGGAGGGTAAGGGAAAATGCTGTTTTATAAAATAAACAGTAAGATATGTGATTTAGCGGGTGTATTTTGTGTATTTTCACTACAGTACATGTAACGATGCTCGTAATGTATAAAAAAAATTAAAAAATTCTTATAAATATCAGCAAGCAAACAATTTCAGAGCACACCGGTGTACTGGCTATCCAGGTATCTAGAGGAAGGATAAATCTACATGCTGTGCTTACACACCTTTGATAAATACTACAGACAAAGTATAGAGGGCTTATCACAGCCTGTTATTTTCATGTCATTCAAATCTGTTCACACAGACTCAAGAATAAAGCAATAAGGTTTCCCTCATGTTGGCATATTTATTGGAAAACAGCAGCATGTTATGGATCTGACTTTTCTGCTGCAATTCTCATTACCGCAACGCGTCCAGCTCTGTCTGAACGTATGTTATGTTGTAATTTAAACAGAGCCAAACTAAATTAAAATATCCTGAAATAAATGTATGGATGTTCTAATAGATGTTTTCAAATGACAAATTATTAACTGAATATTCATGTATAATAATGAAAAAAAGTGGAAAAATTAAGTGTCCATGACTGATGTTCTCATCCGCCGCAAAATTTGAAGGACTGTTTACACAGAGAATTAATAAAGTTTGATTTTGAATGAAGCAACACATCTGCCAGTACCTTCAAGATGGCTACCAGGTAAGGAGATCTTTATATTTCTCCAGTTAAAAGTTAAACAATCTCGTCAGACTGCGTACACGACAGTATTGATTATCATTACCGATACAGGTAGTTTTCCAGATTTAGAAAAACGTTAAGTTTTTAAATCTATGAAAATATAATTCATTAATGTCTAATTATGTACATTGAGGTAAAAAATAAAAAAAGGTGCTTAGTCATCATGTCTTCTCCATTGTTAGCAAAACATGCTAAGGTTTCTCATCTACGCAAAACCATTCTCACTGCAATTTAAGGCCAGTTGCGGTAGAGAGAACTTCTGTTTCGTTAATGAGAATTTAATCAGACTATTTAATATATATAATGAACTATTAATTTAAATATTATTTACTAACTGTTGATATTTTGCTTTATGTCCTGTTTAATTGCAGACAGTCAAGTCAGCAAGTGACAAAAAGAAAGCTTTAGCGAAGGCTGACAAAATTCAGAGAAAGTTTACACCAACCCAGAACTGCTGGAAGAGTACAGAAGGAAGGCAAGAGAGGTTAGGGGTTGGAGAAGTTACAACAAGAATAATTAGCATATATATGGTCTATAGGAAGCCGATGCCCTCATACATGCCCTATAAGAAGTCAAAACCCTACAGTGTTTAGAAGTCTACACAAGCGTGCGCACATCCACCAGGCACACTCACACACAGAATCAGTAAGCCATTTAGATTATACTATAGGATGTCCACAGTCTGTAAGCCATTCAGTCACTACTATAGGATGTACACACACACGTCAGTAAGCCATTCAGTCTTTACTATAAGATGACGTGTCCATAACAGTAAGATTTTTCCCATGTTTTGAGAAATGCTCATTTCATGTCATGCTTCCTTTCCATTTCTAGATATCAAAAACAAAATTTTTAAGTCAAGAAAACTCAAGATCTGACAAAGCAGCAACATGAAAAGAAAGCACAGTGGCGGGAAAACTCAAGGTATTACAGAAAAAAATAAACATCTAAAAGCTGTATTGGACATAATACCATCAAGCGAGGAAGACGATACACTTCAACATGTTCAAGAAGCAAAATTAAGAAGTTATTCAAAATCGTCAAGAAGACAAGAGAACAGCCATTCTCACCTCAGCAGGTATATGTCCCTGCCATCAACTCCTAAAAGAAGAGACACCAGGACCAATGAAGACATCTACCCCAAAGGACTCACCCAGAAAGAGGAACCGAAGAAAGAAAACAATCAAATTGAGGTCAAAGTTGCACTACACAGAAAAGCTGCTGGAGAAGACCAAAGAGATTGTCAACCTAAAGAAAAGACTTGAGATGATGGCCAAGAGGAAGCAGGTAATTGACAACATGGAAGGCAGATAGGTCCAAAAGAAAACTACAAAGAGAGGTCATCAGAGAACATTATCCAGTAACAGCCAGAGAAGACTAATGTGCAAACTCATTAGCCACTTCCTTCATCAAGATGAAGTCTCCACTGTAATAAATGGTAAATCAGGAGAAATTCAGAAAAAGAGCCAGACATTCCATAAGAGCCCGGACGTACACTATGGAAGATTTGTCTGAGAATTCAAGGCACAACCTTTCAAAAGGCTCTACTTGCACATCATCATCTGCACATCCATCACTCCAGTGTTAATGCTAAATTGTAATTATTTCACCTCTATGGCCTATTTATTGCCTTACCTCCCTAATCTTCTACATTTGCACACACTGTACATAGATTTTTCTATTGTGTTATTGACTGTACGTTTGTTTGTGTAACTCTTGTTGTCTCACTGCTTTGCTTTATCTTGGCCAGGTTGCAGTTGTAAATGAAAACTTGTTCTCAACTGGCCTACCTGGTTAAATGAAGGTGCAATAAAAAACATCTTTAAACTTAAGCCACTTTGGATTGGCCAGAAAAGAGTCAGACAGAAACATGTGCTTGCAAAACGCATGAAAACTTTGGCTGAAAGATAAAGAAGCTGCACTAGAGCTTGGGGTCATAGACACATCAAGGGACACTGTACAGGCCAGTGTGTGTGTAGTGACAATGACATGTGCTCTAATGTTTTTGTATGCGTTTTGTTTTTAGCCTGTTTGTTATGTACTTTTGAAGCACTGCAAAATGAAATTGATTTAACTTAAATCCATGGTTGTACCAATATGATCTAATTTTCTACATTAAAATGTCATGTTTTTAACCATACCTCAGTCTTAGTATCATTACCAAAATCAACCTCATTTCCTAACCTGTGTTCATTTAATTTTAATGAATGGAAAATAGTTTGCTTTTAAATGCATATGCAGAATCTTAAAGTTACATTCTTTCAGGCTTGCCACATTTTGAAAATATGTCAGGTTAATGAAATATCAAAAATATTAGGTTGAAGATGTTGCGGTAATGAGAGAAGTCAGTCAAAATCAAATAATTTTTAATTTAAATATATTATTTCAGAGTTTCAAGTAACTTAAATCTATTGTTATTTATTTTTTAATGTGAAAATGTATTAGCTTTCCTAATGGTCTTGACGTTTTCAGACCGTTGCGGTAATGAGATTAAGGACTTGTTTTGGAAAATATGTTCAAAGAGGTGTTAAATTGCCAGTAAATGTTTTAAATTAATGCTCAAACACTTCAGACCTTGTTATTAATGCCCAAAAAGGAAATTTGTTGATGCATGTCTTTAAAGATTATGTTTGAAATCAAGATTGTGAGAATCACCCTAGCACACTCATTTAGCCAACTTAATTCTGTAATTATAATAAAATGTTGCATTGCTTACAAATCTTCCACGTCGCTTGCTCAAAATGGAGCCTCTGACAGAGCTGCTTTGACTAAGTGACAATTAGAGGTCGATCGATTAAATCGGCTTGGCCGATTAATTAGGGCCGATTTCAAGTTCTCTTAAACGGAAATCAGCATTTTTGGACGCCGATTACATTGCAATCCACGAGGAGACTGCGTGGCAGGCTGACCACCTGTTACGCGAGTGCAGCAAGGAGAAAAGGTAAGTTGCTAGCCAGCATTAAACTTATAAAAAACAATCTTAACATAATCACTAGTTAACTACACATGGTTGATGATATTACTAGTTTAACTAGCTTGTCCTGCATTGCAAATAATCAATGCGGTGCCTGTTAATTTAATCATCGAATCACAGCCTACTTCAACTTCACAAAAGCGCATTCGCGAAAAAAGCACAATCATTGCACCAATGTACCTAACCATAAACATCAATGCCTTTCTTAAAATCAATACACAAGTATATATTTTTTACACCTGCATATTTAGTAAAAGAAATGCATGTTAGCAGGCAATATTAACTAGGGAAATTGTGTCACTTCTCTTGCGTTCAGTGTAAGCAGAGTCAGGATATATGCAGCAGTTTGGGACAGAATTTTACATAATTATGACATAACACTGAAGGTTGTGCAATGTAACAGCAATATTTATACTTCTGGATGCCACCCGTTAGATAAAATACAGAACGGTTCCGTATTTCACTGAAAGAATAAACGTTTTGTTTTCTAAATGAGTTTCCGGATTTGACCATATTAATGACCTAAGGCTCGTATTTCTGTGTGTTTATTATATTATAATTAAGTCTATGATTTGACTGAGCGGTGGTAGGCAGCAGCAGGCTTGTAAGCTTTCATTCAAACAGCACTTTCCTGCGTTTCCCAGCATCTATTCTCAATGCTTGAAGCACAGCGCTGTTTATGACTTCAAGCCTATCAACTCCTGAGGTTAGGCTGGCAATACTATAGTGCCTATAAGAGCATCCAATAGTCAAAGGTATATGAAATACAAATGGTATAGAGAAAGTCCTATAATAACTATAACCTAAAACTTCTTAACTGGGAATATTGAAGACTCATGTTAAAAGTAAATCAGCTTTCATATGTTCTCATGTTCTGAGCAAGGAACTTTAGCTTTTTTACATGGCACATATTGCACTTTTAATTTCTCCTCCAACACTGTTTTTGCATTATTTAAACCAAATTGAACAGGATTCATTATTTATTTGAGACTATAGATTTTATTCAAGTATTAAAATAAGTGTTCATTCAGTATTGTTGTAATTGTCATTATACATTTCTTTTATTTTTTAAAGTCTGATTAAATCGGAACCGTCTTTTTTTGGTCCTCCAATAATTCGGTATCGGCGTTGAAAAATCATAATCGGTCGACCTCTAGTGACAATAACAAGCTATTTAGAAACGCATAGTCCTTCCTTGTATGTAGCAATGTCACAGAATTTAATACAATTTTAGACAACGCCTTTTAATTAAAATAGGCATTTATGTTCTCAAATTAGTCTCGCAAGTAAATCGAATACTAACGTCCATTTGGATATGCGAATAACTGTGCCCATCCCTACTTAAACAGCATCGAACAAGAAATTATACGATGAGTTTTGCTTTTTCTGTTGATGAAATGGGTTAAAGCACTTTAGAGGATAATATTTATGAATAATCCTGGAGATTTAACCTTCAAAGTTAGACTGTCAGAAGCTGGACTGCATTCCTTTACTATCAAAAGGAGTAAAAGGCGGAAGACAGTCAATTACCTTTTAACTTGTTCTGTATCAACCTACTATTGTGTATGGCTCTCAGACAATATGGAACATGCCCTGGAAGTTGAGACCAATAAGGTTTCATTAACAAGTCTATCAATGCTTTGTATTTTAACATCTCTGCACATCCTGCTTTCACACCCCACACAGAGTGTGGAAGAAAGGCAATTTTCTTTAAAGAAGAAACAATAGCGGATTTGGCATATCACCGGTTCATGGTAATTGTATGATGAAGGATCTCAGCCTCCTATTACAGTGTGCTGTGTAACGGCTCATGATATCCTTATCTGGACACCGGTCTAGACTGGAGCAGAATGAACATAGCTCTGCTGCATAATGCGATAAGGTTTGAAATTTCAGGGCGGATAGGGATAGTAACGAGCCAGTGGATTCCAGGAAAGGGAAGTTCAGTGCAATGCCATGTCAGCCTGTTCAGATTACTGTCAATTTACATAGGGCAGGCTGAACAAGCAACGCCTAGATCCTCCTATTCTGGGGAGAGGAAGCTGTGTTTAATATATGTAGACAGGGTTTGTGAGGGAGAGTCTAGTATGCTCTCTGTTCCCTGTGTCTAGCTACCAGCTGCATGGCGTTGCAGTTGGAGCACCAGTACATTGGGCCAAAACACCATGTTTCCTGCGACAGTAACATGTGCCACAGAGAGATCAGATTAATATCCACAAAATATGATGTAGTGCCTCTGCAACAGCCACACAATTAGCTGGTTTAGTCTTTCTGGAAGCAGGGGGTACTGGTTGGCATGGTGTCACTACTGCTTGTTCTGGCAAATGAACTGGATTACTGATCTAGGCACAGTCACAATGCAGCTACCCAATACAATCCCTCTGGACTGGAGGTAAAAGAAGCAGTAACATAAGTGTACCATGCTTTCAAACACAATGTCACGTGGTGGGACTGGGACACACATGGAGCTGCAATTTTGTTTTAAAAGCTGCAATATGCAACTTTTTGGGTGTCCCGACCAAATTCACATAGAAGTATGTGTTATAGATCTTTAATTCTCATTGAAAGCAACATAAGTACAATATCTATTGCCATTTCTATGCTTCCGTTAAGTCTAGTTTGAGTCTTAACCTGGTTTAAAAAACTGAAAGTAAAAACGGCTGGAAAATATATTTCACAGCGGTTTACATGGTGCAATGACGCCACACCAGGGGTGTCCAACCCTGTTCCTGGAGAACTACCTTCCTGTTGGTTTTTGATCCAACCACAGTTGTAACTAACCAGGTTCAGCTTATCAACCAGCTAATTATTAGAGTCGGGTGTGCTAGACTAGGGTTGGAGTGAAAACCTACAGGAACGCAGCTCTCCAGGAACCGGCTCTACACTATACTTGCTTTTTTAGTCAAACTGAAATTAGGTGAACTATTAGAATTTTAGCAACCAGGAAATGGCAGAGCAATTTCTGCATAGTGCATCTAACTAGCAAAGCTCCGCCAGTGCCATGTAAAGGGTTGGTCACATGTTTTATGAACTGAAATAAACAATCCCAGAAATGTTCCATATGCCCAAAAATGTTATTCCTCTCAAATTTTGTGCACATTTGTCAAGATAATCCATCCCCATGACAGGTGTGGCATATCAAGAAGCTGATTAAACGGCATGATCATTACACAGGTGCCCCTTGTGCTTAACACAATGCCACAGATGTCAAGATGAGGGAGCGTGCAATTGGCATGCTGACAGCAGCAAAGTCCACCAGAAATGTTGCCAAAATTTCCCTACCATAAGCCTCCTCCAATGTCATTTTAGAAAATTAGGCAGTATGTCCAACCGGCCTCACAACCACATGTAACCACACCAGCCCAGGACCTCCACATCCAGCTTCTTGATCTGCAGGATCTTCTGAGTCCAGCCACCTGGACAGCTGATGAAACTGAAGAATGTTTGTCTGTAATAAAGCCCTTGTGTGGGCAAAGAAAAATAATTGATTGGCTGGGCTTGCTCCCCAGTGCGTAAGCCAGTCTCCCAATTGAAATGGACTGATATCCTTGCGATCAGCCAAAACACACAAAGCTGAAAGTAATACCTTTCAAAAAAATAGCAACAACACTTTATTACGGATGGCTATGAGAACTGTCACAGTATGGTCAGACTTTACTGACCAAATGATTGATACTTGCAAAACAGAGATTATACAGCTTTTAAAAAAGGAGAACTCACCCCAGTCATCATTCACTTGGAAAGGTTTTGACAAACTGACTACTTGGAAAAGTAGCATCCTATAATGGTGCCACATTGAGCTCTTCAGTACGGGCCATTCTACTTCCAATGTTTGTCTACGGAGAGTGGATGGGCGTGTGCTCAATTTTATACACAGGTCAGCAACAGCTGGGGCTGAAATAGCTAAATCCTCTAATTTGAAGGGGTGTTCACATAATTTTGGCCATGCATCTCAGTGCTAGAGGCGTCACAATAGACCGGCTGTGATGCAGCCTGCATTCAAACCATGGACTGCAGTGACGCCTCTTGCACTGCGATGCAGTGCCTTAGACCGCTGCGCCACTCGGGAGCCCAAAATATATAAATCTATTGAGCTCACAAGCAACGAATGAATCGATTGTGGTGAGATATGGTTATGCACCTCAATGGATCGTAAAGGAAACCACTCATGCACTTATGGAGATCACAAATATCATGGATACATTAGAACTAGTGGATATATGGAGGCTGAAAAACCCTGACCTAGTGAGATATACATGGGAGGCTTAACTTCTCTAGGATAGGCAGCATTTGGAATTTTGGATGAAAAGCGTGCCCAAATTACACTGTCTGCTACTCATGCCCAGAAGCTAAGATATGCATATTATTAGATTTGGATAGAAAACACTGAAGTTTCTAAAAAAGTTTGAATCATGTCTGACTAACAGAACTTATTTGGCAGGCGAAACCCCGAAAACAAACCATTCAGATTTTTTTGAGGTTACTCTTTTCAATGGGAATCCAGATTTCTAAGGGACCATCTTGCAGTTCCTATCACTTCCACTGGAAGTCAACAATTGGTTGAGGTTTTTCCTTTAAGAAAGCTTTCAGGCGCGTGACCTGAAAGCTAGCTACACTTTGTTTTCCTCCGGTATTGAACACAGTATATCCCGTCTTCAATTTCATCGATTATTTACGTTAAGAAATACCTAAAGTTGTATTACAAAAGTAGTTTGAACTGTTTGGACAAAGCTTACAGGTAATTTTGTAGTCATGTTGGAACCGGTGTTTTTCTGGATCAAACGCGCCAAATAAATTGACATTTTGGATATACAGTGGGGAGAACAAGTATTTGATAACCTGCAAAATCGGCAGTGTTTCCTACTTACAAAGCATGTAGAGGTCTGTCATTTTTAATCATAGGTACACTTCAACTGTGAGAGACGGAATCTAAAACAAAAATCCAGCAAATCACATTGTATGATTTAAGTAATTCATTTATTCATTTATGCTGTCGGGGCTGGTTTTACAGTAATTAATTTGAATTTGGTGCTCTGCATTTTCTCTGGCTTTTTGCCAAGTGAGACAGTAGCGTCCTGCCTAAACTCAGATTTTTGAATATAAACTTTACCTAACAAAACATACATGTATTGTGAAACATGAAGTCCTATGAGTGTCATCTGATGAAGATCAAAGGTTAGTGATTAATTTTCTCTATTTCTGCTTTTTGTTACTCCTCTCTTTGGCTGGAAAAATGTGTTTTCTGTGGCTATCTACTGACCCAACAAACGTTTGGTGTGCTGTCGCCGTAAATCCTTTTTGAAATCAGACATGTTGGCTGGATTCACAACAAGTGTAGCTTTAAAATGTGATTTCATGAAAGTTTTATTTTTATAGTAATATATTTGAATTGGGATCTCTGCATTTTTACTGGCTTTTGGCCAAGTGGGACGGTAGCGTCCCACATATCCTAGAGAAGTTTCTAGAGAAGTTAAGGTACATGTTCCATAAGGCATTTCTGCCAAAAAACGCATTTTGATTTTTAAAAAAAGTTTACATTCAAACGGCTCTCCTGTGAAGTGGTGACCGGCAACATACGCCTAGTTTCCTGGAACGGGTCACAAATGTGGAAAAATTCAAGGGGTCTGAATACTTTCCGAAGGCACTGTATTATGCGACACTTGTCATGAGGTTTTAGTCCAGAGAGGCTAGAAAAGTGAGCAAGATATCCAAAGACTGTGCAGAATCACAGAATGCAGACTTAAGAGCTTTTGTTTTTAACACCTTGATGTTCTTGTTGCACTTAATTTTAATAGCTAGCATTTTGATGGCCATAATAGATATGGAGACAACTGACAGCCTTGTTTTACTCCTCTTAAAATACTTTGACAATTTATTTACTATTTTACACCTGGGGTTGCTGTACATACAGTTGGTTAAAGTTATGAGATTCACTGAAATTAAAGTAATCCAGGCATTTTTTAAATATAAATTCAGTCGTACTTTATCAAACGCCTTTTCGAAATCTTTCATAATGTTCCATTATTTCAAGTAATTGTCGTATATCTCGAATATGTCATCCATGTAAAACAAACCTGTCTACCAGATATTGTTCATCTTGATCAATCCTTATTCTGTGCTATGCATTTTGCAGGATTTTCACATCACATTGTTTTTTAATAAAATGGACTGGATTTTTACTTACCACCTGCATCCTGTTTCAGTAGTAATGAAATCAGACCTTCTTGAATACCTGAAAGGTCTACCATTTTCATAAGAGTAATTAAACACGTTAATATGTACTTTGATGTACTCAAAGATCTGCTATACCGCTACTGGTATACCCTCAAGCCCTGGTTTTTCCAGACTGAAAATATTTAATTGCCTCAAGTTCCTCCTGTAAATTGGCCTTCACACAGGTCTTTCTGTAAATGGTGTTAATTTGACGTTTATTATTTTGAAAGAAATCCTTAGTTAACGAAGCTAAGTGGCGAAGGAGACTGAAAAGGAAACATGCTTCAAATATCTTGCTTCCTCTTTCAAAATATAATTTGTTGAATCATGGATGACTTATTTGTAACGATTCTGTAAATTATTTTTGGTAGCATTTCTATGTTGAAGATTAAAGAGATTGGTAAAATGCATATTTTCCATCCAATTCGCTTTATATTTTGTATTAAACTCAGCAATAAAAGAAACGTCCCTTTTTCAGGACCCTGTCTTTCAAAGACAAGTCGTAAAAATCCAAATAAATTCACAGATCTCATTGTAAAGGGTTTAACCTGATGAGGACCAGAGGGCGCTATTTACACTTTGGGGGGAAATCGTTCCCAATTTAAACGGCATCGTACTCAATTCTTGCTCGTACAATATGCATATTATTAATACTATTGGATAGAAAACTCTAGTTTCTAAAACCGTTTGAATTTTGTCTGTGGGTAAAACAGAACTCATTTGGCAGCACACTTTCTGACCAGGAAGTGGAAAGTCTGAATTCGATGCTCTGTTTAAGCACCTGCCTATAAATGGGCATGATACGTATGACTATACGTGCACGTCATACACCTTCCCCTAGATGTCAAGAGGAAGTGAGAGGAGAAAGGAGTTGATTATCTTGGCCTGAGATGGAATTAACCCTCTTGGAATGACGCGTCCTCCATTTTTTGTTTTCTGCAAGCGCGTGGAGGGACCTGTAATTGCCTTCTGAAAAGCTGTCTTTACAGGCGAATACGATCTCCGGCTTTGATTTTATTTGATACATGTCACAATATCATCGTAAAGTATGTTTTTTCAATATAGTTTTATTAGAATATTGATATTTTTTCGGGACGTTAGGCGTGTTGCGTTGTCTGTGTTTGTTGACGATGGAGAGCTACTTGCCACTTGGCTAGTGCGCTTGCTAATTCAAGAGGGACAAAGGACATTCTAAAACCAAACAACGATTGTTCCCGACAAAGGACCTCTTGTACAACATTCTGATGGAAGCTCATAAAAAGTAGGACTCATTTTAAGATTCTATTTCATATAATCTGTCGAACTGTGTACTATTAGTTTTGCGCTCAGGTTTTGGTCACTATCTCGCCATAACCTAAGCCTTATGTCGTAAAGAAGTTATTTTTAGAATTCTAACACTGCGATTGCATTAAGAACTAGTGTATCTATCATTTCCTATACAACATGTATTTTCTTGTAATGTTTATGAATAGTTATTTGGTCAGAATAGGTGAGAGTCTAATAGAAATATCCGCACATTCTGGGAAAAAGATGCTACGTTAGCAGTGTGTAACCACTGATTTCAGCTCTAAATATGCACATTTTCAAACAAAACATAAGTGTATGTATAACCTGATGTTATAGGACTGTCATCTGATGGAGCTTATCAAGGTTAATCAAAAATTATATATCTTTTGCTGGTTTGTTACGATCGCTAACGTGCCTATTGCTATCGCTAACGTGCCTTGATGAATGAATGCGGTAGTGTGGTAGGCTATTGTAGTAAGCTAATATAATGCTATATTGTGTTTGCTGTAAAACACTTAAAAAAATCTGAAATATTGGCTGGATTCACAAGATCTTTGTCTTTCATTTGCTGTACACCATCGATTTTTCAGAAATGTTTTATGACGAGTATTTAGGTATTGCACGTTGGTGTCTGTAATTACTCTGGCTGCTTCCGTGCTATTTCTGACAGTAGCTGTTATTGTAGCTGCAATGTAAAACTGATTTATAGCTCAAATATGCACATTTTTCAAACAAAACATAGATTTATTGTATAACATGTTATAAGACTGTCATCTGATGAAGTTGTTTCTTGGTTAGTTAGGTTGGCTTTGTGCATGCTACCTGTGCTGTGAAAAATGTCTGTCCTTTTTTTGTATTTGGTGGTGAGCTAACATAAATATACGTGGTGTTTTCGCTGTAAAACATTTTAAAAATCGGACATGTTGGCTGGATTCACAAGATGTGTATCTTTCAAATGCTGTATTGGACTTGTTAATGTGTGAAAGTTAAATATTCCTAAAAAATATATTTTGAATTTCGCGCTCTGCCTTTTCAGTGGAATGTGGGAGGAGTTCCGCCTGCGGAACCCCAGAGCCAGACAGGTTAAACACCGTATACCATGCTTGTTCAATGAACCATAAACAATGAATGAACATGCACCTATGGAACGGTTGTTAAGACACTAACCGCTTACAGACAATAGGCAATTAAGGTCAGTTATGAAAACTTAGGATAGTAAAGAGGCCTTTTTACTGACTCTGAAAAACAGCAAAAGAAAGATGCGCAGGGTTACTGCTCATCTGCGTGAACGTGCCTTAGGCATGCTGCATAGAGGCATGAGGACTGCAGATGTGGACAGGGCAATAAATTGCAATGTCCGTACTGTGAGACGCCGAAGACAGCGCTACAGGGAGACAGGACGGACAGCTGATCGTCCTCACAGTGGCAGACCACGGATAACAGCTGCACAGGATCGGTACATCCGAACATCAAACCTGCGGGACAAGTACAGGATGGCAACAGCAGCTGCCTGAGTTACACCAGGAACACACAATTCCTCCATCAGTGCTCAGACTGTACGTAATAGGCTGAGAGGCTGGACTGAGGGCTTGTAGGCCTGTTGTAAGGCAGGTCCTCACCAGACATCACCGGAAACAACGTTGCCTATGGGCACAAACCCACCGTCGCTGGACCAGACAGGACCGGCAAAAAGTGCTCTTCACCGATGAGTCGCGGTTGTGTCTCACCAGGGGTGATGGTCAGATCCCCGTTTATCGTCGAAGGAATGAGCGTTACACCGGGGCCTGTACTCTGGAGCGGGATTGATTTGGAGGTGGAGGGTCCGTCATGGTCTGGGGCGGTGTGTCACAGCATCATCAGACTGCCTGCAATGACAAGCTCAATCTCAACACTGTGCGTTACAGGGAAGACATCCTCCTCCCTCATGTGTTACCCTTCCTGCAGGCTCATGCCATGGCCAGCGAAGAGCTCGGATCTCAATCCCATTGAGCACGCCTGGGACCTGTTGGATCTAAGGGTGAGGGCTAAGGCCATTTCCCCAGAAATGTCTGGAAACTTGCAGGTGCCTTGGTGGAAGAGTGGGGAAACGTCTCACAGCAAGAACTGGCAAATCTGGTGCAGTCCATGAGGAGATGCACTGCAGTACTTAATGCAGCTGGTGGCCACACCAGATACTGACTTACTTTTGATTTCAACCCCCCCTTTGTTCAGGGACACATTCCATTTCTGTTAGTCACATGTCTGTGGAACTTGTTCAGTTTATGTCTGTTGTTGAATCTTATGTTCATACAAATATTTACACATGTTAAGTTTGCTGATAGATCTATTTATGCCATACATCAACCTCAGCTCTGTAGACTTTGCTGAGAAGAGACAAGCACTAGATAATTTATTCTGATATTGACCCTACGTAGCATGTTTCTGGTCACAGGTTCAGGACTGGTAAAAAAAAAAAAAAAAACGCAGGCCTACTCAGATGTGGCGGTAATTAATGCCCATGCAGTGTTCAATGTAGAATTGTTACTCAATTTAGAAAATTCCAAGGAATGGGCATAAACTAAATTGAATGTGTGTATATCGAAAAGAGATTGGTTTGTAACCCTCAACTTGCCAAATTAAGCCCAGTTTCAAATAATAACTGAGACGTGAATCACGTCGCACCATTCTGTTATGACATGTTTTTTTTAAACTATAAAATAGGAGTCTTGACCATAAGAGCCCAGGAAACAAGTGTTTTGTCTACCAAATTAATAAAACAAGCACCACACTGCTGAGGTTACTACCTTTTTGAAGATTGTGTGCCACGACATACCCAGTTGATATTACGGTTTCAATAATTTTATCTTAAAATGGCATACACAAATGCATGTATTTTTCGTCACCCTTCCCAGAGTACTTGGGGTGGGGTGTACTCGAACAGTCAAAAGGTCAAATGCCTATCCCGAGCAGACAGAAAATCCACAGAGATGAGATGACTTGGGATTAAATAATGAAGTCATGAAACAAATGTAATATACACAACTGACATTTTTGTAAAGTAATGTGAATTAATAAGCGGTCACTACCATCATGGGACTATTAATTGTTTTATTCTGTGTTACACTATTCAGCCCACAAGAGCACATGTAACTTTTTACATTTATCTTGAAACCAAAGTGTTATAAAATATAGAACAGACACCGAACCGATATCAAAAAGCACTAACAGTAAAACTAAAGCAGGTAAATGGTCATGTGTTTAACATTGCCCATTTAGTATTCTCTACAGTGTGGATGCTTGGGGTGGAAAGTTCTGGTGAAAGAACAGGCAGACTGTAGCCTGAGGTGTGTAGCAGCATGGCAGACTCCCTCTGAGGACCATTAACTGTAGTGGAGCTCAGATGTCTGTGATATGACTGACTGGGTGCTGGGCATCTGTCCAACATCTCTGCAACTTTGTCAAATTGCCCAGGGTATTGGTGGTAAACTCAGATTGGTTCATTAAAACCTCCTTAGGCTAGGGGGCATTCCCAAGGTAACATTCCCAAGGTAAACAGACTATTTCTCAGGCCCAGATGCTAGAATAAGCATATAATTGACAGATTAGGATAGAAAACTCTAAAGTTTCCAAAACTGTGAAAATATTGTCTTTGAGTATAACAGAACTGATTTTGCCTCTTATTTGGAAAAATCCCTTTTCCATTGCCTGCCCCTCCATTTAAAGGGGTATCAACCAGATTCCTTTCCCAATGGCTTCCTCAGGCTGTGACCAGGCTTTAGACATAGTTTCAAGCTTTTATTTTTAAAAATGAGCGAGATTAATCAAAACGCATCGGGTGTCCTTTGATTAGTTCATGCGCCCGAGAGTTGTAGCTCGACATTTTCTTTCTCTGTAGTATTGAATAGTTTACCGTCCGGTTTAAATATTATCGATTATGTATGTTAAAAACAACCTGAAGATTGATTATAAAAAACATTTGACATGTTTCTACGAACATTACGGATACTTTTTGGAATTTGTCTGCCCTTCAGGACCGGAACGAGCCTGTGGTTTTCTGAACATAACGCACAAACCAAATGGCGGTTTTGGTTATGAAACTAATCTTTATCGAACAAAAATAACATTTGAGTAACTGGGAGTCTCGTGAGTGCAAACATCCGAAGATTATCAAAGGTAAGCGATTAATTTTATTGCTTTTCTGACTTTCGTGACCAAGCTAATTTGCGGCTAGCTGTTCTTACTGTTTTGTCTAGTGATTGATACACAGACGCTTGGATTGCTTTCGCTGTAAAGCATATTTTATGGATTAACAACAAGCTAAGCTGTGTTTTGGTATATTTCACTTGTGATTTCATGATTATAAATATTTTTTTGAATTTGGCGCTCTGCAATTCAGCGGTTGTTTACGAAAATGATCCCGCTAAAGGGATCTGTGCGTCAAGAGGTTAAAAGACACCATTACTGTATTTCTGTTCAGAATTATGGTCAACCATCATTATATAGTTGCCTCTGGGTCTGAGGTTCATAAAAAAACATGCTTTAAAATATAATAGCATTGGGTGGGAGCAGAAGACCTTTAGTGCAGTGCCTTGATTCATACAGTAATATTTTTATAATTTAACCAGGCAAGTCAGTTAATGACAAATTCGTATTTACAATTACGGTCTACACCGGCCAAACCCAGACGACGCTGGGCCAATTGTGTGGCGCCCTATGGGACTCCCAATCACCGCCGGTTGTGATACAAACTGGATTCGAACCAGGGTGTCTGTAGCGACACCTCAAGCACTGATATGCAGGGCCTTAGACCGCTGTGCCACTCGGGAGTACTGTAACTAGGTTACTTTAGTTTGCTGAGCGTGAAAGCGATCACGATGTTATAGTATCCCCTTATTTTCTGCTCAGGCGTAATTCAATTAAATCTGAACTCACTGTGCCTAACCACTGAGCTGGAAAACCCCCATCTCCAAGCCAGACAGACACCTCATAGCTTTGACACTGTTTTCCTCTTCCTCCCACAACCAACCACTATCACGTTGTACAGGAAGGAGTCAGCTGTAAGACACACTCAAGCCAATAAATACAATCAGCTCAAGGCCCTGTGGGTGACTGTTTCACAAACATCAGGAATGAGAAGAGGATACAGGCCTTTGTACAGTCACCATGTTGGACTGACGAGAATTCACCCCTGGGACACAGCTAAGCCGAGAGAGGCATCATCCCTGTGCCAAGAGAGCATTCTAATAGATCTACACCTCCCTATAGACATTCATTAGATTAAAAACGAAGCGCTTTGGGAGGGCAAAGCCTGTGAGACCAGCACTTTACAGCATTCTTCAGACACACTGGCAGGCCAAATTAAGCCCATCAGTACTCCAGATACATTTTCCATAATGTTTCTACCATGTTGGTATTGAAAAGGGTTTACCTAGGGGTCATGATAGGGGCTGTACCAAATGTTTGATGTATTATATTAATTGATTATACTTGTTTTATTAATAGAAGGGGAGGGGTTATAAGACCCCACCCTCCTTACATTTATAGGGTCCTAGACTACAGATTAACAATATATACTCATTCTAGAGGTTTAGTATTGTTCCAGTTTTCTAGGCTCTCTGCTTCTTATGAAGCATTTCTGAGAAATAAATCAACTTGGACATTTACTGCTAAGCTTTTATATAGCTATATAAACAAGAGTTTTAGTGTTGAGTAGGCATGGTTTTGGTCTCAGGAGTAGAAGATAATGACGTAGGCAGTGATATCCCTAGGGCTGGACTTCGGGTTTAATAAAATAATTTGGGACCTTTTAAATTTTGCAGAACTTACTCAGAAACATACACTATGTTTCTGTTGTCAACTTCTGTCTGCAAACGCATTAAAGTTTAATATTATTTAATTAAATAGTCATAATGCTAATTTCACCAATATTGACAAGGAAACAAACCAACAGTAAAGGCTTTTAATATTATAACAAATTTCCTAAATTATATTTCATAGAATCATTCCTCATATTGGATTGGATTAATAAGCATGACTATTCGACCACCCGAAACCATCCAGTGTAACCCTAGTCCTCACAGGCTGGCTTCTAGTCAGGGGGACAAACAAGGTTAGATAAAGTTATTGCTAAGTCCCCATTAAAATGTTAGAGCTTCAAGCCCTGAGATCTGATTAAGTGTAAGAGGGTACCAAAATGTCTGACAAGAGGCTCCAGTCGAATCTAAAATGATTAGGATACGCACGTCTGGCATAAAATGTGCCTACTGAGTACTGACATGCTCTTCTATTCACTGGTTTGGTCCAACACTATGGATCAACCATGTTGCTGGGGAGTCAAGACTGTCTTAAAGTTCAGTACCAGAGAGATACTTGAAAAGCAGGTGGAGTGTGGCTAGATGCAGGCAGGTAGTCTACTCTCCCTCGTCCCCTTTAGCCTTCTGCAGTTGTAAAAAAATAAATAATAATAAGTTAATAAACAGGATTCACAGGCCTACTCACAGACCAAAGCATGTGGGTGTCTGTACTGTGACCACCTCACCGACTCCTTTACAGGGGAAGTCGGTTGCAGTCATTCAAAAAATTGTGTTTAGGGAGAAATGGATGTGTGGAGAGGGTGAGGATTAAACAGCAGCTGTAAGCTCAAATCAAAATCAAATAGTATTTGTCACATACACATGGTTAGCAGATGTTAATGCGAGTGTAGTGAAACGCGTGTGCTTCAAGTTTCAACCATGCAGTAATATCTAACCTAACAATTTCACAACAACCAGAGAGTCACCCAGCTACTGTCTCCCAGGCAGCCCAGCCGCCACATTCAGTCAGGGAGAGAGGAAGGGCAGCCACCCTGGGGATCCAGCCTCTGTAGCCTGGCCCCCAGGGGCTAATTATGAAGCTGGGCCATCTGCTCCTTTGAAATGCAGCCCTGTGATGTTGGCTGTAAGGTGAGTGTTAATGATTACACAGGAGACTAAACCTCAGCTCACAGCACAGGGGTAATGTGAACTAAGTTAGTTGTTTCTGTTCTCACCAGCCTGGTAGATGACTGGACATGGACTTGAGCCTCCCTGTAGCAACATCATCCATTAAGACTACAGGGGTGATTGGGTTTGAAGGTCTTTTCAGCAATACCCCAATAGTAGCTCAGCACCAGCAAACACACTCACCTACCTCTCAGATAAGAACCATAGCATTGCACAATTCAGGCACATGCATAACCGTAAATAACTGCGATGGTCTCATTTATTCATGATAAAAACAGGACATCATTTAAGAAACTACAGGGCTGTACTTTAGACTATTTAATTGGGTTATGGTACATTTGGGAGCTACTGGCTTTCACAAGTGAACAGCACCCACCCCCATTAGAGTTGCTCTCTGGTCACTCCATGTAAAACCGATTGAGCCCCAGCGTGTTCTCCAATAGGCTAATAGCCAA